>NW_024037916.1:747750-1495500 GCF_016077235.1 Cyprinodon tularosa
ACTGATCTGTACTAGACCTCCGGTTAGTTCGATGAGTCCAGCTCTTTCAGTTGTAGTGCACTGACTGAAAGGTGAACACGGTCATTCAGCTTCTGTTTTATAATCCATAAATAAAGTTGGACAAAAGACAACAGGTTGGCCTCAGGAATTGATATACATCATATCATTTGATGTTGCTTTCTGGAAGGAAGTGACTGGGCTGGACTCTCACTATTAATGTGATTGAGTGTTACCTCATTGTACAAGGCCTTATGGCAGTCCCAGAGGATAGAGCCTGTAGCGGGGGCGGCATCTGTTCAAACAAGAGTGGGGAAAAATGCTAAAGAAAATCATCAGGGGGGAAGGATAACAGTCAAGTAATGCAGCAACATTGTTCCTGCCAAAGAAAGGAGGGAGTGGGTGTGGGGGGTGAAGTAGGGTAAAACAGTTCAACTTTTGTAATAGTCTCTTTTTATGTTTGCTAAGCAGAGCGACACTGATGTCTTTCTTTTTTTGCTGCTGAAGAAAAGGTTTGAACGCCTTTTGCACGAACAGATTTAAGATGGGGTTTTTTTTAATGCAAAATAGCTGCTTTTACTGTAGATATATAATGGTGCAAAAAATAAATATTTACATGCATCATGAAATGAAGCATTTAGAAAGAAAATATTTTTTAAAAATAAAAACAAAACTATTCATGTTGGTTGCTTCCACAAATCATTCATTGTGTTCAAGCCCCACCTCAGAAGCAAGAACATTTGTCTAGACAGAGATGCCTATTCATGGGGTTTTGGGACAGAAAATGAATGAATAGTTCAATACATTCTGGAAAGTCAACTTCTCAAAGTTGTCTGGGCTTTAGGCTTTGAGATTCTTCTCCAAGAAGAATGTAAGGCCACAAGTCTCACACGCTCAGTCATTGAAATAAGTTCAAATCACAAACACTGGGTCATTCTCACGTGGAAAGGAGAGAACTGCTGAACACCAGAAAATCCTGTTTGGTATTTGATGGGTGGATTCACTGTGAACTCTGTAAGGACAAGCATCCTTTACCTGGGGCAGTCCACAAAACGCACCTGGAAGGCAAACATTGATCCAGGTCTTTTAGACTGACGTGTCCTCACCATTGTTGTACTGTATTCATTTGTCCATAACTGTACTAATATTACTGCCTACGCCCCAGTTCTCTGAGCTGCCTCAGGCTATACCTTCATGTATCAACAGAGATAAACAGGAATGTTTGAGCGAAAGCAGCTGTCTGTAGAAAGAACACTCAATCCTAACAGATCTATAGAAACATGGCAAGTCTTCTCAGTACTAGACAAGTGATATTTTTTGAGTGAATGCAGTTTTTCAGTAACATTTATATATAAAGTGATGAGAATAGCAAAATATCTAAATCCATGGTTATATGAAATTAGGTAACTTTAGTAAAAAAATTCACATGCAACTAATCAAATGCTGATATGCATCATCTATTGTCAGATGTTCTGGCATTTGAGTAGTTTCTTCCATTTCTCAAAGTTCATCATGAGGTGCAGCTGAACTTCACAGCGTTTTATTTAAAACAGGAACAGGCAGTAATGAGGAAGTCTAATCAGAACCATATGAACTTATCGGCTAAGTCGTGCCATAGGAAATGTCCCAAAAACTGCGTTTTGCTCTAGATGTTAATGCATTGTTTCACGGTTGTTTTTTTTCCCAAAGATAAAAGTAACCTTCACTGGAGGTTGGTTTGAAAGTACTCTGTTTAAAATATTGGGGCTTTATAAAGCATTTGAACCCCTTCCAGAACTTACCTCCAAATTGTAAAACTTTAAATTTCACATTTACATTATGCTTCATAATGAGTACTGAGCTTAATCCTCTTTGGCTTCAGGTTTTGATGCAACATGCTATGCATACCATTCATTTATGTGTCGCTATTTTAATCAGTCTACAGAATATGACTCTCAAAATTCTGGAATTGTCATGAATTCAGTCCTTTACCATGAGTGTTCTCTGGGTTCATCTACAAACTGAATTCAGAACAAAAAATAAAAAATTCAGCTCCTTTTGAGGATCTTCTGATTGTCCTTTTCATTGTCCTTCTCACTATCAAGTTATTTGTCATGCCCTTACAGGGGCATTTTTTCAATTTTGTGCCGTATGGCAGCTTGTCCAGAACTTGAAAGAATCCTGGTTAAGTCAAGCTTCTTCCAGTTTAGGATAAAGGAGGTTGCTTTGCTCCTGGGACCCCCACCTTGAAACAATCTTGGGTCAGGATAGCGCTCTAACAGGTTCCAGAGAGAAACACAGAGATCCCTATTACATTTATTTTTGTTGTTCTTTTTTGTTGTTGTTTTAGAGGGTGGTTCCCTGAGTTCTCTTTTCCCTTGTTTACTTTGCTGATTTCTGTCGCATTGGTGACAGCGTCAACATTAACCTTGCGAGATGGTGTCACCACACATGGAGACGCAGGGGGACAGAGGCCATGCAGCTTGCCAGCGAGGGGTTTGACCCAGCTTTTTTTGCTTATTTGAAGTTAGACAAATGTTAGTTAGCGGGATTGACCAATGTTTGAAAAACATACGTTAACCTGGTATTTTCAGTGTGAAAGAAGCTCAAGAGACCCTAACTACCTTCCTGACTCTTATCAGTGAAGAAGAAGTTTTTTCCTGAGCCCCCTGCCACAGAAAGCACCCTCACCCCGTCTGTAAGGCAGATCCAAGTCACCCTAATTGCACTTGTAATAGACATTCCATCTAAGAGGCTTTGAGAGAAGACTTGCTGCTGAAAACATAGGTGAGTGTTGTCTGCTAGGGCTGAGAACTATCTGTAAAAGACGCTCTGCTGTTATTTTTGTCTATCCTATATTGTCTCTACTGACATCACAGAAATCCAGGCAACATTCGGACCATTGGTACCAATGTGGTCGCAAAGGTCTGGTAATCACAACCTTCCAGGATTAAATACTATTAGGTGATGGTTTAGAAGAAGATGGCCTGGCAGACTGTGTCTTTTGCTTCAGCTCTTTCTTCTCCAGAAGCAGGTTGGAGCAATAATTACATTCCTGCCACAAGGTGACAGTCATGTTTCAGCTTTAATGCTTCTTCATAAAATCCCCAATTTAAGAGATACTCAAGCTCCACCTTAGGCCAAGACGACCGTTTTTGCTAGTGAGAACTGCGTTCTAAGATTTTAAGAGACCAGCTTCCGTAACAGCTGGTCTACACTCGTCCACATCTGTGCCCTGCTGTAGGTCATGGTTAATAGATAAACACAGAACCACATCATCTGCACAAAGTGAAGAACAGACCCTGAAGATTCAAACTGGATATCTTCCTTATTCAGATATTCTATTCTATTCTAATCTATTCTATTCACTGTGTATAAAAATAGCGAATTACCATCACTTCACATTGAAACTGTTTCAATGTGAACTGTTTCTTTATGTTTGAGAGAAATTTTACGTAAGTTATAATTCAAGATTTCAGATACTCCATGTTTTCTTTTAGAATATTTGTGACTGATAAAAGTAAGTTCTTAAACTTAAAGTTGTGAGGAGAACTAATACCAACATGATAGCAACAGTCTTCTGTTGTAAACATCTAAACCAGCCTCCATCTTTCACATTCCTAATCTCTCCTCCTTATCTCAGGCTCCTTGCTGTACAACTCCACTAAAGAAACAACCTTAACTTCTTTGTGCGAGCATACACTGCTCCCAGGGCTATGTCAGGCTCGCGCCTTGGTGCAGCCTGGCACCGAACATTAAGTCACAGAACTCGCAACCCAGACGTGCTCTTGGAGGAGACAGAGCCCTGAAATACAGGCTATGTTGTGGGAGTGGAGACCGATGAGGGGTGGGAGACCTTTTTTCAACAGACGTGATTAATATGAACTAAGCCTTTTTACAGCAAGGGGTGAAAGGACACTAAACAAAATTTATTTTTATGTTAATCCATTCTTTGTTCTCCAGAGAAAGAAAGGTGGTGACAGAAACCTAGTGCACTGGAGCAGACAAAGCGCTGTAAAGCCATACGATAACTCCAAAGTGGAGCATGAGATAAAGGAAACGAATTTCCATACGTTCATGACACCAGGTAACAAATGTATTGCAACTAAGAAACACATTTAAAAAAAGCCTCCACTTTGAAATGATGATGCCACATGCCTATATTTAAAACGTTTTCCGGAATAACAAACAAAGGGAGTCTTTCCAAGAATGTCTTGCATATGATTCCAGAGCAGCATGCCACCTTTCTAAAGTTTATTTACACCAACATCACTTAAGTGGGTGACCAGCCATAGAATTCCTTTGTCTGCTTAGGTGTGGTCTGTTTCCCACCATTCAGCCAATGTTCTTGGCATGTGGAGACAGCCAGTCATTGTTCCCCCCCAGAAACCATTAGGTGTTAATTTAGGAACTCAAGGAGGCACTGCTGTCACACCACGTTAAAAAAAAGGCAAGGAAATATTCTCAATGACCTCTGCAACATGTCCCAAAAACATCTTAGAAAATATTTTTTTGTTTTTTATTCAAATGCTGTGTGTGGGTTGACCCTGCTTAGCCCCGATGACCCAAGTTCAGAACCATAGAAAGAACTGATGTATGGCTGTGGATTATACACAGAGGATTATGCATAGGTTGATAAATCCAGCCCCTGTTTCCTCTAAAAAGCAAATATTTTCATTGTTATCTCCTCTTATCACATCTGTTGCTTTTATAATTAAATATATATTAAATTATCTTGAATTAAAGAAAAATATAGGCTGCAAGGATATAATATGTAGGAGTATCGCACGGGTTCAAATTGCATGTTTCACTTATATACATGCTTGGCTTCTCTGCTGATTGATTGTTGGGTTAATCTACAAACTCCCCTAAGATTAAAGTGTGTTAGTATAAGTTGTCCTATGACACAACCTGTCCTGGTCACTCATCTGATAATTAATGGAGATAAGAATCAGCCGACAGTATTGATAATGCATATACATTGTCAATGGACGTTTTGGGATTTTTTCTTTTCTTTTGTACAGTTTACTTGCCCCCATTGAAACACTGTGGTGGTGGTAGCATCATAATCTGGGATCCATTTTCCATAAGTAGAACTTTGTTTTTTGATGTTGTAGGCAAATAAAAAAGGGGGACAGTGATTGCAGATGGTAAAGTGGGAAGATAAAAAAACAACCAAAGAAATCAGAAGTTAAAATATGCTTTAACTGTTTTTTTGTTTTTGTTTTTTCTTTTAACTGATGTATGTGTTTATTGGTTTACCTGTACAGGATAAATGTTACATTATATTTAAATAAGTAAAAAAATGCATGATGACATAATTTTTTTTCAATAACAAAAAAGCTGTTTTTTGTTCCCATGTTAGTGATTCTGTATTTGTGAAACCTCAGCCCCCTTAATGACAGATTGGATTCATCTTTAATAGTAATTAAGAGGCAGATCAGTACTCATAATCAAATCCTGATCGTTAATTAATTACGATTTTATAAACAACTTGATTTACTTTGCTACACTGGAGAATAAACATATCTATTGATACCAAGATGATAAGACATTAGCAATGGCTAAGAGAGGCAACTGTGGCTGCCTTTCAATCCAGGAAGGTTTGTAATACTTATCAAGGAATCTAAAATGCATCACATAGAAAGATGTTCTCAAGAGAAAAACATTTAACATATTCTTCCTTCTTGGATATCCCAGCAAATATCCTTCTATACTTAAAAACAACAATAAAACATATAAACCCTCCTAAAAATCTATGCCTCAGTATCTATGGCATAATATGAGTTTTAAGTCCATATATGTAGACACCCATGTAATCTTACATGGAAACAAACAACAACCAAGTCAAAGGGAAAACATTTAAAATTGATATAAGATTCAACACCAAAACTGATCAACTAGATCTTGTCACAATATGCCTGACTGCTCGGATTACTTCTAAAGGTTCCCTTTACAGAGAGACCAGACTTTTGTATGAGCCTAATGCTTAAAGACAGCATCTGATTTAATTTGGCTTTGGATTTCACAGGCACTTTTAGATTTTTTTTTGGAAAGAATGTAAACAGGTTATTCACATTAAATTGAGGAAAAGCCTGAACAACTATAGCTTGTTTAGAAAAATATGCAGCTTACGTTTTGTCTAA
This sequence comes from Cyprinodon tularosa, assembly GCF_016077235.1. Lineage (NCBI taxonomy): Eukaryota > Metazoa > Chordata > Actinopteri > Cyprinodontiformes > Cyprinodontidae > Cyprinodon > Cyprinodon tularosa. The sequence continues at coordinate 753,873 of NW_024037916.1, forward strand.
TAAGAACATGACAGGGTGGTATATGTTGGTAAATTTCGATTTGGGTGAATGCACAAGAATCCTGCCGAAATTTTTTTTGACATATTTTACAAGAAAATCGAAGATAAGTTTAAAAAAATACAAACTTCATATCCATTTTCTAAATGATTTGGGGCTTTTTCGCAGCAAAACATCAAGGTGTTGAAATGGCTCAATCCAGACTTGGACCTGATTGAAATATTCTTTTAGTGTGGATGAACAAATGTCTTGCAACGCTATCAGGAATTGGACAATAGCGATCAACAAATATATGTGACAAATGACTCTTTCAAGTTAATATAACTAAAAAGTGTTCTAAAAACTATTAAAGGACAACTTAAAGCAAAGTCCTGCAACACAAACAGTACTTGGGTCAATTCCCAAAGCGGGGACCTTGCAGTGCAGAGGGAGGACCCTGTCGTGCCACATTCGTATTATACTCCGAACAGAGAAGCACCGTACATCCTCATCTGCGTATTGTTTTCTATGGTTGCTCAACATCCTAAACCTTGTTATAAATGGCAATAAAGTCCTTTCAGTTGGAAAGTCATCCGGTCTCTGATTTTCAAAGTCTCTGATTTTACTGTAAACAAAAACATTTCCTGTGTATCTCGGTAGTTTCCTCCTATTGTCTACGTGCCGTTGATGGAAGTCTCTGGAGGAAAATTAATACAGTTCTGTTCTTTTTCTATTTATTTATTTGATTCACTTCAGTGTGTCTGAAATAAATACACATTTAATCAAACAAAAAAATAAAGGATTTTGCTTTTTTCTATAATCCTTCCAAAAGGACTGATATCTACTAAAATTAGACCCGGACTTCTGGTTTTCATTTGATTTTGTTTACATAAAAGGGGAACGTTTTTACAAAATGTGACAATACTTTATCTGTGTAGAGACTGTAAAGATAACATTAGGCACCTTTCAGTCAATGCAAATATTTAAAGTTTGCATGTCAAAAGTAGAGTAGATCCCAATGTTTACTCCAAGTTTTTTTTCCTTTCCTTGGGGGCTGAACTTGTTCAAGTCAGACCATGTTGCCGCAGCCACTTAGAGAGCAGTTTACAGACAAAGATTAATGACATGCGTGTCAGGTTTCAATATTTGTAAGGATACTTGAGAAGGAAATCCTTCTAAAGCAGAAAGAAAGGTGTGGTGTGGAAAAGTAAAATTACACCGTTTTTTTCAGAAAAATTCAGATAAGGAATTAAACCTTAGTAACGAGAAAACACACATATACATTAAAATGAATCTTCTCTTGCAAGAACTTCTTAAGAAAACTCTTCATAGTTGGAAAAAAATGCAATGATCTGTCTCAAAATTCATTTGTAATTGTATATATCTATGCCAACAACAGGTCCAAGTACTAACCGGTAGTTAAAATGGCAGCAGACAAAATAAATGTGCTACTGGAACTGAAGATTCAGGTAAAAAGAAAACAGAACAAAATTATCTGGCAGCTTTAGTTTTTCCACCTCTTTCATTCTGCTTCAACTTCTAATCACTGAAATAAAAGAACAATTTCTAAAAAAAATAAATAAAAAGCTGAGAACTGCTTTAAATGTGATGCTGCTGCTGTGGTATCATGCTGTCAACTCAGAGGAGCCTTTCGGTGCATGAAGGCTCCATAGGGAAACTTAAGTCAATGCTAACAACAAACTAAACTATGTTATCAGCTCAAAGAGTCCATATGCAGCGCCCTTACCAAAGTTCTAATTTTACAACACAAAGTCATGACTGTTTGGGAAAAGGACCTAAACTGACACGTTTCTGAAATCTTTGCACAAATCAAAACCTGACAAGTGTATCTGAGTAGACAGTAGTCTCTGTGTCCCAGCAGTGCTTTCCCTTGCGTTTCAATGGCAGGAGAGTCCAGGGACCTGAACTGAGGCTAATTAACTGATTCATGGCCCCTGAAGGGAAAACCATGTGATTACATCTAACAACAAACACTGTTCACAGAAGCTGCAGTTGGTCTGAGTTTGTCAATAATCTTAGCAGCCTTTTAGGTTAGAAGCCCACTTGATGATGAACAACGTAAACATTTGGGAAACAAGTAGTAAAGGAAGATAAACCTATTCTTTAACTTCACTCAGTATTTCCTTCTTGTTTTAGTTTTCAAAGTTTTAGTTGATTGGTCGATTTTATTGATCTCACACTGGAGAAATGTACTCGTTGCATCAGCTTAAATAGTCAAAGGGGAAGAAGAATGTGACAAAGGAAGAAAAAAGTGCCTTAGTTATATACAAAATATACAGTCTGTCCTCATATGACAGCCTTTCTCTTAATATTAGGATAATTATTGCACAGGGTGTTTACATGGGTATTTATATAGATGGATATTTATATTTATATATATAGTTATTGCACTGGGTGTCACCTATAGAGAAATAATATCAAATGGTAAATTGCACATTATAAATTGCACAAGTTATTGCTGTTAAAGCATCAAAACGAGCAACAGATGGGGTCAATTGTGCCACACGTTTAATCTGCAACATAAGTTTTAGATATTCCATAAATGTAACTATATTTTCCTTTTTTAATAAGGAACCCAATTTATTTCCTGGTTTTGTAATAATATATTACATTATTTGTTTCTTTGAATGTGCAGATGTCAATGTCTAATTTTATTTTCTATCTGTACAAAAAAGTGATGTAATTACTGGCAAGCCATGCAAATTTATGGATAGTGTGAAAAGGAATCAAAATAATATCTTTGAATGATAAAAAATCTAAAACATGTGGTGAGCTTTTATATCATGCCCTCTTTTTATGATACAACAACAAAATCCATTTGAACCAGCTGCTTTTAGAAGTCCCTATGAAGTAAAGTGTAACCTTGTGCAAGTTAGAGGTTGGTTAGAGAACATTAATGAACAAACAGCAGCATGAAGACCGATGGGAATGGCAGATGGGTCAGGGATAAAGTTTTGGACTAAGTGCTTAATTGCCAATATATGGTGGTCAATCACAATTGCTACAGAGTCAATTGGTAATAGTACAGGAGCTGCGGAGAGTCACAGCGCAGGAGGGAGAATTTAGAAATTAGTTATCTGTACAAAAAGTTAGTGCAAGAGTTACCAGAAGAAAACCATTGTTGAAAAAAAAGACCTCAGATGTCATCATTAACAAAAAGCCATGTAGGTTACACAAGTAGAAAGGGGGCTTTGTTGTTCAAAAATGCAGAAACTGAAATTTTTTTCTGAGCAAAATTAGATATCAGAAAGTAAAACAACAGGTCATCTTGTATACACGTCTACAGTGGTGAAGTACGGCAGTGGAAGCATGATGCTGCAGGAATGATGGTAAGATCACGGAGCTAAACACAGGGGCAAATTACCGCAATCCTGAGGGAAAATCGTATAGAGGAGGTTCACCTTAATGAGGACAATCGGCCTGAGGCCAAAGCACACCGGATCCATTTCGCTGTCCAATCCAACAGAGAATATGGTTGTATGATATTTGTCACACATGGAATATGTTGAGGAGAACGGATCTTCACAGACCGCCAAAAGTTCAGTTTAGGTCTTCACTATGTAGAGTCATAAGTCAGACAGGATTTTCGACTAAAATGGTCAAAATCGTGATATAAACTGTAAATATGCAACTTTTTACTTACACTGTGCAAACTAAGCCTTTTAAGCAGACTTAAACCTGCACCTAACTATTTAAAAAGTTCACCAACTCATGATAGAAGCTCCAGAGCACAAAAAACAAAAAGAAGAAGTGAAATAGAATTATTGTTTGAGTTTGTTCTTGCAGCAAGTGCAGTATTTTGTTTACTCCCAGTCGGCCTTTCATCAGCTGACTTCTCCATCATGTGAGTGCGGTGCTCCGTTTGCAGATCCTGGAGTTGGATCCTATGTGTTCCTAAGAAGTCAGATGAGAGCTTGTGAAGTTGAAAGAAAGCAATGTGTTTGGTATTTAATATATATATACGAATAATGCTTTAAGCATATTTATGTAGTAATGTGTCTTAAGGTTGTTGTTTACTTTCAGGGAATGTCCACCACCTCCATCTAGATCTGTAAAATAGGCAACATCCCAAAAAGATCTGCTTCTGGGACTGTAGAAAAGGGGAGCACTAACAAGTACCAAAAAATCATGTTAAATGCTAATATAAACATTTTTTTTTTGTATGAAAACAACACATTTGCATTAATTTGGTCTATCGCAGAAAATCCCAGTGAAGTTTGTGGTTATGACAATTCATGCAATCTGAATCCTTTTGTAAGGCACCATATGGTCTCAGCTCACAAATGTGAGCTGAGAAACTAGTCATAGGCCTAGTTTTAAATGATGCCTTTGATGTTGTGCAAAACAGCAATTACAATACTCGTGCTTTTCTTTTTGCATCAGACTGTTTGGGAAAAATGAAAAAACAAGCTTTAAAATATGCTTTAAATGTCAATATTTGCTGGTTGGATTTATGTCTGCCATGTTGTTTGTAGTGAAACATCAAATTAAGCAGTCCATTGACTTCACTGGAATGCTTTACTAAGTTAGCTTATTGCTATAAATAGGGATGAAACAGTAGTCTCTGTGTCCCAACAGTGCTTTCCCTGGTGTTTGAACAGCGGGAGAGTCTGGGACCTGAACTGAAGCTAATTAACTAATTCATGGCCCCTAAAGGGAACACCATGTGATTACATCTAGTCAACAACAAACACTGCTCTAAGGGGCTGCAGTTGGTCTGAGCTTGTCCAGCATCTTGGCAGACCCTAACCCTCGGGTTAGAGGCCCATTTCACAAAGAGCAAAGTAAACCTCTATTCAGGTAAATTACAAGTAAAGCAGGGTGAAATATGAGCCGCTATGGAATATGTTAACTCACTATATTCGTTTCACAGCTGTGAATGAAAACAAAAGTCTGTTTTTTTATCTGCAAATCATGGTTTTAGATATCCTACTTAAAAAAAAAAAAAAAAAAAAAAACAGATTTTATTTTTTCCTGTCTATTCCTATGATCTTAAACTTTCTTTAGACACCTCTTTCCTTTCACCTGGTGAGATTAAATGTTTGAAAAACCCAATTTCCACTTCACTTCCACTTGATTTACCCGCTTAAGTAGCACCTTTCTGAATTATGACAGTACCCCACATGTCCACATATTTGGAACTACAGGTGCTGGTCATAAAATTAGAATATCATGAAAAAGTAGATTGATTTCAGTAATTCCATTTAAAAAGTGAAACTTGTATATTATATTCATACATTACATACAAACTCATATAGTTCAGATGTTTATTTTGTTTAATTTTGATGATTACAAATGACAACAAATGAAAATCTCAAATTCATCATATCAGAAAATTAGAATATTGTGAAAAGGTTCAAAATTGATGGCCCCTGGTGCCACACTCTAATCAGCTAATTAACTCAAACCACCTGCAAAAGCCTTTAAATGGTCTTTCAGTCTAGTTCTATAGGCTACACAATCATGGGGAAGACTGCTGACTTGACAGTTGTCCAAAAGACGACCATCGACACCTTGCACAAGGAGGGCAAGACACAAAAGGTCATCGCTAAAGAGGCTGGCTGTTCACAGAGCTCAGTGTCCAAGCACATTAATAGAGAGGCGAAGGGAAGGAAAAGATGTGGTCGAAAAAAGTGTACAAGCAAGAGAGATAACCGCACCCTGGAGAGGATTGTGAAACAAAACCCCTTCAAAAATGTGGGGGAGATTCACAAAGAGTGGACTGCAGCTGGAGTGAGTGCTTCAAGAACCACCACACACAGACGTATGAAAGACATGGGTTTCTGCTGTCGCATTCCTTGTGTCAAGCCACTCTTGAACCACAGACAGCGTCAGAAGCGTCTAAAGAGAAACAGGACTGGACTGCTGGTGAGTGGTCCAAAGTCATGTTCTCTGATGAAAGTAAATTTTGCATTTCCTTTGGAAATCAAGGTCCCAGAGTCTGGAGGAAAAGAAGAGAGGCACTTCATCCACGTTTCTTGAAGTCCAGTGTAAAGTTTCCACAGTCAGTGATGGTTTGGGGTGCCATGTCATCTGCTGGTGTTGGTCCATTGTGTTTTCTGAGGTCCAGGGTCAACGCAGCCACATACCAGGAAGTTTTAGAGCACTTCATGCTTCCTGCAGCTGACCAACTTTTTGGAGATGCAGATTTCATTTTCCAACAGGACTTGGCACCTGCACACAGTGCCAAAGCTACCAGTACCTGGTTGAAGGACCATGGTATCCCTGTTCTTAATTGGCCAGCAAAGTCTCCTGACCTTAACCCCATAGAAAATCTATGGGGTATTGTGAAGAAGAAGATGCAATACACCAGACCCAACAATTCAGAAGAGCTAAAAGCCACTATTAGAGCAACCTGGGCTATCATAACACCTGAGCAGTGCCACAGACTGATCGACTCCATGCCACGCCGCATTGCTGCAGTAATACAGGCCAAAGGAGGCCCAACTAAATACTGAGTGCTGTACATGCTCATACTTTTCATGTTCATACTTTTCAGTTGGCCAACATTTCTATAAATCCTTTGTTTTTATTGGTCTTCAGTAATATTCTAATTTTCTGATATGATGAATTTGAGATTTTCATTTGTTGTCATTTGTAATCATCAAAATTAAACAAAATAAACATCTGAAATATATGAGTTTGTATGTAATGTATGAATATAATATACAAGTTTCACTTTTTAAATGGAATTACTGAAATCAATCTACTTTTTCATGATATTCTAATTTTATGACCAGCACCTGTATATGACATAATCTTAGATTGGTCCAGTCTGTGTGTTGCTTGTATGTTCTTCCTCTGCATGAATGGGTCTCCTCTGGGTAACTTAACTTCGTCCACCACTCAGAATCATCATGTTAGGATGACATTTTAAATTACCCCTTGTGTGCATACATGGTTGTGTATCTCCATGTCCGACTAGTGGCCTCTCCTCTTACCGAAAGGCCCTGCAAGCACAATTCCCTTTGTACACTCAGCAAAGGATACTTAGATAATGTACAATGCAGAATATTGTAGATAATACATTTACAGCTTACCTGCAGAAAGCATGTTGAAGTTATCCTCCTTTAGTGACTCCAAATGCTGCTACATGTAATTATCTAACGAAGGAGAGCCCTCTAGTGTTATGAGGATCTAATAGAGGAAAGTTTGGCTAAAACATTGAAGAGAAAAATTAAATTTTTTTTTAAATTCCTTTCAAAGAGGCTTAATATGTTTATTCTATATTTAAATAAAAGTTGAAAGGTTTTGAAATACTTGGTTTCATAGACAACATGAAGCTTTGCTTAGACATCTTTAATGTAAAGTAAATGTTTCTGTCAGCTCAGTTTTGATTTCAATCACAGACATTTTTTTCCTTCTTTCCCTGGCGGAGTTACACAACTCTGTTTCTGCTCATCAGCCAGATTTTGCTTTTGTTGATGTAAATGTGAGAGCATGGTTTACAGATAAAGCTGATAAGAACAGAAACAGAACGCGGTTCCGATTCATCTTAATTACAGCCTAAAACTGGGAGTGCGTAGTGTACCATATCAGATACAAAGCAGAAGTGATTCGCACAGAGAGCATTTACTATAGATGGTTAATAGGATTTTTTTAATAGGAATTTTTTTTTTTAAATCTCTATAAAACATAGAAGTTGTTACTCTTCTGTGGTGATGGTACTATCAGTATGATTTTTGATAAACAGCTGAACCTGTCAGGACCTTGCAAAGATAAATAATTGTATATGAAGCATTTTTTATTTTACACAAGTGCAAAACTGATGTGTTTCTCACAAGTAATCTTTCTTCCCCTGAAACAAAAAAAAATCATGACTCAAAGCCCATTTTTGTCTTGAACAGTCAGTTCAAGTTAATCAAATGTGTGCTGATCTTTGCAATAAACAGAACTATTTTAGTAGAGCAACATTTAAAATGTTTAAAACAATCACTAACAAGGTTAAATGAACTGATGTTTATCTTAAAACCAAAAAATTAGAAAAGTAAACTGTTAAAAAACTGCAACATGTGTTCTACCTTTAGATTATGCACCTCCAGTGAAATATGAATTTATTTTGAGTTTCTTCACATCTTTGCTTAAAGGTATAGTGGAGGATGTTGTTTTTCCGTGTGGATCATCTAAATTAGTGGTCCTGCAAATTGTCAACTATTCTAATGATATGGTTACGTAAGGCCATCCTACGTGCTCGTCCTCAGTTATCATTTTCTGTGCATGCGCACTTTCATGTGGTGTGCTACGGTTTCAGCCATTCATTGAAGCTCACCTTTCTCACTGCGTTTCTTTGAAAATGGTCAAGGGTCCTAAGAGAAAAAGGGTCTACAAAGTGTATGAGAAGAAGAGAAAGCCTCAGAAGAGAGAAATAAGACCAGAGTGTTTTAGGGAGATTCTTGCACACGATGGCGTACACTGAACGCACAGGTCGTGCTATTTGGAGAAATCCATTTCACATCACTGCTAATAAAATGTATCTACCTCTATATTGTCACTTTCCAGAGAACATAAATTTATCTCATAATTTGCATTCTTAGTAGTTATACGGTGGCCACAGATGATTATTAACACCACAAACATGTCCACATTTTCTCTGCAGCACAACCACATAAAATTTTTATGTACCAATAGTCTTATTTGCAGGGAAACTTGTTACTTATAAATATGAGCGACCATCTTTTACCCACACCTCCTTGAGAAGAAATGGGCTCATTCGCATTTAATAGGTGTTCCCTCTCGGGAGCAGGTACAAGGTTGTGCATGTGCTTTTTTTTTTTTTTTAAGCGGATAGGGCAGGTCTTTTCAAAAAATTTGCATAAATCCTCCATTATACCTTTAAGGTGTCACAATTGAACAAGAAGCAGCTTATCTACTGCGGGAAAAACACATGCCTTTAGCCTCTTTTAATTCTGCCATATTGTTGTCAAGGTAACATATTAATGCATAATGCTATAAAAAGCAGGTTTCCAGTTTTCGTTGTTTTCTTGACATAAAATATTTTGTCTGAATTTTTATTTTACTTTAAGATGGCTGAAGTAAATGCAAAGAGAAAGAAAGTTACCCAAAGCAAACCTGAATTTTTACTGAAACATAATAAACCTAATAACTATTTTTCATACACCCTGACTGCAACATGCACCATCAAGGGTTTTCTTTTAACAACTGTTTTTAATCATCCATCAACTAACTAATGAATGTTACTCCTACAACAGCTTCACCTCACCTAGGCACGATTTGAAAATTATTTTCAAATAATGTAAAGCAGATAATGTTGACTGCTTGTAAAATCTGGACTTTTTCCATATATACTCATGGAGATGTCCCTCTAGAAAACAACGCTGACATAAACTGTGCGCTACAATTTTCCTCAGATGATCCACAATGTTCTCCATTGGAGTGCCTCTTAGATGCACCATGTTTGGTTGGTCACATGAAGGGACTGTCTGAAGAAATATTGCATTGGATGTAAGATAAGCTGAGAAGTGCTCTGAAAGCAGAAGAGGGTGAGGCTGGAGCACATGGGACGAACATTTTGCATTGCATGACTGCAGCGAGCAGACACACTTCGATTTAAAATGAGCTGCTTTATTTATAGCCCACAGTATGACAGCTCATGTCAGTGGGTGAGCAAGCTGACCTGTTTGCTCAGAAGATTTAACACCAACAGATGTGAGCGATATAGTTCAAATACTTTACAAGAGCGGAGATAATTAGGGTCCAATGCTGTAGATCACTGGCGCCAAAACTTTGTCACATGGGAAAAAATAAATAAAACTTCAACAACACCACAAAAATATTGTTAACCTTTTCAGAAACAAGTTGAGTATGTAAAATAGTAATAAAGCAAAAAAGAGCAGTCATTGTAGAACTAAAACTTAAAAGCGATTTTTCAGATTTACTTAATATAAAAATAAAGATTTCAGTCAGCAAACAATTTGGGTCTCAAATGAAAAATATTTTATTTATTCCCAGTAAGAAGAGCCAGAACTGGTTATTCTTCGCAAGCACGGTGTATGTGGCCAAATTAAAATGAATCTGTTAAAAGCAGATATTTTGTGTATCCTATTAGCCATTAAATCAAATACACATTATTTTATAAAATATTTAATGCGGGCTGCACAGTGGTGCAGTAGCACTGTTGCTTTGCGAAAATAAGGTCCTGGGTCTGATTTCTGGTCAAAGGTCTTTCTACATGGAGTTTGCATGTTCTCACCATGCATCTGTGGGGGTACTCTGGCTTCCTCTAAAAATATGAATGTTAAATTGTATCTAACTGACGACCTGTCCAGGGTGTATCCCGCCTCTCGCCCGTAGACAGCTGGAGATAGGCACCAGCACCCCTCGCGACCCCAATTGCGACAAGCATGTCAGATAATGGATGGATGGGTTGGTATCTATAAAATGTGTAAATGTGCATGATTGTATTTTTCTGGCCTGCAATAGACTGGAGACCTGTCCAGGGTGTACAGCGCCCTTTGCCCTTAGACTGCTGGAGAAAGGCACACACCCCACTCTAACCCTGATGGGAGAAGATAGATGGATGCTTTATTGCAGAGCATCATGCTGTTTCTGTTAATGCCGAGTAGCTAATGTTATCAGAAAAGAATAAGAAAGTAATAGTAAAGTAAAGTAAAGTAAAAGGAAAGAAAAGCAGCATTATTTAGAAAAAGTGTTAAGGAGAGAACAACTTCAGATTCATAAGAAACTACAGACAAAGTTCTTCAAAGTTCCCAGTCCCAAAGAACTTTTGTTTTGTGGATTTAGTTCTTAATTTTCACTGCTCATAAGTTAAGCTGAAACACAGATAAATCTTCCACAAGTGATTTACAGAGGTTTTCCATCCATCCATCTTCTCCCGCTTCTCTGGCAGTCTATGGCGAGAGGTGGGTTACACCCTGGACAGGTTGCAGGGCATATATATTGTGTATATCAAAAGTGTCTTAAAGCAGATAAAAAAAGTAAATCAAGAGGGAAGGGATCTTTAAAAGGGAAGACAAACAAGAACAGACACACCAAGGACCAGATCTAAGCTTTTCCGTGCCAGAATGAGACCAAAGATTATCGCAGGAATAGCACAGAAAAGACAAGTTTACACTCCACAGACATATTTACATCTCAGAATCGTTCTTCTTTAGCTAATAAATGGCGCTCTGTCTGTTCTGGTTCCAAGGATGAGCAAACACGATTCATCCCTTCCTGCGCCTACAGTAAGTCAAGCAGAGGAGGATGAAGAAAGCTGCAGAGAATCAAGTGAGGATGAAGAGGGAAGCGACATCATTCAAGAACATGTTCCAACAAAATTTAAGTACTTTTTCCAAATCTTAAGATTTTATGTTTGTTACAACACATTTAAATGGCTTTTATTGGGATTTTAACATTCTAGATGATCCAAAAGTGTTTTTTCATAATGATATTTACCCTTTCTTCAAATTAAAGCCCCCGTTTTACAAAAAAAAGAAAAAAAAAAAGAAAATAAAGAGTCCGTTCAAATGAGGACACAAAACAACAGCAAGATTGTTTAGGAAGTAATCCGTCCAGTGAGACAAGATTAGATAAGATGAAAGTTTCTGTGGCACCAGAACAAACACAGATAACAACCATAGGACTTAGATCTTCTGACATTTCCACTCTGGTCAGTTTGTTTTTCTTTTTATCTGTTTCTAGATTCAAATTTCCACATTTGCATGTTTACCATCATCTTGTCTCAGCCAACAAAATGACATGGATGTAATTTACTTAGCCCTACTTTGTCTAATAATTCAAATGCAACTGTAAAATAAAGGTTTGCATTTAAAAAAGAAACGGCAATCTGTGCAGCAGGAACTCAACTGAGTAGCAAAGGAAGCAAGTTGGACGTAAAAGCATAGAGATAAAAATGACAAGGACTTCCACTTTGCTTAATGTCTTAAAATAATCTCTAATGAAGAGCAGGAAGAGAAGCCGATTTGTCAGAAACACATGGAAATAGCAAAAATTTATGATGGTAATGTTGACATTGAAGGCGTAAAGCCCGAGTCAAAAGTCATCTTAAATATAGCAATGGAACAAAGCATCCAAATAGCCTGCTTCATCCCTACAGTTATATTTTTGGGTGCAAATACAAGTCTGATTTCTTTCTAATTTAAATGATGAATGGAAATTTAAAATTTTCAGTCATCAAGCCTTTAATAGAATCCAGTTTTTTATTAAGATGTGCAGCTTTGAAGCTTAATAAGGAAAATAAGGAATATAGAACTGGATATAATCTGCATAAACAACGACATGAATGATAAATGGCCTGCACTTATATAGCCCTTTTTCAAGTCAGAGGACTTGACCAAAGCACTTTACACTACATTCACCCATTCACACACAAAATGACGGTGGCAAGCTATGTTATAGCCACAGCTGCCCTGGGGCTCACTGACGGAAGCGAGGCTGCAGTACACTGACGCCATCAGGCTCTCTGATCATCATCAGATAAGTTAAATGATTGCTACACTTATACCACAGACCAGCAATCTTTAAAACTTTAACCCTTGGAGGAATTTGTTTATCCACAACTTACTCCTAAGAATTATAACCAGACGGAAGTCTAAACCTAAGCTAGGTCAATGGAGCACATAATTTTTCCTTTTAAGTCAATGCTGTGGTTGGGATTAGCATAATACCCAAATCATCAACCCTTCTCCATTGTGCTCCAGTTTGCTTGACGAGAATCTTCTGATATGCTGTTTGGTTTTCACCAAACATGTGATTGACCAAGAATTTTCCACTTGCTAGTACATAAAGAAACAAAACACCAAAGTACTTTACACAGTTTATTGGATAAATAAAAAAAATTTAAAAAACATGATTAAAATATTTTTTGAGGAGGGCTTTCAAATGGTGAAACTTCTTTTGGTAGGTCTTCAAAAGGCAAGTATCCTGTAAAACAAAAGGATTAAAATAAATTTCTTACACTTTTCTTTCTGGTTCTAATCAGCTTCTGATCAGATATAAATATTGGACTTTTGGGTGAATGTTACGCGGCTTCTCAGAGTTTAGAGAGTCAATCCAAGTTCAGTATATGGGAAAAAAAAAGCACATAAATGATTGGATCTATAAAAACAAAATTCTGCTGTTTTTAATTAAAATTTCCACACAGGCAACATTCTTCATATGGGAGAGGTTAGACTCCATGGATTGTGTAATGTTACTTAAAGACTGATTACCGTAAGTTAAAGTCAAGCAGAAACTAAAACTGCTACAGCTTTGTATATTTCCCATCTAAAACTTAATCAACTTACTGAAACAAGAGGTTGGCCTCACATTCTTGGCGGTTCTTTGAGCTATCTGTTAGGGTTAGAAGTCAGGAGAGTGTAGACAGGTGACCTGCGCCCCAGTGGGAGTATCTGTGGGAACTGGCTGTGCTTTGCTGGACTCACTGGGCTGGAGGTAAAAGGGCCTAGGAAAGCAGAACTGGGATTACGGATTTGAATAATGTCCTGAAACTTCTGCATTTGTCTTTCCTGCTAATCCCAAGCAGCCCTCATAAAAGAAGTTGCATTAGGATGGTCTCAGTTTTAATTTGGGTAAATTAAAACTTAAATTAAAAAAAGTAGGTAACACACACATTAAACATTTACAGGAACCAACACCCCTGGAAACCCTTAGATAAATGTAGCTTATTTTTACGTTTTCCAATTTACATTTAATCTGGTGGACTCCCAATGAATCTGAAACTGGTAACACTGGCTCTGTATGATATTTAAAATCTAAATATACTACATTAGAAATTATTCCTCTGACATAAACCCAACCTTGCTCCACAACTTTCTCAGCCCCCAGACTTTAACGCTACAGAAATCCAGTGATTATGAAAACCCCCTTTCTCTGGGCGCACCACCCTTGTTAATACCATAAAGGAGGATGAAAAGCTAACCTCTGAATACAGGGAAGTTATGTAAAGTATCTGAAGCCAGTCTGCCAATAATATAGCACTGCATGTGGTCTTGTTAAAAACAATTATACCTTAATCTGCCTGAAAACAGATGTGATGCTCACCATCTCTGTTATTGACTGTTGGCTCAATCAGCTCAGCTGTCTTCAGAAAACACGGCTCACTGTGCACAGTGGTAAACATCAGGACTGGGAATGCTGAGAGTATTTCATAAAACACTACATTTGTACAAAGACGACTCAGGTGGAGGTTGGGATGGCCTGCCTACCTGCCAAATGTCTTTCTCCTCAGCCTGGAGTAGGCTTTTAGACCCTCCTCGTTCTCAGCACTGCTTCAGGTGGAACAAAAATAAATGGTTAATATCCAGCAGACCATGAATAGGTTCCCCAGTAAAGTTAAGCAATAGAACCAACTTAAATAGTTCATATTCTTTTTTTTTTTTTTTTTTTGGTGGTCTTGTTTCACCTTACAGTAACAGTGAAGTTTCTATGATGTCATAAATTTCTAGAGACATTATCCGTTTTTCAAAAGTGATTAATCGAAGTCAGGGATCTGAGGAAGCTCTTTTGGTTAATACCGGCGTGGATTAACAGGTTTCCTCAATGATTGAACATGTAGACAGGAGCGTGACCACAGCTTTAGGTTGGTTCAGTCATATGCTGGCACCCATCGTTTAATGAAAAAAACAAACCCCTACAATGGTCACAGAAATGACTTGAATCCCGACAAAAGTAATAAATAAGAATTCTATGAAAATCAACAAATAGAAATTGACATTGCCATTCTTGTATGTTTCTAACTGTGTGCTTTGGGTCTTTATCGTGTTGAAGACCCAGGACCTGCGATTGAGACCAAGCTCTATGACAATGGGCAGCACATTTCTCTCTAGAATCCCTCAATAGGAGTGATTGTGCTGTGAGAAGGTGGCAAGTGTCCGGTTTGATCCCCACAGCCTGCACTCTAGGTTCCTGAGCAAAACCCTAACCCCTGATTGCTCCTGGGCGCCACACAATGGCAACGCATGGCTCCCCAAGGGGATGGGTCAAAATGCAGAGAGTGAATTTCCCCATTGTGGGACAATAAAGGGATTTTTAGATTTAATTAAACCCTGCAGAGACTCAGGCTCCATATGCCAGAAGAAGCAAAGCAGCCCTAGAACATAACACTTTCTAATGATTTGAGAGCTGGTCTGATCTGAACCTGATGTTCCTTGAGCTTGAAGTTCACCTTTATCTCTAGAAGTTTTTCTGGGCTCTTTTCTTATAATTCATATTTAATTTCTCATCAGTTTTCCTACTGCAGCCACGTCCACGGAGCTTGGCTACAGTCCCATGGATCTTAAACTCCCACTGTAATGCTAGTTAATGGAAACACCTTTACTTAACATGTCCCTTTGGTAACAGTATATATTCAGTCTTTTCTGGGAGTACCGTCATTTTTGTCCAGACCTGCTTCATGAGTTAATTTTTTTGTTTTTCAAATCCTGCACTGATCATCATGACTTCCATTTGTTCTTTTTCATGGATATTTTTTGTCAGATGCAAGTTATTTCTTTGAGCATTAAAGCTACAGTGTGTAATTTTCAGCGACATCTAACGTCCAGACTGCAGACCGCAGCAACATGAACATCTCCCCCCCACCGCTTCTCCCCCCCAACAGTACGGCGAGCGTTACGGGACAAAATGTCTTCCACGACGTCCGCATCACCTACCTTCTCAAGTGATGAGGTTTGTTTACATAGATAATTTTAATACTGCCATCTATTGTTCAGTACCGTCTCAGTTCATCTCTCTTGACTTGCCGTAGTTACTTTCGAGCGTAATGGGCGATCTCGCAATCGCTAGTTTGTTGGCTCTGCGCTGCCGTAGCGCAAAGATGTCTGCCTCCATGGCTGCGAGACCCGCTCCTATGTAATTATAAATAACAAATTCTAAGGCAACGCAAATATTAAGGTTAAGAGGCTGAGCTCGTAGATGATGATAAATAACATAGTTATGTATAATATATTACATTTCTGACTGTATATCCCTGTAATTATTACACACTGTAGCTTTAAGGTTTTTTTTATATTAAATTAGGGGTACTAACAATTTTGTCCACGTGTGTAAAAGGTGAATAAAATGTTAGGAATGCAGCCATATGAACATTTGGCCTGATCAATATCCAGTAATAATACTTACTGTTATGGACCATAAGCAATATTTACGGCTATTGTATCTTATTTACATATCTACCCTTTTGATACCATGAAAAAGGTGTTATAAACACCCACAATCCTTTGGTACATCACTGTCACATGACCAAACAAACACAACATGACCAATCAGCTCCCCTCGCCTTTAAGAAATAAAAATAGAAACTGGATGGAAATAAAGTAACACTAGCAACGACGCAGTTTCACTATCAGACAGAAACTGGTGTGTTTGAAAAGGTCCAACACTGGCTGATACTGATGTTAAAGCCGATCTATTCTGCATTTCTAATAAAAATTGAGCAATTTATTAGAACGTTTATTATGTAAGGCTCTTAAATTGACTTCCTGTGCACCATTGGAGTGTTTATTCATCAATAAAACCTAGATTTGAGCCTTTACTTTCTGTAAAAGTAGAAAACCTGACCTATAATAAAATAGAATTCTTTAGAATTATAAACCATTAGATTATCAGCAGCATGTGAGACCAGAGGCTGTGCATAACAGTGCGGTCAGTAAACTGATCATATGGATCCACACCACCTCCTCCAGCATTCCTCTGACTTCTTACACAATCAGCAGCATCACATGGTTTTTAAATGTGACCTATGCTGCTATACATCAGAAGCTAATCCTCGCGGTGTGTGAGAGCAGAGTTAGACGTACAAAGTGGCGGTGTGCTGCCTCTCCGGGGCAGACCTCCTCCTGTGGAAGCTGCTGCTGACAGCGTTCTTAGACGTGTGTGGTCTGTGGTTGTCTGAAATCGCTGCTTGCATCTCTTGGATGATAGATCTGAGCTCGCAGGCAGAGCCGTCCTGCATTCAACACCCACAGAAAGACAGGAAGTAAATGAAGGGTTATGATAATCCTGAAACATTAGGAATATGGCCTGGTGCACTCTTATATATATATATATATATATATATATATATATATATATATATAATATATATATATATATATATATATATAATATATATATATATATATATATATATATATATATATATATAATATATATATATATATATAATATATATATATATATATATAATATATATATATATATATATATATATATATATATATATATATATATATATATATATTTTATATATTATATATATAATATATATAATATGTATATTATATATTTTTAATATATATATATATATATATATATATATATATATATATATATATATATATTTTTTTTTTTTTACAGCTGTTTTAAAATGACCAGTTGAAGCAGGAATGTCATACGATGTGTTTCTGATTTTAAGATGAAGCAGACGTGCTTAGCTTAAGGCCTATGCTGCCAAATGAAAATGATTCACATGTGCTCTAGATGGGCTGGATCTACTGAGACGAGCAAAAGGCAAGATGTGGGGAAGGTTCTGACCCGAACCTTCATCTGGGAGGTGTAGGGGTGCTGGGAGGAGGGTGGGGAGGCCGGTGTGGATGGGGCCGTGGAGTTCAGGTCAGGTGGAGATACAGACGGTGCTGCGCACAGATTCTGGCACGGGAGTTCCTACAGGAAAAAACAGCTGTTAATCAAGAATTCCTGAGACGTCTTCAACTTTAAAGGATAAGATAAGCATGCTATGGTGATGGATGGTTTAGACAAAACCTTTCATTAAGATACTAGCTCAGAGTTCTGTTGCAGTCAAAGAATCAAACATGGGCCGTACTATAGCTCTGATATCCCATCTATTTTTGTCATGTTAACACCTGTGTGTTGGGCCTCACTTTAAACCTGCCAAACAATTCGGAGAGTGAAAGTGACAGGATTTTTTTGTATGGGCAGTTAGTTCAAACCATGTAAAGGACCCACTGAGCACCATTTTGGTCCTCTTTCTTAACCTACGTCATTTGCAGACAGGGGCTAACATTAGCCTGCCTTGCTATTACTTTTATTTTTATTCAAACTAAAGGGTCATTCCAACAATCTGTGGCTCACGTACAGGCAGTCAGGAAGTGCTGCTAGCATAACTTTTAACCTTTTGTGTAAGAGACCAAGAAGCACAATTCAAATTGTCATGAAAGGAAAAAAAGGGTATGAAAAGGGTAAGAATGAATTCTGTTTACATTTTTTTCTCCTAAAACTGATCAAGCACGAATTCAAAGACAATTTTGGAAGGACTGCATATGTAGCATACCCACTTATGACTTCTTAAACGATCTTGATTTGATCTTTGGTTCTCCAAAAGTCAAAAACTACCATATTAAGTTAAGTGATGACTATCATTTGCTTTAATGTGAATGTGTAATGGCTAAAGACACACATTAGTGAAACCTGTGAAGATTCACCTTCAGGTTAAGAGTATGTTGGAGTTTCAGGCGAAAATACTCCTGCTCCTTCAGCTGGAGGATGTCCTGACAGTTGGCCAAGCTTTTCCACATCTTTAAGAAAACATAAGATATTGAGGCAGAAAAGGACACAAAAAATCGTTTCAGTGTGAAAGTTTGTTATTTGTGAGGAAGCACATCTGATTAAAACACGCTTAGTTTTAGCGGCACATTTATGACCTTGTGTGCGGTAACGGTAAAGGTTTTTACCTTGTGAAGGATTGCCTCCAGCTCAGTGATACGCTCCATTAACTGATGGTCTTTGGAGCGAAGGGCCTTCAGTTCACTGGAAATGTGTCTCTTTTCCTCCCTCACGAAGGCGAGTTCCTGAAGCTGACGATGAGTCTCCAGGTTCTGGCGGCGCTTTTCCTGAAAAAATTAAAATAAGAGGCAGTTAGCAAATAAAGGCGTTGCCTACAACAAGGTTCCTACATACGTAGAGGTTAACTTTAAATACCTCAGATGGTACGGAAATAATTTGGACGGATGGAAAATCAAAATTAAGAATCAAACTCCTGGTTCTATCAATAAAATATTAAAAAAGAAACATGAATGTATGAGAGAATATAAATGTGCTATTTATTTTTGACGCTGTTCTTCTTATTTCAAATACTAATGTATGTGCAGTTAGTAACGGATACCAGGTCTAACAGGAAAAGGTGGAGGTTTCCAGGGAAGAGGTGCTTTAACCTGTTGAAGTTTCTCCACCTGCTCCTCCAATTGTTGGATTCTGCTCTGCAGGGAGTCAATCTCCCCTCTTTTGGTGGTGATCTCCTTCTGCATGTCCAAGGCCGCCTGGAGGCCTAAGCCAATTTCATTTAGCCGCATAAATAAGACAGTGATCAGAATTCCACATTTTATTAAAAACAAACAGAATTTACTGTTATCTTTGCACTCCATCATTTGATTAATCAGTCGAGAAATGATGAGACAAACCGTGTTCATCGGCGGCTCGGAGGGTCCTCAGGCTGCGTCTGACCTTTTCGAGTTCATCCTGGGCGCTTCTTAGCTGACTCTGAAGCTTCAGCACCACACCCTCGTGCTCGTCTGCTCTGCAGCTGTGGAGCCGCTGCAGCTCCTTGTGCTCTTCTGAAATCGTGCCCACAAAAACATGTAACACATCCAAAGAAGGGGCGAGCTCATATAGTCAAAGAAATGAAACAATACAAGGCTTGGTTGACATTGTAAACATAGCAGAGAAAGCTCTTTGTTTGGTTAACGCAGCTGGACAAAAAGATGATTTGATCGGACATAAGATCTGATCTCTTTCTAGGAAAAGCTGTGTGAACTATAAGGCACAGATAATATAGGATCTGAGTGCTGCAGGCTACAGGTCAGAGGTAACAAAAGGTACCACAGGGCTGCAACAAAAAGGAATTATAATTTCAAGACACAATTGTAGTAAAACAATAAACAGGACACACCTATTGCATTTTGTCCTGTTAAAATTTACAACACAGTGACAGGATTTTATTTGATAAACAAACACAAAGTTGTGCAGATGTGTAACTTTTCAGTTCGGCTTCTAAAAAAGTTTGCATTTGTGTGTCCCCTTTTACTTTGATCCCCTTTAATAACAAGGTCACCTTTGCAGTAAAAAAAACAACAAAAAACAAATAAACCCTATGAACATGACACAGACTGAGAAGAACACAGGACACACTATACAGCTCATGGAATAGATTTTAAAACAATATCCCAACCTTTGAAATTATCCAAGATTAAAAACTCTACAACTGTAAACCTTGCAGGGTGTAGTGGTCCACCCAAAGAAACCAGTGTTATCTCTGGAGGAGCTGTAGGGATGCATAGCTCAGGTGAGAGAATCTATTGACTCAACTCTGTTAGATATGCGTCGAATTTATAATTATTTTAAATTTATCCTTTATTTAACCAGGTAATACCCATTGAGATTAAAAATCTCTTTTGCAAGGGAGACCTGGCCAAGATATATAGATAGAGAATACATCTGACATTTAAGAAGTGGCAATGATAACACCACATTTTGTCATTTTGGTTTATTAATAATAATATTGAAGATTACACTGGAAAAACGATCTAAAAATGAGTAAACATTTCTTAAAATAAATGTATTTACCCTCAATTTCAGTAGGTAAATAAGATGATTTGCTAATTAAATATTTTTATTTTATTTTAAAATATGATAAGATCTTATGCAGTTGAAATAAAAGACTGCAATTGTTTTTTTAATTTTGAATTTAAATTGTTACACTTATTTTGAGAAAAATTCCCTCATTTAGATTTCAGTTTTATGTGGTGTATAAATCGTTTTATTTTTAGGCACATTTTGACTCAGCAGAAGTCGCTTGGTGATTTAAAGCTACAGTGTGTAATAATTACAGGGATATACAGTCAGAACTGTAATATATTATACATAACTATGTTATTTATCATCATCTACGAGCTCAGCCTCCTAACCTTAATATTTGCGTTGCCTTAGAATTCGTTATTTATAATTACATAGGAGCGGGTCTCGCAGCCATGGAGGCAGACATCTTTGCACTACGGCAGCGCAGAGCCAACAAACTAGTGATTGCGAGATCGCCCATTACGCTCGAAAGTAACTACGGCAAGTTGAGAGAGATGAACTGAGACGGTACTGAACAATAGATGGCAGTATTAAAATTATCTATGTAAACAAACCTCATCACTTGAGAAGGCATGTGATGCGGACGTCGTGGAAGACATTTTGTCCCGTAACGCTCGCCGTACTGTTGGGGGGGAGAAGCGGTGGGGGGGGGGATGTTCATGTTGCTGCAGTCTGCAGTCTGAACGTTAGATGTCACTAAAAATTACACACTGTAGCTTTAAGCACTTTTTTTTAAATTCATTTCTTTTTTTTATTGTTGGCTTATGAAAACTGATATTAACATAGGCAGGCGAAGCTCATATTACTTCTGTTGTTCTGGGTTCCTCAATGACGTTGGGATTGACTATGCCTTCCACTCCAGGGACAGTTAGTCCTCACCTGTTTTTCACGTTGTTATACTTTTAGAAATGTCTTGGCCTGTTTCCTGTTGTTTGACAGGTTTTATTTGGGGGATTTCCTGATTTTTCAGGTCCACAGGATGTGGAGGGAGGGTTACCATCTCCTATCAAAGCATTTTGAGTTTTATTTTGTATTTTACGCCATTAACTGTTGTCAAAATGTTTCAAAAATATAAGTGCGATAAAAAAAAAAGACAGGAAATATATGAGGAAATACTTCTTCCACAGTACCCTTGTTGGTCACACCACATATGCATTAAGTGAACTCTATGAGCTGTGGTGATATAAGGAGAACCTACCGGTGAGACTGAACAGCTGGAAGCTCTGCAGCTCCAGCTGTGTGAGAACTTGCCGTTTCTCCAGCGTCTCCTCCTCAATACGCCGGTTCTGCTCACTCAGAGAGGCCTGCAGCTGCTGCTTCTCACGCTCCACACACGCCAAGTCAGACGTGTGTCTGTCTAATTCAGCCTGAACAGAGAGTGAGAAAGGTGTTTTTTACAGTAAATTGTGAATACATGTAGAATAAATAATGTTTTTTTTTAATAGTTTTTGTCTGACATTGAGCTGCTGCAGCTCCTGTTTATGCTGGTTGATGAGGAAGGTGTTCTCCTGCTGTAGGTTGGTTATCGTTTTGCTGCTGTTCTCGATCTGCAGCCTCAGAATGTCCATCACATTGTCTCTGTCAGTCAGCTTCAGCCTCAGAGCTTCCTGCTCAGTTTGTAGATCCTGGCACTAAGCACATACGGGAGCTTAGAAGATGCTGCTTATGCAAGGGCAGGAAGGTTATCAATTCATCACCATAAGTGACCTGCTAATTATTGTTGCATTGTGGAACCTGCTGATGATTTTTCTGCCTTTAAGCGTAATTCTTCACCTTTTTCCTGCAGATGCTCCATGATTGTCCTTACCTCTTTTGAACTTTGCTCTGTAAGAGCCTGAAGGCAGGATTTGTCCTCTGCCGCCTTGCAAAGCTGCATCCTGGCCAAACCCAGCTGACGTCTAAGAACCTCTGTACCTTCACTGAGCTCCAGCTTCTGCTTCTCACATAAACACTGAATCAAAATAGGAGAAAACAAGAGATTCAATAAAATCTGAACAGACAAAAAAAAGCCAACAAGTTCTTAGACATTTCAGTTGGTTTTGTAGGTCTTGGTCTTCCCTTTGCCTTTGTAACGTTACAGTGATAGACAGCCATGTCTCTTATTATTAGCTTATGTTGTAGACAAAAAAAAAAGAACAGGAATACATTGTTTTCAGTGTTAAATTGTTTTATTTTGCAGCCTTGAGCATCTATTCTCCAGTATTTTCCCCTAAAGTGATGCTGGCACCACTTTTCACCATGGGGGTTGATGTGTTCAGGACAATGTTAGATTTTCATCATATTTAACATTTCAAAAAATGGACAAAAAAGTTATGTAGGTCTCATCTAAACCAGAGCACCGCCTCTGTTAAGTTAAACAGCAATATTACGTGTTTTTTTCTCTCCCCCAGATGATAGTTTCCTTCCTTCCCCTCTTTCCTAAAGGCCAACTAAGCGACAGATCTCTGCAGCTCCTCCAGAGTTTCTAAGAGCCTCTTTGCTAAACCTGTGAGTACTGCTCACTTTGTCTGGTGTTATCTCTTCAGCATGCTAAACCAAATCTACCAAAACATTGTCTTGGCAGATTTGTAGCTCTACTCCATATTCATATGAAGAATATAACAGCACTTAAAGCTTGTAAATTTGTTTAAAAAAAACCTTACCTTACTCTAAACCTCTCCACTTTATCCCTTGGCTGCCTGCTGTGTCGCTGCTTTAACATAAACCAATGTAGATCTATTGTTTAGTGCGCATTAAGGTCATTTGTTGCACTAGATTTTATTTTGAGGTATGTACAAAAAACAGCTGAATTCAAATACAATAAACAATTTGTACATTCTTACTCATCAAGATCCAGCAAAATTATAAATTATTTTGTTATTGAAATATTGCAAAACGCCTCAATAAATCACAGTGAGGTTTGTTTTTGTGACATGACAAACTGGGAAAAGATTTATGGATACTTTTGCAAGAAGTTATACATATCTTACAAAGTTTACAGCCAAGAGTGTCTGAGTGAGGTATTTCTCTAACTCCATCATCAGTGTTCAATATCATCACTATCAGCAGTTTGTATTTGTTAGCATGACTGTATTGGACGTCTCTGTCATTCCACGCTCCAACAGGGAAAGCCAGAGCCAGAGAGAGCATCATGGAAAACCAAAGAGTCCAGGAAAGAAAAAAGTTACCAAATGATGGAATTACATACAGTGAAGAGACACCGGGAAAGCAAAGAAACTAAAAAAAGAGAAGCAGCAAAGCAAGGATGAAATAAAACGTTTTCTCTAAGACATTAAAAATAGAGCAGCTGATTGCTGTGATGGCAACAGACATCTGCTGTTCTGACGATGGAGCTAAATCTTCAGAGCTTGAACCAAGCATCCATTTGCAACCACTTTCATTTAAAAAGACACAAAAGAAAAATATTTTTGCATCATGATGGAAGATAACTGCAGCTGTAGAGGCTCTGCCATTCTTCCTCACACAAATAACGGAGCCATTCTTCACAGAGTCAGAATTAATGATCTGCTTTTTAAATTCATCCTTCTATCAGTGTTTTAAAAGCTGTATAAATTACAAAACTGCAGACTGGTGATTCCCTTTCAGCTGATAAGAAATTGTTGTTTGGTTTGAACCTGTATAGGTCATGACAAGACGTTGCTCAAAGCTCTATTAGTCACAAACACGGAGGGAATTCCTCCCTCCTCATAGAACAAGTGAGGACAGTGGACAGCTAACTGCTCTGAATCATTACTTTTTTAACCATTGTTCATACTTAGCATGCATGTGGTTACAGTGGAAAGGGAAAATCCCTTTTAAACAGGTAGAATATGCAGCTTAGCTTTACAAATTTTCGTTTTATATACACTCTGTGTATACAAAATGGCAATAAATGTTGTCTAAGAAAGCTCCTGGCAAAGTTTGAACATCTACAAATATTAAAAGCAGTAGTAGGAATAGCTCTATCAAGGGTTGCCAAGGAAATAGATCTGATTAAAACACAGAGATACGGAAATGGATGCACCGATAGGTTTAACTCAACAGAAGAATACATATTAACTTTGCAAATATAAATATTCCAGTATCACTATATCTGTACAGACATATTTATATCATTACACTGCTCTGGAACTTAAGCATAGCATGTGGAAAACAGATGTTTACAAGACTCTGACTGCTTTCCTTGAGTCTCCTGAAACAACAGAGTGTAAGAAGATTTTTTTTTAAACACAGAAAGACAGACTGAAGTAAACCAGGATTTATTGTCATACTTGAAGTTGTTGAAGTTGCGACTCCAGCTCTTTTGCTCGCTGCAGCGATTGGTCTCTGTCTTTTTGGGTGGAAAACAGTTGATTCTGAATCTCAAGGATTCTCTTCTCCAGATACTCAACCTACAACAGCATCAACAGGAGTCACAAACACTCATTATGACACAGGAAGCATTTATCCAACAATCTAATGTTTACATGCTGACTGTGTGGTAAACAATTTGTTTAATTCTATCATCGACTCTGATAACATCCCAGCCTGATTGTTTACCTTATTGATATAGCTGGAAATGGTTGACTCCAGTTCACTGATCCTATATTGGTCCAGCAAAGTTTGTCTCTCAGCCAGATTTCTACAAAGAAAGACCATTTTAAGACCAGAGTGCTTCAATTTTGTCATCAGACAAACACATTCAACTTTTGGAGATTTACCTCAGAGGATCCAACTTGGCGCATAAATTCACTCCACTGTGTTTTGATGAGGTCAGTTTGTCAGTCAGCATCGCCATCTCCTGGCCGAGACTAGTAATGACATCCTCCATCCTGAGAAAAAAATGTGCAGAGAAACATAAAGCAGTGTTATTATTTTCTCTTATACATGTTGTAGGGGAAGCTGTGTGCTCACTGGCATTTTAACCCACCTTACTGTAACCCCGCGGTTCTCAAAGTGTGTGGCGCGACCCACTGGTGGGGAATTGAGACGTGACAGGTGGGGCGCGCCAAGTTCCGGTGTGTGTGTGTGTGTGTGTGTGTGACTATAAATGTAGAATGTGTGAGAGCAAACTGTCCTTATAGCTGTATGTTGCCGCTTTTTAGACCAATCAAACCCACAAAGTAATCATTACTAGCCTACATGCAGTCTAATTAAAAGAACATTAGATATGAGAAAAATTTCACCTGGAACTGAAGTGCCAAAATAATGATTGACGTGACGTCGGCATATTATTTGTAACAGAATAAACTTTCGCGCCCCAGTGTTGCCAACTCAGCGACTTTGTCGCTATATTTCAGACCCCTCCAGCGACTCTTTTTCAAAAAAACAAATCTAGCGCCTTTTGGAGACTCTTACGTGAAAGCACGTATCGTTCCTTTTCTTGTCCTCCAGCGGCAGGTGCTGCCGTGGGGCGCCTCCCCCGTCCCAACCCCGTTCTCCCCCGCTATTGCAGGAGTCCCTATCAGCGCTGCAGTCAGAGCAGAGACACAGCATGTTTAACTTTTGCGTCCAGACTGCAAATAAAGCGCACATGCGCCGGGATTGACGGCGCAGGTTGATCATAAATAACTGAATTTGAAATATTTTATCTTAAATAAATAACGGCGTTTGATTCACACAGCCACATGTTCATGTTTCTGGTTAGGAGTGGAGAGCGAGTATCCACTCATCGGGCAGAGAGCTGTGTGCATTCTTCTTCCCTTTGCCACATCATATCTCTGTGAGATGGGCTTTTCAGCTGCTGCTTCAATGAAAACAAAATACAGATCTCAGCAGAACATTGAGCATGACTTGAGAGTGGCAGTATCAAGCCTGCAACCCCGTTTTGAGAAACTGCAATGCAAAACAGGCTCACTGCAGCCACTAATGCAGGGATAAATAGACCTGTATTGCCAGATGGATTTGACTTCTTTTCTTTTATTAACAGATTGCAGAGTGGCACTTTAATTTTTTCTATCTTTGAGCTTGATACAAATTTTGACACAGCTGCATTTTTATTTTCTTTATTTTTGAGCTTGCTGTTATTTGATGTAGATTTGTATTTAGATACTACTTGTTACTTCAATAAAATTGGAACATTTTAAGATTGTTGAATATTTCATTAGCATTGTGTTGGGGCGATGGGGACAGGCGGGGCTTGAAAATTCCCCCTTGTCCAAAGTGGGGAATGACAGAAAAAGTTTGAGAACCACAACCCATCAGAATTTAGCTTCTTTTTGTGGCTGAATTTAATAGACTATCAGCTGTGTTCCTGTCTACTTTGTCGCGACACATTCTTATTAACAGATACAGACCAAAGAAGACGCGTTAAATCTATCTGAGGTGAAATTACTATTTCATTCCGCAATTTTTTTAGGTTTTCTCATGATTCACATTTTTCTAGTAAGTTTTGAAAGTAAATAAGGGAAATGCATATTCAAAAAATTAGATAATTTGGGACTCAACAGATTAGATATCAACAAAGGTATTAAATAACCAATAAAAACGCATACACAATTTCTTTAAACCCAAACAATCCAATCGTGGGAAATGATAAGGATCTACACAAGGCTGGAACAAGCTACTAGAATCATGGTATACTTTTACCTTTCTTGCTTCTCTAATCCGTACTCCTTATTCCTCTGTTGTTCTGTCTGGTGCGGAAGAGAAGAAATAAACATCATCAGGCTCTTTTTTCAGACACATAGATGCTGAAGGTAATCCTAAACTGAGTTTAGGTTCTTACTCCACTCCGTCCTTGCTTGTCTGTGTCTTCGTTGACATTTTTACATACATGATTTGCAGACTCTGGTGCTTCCTGATGCTTCATAGTTTTATTCCAGCTCCAGTAATGCTCAAACTGCTCCACATTTCCCTTAATATTCTCCGGTAATTCCACTTCTCTGTGCAGAGGTGACACATCGTCTCTTGCCTGTTGTACTTTCTGGTATGCTGACCTTTTGACATCCTCAATCTTCTCCAACGAATGCAGCTTTTTCTCCATCTAGTCCTTCAAAAATAACAGAGAGTAGATCTGTAGGTCAAAGTAAATAACAGCACCTTCTATACAGTAATGAATATTTTGTGTTTGTTCACCTTTAGTTAGAGGGGACATCCTTCTGCATCTAATCTTCATTTAGTTTAACCTGCAGGATCATAATGGCTCTATGGGTGATACATTTCCTTTGTTGTTCACGGTGTGCCTTTATTTGAGAAGGCAGAGAGATCATCAACATAAAAGCGCATAAAATAAATAAATACATGAAAGCATATACTTCTTCTTTTCAACTCTGCTACACAACAAACAGAATCTGGTTTTATGCTATGCACTGCAAGTCTCAGGATCCCTTGAACCTTATCACTTTTGAGCATCCTGTTTGGTCAGTGGGGTTTCTCAGAGAACATTAGTGAACAAACTGCATCTTTATGACCAATGATCAAACCAGACAGGTCATCGTTCAAAGCAGGGTTAGGTTATAAAACAGAATGTCCAAGTACTGAAGAGATCATCCACTAAAGATGAAAATTACAGAACTAGAGAGCTCCCTAAGTGAAAGACTGCTTCACGGCTTCAAGGAGCATTTTTTACAGACATTTCCTCCCACAAGCTGTTTAAGAATCTGGTACCTCAATTGTTTTTAAATGAAAAATAGAGGAAATCAAAGCAAAGCATGCGGTTTTAAACCAGAAGCTGTCGAAAATCTATAATCAGTTCAACATTATCTTTGTTTCTATAATTTGTCTCATTAACTCTTTATAGGGCACTCAGGAAAAATACTTTGGAAATCAAAAGCCAATAGTGGGAATATTGGATATCCAGGACAAGACCCTATTACCTTTGTAACATTCAAAAAAATCTGGATATTTTGATGACAAAAATGAATGTCAATGTAATAACAAGAAATGCCAACTTGCCCAAATATATTAAGAAAAATAACAAAAGTGCTTCTATAAGAAATTCATGCAAAACACTCTGAGAGTGAAAGAAACACATATTTTTGGTACAACATAACCTTAGAGGCATTAATGGTGATACTTGCACCTACATTTTTAGTTTATAAAACTAAATATAATTGTTAACTTATTAACTTATTAGCTTATTAACTTGACTTAACTTTTTTTTCCAACCTAATTTACAGTAGGTAATATATCATTCAAGGGCTCATCTAATTGGTCAAATGCCAAAATAAGATGTACAGCCTAGTAGCAGGATCTATGCTGAATGGCTGAATATAGATCTTGTGCTTCTAGACCTCACTGAGGGACAGGGGGTTAATGTTTCTTTACGTCTAATGTTTAATTGTAGACAGAGGCAGAGCTAGATGGGGGCCCAGGGGTGGCCATGGCCACCCTTAGCCAATCATTGGCCATCCCTACCATTTTTTTTCTCTCAAGTAGAATATTCAAAACATTTTAATTTTAAATATATATTAACAATTACTGGACAACAAAAACACTGTGGTTAACTATGCACATCAATATACCAACATTGAAGATGATAAATACAGAATTCATGCTCTTTCAGAACTAGATTTTGTGTTATATGCCGTAAAGAGAAAATTATGTGTCTCTGCAAGTAATCTAAGAGTCTTCAGTGAAATCAAAGATACTGTAAATTACAATTTCAATAAAAACCTATTAAATTATCAATTTATGTAGATATTAGTACGGTACTTGTAAATATCAATGTAATGTAGAAATATATTGATAAAATAGGTAAGTAATGACGATGGAAAAGATGTTCGCTCCAGAACTCAAAGCTCAAAGAATTTAGACGGATGTTTATATGCATCTATTTGTTAGCAAATGCTTCAGTAAACAACCGTATAGTTTTTCTTTATTTAGAAATATGGACGTGCTTGTTCCTGTTGGAACAGTTTAGATTGACCCTGAGGTTCTGGTGACTATCCACTTTTGGCCACCCCTCAGTATATATTGGCTATTGCCTGGCCACCCTTATAAAAGTTTTCTGGCTACGCCTCTGATTGTAGACTCTTAATGAACTAATGGATTTGACTGGATGTCAGAAAACATACAATAATAATAACCATTCAAAGTCAGACTGTTGGATCTAAGCCTCAAGGGAGGGCTCTGGATAAAAGCAAACTAAAATAATATAAAATTCAGCTTACCTGTCTTTGTTTGTGTTCGTTTAACCCCGGCATTGGTTACAGAGTAAATAAAAAAAGGTATTCAGGTAAGTTCTTGGCTTAGGAGGGAACATTAGCGCTAGTTTGTTAGCGCCAGCGACACTTTCAAGCAGCGCGTCAAATCTTGACGTCATTACGTTTTGTTTTTTTTGCCAGTGTTGCATGATGGGTAACGTAGTTTACCAGCAGATTAGCGCTTACTTGTTTATTAGGGGTGTAGCTCTTGGTCTTGGATCGAGCATCCTGAGTATTCTATGACATTTTGGACTCCTTGCAGGGAGCAACATGGAAACATGAGGAGGTGAAGGTGGCAGAGCGGTAATCCTGCATGTCGGCGCTTTTTGGGAAAGGTAAGATAATGTTTTATACATACACACATCAATAAATGTAGGCTAGCGGCCATGTTACGAAAGCGTAAAAACATTAAATATATTCAATTTGCGCTTTTTAGTTTTATTTTAATCGAATTATTGTGTTATTTACCTTATGATGTCGTTGACTATCGTCAGTTAGCGTACAAAAACATTTATCTATAGCTTGTTTTTATCGAACACTGTGTCCCTGTGATTTTTTTTATGACCCACTTTCATCATAGACGTTGAACTACTTTAAATGTCATGCAGTTAGCATATCATTTTCCACTCTTAAACTTATATTTACATATATGAATACGTTTGTTTTTGTGAATAACACCGTAAACACCAGAACATTTTGTTTTTGTGGTGGAAGAACTTCCAGTTCTGACATTTGACACACGGTAGGTAGGTTTAAGACACAACTTTTAAATACGCTGGTCTCCTCCGCCCTTTGAGGAATCCCTGCTCAAGGGGTTTGCTTGGATTTTTATAGTCTTAATTGGATTTTAATGTTTAAATGTCGCTGTGCAGGATGAGAGATCTTCAGGGCATTGACAGCTTGCTCTTGAAAGAGCTGAAATCATGCTGTGCCAAAGAGTACAGTTTCCTGCCCAGGGAAACGGGCCTGAACCTGATGGAGTCCACATCTCCAGAGGTGACTCACTTATTGAGGATTGTCTCTGTTAGTGCAGACAAGGAGTTTTTATCCAAATAGATAACAGTTCTTATTTTTTTTTTCCAGATTCGCAGTGGAGTGTCTGCGAAATGCAGAGACAGCAAAGTGGAGGAGCTGTGGAGCCTGACCAGTTTCTTTGGCTACAGGACGCAGACCTTTGTGCAGGCTGTCAATTTGCTCGACAGATTTCTCACCATCATGAAGGCAAGTTTTATGTCTTGTCGTTTTTTCAATTCATGTAGAAAAAAAATCATATACGGCTGCTCAGTGGTGAGAAGGTTCCGGGTTCAATTCCCGGCTCGGGATCCTTCTGCATGGAGTTTGCATGTTCTCCCTGAGCCTGTGTGGGTTCTCCCTGGGTACTCCGGCTTCCTTCCACAGTCCAAAATCATGACTCTTAGGTTAACTGACTTCTCTAAATTCTCCTTAGATGTGAGTGTTTGTGTGAATAGTTGTTTGTTCTGTTTGTCTCTGTGTTGCCCTGCGATGGACTGGCGACCTGTCCAGGGTGTACCCCACATCTCGCCCCTTAAACAGCCTTTTTGCGACCCCGGCTTTGATAAAGCGTGACAGAAAATGGATGGATGAAAAAATCATATACACTTTCTACTTTTTTAATAATACTTTAGTCGGATGTTGGACCTTTTTTGCCTCCAGAACTACTTTTTTGACATAAATCCTTACAAATTTAGATTCATATCAACATAGCATTGCACAGCTGCTAGCGGCCTAATGCTTTTTATGTGATCTGTTAAGAGTGTTACAGATAAGCTAAAACTGGTGCACTGGTCTAATGACGTCATCTCATCTTGAGTGATGATCCTGCATTAATCTATCTTTTTTTAAGCACATTTTCAAAGAACTTTGGGAATTTATTCACAAACAAATCGTACTATGAACTGGTATAAACTCTCTGATCCTCCTACAGGATGATCTAATTTTTCAAAGACCTTTGGACATGTAGCGCTTTACTGTCATGCTAAAACAAAGATCAGATGGAGTTGTTGACATTAGGACTAGACACTATTAGGAAATATATTTTCTGACCAATATATGATTTTCTTTTAGGTCTAACACCTATAACAACTATGACTTACTTAGTTTTCCTTTTTACAGCCTTAAGCATCTAAAAAACATGACAAAATCTTTGATCGTAATAGTTTTGAGAAAACAAAAGAAAGGACAAGCTTTATCATCATTAAATATGTTATTATGTATGTTTTAACCCTTTCTTATTATTATTATTATTACTACTTAGACTTAGACAGATTTATTTTGTCATTTTGTATACACGAGTGTATACAAAAAGAAATTTTGTTTAAAACAGCTATAGACAATTTCCTTTTTTAAAGTGCAGCCTTGAAAATAGTAATAAATACATAAAAAAAGAAATCTAAACATAGGACTGTACATTTACAGTTCTAACATTAATTTTGAACTGTAACTATTATTATTTTTACTTCTAATAATCAATTCAACATACATTTAATCTAGTGTTGCACCAATACCGATACCAGTATCGGACGGGGCTCCGATACTGCCCTAAAATGGTGGTATCGGTATCGGCGAGTACCAACAAATAGGGCACCGATACCATTTTGAGAGCCATAAGTTTATTCAACTATTGTCACCCATTCCAGGTAGGCAATAAAAACTTTTTATTTTTATTATCCAGTAGAACTTTTTATTAAAAAGTTCTACTGGATTCACTTTGTATTAGATTTTTTCCTGCTTCACAAAGGTAGGCAGCGGCTTGACAAAGCCATGATGGCAATTATTTTACATTATTATGGTATCGGTATCGGCCGATACTGCACAGCCAGGTATCGGGTATCGGTATCGGGGCCAAAAAATGGCATCGGCGCAACACTAATTTAATCAATGATGAATGGATTTGATCTGCTTTATGAATCTAGGCCTATAAAAGATATCATTGTCTAATTTTGATCTCTGGCAGGTTGATTGATGTATTTCTGCTCTCCACAATACCATCTAAAACAATTCCTTCCAAACACTGGTAGCCCCTTTATAAATACTGAAGTTCAGCTTAGCAACAGGAATTTTTAAATTTGGCTAAAACCTGTAATTAGAACCTATTATGGAACATACTGCACAGTGTAAAGCTGGGCGTAAATTTTTTTGTGGTCTTTTTGAGTTTCTGGACGTACTGTGTAAGAACATGCATGTGGTTTTGTCGTACAGTTTTAGCTGTAGGTGCATGCAACGATTGAAAATATCATTCCTAAAAGTTAAAAAACAATCCAAAGTACTTCGTTTCCAAGTTTGAAGACATTTTCAATTCAAAATTGAATTGAAAATCTCCAAACGTCAAATTTGGAAACAAAGTGCAGTGGATTGTTTTTTTTTTTGTTTTTTTTTTATGACTATGACCTGACTGAGAATCTTCACCATAAGTTTGAAAATATCACACAATGTATGCCCAACTTAAGGTAGCTTTTAATTTTAAATAGGTGTGGGGGAAAAAAACAACCTACCAGAACTGCAAAATACCCCAAATGTCTTGACAAAGTTTAATTTAACCTTATTAGTTGTCAAAAATATTGATACTCTGAAAAGTACATGTGGATTAGTGCAAATTTTTCAATTTTTCCCCATGGTATCAAAATGGCATTGAGTATCAATATTTTCCTGAGCATCGATTTCAAGTTTGAAATTTTAGAATTGTCACAACCCTAGTTCTTGAGTCTTCACTATATAAAGGGCAAGAAAACGAAGCATAAAAGTAACAAATAGATGAGATAGCTGATAGAAACCAGAACTGATCTATGTAAACTTTTAATAAATAATATAACCATACAAAATATGAACAATGCATAATATAATTATCATGTACGAAATAAACAAAAGAAAAAGAAACGTACAGCCTTAGTTTTGGTAATTTTATTCTTAATACCTCCTAGATGCTTCTAATCAGTAATAGGTTTTACTAATTAAACCGATTGCATTGGAAAAAGCAAGATTTTACTAAATGTAGAATCCCAAACAATATTTCAATATGTTAAATAAAGAAAAATAAGACTGCCTTACAAAGATAGGAATTTCTACACGCACAACACACATTTTCCTCGTATAATAATTTTGAAATAAGGTGATAAAACTCTTGTGTACTTATCCACAATAAACAGATTCATCTCTTCCCCTTTGTATTTCCTTTTACCCCAAAATAACATGAAGTTTCAATTTATTAACATGTAATAATAGCTTATTAGTTGGAAGTATTTGTAAAGAAGCCATACAGCTGTTACTTTTTAGAAAGTTTTTTTTTTCTTTTTTTTGGGGGGGGTATGAGCAGCAGGATGAATCTCCTGAATAATGAGAAGCTGATTTGGACATGTGTCTGTTTTCGGGACAGGTCCAGCCCAAACACGTGCCCTGCATCGGAGTGTGCTGTCTGCATATAGCTGCCAAAATGGTTGAGGAGGAGAGCGACGTCTCACCCACTCACGAACTCATTCGCATCAGCCAGAGCAGGTTCACCGTGTCCGACCTCAGCCGTATGGAGAAAATCATTTCGGAGAAACTCAGCGTGGATCCCAACGCGGTGACGGCCCTGACCTTCCTGCACCTCTACCACTCGGCCACCGCCTCCTTGTTAGCTGAAAGGTAAGCATCCTTTTCTCTCTCTTGTTGTTTTTCTGTGATGGCTCCAGTTTCCATGGAGCTGGTTAAACAGTTTCTTCTTTATGAGGTCTGTAACTAGCAGATCACAGTGGGGTTCCCTTTATATTTTAAGGGAGGAGATCCCAAGCATTGGGAGGCTGGAAGTGCAGCTAAAAGCCTGCTTATGCCGGCTTGTTTTCTCTAAAGCAAAAGTAAGGACTGTTCTCAGGTGAGAATTTGTCAACATAGCTTCATTTGCTGCGAGTCTTAGGATTTTGTTTTTTGCCTTTGTTTTACAGCCGTCAGTGCTGGCGCTGTCCCTCATTGCTCAGGAGTTTGAAGCCCTTCAGTCAGTCCCGTTGTTGAAGATTATCCAGCAATTCCAAAAGCATCTAAAGGTATTTAGTCTGATTATGAAATCCACTTCACACTGAGCGTGTTGCAGTTTCACTTATCGGGTCAAGAAGCTGAGGTTTGAACATTATTTTTAGACTAAGCTAGTTTGCCTAAGCTCTCTGCCGTCCAGCTATTGAAAAAAAGTGAGAAAAAAGGGAACCATTTGAGTTCTGGATGACAGCATGTTTCTACCAGCGACCTCTCAGCTATTTCCTGTTTTTCACAGATCAGCGACAGTGAGCTGCTCCACTGGAAGGAACTCGTGACCAAATGCATGATCGAATACCACTCGAGTGAATGCACCAAACCGGATAACAAGAAGCTCCTTTGGATCGTGTCCAGGAGAACAGCCCAAAGTCTGCAGAACTGTCACTTTAGTGTCCCAGGCCTGCCGACGATTCCTGAGATGAGCTGGGACGAGAGTGAGAGGTCAGTAGTCCACATTTTAAATTAATCTCTGATGTAATGTTTCATTCAGTGCATATTTTTTATATGTATATTAGATATTGTGTCTTTGTTTAGCTTCAGTGTATGGATTTGGTTTGAGTCAGTACCACAGTATTCCAGTATCATTAAGATTGTGATGTGAAGTTGAACACAGAAATGAACTATGTACTTCTAAATCTACGTTTTTTGTTTGTTTAATTTTAATTAGCAATGTTTACTGGGGTAAAAACTAATAATTAAAGTGTGGGATGTATAGCCTTCATACTGTCTTTGTGTCTCACAGCGAGGATTCTTGCGGGGACCTGAGCAGCGGCGAGGACAGTCCGTGCGGCTCTTTAGGAAGCGACGGCGAGGGAGCCTTCTTCCCCTGCTCCTTCCACCACTGTGCAGACGGCTGACCAAAGAAGAGAAGCAGTGGCAGACATCCACTGCGTCTTTCAGTCACAATCTATTTCATGGCAACTTTTTCTGTTAATGTGCATGTTTTGAATCTTAAATGTGAATCTGTATTCCTTAGCGTTACCCCTGCTAGCCCCTTCCCTCTTAATGCACTTAAGCCTGCAGCTACTCAATAGATAATTTTTTTTTTATTGTTTTTTATTTGTTTGTTTTTTTGCCAAAGCAAACCTAAATCAGCATGGCTGTGTAAGTGTTTATGGGGTTGTTACTGTTGATAGAGAGATCTTTCTTTATCTATAGTTGCAACATCAGCAGGCAAAAAACTGTAGAACCAAACTAGACCAGATTACACGAAACTAGATATTTGAATGGTTGTTATGGCAATAACATATTTTTAACATTGACTTCTGTTTGCGAGTGTAGCGGTTGAAGGAGATCACACCTGTTATTTGACTGGCTTTTTCATCCTACTTTTCTGCTTGAACAGATATAAAAGAGGGATTTAGGGGTAGATGGGGATTCGTCCTTTGTGTGTTTATGCAAAATGTCAGATCGTCTATGAAAAAGTGCCTGTGTTACATCTGCTTGCTGAGTGTGTGTGATAAATATGTGACATATCTTAATAATTTAGTCTAGAAAATTGTAATAATTAAGGCGGCTTGATGATAGAACTTTTCGAGTCTTCTTTCTAGTTGGTTTTTTTTCAACTACGACACATTTAAGTAGAAAAGTTGAAGCACAAATGACTTGATCTGCCTCTTTATGTTGCACATTCAGTCTGAAAACCAGCAGCCAACATCCTCAGTAGTTGTTTTTCTAATACCCGTACCATGTAATAACGTGCAGTGTTCTGTATATACACACATGTATGTTTGCTAACATTATTCCAATATGTCATTTTATGTTATTGGGACTAAACTGTTAATGCATGATGCACTCAAATGTGAATATACCGTGGTTCATGTTAACCAAGATAAGCTCATGTCAAAGACCAAATGTAAAAAAAAAAAAAAAATGTAAATATCATGTAAAAGACTATATAAAAAGCTTGTTTTGTGATGTCATATATCAGTTACTGTATTTATATTTTATGTGGAATACAGAGAAAGGACACAAATAACCCTTATGAATAAAACCAGATATATTTTTAACAATTTGTATGACTTCAGTTGCTTTTGTTTACAAAATCTTGAGATGATGGGTTGGATTAGCGATGGACACAGGGAAAAGCTTCCAGAAACTTTAATATATATACTTTCAACCAATCAGCAAATAATACCAGCTTGTATCTGGGGAATTTCTAACTTACAATTAAATTCATAATCCATGACTTTCTGTCAATAAAAAAATACAATATTGAAATAACAAGAAAACAATCTACTTATCTATCCCCAATGTCTATAAAAGGGGTCACCAACATGATGTCCACAGGCACCAAGGGGCCCCAGGACTGCATGCGGTGCCCTCAACATTTTCTTAGAACAACTCACCAGTGGGCCAAGTTTGAAATTGTATTTCATTCTGTTGCTGTTCTTTTTAACCATAGCAATAAAAATGTGTTTATTAATCAATGAAGTAGGTGGATACTGACCCCCTCTCGTTCATAAGTCAGTACTGGTAGCCCATCCTATGACTCACTAGCCATGAAGGTAGCCGTCAGCCTAAAAGATGTTGGTGACCCCTGGTCTACAGGGACAGCAATTATCAGACAATTTTAAACACACCCAGCTGTGACAAACTGATGAGGCAAGTCAAGGAGGTTGTGGAAAGTATGAAGGTCTGTAATGCTGCGGGTCAGTGTCTCTCCTGGGTTACTTTTTAAAGGACATGCTGTTATTACAGCTTTCTTCACTCATAATTAAACTAAATCTGGTGTAATTATTCTAAACACGCAAAGCAGCACAACAACATCCAATGGGACAAAAAAAAAAAATCTGTTTTCTTTTGTTCTCATGGTTCTAAACTTTGTTTAAAATAAAAACAGGAACAGTGTTTTTATCAATCCTGCATTATTCTGATACCCTAGAATAAAACCCAGTGCATCGTCTTGTCCACTATTAATTGCCTATTAATTTTTTGTATAGATGTAGCTGCTCTGTGATGGCCTCTGATGTTTACGAGAGGTCATTAGCGCACAAACAGCACTGTCAAAACCAAGGAAAGCAGAAGAAAGGCCTGAAGAAGAGTACAAATTATTCCAAGATAGCTATCAGGGAGACACACCCTGAAACACTTTCCACTTTTATTCAGTGTTACACAAATCTATGGCAGGTTTTATGTGTTGCCTTAATAAAAACATTCCGAATTATGTTTTAATTAATTCAATCATCATAAATTAACCAATACGAAACGTACAAAAACATGATGTCATATTCTGGGCTTTCCCAAAATGTTTCAACACATGGGAATCTGATCTGAGGAGAGCTTATAAAGTCTTATGATTTCAATCACAGGGAAATAAGATAATTGGATGTTTATACATAACCTGACTCTATGCAGGTTTAGTATTAATTCAAATCATGCAGCAAGTAAAGCTGTGTTTATATGAGGTTTACAACCAGATTTTAACTTTATATTTATACCTCATCTATAAATAAATAATCCATCTCTGGAGGCTGTAAAAGCTTCCCTTATCTATTTCTGCCCCTCTCAGTCTGTTGATAGACAAGCTCCTCTTTGTGCTGCAGAGAAAGCTGCATCAGTGAGAGTGGGTGGAGGAGGAGGAGTAGTGCTGGCGGTAGGGAGCCTGTCGGAGCTGTGAGGACAGAGCTGGCTGGATGTTGACGCGCATCTCCGCTCAGCCTCATGATTTTATCCCCGTCAGCCTGAGCAGCCTCGGTATCTTCACCATGCGGACCACCGAGCCTCCATCTTCTGCGCCATCATACCCCTGGATGCGCTCCGATTCGCCTTCCACCATGACAACTTAAGGCCGACGCTGCTGCTTCATACTGGGAATGACAAGGATCCCAAGATGGTCCGCATCGCCAAGGCCCTGGGTTTGGTTATTCTGTGCGTCGTTGTGCTCATCCTGTCGCTTATCAGCTACGTTTCTCTGAGGAAAGACAGCCTCTTCGGCACCAACAAATATCCGCGGATTATGTTTCACGCAGGCTTTCGGTGAGTAAGGTTTTTATTTTTTATTTTAAGGGCAGATTAAGAGCAGCTGGTGAAATGCGGACCATGGTTGGTGTGAATGTAAACAGAGTGTGGCCTATTTATGGGGAACTTTATATATACCATTTCTTATCATAAACTTCCTGTTAATTTAACGGGGAGCTGTCCAGAGTGCTGAAGTTCAAACCGTACTCGCCGAGCGTCACCGTTACGATTTTCTGTCTAGTTCAGGTTTTCAGGTTATCTGCACCATTTTAGGCCAAAATTTAGACTCTGCATTTTTTTGTGGATAGCTTTAAAGTGCAAAAGGCCTGTTCATCCCTATGTTGTTCCCCCGGAACAAAAAGCATTTATAGAGACATCATTTATACTTTGTAAAATGATCCCTCAGTTCACGCACCCCAGCTGCAAATAGAAATAAACAGGAAAGCATGTAGATGCACGAAAGGTAAAGAATGTTTTAACAATAATAAACATTTTAGTAGCAGCTTAGCAGTGAAATGAACATTTCCATTTAAAAGTGCAGTAATGATCAAAATGTAAACAGTGCAGGAGAGATGTGGTGCAAAAGGCATTGATGTGGAAGGTTCAGAGCAGTGCAAACATATACAAATAAATATGGTGCAAAATGCAGCATAAACACTGAGTTGAGTTGTATTTTGAAGATTTACCATGTAGTGCAAGTATGGTGTTTGCAGTGTGATGCAGAGTCCTGATTTGTGACTTGATTTGAATTTTCAACAGTTCAACTGTCAGTGATATTAAGAAGTGTGCAACACTGGAATGTTGACATGCATCTGAAAAACATTAGAACACAATTTATGAAAAATACTTTTCTTAAATCAGCATAGATGTACATTGGACACTTGCTGAGTTTGTTTGGAGCAGTTATTATAGTCTAACAGCTGCTGGGCAGAACAAACACTCTTTTCTGCATCTGTTTGTCACTGAAGGAACTTTAGCACCCTCAGCAGCTTCATGCATGTGGTGGAAGACATTTTCTAACAGTAATGTTTTTTTTCTGGAGACTCCCTGTCGCTTTCTGTTTCGAACGACCTGCACTGAATGGAGCTGATCTTCCTGATGAGCCTATTGTAATATTTTATGGAGATTTTCAGAAAGGATTAAATAGACATATTGGATTTAAGCAATACGAAAATAAACATCTAAAGGCTGGAAGAAGCATATTTTTTCAATTTAATGTTTTTCCTTGGAGATGAGGAAGAGTTATTTTTCTGCTTCATGTTTGGTTTAGTGTTCTGTTTTTTTATAATTTTTTAGAGGCAACACTATCCTTCTGGTGCTTTTGAGAGTAATGTTTTTAATGCATTGGTTTATAGATTCTTCCTGTTGTTTATTGCTGTTTTGGTTTGACAAAACTGGGAGCTTTCCTTTTTAGTTGATTACTTTTCCTTTTTAATGATTAGTCATTTTTCTGTGTATTTGTAAGCTTGTTGATTTTATGCTCGCTGACTCGAGGCAGAATATACCAACATACTGTTTCCCACAAAAAAACAGACGATAATCAACATTAAGTTCTGGTTTCTTGTAAATATCCCAGTTCCCTGTTATCCTGTGGTCTTTAAAAGGTTGCGTTAATACATTGGCTCTCCTTTTTCCACTTACTTCAACCTTTTTGCCTTATCAGGTTGTTTAAGCCATTTGCCTAAATAGAGAGTTTGAAAACAAAAGTGGGGGTTGGATAAACCCCCATTGAATTGACACATAATAGAGAACTGGCCAATAACCAGTTGCTATATCTTTGCATATCAGTGTATTGAAATACTATATAATACTGAATATAAATCTAACTTCAAAGGCATAGAAAATGTCTTTCCTCATAAGTCAGATTGAGTGCCAGTTCAGCAACAGGGAAAAGTCACGGCTAATTGATTTGCTTTGATTCAACACTTCTAGAAACTCAATGGAATCACAAGC
This sequence comes from Cyprinodon tularosa, assembly GCF_016077235.1. NCBI lineage: Eukaryota > Metazoa > Chordata > Actinopteri > Cyprinodontiformes > Cyprinodontidae > Cyprinodon > Cyprinodon tularosa. The sequence goes on from NW_024037916.1 coordinate 794,477, forward strand.
AGATCTGCCTGACAAAACATGTTTGGTTCAGTATGAGATATGAAAATCTTTTTTTTCTTTCTTTTTTTTGTTGTTGTTGTTGAAAACAAATCTGAAAATGAAAATTTTACTTTTAAGTATAAATGCATACATTCATACTTATGGGCAATTTGGAGAGAAAATTTTAACTTAAACAACATGCAGCCCCAAAGCAGCCTCTGGGTTTAAAACATGAACCTTTGAAAGCAAACACTGAATTTATTCTTCTGTTGTTTTTAGGTCTCAGTTTGCAATGAATTTCTTGGATCCTTCCTTCATCCCACTAACAAATGCCTTGAATGAGGAGCTCCAAGGAAAACCATCCAATTGGAAGTTCAACAAGACTGCATATTACCAGCAGAAGTAAGATTTTAATACAACTGGTTCTTTTCAGTCATTGCTAGATATTTACATAAAATTCAAAAATGAAACAACCCATTAAACTTATAGTAAAGCAGACCAAACTTCTGTTTCAGGTCTTTATGCTAAATTCCATAGTATTGAGGGACGCTTTACTTTATTTCTTCAGTTTCACTAACTTTCATACACATAATAAAATTACTTTTACAAAAGGACTAATTACATTTACAAATGGACTAAGGGACCAAGACTGTTCTTTGTTCTGATTTGGCCATTACATCTGGAATAATTAGGGGAAAGATGCAAGCCTCAGCTTATCACCCCAACTTTGAAGCATGGTGCTGGCACTATCATGTAATGGGGGTGGTTTCCTGCTGGAAGAAATGCCAAAGCTCTTCATAGATAATTACATTACAGGGGAAATACTAAAAGGGTTCAATCTTTGTTTTGCAGGAAAGAAATCTTCAGCTACATCGACATTCCTAAAAACTTCTCCCTCACTAAGAACAGCGTACGTGTCGGCCAGCTGATGCACTTTGACTACTCCAGCCACAAATATGTCTTCTCCATCAGTAACAACTTCAAGTCCTTACTCCCCGAGACATCGCCCATCCTTAACAAACACTACAGTACATGTGCTGTGGTGGGAAACAGCGGCATTCTGACTGGAAGCCACTGTGGTCCTGAAATCGATCAAGCAGACTTTGTCTTCCGCTGCAACTTCGCTCCTACAGATGTCTACTCCAAAGATGTGGGAAAAAAGACCAACCTGACTACATTTAACCCTAGCATCCTTGAGAGATACTACAACAACCTGCTGACCATCCAAGACAGGAATAATTTCTTCCTGAACTTGAAGAAGCTGGAGGGAGCCATCCTCTGGATCCCTGCTTTCTTTCTTCACACCTCTGCCACAGTAACCCGGACCCTGGTGGACTTCTTTGTGGAGCACAAAGGCCAGCTGAAGGTTGAACTAGCCTGGCCAGGAAATATCATGCATGATGTCAACAAGTAAGAACATAAAATATAAAACCCTATGTAAAAAAACACTCATCAGGGTTAAACTTTTATTTAATCTCTTTTTCCAGTTTATTTCCATGTAAATATTTACACTGTGTTAAAGGCTTAGATTACATCACAAATCTTTATTCATTTGTTAGAACAGGAAAAAAGGCTCTTTTGTAATTTGTGCTATTAAACTATTCAGTTACCATGAACATGTTTATCAAATCAAAACTACAGACATCAATGTTTTTGATTAAGATTTTATGTGGGAAAATTAAACCTATCATTTTTTTTTCACAAACTTCAGCCTCACTAAGAACAGTATGTCCCTTTAATCCAGACAAGATCTAGTGAAACTGCTTTGCTTTAAAAGTTAGAGTACAGCCCACCTCTTTGTTATGAATTCTTGCCATAAATCCAGTTATTCTTACGATGTATCCCCTACAGAGGGTGGATTTTTCACAGCTATTTCCATTTTTTCTTCCCTTTCAATCATTCTCTGCTTTGCGTTCTTCATCTTCATGTTGTAATGTGACAACTTGTGAAAGGTTTCAGGACTTCAAGTATTTTTGCAATTGTATTTAGATTTATGCTGTATGTTGCTGTTGTTTAATGTAGAAAATAGTTACTATATTGATCTTAAAAACATTTTTGCCACATGAAGAACGATGAAATTTAGCTTTTAGGACAACGACTGAAGAGCTGCTTTTGTGCAATTATTTTATTGTTTTTTCTTCTTTAAAAAAATAAGAATTGAAGTACAGAAGAGAAGACATTAAGGTTTAAGTGAATAAAAGAATGAAAAGGACATTTTACAGTATTTTAATCCAGAAATTCTTACTTTATAATTTTCTGACCTACTAATCAACTTGTATGATTGCTTGTTATATGTCAGTACTCTGATCTTTGCCAGAATCATATTAAAAATGCCAGAGATAAAAAGTAGAGATCCAGTGTGGTCAGTTGAAAAAGCTATTTAGAATTAATCATCTACAATCTAGTGGAATCAGAACAAGATATTTTTTATTGAACTTCTCATTTCTCTCACAGGTACTGGAAAACTAAGAACCTCTCTCCGAAACGTCTGAGCACTGGGATCCTCATGTACACCCTGGCATATGCCATGTGCGATGAAATCCACCTCTACGGCTTCTGGCCCTTCGGATGGGACCCCAACACAGGCAAGGAGTTGCCGTACCATTACTACGACAAGAAAGGGACCAAGTTCACCACAAAGTGGCAGGAGACGCATCAGCTGCCTAGTGAATTCAAACTGCTTTATAAGCTGCACAGGGAAGGCGTGACCAAACTCAGCCTAACACACTGCACATAGACGTATGAGTGCCAGATTATTTCACACATCACCCCGGAAACCACCATCCACAAACATCAACTGATTCCCAACATTTACTGTGTGACATAAGCATGATAGATGAAATTAGATTTTTTATTCTGCAGAGAGACCAATGCCACTATTTCATTTCCATCTTTTTGAGTGTGTAAAGCACACAGATGTTAAATGCATTGTTGTTTTGGTAGAGCTATCATGCTTTTATGACTGTCCTTTGCATGACTGCTGACTATAGCTTGAACATTTGGCAAGAACAAACATCCCTTTGAACTGCAAGGTCAAATCTTCCAGGTCTGATTAATGCAAACGAATCACCTTTAGAACAGTGTGCTGATTAATTACACTGAAATCACTGCCTAATCTCAGGGATGGAGTTAGATCAGTGTTTTTTCTAATCAGATTTTATGCCTCCAGAGTGGTATAGTTATTCTTTTTAGGATTTTATCCCGATGATTTGTCAGACAATCTGCACTGCTCCTTGAGATGGTATCGTTTACAAGATTGTCATAGATATTTACATATTTGTGTTTAAATTTCTATAAATAGTAAGACTATCAACCTTGAATTATGTTGCAGCTGTTCACCTATTTCTTTAATAACTAACATTCCAAAAATAAGCCATATATTCATAAAAACACAATATTTGTTGCATTTATTGAAAATAGAGCTGTCGGTGTACATTTTATACTTGGAATAAAGATAGTCCAGTAGTTCCATAAAGCCAATCCAGGGGTAGCTTTTAAAGTGACAGAGGATTCTTTTTACTATCTTAAATATAGAGTTAAATAAATGGACATGAACAGCAAACGTTATGGTTGTACAGATAGAGATGATTAGTACTAGAGTAAAAAGGAGACTCTTTGCATCATTTTTTGATTCAGTATTTTGCGTACCAAAAATACATTGCAAATATATATATATATATATATATATATATATATATATATATATATATATATATATATATATATATATATATATATATATATATATATATATATATGACTTCTCAAAAAGTATTACATAAGCTGTGTTTTAAAGGTATATAATAAGTTACAACGAATCTTTCAAACCTTTTAGCGATTGAGCTGTTTAAGAGCTTGTTAGCTGAAAAGTCTAATTATTTTCCCCTCCTCATTTAAAGGCTAAAGTTTTCCTAAATTTACAGCTAAATCTTTAATCCTCATACATCTTTACTTCATCTTTTAAACTGACCAAAACCTTCAGTTAGGGAACTGAAACTCTCCAATTCAGAAGTTTGAGTCTTTAATGGTAATTAACAGTTTTAATATCTGATGATGATTTTCTGAACATTTTCATCAGTGAATTCATCAAATAGATTTATTTTTCCCCTAAAACCTTTTATATTTTAGAGCTATTAACCAGCACCAGCAGTGACAGTGGATTGCTTGATTGATTCATTGATTGATTGATTGATCTCACAGTGGAGACATTAACTTGTTACATCAGCTCAAATAGTCAAAAGAGAAGAAGGTGCCAACCAAAAGAAAAAGGTGCATGGGATATATACAGTGTATACAGTGTGTCCACATATGACAGCTTAATTTTTTTTTTTTATGTAAAACCTACTACCATTAATTTAAAACACACAAACAGTTCAAGCATATAGAAAATGGGTTTTATTTATATTGTTAAACCTTAACTGTAGTTAAACTTCCAGAGGTTCAAAAGAGGAAACCAATAATGTGACCTATATGGGCTAACATAGAAAACACTGGAAATGAATATATCTCCAAGCAAATTGGGTGAACTAAACACATTCTTAGGTCTAACATGATCGAAATGTAAACCCAATAGAAGATGGACCTCTGATATTTTTGTGAACAAAAATACCTTATTTTTTTTTTATTTTTTTTTTTAATAACAGTAGCCTATCTGGGACATTTCCATCTTAAACTGAATGAATTTTATGTGACTTGCTGCATTTTGACTAAAAGCATGAAGATTCGATTTACTAACAATGCATGGCAAGCTAACAGATATTTAGGCTACTTTTTTTTTTTAACATTTTGCAGAGGGTAAATATGGCGGTTTAAAGTTATTTCTATTCCTAAGTGTATAATCTCTAATGGAAATATTTCTATGAGACTTACAGGAACCTTAATGCTATTAAGTGCTGCGGACCAAAATCTCTACATAAATTACAATAGATATTTCTTTTTAAGAATCTTTTCTCAGACTCTGAAATAGTCCACCAAAACCAACTTGAAATAGTACAAGTGTAGAATTAAGAGAAAATCTGCAACATAAATTTCACACAAGGTTTGCCAGAAGCCAAGTTTAACTCTTAAGCCCACATAGGGTGTTTACAATGGTCACTGAGAAATATTTCACAGTGATGCTTATTTAACCAGTGACTATCGCTGACTGATGATGTCAAATCTGAGATAATGTCCTCATTTCCAAATAAACAAACTAGGCTACAATATGTTATTGCAATGTTTTTTCTTTATACATTATTTTGCTACACAATGATCATCATTTTGATAGAGTTTTACTATTATTACATTATAAACAAGTGCCAGATTCTGTGAAAAGCAGCCCTAATCGAAACAATCCTCATTTTTCAGCCTTACTTGTTCAAAAGAAGCCCAATAGAGCAGAAACCAGCCCAATCTGGTACTAAATGTAAGTTTAAATTTTTCATGGGTGTTTGATTTGCCACCTTATCTCACAAAAGTTTTTCTATATTAAGATAGTTGTTTTTTTTGTTAAAGCTTTTTAATCAGACTTAAGCATTTAAGATTGTTGAATAAATCTTTATGTCAAGTGTGAAGCATGACTTTTCCGAAAAAGATTACAACCACATTCAAACTGATAAGTGGCGATAAGTGGCCTAGTTAAAGCCCACATTTCACTAAGATACTTTAGTTTCGACTTCAAACAGGCCATTCATGTTTTTGATGACTTAAAGAAATTTGCTCAATCAAGAGCCTTAAAATGTACTAAGATAAAGAATTATTGTGAGTTATCCTTGCTTATCCTGTGTATCAGCAGTTGTTGCTGAAAGGGTGGAATGCTTCTTCATACCACTCACTGCACACAAAAACCCCAACATATTTAAACATTTTTCATATTAATATTTATTGATGTCATTGATGTAAAGGAATCATAGCTGTGGTTCATTTGGTTCATTTGAAGAGATAAATTGGGATAGCTAAAGCTGTATAAAAACCCAGAAAGTCTTTGTTTGATGTTAATGTTTTCCTCTCTCTGCTCCTTTTAAATAATGATTTTCTAAATGTATGACTCCTTGAAACCTCCTCATATGGATGAATTTAATTGAAACTCCACTTGTAAGATGAATGTTGGACTTTTCTTCTAGCCCAAAGTCTCGTTAAAAACAACATGTAGAATGTGTGTAAAATTTAGCCATGAAAATAATGTCTGTAAGGGTTGAAATGTCAGCTAAAGTAAAAATCCAGAATAACAGTATATTGCTTTTTGTGCATTAAATGAACTGACACTGACATGTAATGTATAATGTATGTTTTATTTTTGAATTGCACCACTGAGCAGTCTGTCCCAACTCTCCTTTAAGAGTCTTGGACTTATGTTCTCTCTGCACGGCATTTAGTTTCATGATGCATAAGAAAGCTCGGCCGCTTGTGTACATGTCATAAACAATGTATTGGACTGTGGTTTCTGGTTTGTTTGGAGAAAAAAAAGCAGTTGTCCGTAATCTGTCATAAATGTTTTAATTATAATCCATGATAAATAGCCATTATGTGCCTGCGAAATTCCTTCCATTGTTTTAGCGTGTCAATAAAATCATTTTCTTTAAAATGAGCCCAGTATTGTATTCCAATTTTGCTTAGAATTATCAAGTATAATAGGTCTTAATGTAAACTACTTTTGACATACAATTCAAAATACTTTTTTAAAGCATGTATGTTTGTAAAGTATTTATAGTTACTATTTTTGGATAAAGGACACTATATTGGAAAAAGATAGATTTAAAAAACCCATTAAGTTCAGTGACCAGAAACAATCCTGTTCAATTTGTCTGGATCTGCTGAAGGATCTGGTGACTATTCCCTGTGGACCCACCTACTGCATGAAGTGTACCGAGGAGCACTGGGATGCAGAAGAACAAAGGGAGATCCACAGCTGTCCTCAGATTGGGTTAGGAGCTTTTCACAGCTATACTTGACCTAAAGGTGTAGCCTGTGATATCTGTTGCACTGATCAGCAGAGCATCTGTTACGTCTGCAATGTGGATGAGCGTAAAGATAATTACATCATCTCAGGTGCAGCAGAGAGGATGGAGACGCAGAAGGAGCTGGAGGTGAGAGGAAAAGACATCTAGCAGATGTTAGCAGGATGTAAGGCTGTCCAGCAGGAGATATAGACAAGACTGTGCTAATAGAGCCCAGGAGGGCTTTGGAAATTTAATGTGATTTGAACTATTAAGTTAGTAAACATATATATATATATATATATATGTTTACTAACTTAATAGTTCAGATCACATTCAATTTCTCTCTCTCTCTCTCTCTCTCTCTATATATATATATATATATATATATATATGTTTACTAACTTAATAGTTCAGATCACATTCAATTTCTATTTCTAGGAAATTTCTATGTTTTTTTTTGCTGAAACATATTTGGATGAAACCATCAAGCTTAAGTTTTTGTGGAAAAAAAGAGGACTTGGACACAAGAGGGCGCCATTTTCATTTCAAACAAGGCGTAATAAAATTTCAATCAATTGTAATAAATTATTTTTTAAAAGTAAAAAAAAAAACTGTGGATATAACAAAGCAAAAAATATGTAAAACAAGTTGTTGATAATTCATTACAATGCTACTGATATATCAGTAGGTTAGTTTTTTATTTTGAATATTTTTATCATTTTTATTGAGTCACAAAATAATTTAGTGTAAATCTAATTTTAGCTAAGGAGCTTTAAAGAGTATGAACAGATCTAACGGATGAGCAGAAAAACTCAAACTCTATGATATTTACTGCTGTATGTGAGCTCAGCTGGTTCTGGAATCCCGAATAAAGCCATGGACATTCTGATACTATGTGGAAGATTTTGATCTGAACCAGACTCTTCCTCAAACCTCTTCATCAAGATTTTAGGTTGTAATTTTTTTTAAATGTTCTAAAAAGAATTTGATAGTTGCCCTGGATTGTTGGTGGTAAATAATGAGTACTGTCACATCTCCAGCCAAGCCTAATTTTACTGATGCATATAGGTTAGGTTTAATCAGTTAGGTTTAATTTAGAAAGAGAAAAGGGATTGCCATCTAAACATCTGGAACTGCAAGTTTTTTTTTTAAACAATGTTGCTTCAAAAAAAAAAAAAAAATTAAAGGTTTTTTTTTTTTAATTGAAGTGAATTTTTTTTGTTAAAATTTTTGTGATTGAAGCAACCTTTTTTGATTGAATAATACATACCGGTAAACAAATCTAAATCCATATGTGCGTGTTTACCTTATTTAGTGGGTGTAATGATTGTCTCACTATATTCTGCAGTTTATCAACCTTCCTGGTCCTTCAATTTGGATCCCTATAGCATTTTCTCTCTAGTAATGGTGAAGATTCTTAGTCATCCAGGTCATAGTCATTCCAAAAAAAAGTGAAAACCAAACCAAAACAAAGTCCAGTGGTTTTTTTTCTTTTTTTCTTTTCTTCGGAATTTCCTGTCTAGATCTCGCTGTCGGCACTTCCTGATAAAAGTCTATGTAAAAAGTAACATTGCAAACATTACTCCTGCTAATTTGTTCTCTATGCACAACCCTACTTGGCTTGGGGTGACCAGCAATTTTAGGAAAAGACCCAGAAGCACAGACAAAGTTGATCACTTTGGTACAGCAGAACTCAGATTCAGCAGTACTTCCTCATAGATCTACCCATGCAGAAAACACGAGGATGTTGAATAGTTGTTCTTGAGTTGAATTAAAATGTTTTTTTTTTTTTTCTTAAAGCCAGCAGCAGAATCTTAAACTGGATCCTGAAATCCAGCAGGAGTCAGTGAAGGGCAGCCAGGATGGGGGTGATGTGTTCACGCCTGCCACTGCCAGCTAGAAAAGGCAGCTGCATTTTGAGCTATTCAAAGCTGCTGTAGGGAATTACAGTAGTCCAGGCATGACATTATGAGACAATGGACCAACCATTGCAGCTCCAGCTACCTCATGCTAGAGGCTACATCACACGCTAACCCTGTCTATTTTTCAGTTGGACCCATCCAGATCAGAACCCCTGAGACCAGCAGAGCTAATCTATTTCAGCCTCATCGTAATGTAATCCATTCCTGAGTAATTATTCATTTTCACCATAAACTTAATGAAACTTTACTGTTTTTCAGTAGTGTTTAGTGTTTACTTAGTTTTTAGGTATAATACTGTGTGATTCTACCACTGTATTTTAACCCGTGGTCTTTTGTGTTTATTTTACATAGTGAATAACTTATCACTCAGGCTGGATTCATTCATCTTTCAGCAGCATCCAAATGAACAGAGACACATTTATTAGGTTGGTAATTAACAACGTTGCTGATTGCCATGGTCTAAATTGCTAAGTTGGTGGAAGACAAGTGAATTTTTAACAGCCGGATTCAGGGGTCCAACCTTTTAGATTAGAGGCTAAAACCCTGGTCATTAAACAAATTACAGTTATAATACAATTATTATACTGATAATAATTTATTAGTTTTACCCTTGATTTGAAAGTCTTCTAGTTATTTAATATAGTCATAATTTTCTGGTAAACTTTCACTGCACCATTAAAGCCAAGTTTTGGGGAAATTTTGACTGGCAGAGCTATTCTACATTTGTTGAATAGAATTGTCTAACAAACCGGCAAATTCTGGTATATTGACGACATCAGCAAACAGTTAAGCTACATCCACATGAACGCTCATATACAAAAGTCAAGCTGTCTTGTGTACAAGAGAATGAGAGGTATGAAAAGGAGTCAAAATGAAAATTACTTAATTTCTTTTCTCCCAAAAATTATTAAACATATTTAAAAAGCCAGTTTTAAAGGGTTGTTTATGTAAAATACCAGGTTATGTCTCCTTTACCATGCAGACTTAGAGGTCACAACTCTGAAACAGCAGCTTCCAGTAGGTTTCATGGTTCCTGGTTTATCAGAGCCATGATTTCATAATTCCAAATAACATGCCTTCTGGATTGCCTCCCTCACTGGTTGGTTTCATTTATGTGGAAGTAAAACTTGAAAAGTTACCAAGATGGCATGTCAATGCAAACTCAGCTTGTTTTCATTAGCTGTCTATATATCTTCTGCCTCCCTCCTTGTTAGATCTTGTTTGGTAGTGATCCATAAGGAGAGGAGCAGAGATCAGGAGGGTTGAATACTGTTCTAGAAGTGAAACTTTGTCACCTAAAGGAGAAATAAAAGTGTTTCAGTAACTCCAAAACCGAATAAAAAAAAACTCAAGGATCAGTAACTTACTGATTGTATATTGAGAATGTTATAAGTGTAGCTTTTGACACTGCTGAGAATTTAAAAAAGTAAAAGGGACAGCATGCTGCATTAGATAACTATGAGCAAAGCAAAAATGAATAAATAAAATTAAGATTTTAGTTCAAACATGTTAATGCTGTGTGACAACTTAAGTAGTTTCACAAAGTCGTATCATAAAGAATTCAGCCTAATTCATGTCATCGGTTATTTATCTCCACTGATTAGTAGAAGAGCTTTCGCTTCTTGTCTTTTTTTTTTTTCTTTTTTTCTTCCACATATTAAGCAATTACAGCTCCTAGAAGACGGCGTCACACCTAGTAACGGGCCAATACATGTCCGGGCCCAAAAAAATCCTCTACCCTATAGCTTAGTGTCACTATCAGCTGGTAGCCAAATCACTTGCAAATTATTTTCTGGTTAAGATTGGAGTTGTTCTCTTTGAGATGAAAGTTTAGATCTTTCAGTACTTATACAGACTGGCCAGAAGTAAGCCCGATAACTCCATTGCAGACAAAACTTATGGCAAAAGAATAAAAAGAAATAAAATATTTATAAAGAAAAAAAAGAAAAATGTAAGGCAAAACAAAAAATTGGGCACTACAGAAGGAGCCTGGGCATTTATACCTCAGCCTTTATCCTTGTTGATGGAGTTACCAGTTCCCAGCATACTGTCTTAGACGACGTAGCCCCTTACAGAAAGAAAGCTTAACCTGCCGAGCCTGCCCTCTGAGCCAAACCTGAAGTCCCTCTCTGGATTCCCATGCAGCTCTGGACTAGAGCTGGAAACTCAAAAGCCAAGGTCAGCTCACTCTCAAGAAGTAAGACGCTGAAGCAGCTAACGGACTCTGCTGAACAAACTATCTCCGGACCCAACAGTTTCCCCCTCAAGGCTTTAACCAAGAACCCTCAAGGTACGAATCAGAAACTGTCAGAATCAAACTCCTTTGAGCAAACGCTAACTGAACTGTTTCCCACGCAGACTCCAGTGAACCAGTTCCCCTGGCCTGAACCAGAACCAGTGATTAACCCTGTGCTTGTGACAATAAACACTGTTAAACCTTTTACTTCTGTTTCCGTCTCCGTGGTGTTCTGCATAATGGGTCTCACTAGTGAACCCATCATGACAATCTGGGCCGGCCACGTCGAGGACTAAGGCCTCCTTACATGGGTTATGCAACCACTGCTGCTTGGGGAGCAGTGAGCTGCCATTGTGCAGCGCCCGTGAGCAATCTGGGGTTAAGGGTCTTTCTCAGGGACCCAGAGTGGCAGTCTGTGGGAGTGGAGCTTGAACTCAGAAGCACTGGATTCCAAGCTCAATGCCCCAACCACTAGGCTGCCCACTTTCTGACATGACTGAGGGGATCTTTTTGGCCCACATGCAGAAGAAACAGGATATGGAGGATTAATGGTTTCTTTATTTGAGCAGCAAAGTGAGTTTACAAACTAGCTTGATTGTTTGCTGAGAGCCGTGGAGGACAGACAGTGTCTGAAGATGAGGCAGAAGTCAGCTGAATCCAAGGTAGTTTGATAGTGAGAGGATGAATGACGCTTTTTGAGGCGTTCGTCCGGGGGTGCGGGGTGGCGTCCAAGGGGGAAGAGGGGAAGAGATCCAAGTCAGGCTACCTTTGTCTGGACCTAGTTAGTGCTTGGAGGATTGCTGGTAAAGAGGAGGCAGGCAGGTGGATCAGATTCACTGTGGAGTTCTCTAAAATGGGGTGGAGCAGAGAGACAAGAGTCAACTCAAGGAGATCAAAAAAAGATTTGCTAGGTTTTTGCACAGGGAGATACATGCGTTCAATGCAGAATGATAGACTATTTTGCAAGGAGATCTTCAAACTGAGACCTACCCTGGTGAAAAACATCATGCTGGAAGCTTTAACTGAGCAGCTGAAGATGATTGCAATTAGAGCTGCTCCTACTGATCAAAGCCACGCCGGACTCAATGACACGGCCTGTGATATCTGCCCTGGAAGAGGGTTAAAAGCCATAAAGTCCTGTTTGATGTGTTTGTTGTCTTACTGTGAGAATCACCTCCAGCCTCATTATGATGTGGCTCGGTTAAAGAAGCACCAGCTGGTGGATCCATCCTTTCAATTCCATGAGAACATCTGCTCACACCACGACGAGGTGATGAAGATGTTCTGTCGCACTGATCAGCAGAGCATCTGTTACGTCTGCACTGTGGATGAACATAAAGGTCATGACATCGTTTCAGGTGAAGCAGAGAGGATGGAGAAGCAGAAGAAGCTGGAGGTGAGAAGAGAAGACATCCAGCAGAAGATTAAGGAACGAGAGAAAGATTTTAAGTTGCTTCAACAGGAGATGGAGGCCATAATTGTCTCTGCTGAAAAAGCGGTCCAGGTAAATAAGTCAATATTCACTGAGGTAATATATCTCCTTCAGCAAAGGAGTTTTGAACTGAGCCAGCAGATCCGATCCCAGCAGGATTTTGAAGTGAGCAGGGTTAAAGATCTTCAGGAGAAGCTGGAGCAGGAGATCTGTGAGCTGAAGAAGAAAGATTTTGAGCTGCAGCATCTCTTACAGACAGAGGATCATAACCATTTTTTTCTGAACTTTTCCTCACTGTCATCTCTCAGTGAGCCTGACTACTCCTCCACCATCAATGTTTGTCATCCGAGGTACTTTAAAGATGTGATAGCAGCTGTCTCAGAGCTGGGAGATAAATTTCAGGACACCCTAAGGAGGAAATGGGCAGACATCTCATTGAGAGTTACTGAAGTGGATGTTTTACTGTCAGAACCAGAACCAGACCCCAAGAAAAGATCTGGATTCTTAAAGTTTACAAATAAAATCTCCCGTGATCCAAAAACATCTCACAAACAGCTGCTGTTAGATGAGGGGAATCGAAGAATAACATTAATGTCTCAGACTTCTCCTGATCATCCAGAGAGATTCTCTGTACCATTCCAGATCCTTAGTAGACAGAGTCTAACTGGGCGCTGTTACTGGGAGGTGAAGCTGGGCGGACTGGGAGGCTATGTGGCAGTCGCTTATAAGGAGGTCTATAAAGCAGACACTGAGTTTGGAGCTAATGACAAGTCCTGGGCTTTATTTTGTAGCTTAAACAAAAACATTTTTTTGCACAACAAAATCCAAACTCTCATCCCTGGTTCTAAATTTTCCAGAATTGGGGTGTATGTGAATCAACGAGCAGGTACTCTGTCGTTTTACAACGTCTCTGAGAACATGACTCTTCTCCACAGAGTGCAGACCACCTTCACTCAGCCGCTCTATGCTGGAATACGAATGTACTGTAAATTCGGAGACACAGCTGAGATATGTAAACTAAAATAATTTATGTTAACCCTGAGTAGCACAGAGTATTACAGAATGCTATTTCAGTTTGTTGTTGAAATGAAAAAAATATTCTGCAAAAGAGCACGATTTTACTTTCACTGTACCTGTACGTCAGACTTCTGGGTTCACTTTAGAGCTACTGGTTAGAAATGTCCATGAGGTGAGAACTTCCGTTTACTTTTAAGAAATACTCAGAACAAGATACTCATAACCCGAAGAAAGACAACAAACTGACATAGTTTACAATCAGAACTACATTGGTTCCTATACAAGGAGCAGCTTTGCAGTTATTTTTGAATTGTACCATATGTATTGTTTTGTATTTCGAGGTTGTAATTACTTTTATTTTTCTCTATTTTGAAATTGTATTTTAAGTAATGCATTCTATTGTTTGCTTACATGTAAGTCCAACAGGGCAATAACATTGTTAAAGTTAAAAACTGTTTCCAGTATCTGTATCAGAAACGTATGTAACTGAAAAAATAAAATAAATTACTGATTCAATTAAATTTAGTTTATTTATATACCGTAGCACCAATTCACAACACTTTACAGAGACAACTTAACCAAATCATACAGTGAAATTGATCATTTTGACCTTGGTAGGTTTAACTGTCATTTCATCAATATCAGGTGGGCCTGTCTCTGCTCAAATGGTAAAAAGTTTGTCCCAGTCCAGCCCTGATTCAATCCCATGATATTCAAATTAATCAAACAGATCTGTTAAATCTCTGATTTTATTTGAACCCAATTCCTAAATATTATCTATCTACTATTTTGTTGCATTCCTCTTGTTTGTTTAAAGAAATAAAGACACAATTAACTGTGTTTAATTATGTTTAAAATTAGAATAGGAAAAAAATATCAAAGGACACCCAGCATATTACATGAAGTCACAGACTTGCAGCATTTGCTCCTCCTTAATGAGCATATAGTTACAGTTGATTTCAATAAGCCTCAAAAAAATAAAAAATCTAAGGTTGGTATCAACAAATCACACCTACAGGATGATGTAGCCAAAATCAACCAGCCTGCAGGGCTCAATTTCACAAAGCAGGAGTAGTAAGAAAAAGTTCTCTGGTAAATCCCTGGATATTTGTTTGTTGCAGCGAATCACTCTGTAAACCAACAGTTTGCTGGGTCTGTTGCACAAAATAAATACATTTGAGTTCAGCCAAGGGTTTCATATATAATAGAGCAAAGACAAAAGTTATCTGTGCTGGACTCCCTTTTAATGTGCAAGGGAAACCGTCAGGGATGTAGTGTTAAACAGCTACAGTACGGCACAGATGCTGTGCAGGACACAATGGTTTGAGTCTAGACTGTGATTAAAGCAGTTGGAAAATCCTTTCTCTCCATTTATTAAGTAGCTTTGGTTTGGTTTGATTATATTTCACATTTGTAAACTAATTTAATTACTTATATTACCCAATCTCCAATCCACAAGATGAATGAAAAAAAAAAGAAAATTCCCATAACTGAAAGTAGTCTTTAACTTCTGAAGAGTTATTCCGATATCAGTGTCGGAAATGTCTCAGTTACTGCCAAAAATTCTGGCATCAGAGTGGGCAAGTATTGAAGTCCAGGCACTGATCCAATATTATGCAATATAAAATAGGAATTAGAACAGGAATCTATTTACTGGTTTGCTGATGAAAATTCTCAGTCATCCAGGTCATAGTCATTCCATAAAGTTTAAAAACACTTGGTTTCCAAGGCTCCAAGGTTTCGCTTCCCCTCCAGGAAGCTTTCTCAATTCAAATGTCTCTATTTACTGGTTATTTTCATTAGTTCTGACACAGTCTTCTTTACCACTCTTAAAACAGTGGCACCGTACTGCTTCCTGCTGTCTGTTATTGTAGACAGGTGAAGGGCTCACCATCCGACACCTGTCAGAGATGGAGCTTGCTGCCCCTCTACTACCGTTTTTTTTCTACATTTCTATTTAAAAAATAAATGGCTTACATTAGCTGTATTCATTCATGCTTCCATTATAGGGTTTAACATCAGCCAGGCCTCACAGTGATAATCATATCACAGTCAGGCAGGCGTAGTATGATTATACATATTTTTTTGTAACATACTGATATCTGTACCCGGTATTGGGCGATACTAACAGCACAAGCACTGTAATCATATCGGGAGATAAAATAATTATAATATCAGAACATCTCTATTAGGGAGTTCCTAAACCTTAGGGTTAGGGTTAGGGTTTATACTTTGCTTCATATAAAGACCCAAAATGAAAAACTTGAACAGAGCAAAAACTCTGTTATGCAAGAACCGATTACCGTGTTGGTTATGTAACATCTGCTTTTAGTGTGAGGGATTGCCTTCGAGTCAATGAGTCGATACCATCAACTGGTTTTCCTTTGATACTGTAGAAAACTTTGAATCAATTTGACTGTATGATCTGGTGAATTGTAAAGTGCCTTGAGATGACATGGATTGTGAATTTGCGTTATAAAAAATAAACTGAATTGAATAGAAAATCCTCTATGACATGTTCTACTATCTTTCTTTAACCTTTCTGGTATTTTAAAATCCAACTGAAATTCATCTGTTGCACTGCTGCCATCATCTGGATCTAATTTTCATTACAGTTATATTATAGATATAGCAAACAAAACAATTTCATAAATTGTTTTCTGCTTTTATTTATAAATGTACTATGAGCCAATGTGCTGATATCCAGACTTCATGCAATATGGTTTAACCTGTGTTTGAAGAATGATATGAAAAGTTGAATTTTTTTAGCAAAACCTTTTTTTGTCCCTCCAACCTTTTGTTAATCTGCTACTAATGTTGAATCAATTTTAAAAACACAGATATATTTATGAAAATAAAACATTGAAATAATTATCATTACTTCATAAAAGCTTTTGGCTTCTCAAAAACTCTAAATGTTTGGATTGTCTAATGCAGCTATTGCCCAATAAGGTTTGGTAGTATTATGAGATTTAAATATACAATAGGGTAATGTAAAGAAAGGCTAAAGCTTTCACTGGGATTGTGATGTTGCCTTATATACTGATAGATACTCTAATAAAAAACCAGAAGGCCTAAATTAGGCTAAACATAAGAATTTGGGGAATGAATCAAGTTGGGTCGAATATTTGAAATAACACCTTAGTGCCAAACTGCTATACATTTTAAATAATCAAATAACAGGGAATGAAAATAAACTATTATAACAAGAATCACAAATAAAAAATTGAGTGCCAAAAGTGCTTAGACTCCTGCATAAATTCCTCACACTAATCACAATATTTCTGCAGATGTGGTTATATTGGCTTAAATCTATTTTAAAATGCTCCCTTCACATTTAAATCCATCATGTATATGAATAACAACAATACTAACTAAAAAAAAATAACAAAAAAATCCAAACTTTTTCTCTAAGACGATCGTAGAGCAATAGTCATCTGTAATGAGTTTTGAGATTTTTTATCAATAAAATTCAGTTTATGGTTCAACAATCCTGATCTTTGTATACTGAATGAAAATAAATATTAAAGCCTCATTTATGATTTAGAAAATTATACATTGTTTTCTAAAAGACTGTTTTAAAACTAAAGATTGATGTTTACATTACGGTAAACATCCATCCATTTTCCATTACGCTTATCCCAAGCGGGGGCGCGAGGGGTCCTGGTGCCTACCAGCAGTCTACGGGCGAAAGGCGTGGTACACCCTGGACAGGTCGCCAGCAGGACATAACGGTAAACATTCATTTAAATTTTATTATTAACTTTTTAGATATTTCATTAGCTCTTTTTCCCCCCAATATATTGTAAATGGTCTCTGCTTTTATGGCGCCTTATTTCAGTCAGGGGACTCCATTGCTTTCCACTACATTCAGTCATTCACCCATTCATGCACACATTCACACACTAATGTGTCTGATAACAAACAGATAACATGTTACTTTTCTTTTAACCAAATAAAGGATATAAGATTTTATTCTTTAACTTTGAAGCAGCTCAGACAACCACCCTTAGCAAATGAGGAAGCAGAAAAAAAAAAGGAAGGCTTTTGATCATCATCAAAACAGTCGCTGTAGATACACAGCTTATTTTTTGTCATGGAATCAGGTCAGCTGATTTGGAAGAAGAAAGTAAGTGCCAGATGTAATGTTAGGCTATAATAGATTGTCATGGCAATATAAATATCAACAAGGAACAAAGACAGAGACTTGATCCTCTTTGTCCATAGTTTCCTTCCACTTTCTTAGTAATGGTCAACTTTAGTTTAATTTACAGTTTGTCTTCATCTTTACTTGTTTTCTTTACATGATTTAAACTAAGCACCTCATTTCAACACAGGGTCCTATTTTTCATACATACAAGTTAATACGCTATATAGATAAAATATGTGTTAAAGTTCAATGAGGATAAATTCAGTTAGAAAATACATTTAAGAAACTTTCATTGTGAGTATAATAGTATTAATACTTCTAACAATTTTGTATTAAAAAAAAAATGACCACCAGAATTAATCAAAAAGATTTGTTTCTCTGCAATGATTAACTTTATACTTTTTTTATACTTTCATTCCTACAATTATTTCTGAATAAGTTCAGCTGATGGGGAAGTCTACTCGTACTGTTTCATAAAACTTTCTCTTTTTTATTGCATTTATATTTTTCAACAATCAAGAAGCACAAACTGACCAAAACGCTGTTTATTTTATTTTGACACAACAAGAGAAAATAAAGGAGATTCTATAAAATGTGTTCTCGTTTTGTTAAAGTTTTTAGGCCTGATCAATTTTGCACCGCTGAATAGATAGTTTTACTTATTTTAAAATCATAGGTGCTTTTAACATTTTTAAAGAGATAAGATATCTGTTTCATGATATTACCATAGTCTCAGAGAGAAAAAAAACAAAATTAAACTAAACTTTATTTTTGCAAAAAAATCAGAAATAAATGGCAGCAAAATGTAGTGATCTTCAAACCAGAAGTGTAAAAGAGTCGATCAGTCTATGTTTGGCTTTTAAGGTCTGTTCATCCCACAAAGCTGGTGCTGGGGACATTAACAGGAGCACCACCTCCGAATGGGAGCCTCCTCTGCCTCATGGCTGGTGGTGGGGCTGCCGTTTGGTTCGGAGCCGTGGGCCCCGTATGTGCTCTGCTCCATCCTCTCCATCACCAGGTTCAGCAGGGAGGTCACTGCCAAATCCACGTTAACTCCCGTCACAGCACTCGTCTCAAAGTAGGGGACGCTGATGGAAACACCGGAATGTTTTAGGAATCAAACACAAATGTCGTATAGCATGATGCAGCCAGTTACAGAGATGTACAAATATTTACATCTTTTTTTACCTCTGTTTGTTTGTTACTTTTGTTTTTAAAATTATATGATTTTAATGCATTTTAATCAAAATATGTAGAACATGTAATTTTTAAATCAAAAAGGTTGATCAGCTGAGGGATGGAGAATTTCCTTATTTCGTTAAAATATGACTTTCAGATATTGTCTTTCTTTAGACTTGTTTTATTCCTTACACATGATCTTATGTCATCTGATTTCTAATTTTGATCGAACCAGCTTACAGTATTTACCTAACTGCCTGACATTGGCGTTCATCTTCTGCTCATCCCAACCAGTCTGAAATCACTTAGAGGAGCTTGTAGGTATGAGCAACCTGTTTAGTTTCATTTAGTTTTCTCCTGTTTTGGATGGGGAGGTAAGCTATTGTATTTTGCTTTGCATTGCTTAGATTAGTTTGGTTCTATATTTTAGATCTTTTTTTTTTTTTGCTTTGGCATTAAGCTCTGTCTGAAGTTACACTCACTCAATTCTTTTGAAATAACCTGTAAAAATAAACCACAGTAAAGAAGTAATCTTAAACTGATCATTCTTGCTCTGTGGCTGACTGAGGTCTGAGGAGGATGAACCATATTCATGTTTTGGTCTGGATGCCTCCAGACAGTTAATAACAGGTTGGTTTGGCACCTAGAAGCTGTTTGCTGGATTCATGATCTCTTGTATGTAATGGAATCTCCCACCGACTATTGCCATGATTCTGCCCTTTGTGGACTTTTTTGTTATGTTTAAGTTTCTTTTTGAGTTTATATATATATACTGGAAACTAAGTGTTATTAAAAGCTTTGTTCCCAGTGATCTGTTGTTAGGAAATAATCAGGGAGTTTGTCTAAAGTACAGCTAAAGCTCTTGTTCAGCTTTGACCAAGCCTGCCTTATCTTAGAAATGTATTGCTTTTATTTTATTCTTGTTTGTATATTAAATTATAGTAAACTATTGATCTGTGTAGATAAAGCTCTTCAGGTCCTGGGCACTAATTTCCCCTCATTTTGTTATAAAGGCTTTAAAGATGATTTAGTCCTTACCTCAAAACTAGCAGTAAAAGTGTGATTTAACCAACAGGTGGTAAAGTGGGAGTAGTAGGAACAATTTAGACATAGGAAGAAAATCCTTTCAATAAATAAAAGCACATCTTTCCTTTTAGGCAAAGACTGAAGTGTTTCCACCCACCCATATCTATCTGCTAATTCTCTGGCCTGTCTGGCGTTAACATTCCTTGTGTCTTTGAGGTCTGCCTTTGTGCCCACCAGCACCACATCTGGGTTATCACAGTATGCGTTGGCCTGAAGCTGACCTGCACAAACGCAGGGGAAGTTGTTACAATCAGGATGAAACTATTAATCAGTCAGGCTTTAAAACAACAAGAAGCCACTTACTCATCCAGTTCCTAACGTTAAGGACACTTTGCTGATTGGTCAAGTCGAACATCAACAGGAAGCCCATTGCATCTCGGAAAAAAGCTGTTGTGAGGCTGCGGAACCTGGGAATAAATCGATTTTTAGACAAGCTGGGAAAGATCCTCTTGCTATAGTGCGGATTGAAAGATGATAAAAATGTCCACATTACCTCTCTTGACCAGCTGTGTCCCAGAGCTGAAGGTGGACTCTAAAGTTTCTCTCACTGGTCCCATCTGCACCAGTTCCTGTGTACACCTGAACCAAACCAGAGCATCATCCAACTGGAAAAGTCCAGATTTTTTACGACGCACAAACAGAAATTATTTGACCATTTTATTTTATAATCGCTACAAATTATAGTATGTTGATATCTTGTCTATCTATATATTTGTTCCTTCCAGACAATGGGTCCTAACTAGCCTTTCAGTTTTAAATATTGTATTCTTTACCCAATTGTTGTAGTTTCTGCAATCCCTTCAATATTTTCTCTGCCCTTGATGCATTCAAATAATTTGACACTTTTGAAACAAACTGAAACATAGTTGCCCATACTAAAGTTATTAAATGAGAGGGTTGCACCTATTTGCTTAGTCAGAATAAAAAAGAATGATGGCCAATAGTTCCTCAAGGCTCCATTTTTGAGCCTCCTTATCTCTCCATCTATGTGAACTTTGTTGTTAAGATACATTATTGTAACACCTCTGATTGTACTTACACTACAGACACGAAACAAAACATTTTTTCTATCATGTGACCAAATTGACTGAGTACTCCTGACATCACCAGAGAACTCACCCAAACAGTTCCCAAGAATGAGATCTGGTCTTTCCATCTCTGTTCTATGTTGTCATCAACAATAAACTCAGGCTTATCCTTACATTGGGTCAATTTTAGAAATAAGTCAGTAAGTAACAGGTGAACCACTTGTGGAAAATGTTTGATAAATTTAACATGAAGAAATTCTAGGGTTGATTGTGGTATAATTAATAGAAAAACCTTCCACATTTATATTTAGTAATTTATTCTGAGCCGTTTTATTCTGAGCATTTTGTTGTAAACAGGTAAAGCTGAGGAACTACATGTTTCAACCATAAGTGACACTTCAAACTACCTTCTGCATGAATGTTTCAAATAATTTGTAGTGTGCATGCACTGTCGATTTTCACTTCAACTTGAATACATTGTGGAAATACTTTAATAAGGAACAAGTTTCATCTTCAGCTGCTCACCACTCTCTTCTCCCTGAAGTCAATTCCCACTGTGGTAGTGAACTTCCTGTTGAACGTCCTCTCGGTGTACCTGTAAAGGAAGGTGGTCTTTCCCACACCTGAGTCCCCGAGGGCCAGCAGCTTGATCAGATAATCGTAGTCGCAGTCGACCATGGTGCAGTTTTACTGAACCTGCAAAAGATTCTGCATGTTTTCATGGGACTGTAGACAGTAGAGTTGGTATTAGAGTGATTCTAAGTAAATTCTGACCAGGCGAGTTAAATTCTACCATCTTAGCTGCAGTATTTTTGTATTTTTGGACTGAAGCGGCATGACCATCACAGAGGCTTAACAGTACGTAATAACCCCCTGACCAAGGAAGGACTAGCACATGACTGGAGCTGGATTCCACATGAGCAGTCAAATGTCTCTCTAGAGTTTTCCCTGAATTCGCTGTGGAAAATAGGACTCCCTTTCACTGACTTCAGAAACCACAGACATCTCAGAGCTGTATGAGGTCATTGTTATCAGACGTGACACTGACTTACTGGCCCTTGAATTGGATTTAAAATGATTAACTGTCAATAACTGAGCTGCAACAAGGCACATTGTTTTGAGAAGTTGAGTACTTTATAAGCGCTCTGCTGTAAAATTGACCAAGAGCATCTAAATGAACAGATGGTGTGTCCTTAAATAGCCTGCATCATCAAATGTTAGGGGAATCTTACCGATCTATCTGTAGAAATCCCATCCATCCATTAGAAGCCCTTCCAATCTTTATGAATTGAAAATAATGGCTCTCATGAAGCGACTGCACATTGCAGACTCTGAGCCCCCCCATCTCACATGTGATCCAGGGAGGAGTTTCAGGCCTCAGAGATCCAGGCGAAGCTGAGCTTTTCTTATGAAGGAGGGGAGGGCAGGCATGAAAAGCTCTCTGAAAACTTGTTTGTCTTGGATAATGTTCTGCAGAGAAATAACAAGCAAGGAACGTGCCCCACTTAATACTGCAATAAAAACAAAAACAAGTTTAACTCCACTTGGTGTTATAAAAATTACATTTTTTATTAAACTTCCATCCAACAGGCCCCATTATACCATGTGTAATTCAATGTGGCGACACTGAAAGGAGACGGAAACAGTCTTGTTAATTTATCCCATAATTATGAACAAAAGCGTACAGAGCAAACATTTAGAAAAATAAGATCCTTTTTTTCCCCCTCTAACCAGGTTTGAAATACTTGAACAGATTATTGGACTGACTGGCTCTCCCTTCAGCCTTTCTATCTTTGCCTTTGGAGGTCGAGGCTTTTCCTGTTTTTCTTGAAGAAGGAGTTTTCAAAATCGGCTTCTGCTGCTTCCACTCAGCCAGGAGCTCCTTCTGAACTTCTGGAGGAAGTTCAGAAAACACTTTGGGGTCTACATTTCCCGGGAAGTTACAGTCAGATGACTGGGGGAGCGATAAGTTCTCCGTGACGTTTTCTCCGTGATTTACATGTACTCCTGCCGGCCAAGGCTGATTCATACTAGATGACTCCACTTTCATTGGTAAATCTTTTTCTTGAGGCTTGTTTGTTGACATGTGGTGGGTCTCAGACGCTGAGGGGCTTGGCTGGGATTTAAAATAAGAAGGAGACAAAATTTCCTTCTGGATTTCTTCTGGAAGGAGCTTAAAAACCTCCGGGTCAACATTTGGTGGTGGTTTGGTTTCATTAGAACTGATTCTCTCTGTGCTGCAGGATGCTTGATGGTTTTCCTCAGCAGCATAAACAGAGCTTTGTTCCAGTCCTAACACATGTAATGATTGCCCACAAGTGTCTTTTGTGGTGACTTTATTATTTGCTGGAGCAATCCTGCTGCATGAGTTAACCTGATGGCCCAAGAGGAAACTCTCAGAGTTTTGGGATGAATTTTTCTACAGGAAGACAAATAAAAAGAGGATCCATAATGAGCTCATTCATTGTAGCCGCAGTAATAGAAGATTACACATAATATAAAATAGATTAGATATATCACCAAGTCACTGAAACAAGATTAAAGTCAATGAGCAAGTAAATATATTTTAAAGATGAAGAATACTAAAGTTACAAGAAAAAAATGACAGTTAATTTTAACTCATACAGGAAAGCTCTTGTTTGAATAAAAAAAGAAAAAAAAAAGTACAATTGAGTTATGGAATAAAGAAATCTAAATAACTAGCAAATTGAATTTAACATTTAAGAAAATATTTATAGGAGAGGAAACATGCATAATATTATTATGAATATCTGCGTGCATATTGTAAATTTATTTTTTTTCCTATATTACTCTACAGAATATGCATATCATAGAGAACTACCCAGACAGCAGTAACTGATAACCACCAATTATTTGAGTACCAAGTATTTGGTGACTGGATATTTATTGCAACTGAAAAGTTTCTGAAGGTAAAGAAGTGGTTAACAGAAACAACAATAAAAATGTATAACTGAATTACTATATAATATCTGATATGATAATATAATGCAGCCCTATACATTTCTGGTTAGATGTTTATTCCTTTATTCTAAACATGGATGTCATTAAAGGGACTTTAAATGAATTAACTGCTACAAACAAGTGATTTACCATATTTTCTGGACTATAGAGAGACCTAACTAGAAGCTGCACGCGTAACATTTTTTTTTAGAAGCTAGAGTACATATAAAAGCTGCACCAGGCTAGAAGGTTCTGGTATCTGCTGAACTGCACCCCACCAAACCTGTAGGGGGAGCTCTACATATGAACCCAAGAGTAGGGGCAGAAGCACGACTTTTTAATCTCTGATTCAATTTTTTTTCCAAGTCACACTGGCTCCGGCTTGGCAGGGTGGGCAGATCGGTGCAGATTTTTTTTAAACTTCTGTCTGTGTAACACACAAATTTAAACAGTTTCCCACATTTGACTTGGACAGATAATGAAGTTATAAAAAAATAAAATAAAAAAAACACTGGCACATTCGATAAAGCAAAGCGAGTCTGTGCAGCGTCTCAAACTAAATCAGATAGAGAATGTTCATATGCCGATATTAAAAACATAATGAAATCTATGTCTAAAGAAAAGAAAAAATATTAATAAAATATGTGGGACGGTTTATTTGCTGACTGCAGCAGTGAGAGATGACTCAGAAAGAGATCTGGAAAGGCAATCGAAGTTTTACTTTCTTTTTTTCTTTAAGAGGTGAAAGAGATACACTATATTGCCAAAAGTATTTGCTCACCTGCCTTGATTCACATATGAGCTTAAGTGACATCCCGTTCCTAATCCATAGGGTTCAATATGACGTCGGTCCACCCTTTGCAGCTAGAACAGCTTCAACTCTTCTGGGAAGGCTGTCCACAAGGTTTAGGAGTGTGTTTATGGGAATTTTTGACCATTCTTCCAGAAGCGCATTTGTGAGGTCGCACACTGATGTTGGACGAGAAGGCCTGGCTCTCAGTCTCCGCTCTAATTCATCCCAAAGGTGTTCTATCGGGTTGAGGTCAGGACTCTGTGCAGGCCAGTCAAGTTCATCCACACCAGACTCTGTCATCCATGTCTTTATGGACCTTGCTTTGTGCACTGGTGCACAGTCATGTTGGAAGAGGAAGGGGCCAGCTCCAAACTGTTCCCACAAAGTTGGGAGCATGGAATTGTCCAAAATGTCTTGGTATGCTGAAGCATTCAGAGTTCCTTTCACTGGAACTAAGGGGCCAAGCCCAGCTCCTGAAAAACAACCCCACACCATAATCCCCCCTCCACCAAACTTTACACTTGGCACAATGCAGTCAGACAAGTACCGTTCTCCTGGCAACCGCCAAACCCAGACCCGTCCATCAGATTGCCAGATGGAGAAGCGCGATTCGTCACTCCAGAGAACGCGTCTCCACTGCTCTAGAGTCCAGTGGCGGCGTGCTTTACACCACCGCATCCGACGCTTTGCATTGCACTTGGTGATGTATGGCTTGGATGCAGCTGCTCGACCATGGAAACCCATTCCATGAAGCTCTCTGCGCACTGTTCTTGAGCTAATCTGAAGGCCACATGAAGTTTGGAGGTCTGCAGTGATTGACTCTGCAGAAAGTTGGCGACCTCTTCGCACTATGCGCGTCAGCATCCGCTGACCCCGCTCCGTCAGTTTACGTGGCCTACCACTTCGTGGCTGAGTTGCTGTCGTTCCCAAACACTTCCATTTTCTTATAATACAGCTGACAGTTGACTGTGGAATATTTAGGAGCGAGGAAATTTCACGACTGGATTTGTTGCACAGGTGGCATCCTATCACAGTTCCACGCTGGAATTCACTGAGCTCCTGAGAGCGACCCATTCTTTCACAAATGTTTGTAAAAACAGTCTGCATGCCTAGGTGCTTGAATTTATACACCTGTGGCCATGGAAGTGATTGGAACACCTGATTCCAATAATTTGGATGGGTGAGCAAATACTTTTGGCAATATAGTGTATGTCTCGCTTACCTTTTCCATCTGCCCCTCGTTATTTTGTTTTTTGTGAGGCTCAAAGAGGATCACTATTTTACTATGTCAGTTTCTCCTCCTGGAGTTAGGTTTATTTTCGAGGAGATTGATAAATTGCACTTTTTGTCATTCGTTTTTGTGAGGCTCAAAGAGGATCACTACTTTATCCATTTTTTGTCCTCTTGAGAAAAAGTATTCTTTTTTTGCACGGGTTGGTCCCACTTGCTATACACGCGATGTGCGACTCTGAAAAGTGACTCTCGATTTGAATTTATGTTTTCCCCAAAGCGGATGCGTTTTCCTTTTTTCAGTCGCATTCCTCTACCGACTAGATCCATGAAACTGCTGCTGACCTGCTGCATAGTCCAGCTAAAATAGACTTGGGGTCTTTATCCGTCGATTTTTTTTTTTTTTTATTCATTTTAAGAACTTTTCATAATCTGTCCAAGTCAGATGTGGGAAATTGTTTTAATGTGTGTGTGGCACAGAGACAGAAGTGAAAAGAAGAAAAAAAATCTGCCCACCCTGCACAGATGGAGCCTCACTATAAATAAAAAAATCGGATCGGAGATTAAAAAGTTGTACACAGCCAGTGTGTTCAGGCCTTAAAGGTATAGTGGAGGATGTTCTTTTTCTCGGTGGATCATCAAAATAAGTTGTCCTCCTAGTTGTCAATCATGCTCGTCCCCATTTTTACTTACCAGTGGTGAGTCTGACATAGTGGAAAAATTGCAAATCTTTTGGAAAGTAAGCTTGTATGAGCGATGCGAAAACAAAGTTTTAAACAGAGCTTGCACGAGGGGAAATTGGCTTGTACATGCTCTCGCACACGTATAATAGACGTTCCCTATTGGGAGTGGGTACAGGGTTGTGCATGTTCCTTTTTTTTTTAAGTGGAGAGGGCAGGTCTTTTTAAAAATGTGCGAAAATTCTCCACTATAAAACGTGTGAATTTGAGAGGTTTGTTCTCAGTCGGGCCTGCTGCTAGCATTTTACTGTGCTAAATGAAAGTTAGCCCCTTCTTCTTTACTTTCCAACTTGAACTTCCGTTCCCTGGTAGTTAGGAAACAGAAAAGCTGCACCTTTCCATTTTTTAAAACAAAATCCTATTAAAAAGTATGAATTATTAAACAAACCTAGATTATATCAGATGGGAAGAATAGACATATCATTACCCAACGTTACGCAAGATGCTCGTTGATAACAAAAAGATAAAGATTTACTCAAATATTTGGTTTTAAAATATAGCCAAAGATATAAAAACCTAAATGAGGTTAAGATATAAGACAGGATTACCTGGTTTTGTGAGAATGATACCTGGCATTTTCTGGGTGATGAGTTCTGGGTGAGGAATGATGTTATGGAGCCCTTCACGCTCACAGCAGGCCCTTTGCTCAGATTACTGAAGCAGACGTTAATGAGTGTGAGATGAAAGGCAGCGCTGCAGTCCACCATCTTATGGAAAAGCTTCACAGCCAGTGGGAGCAGCTGGGACACAGAGTCATCAGTGTTCCCTAAGGAGGGAAATAAGGAACATTTTTAGTTAAATATATATACATAATTGTTAAAGGCCATTGTTTTGTATAGAATGGAAATATGATATGCTGCCAGTCTCTTGATAGTATTTCTAACCTCCACCCCAAAGGAAAGGAAAAACATCTACTTAATTCAATAACACTTTATTTATCCAAAAGGAAAATTACATTTTGTAGTAACTTATTTGTTTTTTATTTATTTAAATAAGCTATGTTAGATCTTAATAGTTGCAGGCTAATCGCTGTCTTTATTTTTAAAGTAATTTGCTCTGATGTTGTTACCCAGCAGATGATGGCAGAAGAGATCCCACTCTCCACTACAGACTTATAGAAGATATCCATCATCCTGCTTCAAAAACGGAGGGAACTAAACTTTTCTCAATAATTTTCCCTGTTTCTTCTAAAATCTGCAACATTTTCCCTTGTTTTGTTGACATTCAGGATCAGATAATTGTTTCCATGCCACAAAGCGCTTCACCAGCTCCCTGTACTCAGCTTCTTGTCGATATTTGATGCACCATATTTGACTGCAGAGTCATCTGACTATTTCTGCAGATGACAGGACTCTTTCTGGTGCTGGAAGTCAGAGGTGTAAGGAGTAAAAAGGAAATAGTGAGAGCCCCCTGTGGTGCTGACCAACTAGTTTTAATTAAATTGAGAATGGAAAACTAATGAGTGTAAAAAAAAGTTTAAATCGCTAATAACAGCACTGAGCTGTAAGGGAAAAATATATATAAAATGACTTTCAAGTATCTAAGTATCAAAAGATTTACTAACACACAGTGGCGGCCGGCCCATAGGGGGCGCTGGGGCACCGCCCTCCCTGATAAGAAGAGAGAAACGTAAAATATATTTTTAGAAATTAACTCATAAATGTCAGTTTTACTCTCTAGAGTGTGTACCTATAAGCAAAAAAAAATATATAAACTACATTTCCCTATCTACTGTCATTAATTTGTGGAGTTCCACAGACAGACTCCTACCGTCTCTGTTCTGGGGGCGCTGATCAGACAGACCCACATTTGCAGAGAATCTGTCAATCATGTACTATTGCTAGGTGAATTTAATGGCCAATCAGCGTCTCGGAACTTTATGGTCTTGGGGCGCTGAAAATACTGCGCTTTAACAGGCTTCTGAACCCAAGCGCAGGTGCAGACAGTTAGAGGGAAGATGGCAAATGTAACGAACGAGATGCAGCTTCCACCAAATTCGGTGAGATCCTTATTTATCTACCCGTCTGCCAGAAGAACATCCCTGTTGTAGGATATGAACATTTCATGTCATGGTTATTGTGACTGTGACGAATCCACCTCGTCGCTTAAAACAACCTCTCTAACTTTGCGCGCCACACACACATTCCTGTTATACTGTGCTTGTGAGGACTAGTGTTAATTTCGTTAACGAAAACTAAACGAAAATATTTTCGTCAACGCACATTTTTCACCTAACGAAAACTAGACGAGACGAAAATCCCCACTAATAAACAATAACTGGGACTAAATCAGAAATAATTTTCGTGGACTAATAAAGACGAGACGAAAATGCAGTTCGGTAAATAAAGACTGGACTAAAATCTATGGACATTTTAGTTCACGAACAAAGACGAGACGAAAAATATATATTATTATTTTATGTTTTTTTCAAATCCTGTCTCGTCTCCTCCTCCGTCTCCTCCTCGTCAGCTCCCACACACCCACTTTCAAACCTGGAGCGGGCGGCACAGAGTAGCCTACTCTGGGGCTCGGGAGAAAGAGGAGACGTGCTATATGGACACATTTTCGCTTCATTTAAGTGGAGAACAAACCCAAATGCTTGATTTCAGTGGAAGGGAAGGAATGTGGCCACATGATAGCTGGAAAAAACACAACAAACCTGAAGAGACGCGTCGCAGTTCACCACAAAGACATTACGGTAAGTTAACAGAAAGATTGGTGGTGGTTGTTTATAATGTAACATTAAATCAACGGCTATAATGTCCCAATGATAAACTAACTGATGTTGGCTAACTTTCATAGCATTTAGCATCCAGGCTGGCTACGTTACGTTAGCTTGTTAGCACGTAGCGACTGTAGCCACTTGTTGATAGCATTGTATGTGAAGTTAAATTTATGCTAACTTAGATATGTTATACTGGCCGGGCAACTATAGTTTCAGTTAAATTGCAAGTTTGATTAAAGCAGACAGACATTTTAGGGAATCTAGGAGCTGCAAGTGAACTATAGTTAAACACATAACAACTCGGCAGCTACACATGTATGCTAAATGCTAAAAAGAACTGAAACTATTTATCAGGATAAGACAAAATAAAAATAATATGCCACATATAATTCAGAACAACTTTAACCTAGATTTTCATACACAAAATAGCCATTGCTAGGGGAACCACTGCAGGGATGTCTTTATTTGGTGACATAAAATGCTGCTCTGTTTATCTTTATATTACTATTACAAGGACATTTGATTTGAATTGGCATCAATATTAATACAACCAAAATGCTTGCACACATAAAAATGTCTGCAATTTATTCCTGCATAAAATGATAGTTAGGTTGTTTGTATGAGTTTGAAATGGATGGTCACATGTAGTTTTTACAGAGACTTAGTTTTTGTTAAGGAAAAAAACAGACCTATATGCTACTTATACACTTGGAATTCCTGTTATGCTGTGCATCTATCCTGACATTTTATTAATTTCTGTTCCAGATTAAAGATACACCACCACCAACAACAACAACAACCTACCAGCCACCCAGAAACAATGACAGGCCAGCTAAAGCTGGAAGGAAAGCACTTTTGTTGTATCAGTTGGAGTTTTGTTTGTTTTTTTAACAACATTGACCTCAAATCTATTTATTTTATTATTCTATGTGAACTAGCTTTAAACAGCCAGCACTTGTGTAAAGTTCATAAGACACTTTATTTTATTTATTTGTTTCCTTTGCCAGGTGTGTTTTATTTGTTTTAATGCAAGCATTTGTGTTTGTGTCTTTGAACCTTAACAATGTTCAAAATAAAATGCAAATATTGTCAGAACATCTTCCATGTCTGCATGTGTTCCTTAAAATTGTGTTTTTATCAAAAAGATGAGAGAAAATGTTGAAATAATTTTAGAAAATCTTAAACGTTATCTGCTGACAAAAAAGTAAAAGGTTCAAATTATGTCCTGACTAAAACTAGACTAAAATGTTGACAGTTTTTGTTGACTAAAACTAAACTAATAAAATTATGTTTTCTTGGACTAAAATAAAGACTAAAATGCTTGACCTATAGTCGACTAAAACTAGACTAAATAAAAATGCGATGATGTCGACTAAATGTGATAAAAACTAACAAACGATGCTGAAACTGGACTAAGACTAAAACTAAATTTAAAAATTAACACTAGTGAGGACCAATACGCTCGCGCTGAGCCCAGTAGCTCCATGAACTTAAAACACACAAGCTGTCCTGGTTACCTGCTGGCGTATTGAGGGTGCACACTTAATATTTCAGTGGGGTTAGCCGTGTGTGGGTGTGTGGGGGGTGTGGGTGTGTACGTGTTTATGCTATGGGGACTTGTCATCTTCAGTCTGGCTGCGTCTTTGCTGGGTTCAAACCCAGTTTGGTGTAATTGAATAAGTCAATGAATCTGTGTAAAAGAATTAAGTTGTAAAAATTATTTGTTTTTGTACATCAATTGTTTGTGGAGGTAATATATGGACAAAACTGATTAATGAGAAGAAATCAGAAATAAGAGAGCCTGTAGGGGCTTAAACTATTTAATGAGGGCTGTGGGAAGAAAATCGGCAATTTTTGTTTTCTGTTTCAATGTTACATTGCTGGTAACTGGAGGGAGGCTGAGGCCCAGAGTATCTTGTACATGTTTAGTTTCTTTTGCACCCTGTTTTGAGTTTTTGAGCACAATAAATCACGAACACCGGTAACCCGACTGAGCCTGGATTCTTGGAGGCCAAAGAACCCCGTCACAGTGACCCAAATCATCACTGTTACTGTTATTATATAGTAAATTAAATCATTACTGTTAAATTGTATTTCATTTGCAATTGTTTATTTGAATTCTTATTCCGGATTAGTTGGAGACATACACTAGGCTATATCAGCCCCACCAAAAATATTTTTCACCAGCCGCCACTGCTAACACAGTTAATGTCAAAATGTTGCATTACAATACTAACTTCAATTAAAGGGAGAAGAAAAAACCATTTAAACCACCTTGACTCAATGTTTGAAATTCTGATCCCTTCTCTTGTTCAATCGTATGTTATTAAATTTGGTTCAGTTTCACCAATCACCTCCTGGCCTAATGGCCTCTATAGTTTGCACAACTCCACTACTTCTTGAACTTAAGGGAGCTCTTTGTTTTCTGTCTTTCATTACTGGATGAACTGATTAATCCAGGAGTGTCTGGCCATGGTTACTGATGTCAGGCACTCCTGATTTAATGAGTTCATCCAGTAATGAAAGACAGGAAACGAAGAGCTGCCTTAAGTTCAGGAAGTAGTGAAGTTATGCATAGAGCCCATTACTTCCAACCTGTAAAACTAATTTTAGAACCAGTCAGACAACATGAAGCAAGCAAAAGATCTGAAAACCAATTGGAAAACCATAATTTGGCTTGTTTAGAAATTAAATATTAAAATCCTTTAATAAAATATTATTTGTTATGAGAAAAAGTGCCCTGGGATATCTAGGGTTAGAGTGGTTCACATAAAAAAAATTTTGTTTTAGTTTGCACATCTTTAAAACTTTAGTTAAAAGTTAAAATATTTTTTTCTTATTCTTTTTCTGAACACCAGCGTACCAGAGAGGATCTTCTGTCCGGTGCTGCCTGGGATCGGACACTGGCGGCTCTCCCGACTAAACCACTTGTTGGTCGCCGAGTATTTTCGTATTGTCAGCCTGAAGGTTTGAGGCTGCCGGCCATCTTTGTGCATCCTGGATTTTAAACAAAAAAACTGAATTTACAAGAAAAACATACTATTCTAGAGACTCAGTAATAAGATGCTGAATTCAGTCAGACCTCTCCACCAGACTGATGAGGAGCTCATGAATCTTTTCCATAACTTCCTTCACTGAACACATTTTCTTAAAGGAGTCTTCATCACTGAGAGACTGGAACACAGACACCAGTATGTAAAACCAATAAAAACAGTTTAAATGAACAATGTTGAAAATAAACTATAATTTTTCTTTACATCCAATAAGAATATTCTTAGCTATATGAACACAGGACTAAACCACTAAAATAGCAAGAGATGTTTTTGTTCTTTTTGTTTATAGGATTATATAATTACTGAAACACCCAAGTCCCACCTGAGGGGCCCCAGTGGGCGTGACGGCTGAGTCATCAATGCCCAGGGACAGGTTTTTTAAGCGCTGGGCTGTGCCGCCCCCAAACTCCTTCGCTAAGTCATTCAGTGGATAGATCTGCAAGTCTTTTACACTCATTAATCCTAAAGCTTGAAGTCTCTTTGCAGTTTGGTGGCCAACGCCTGAGAGACATAAAAGAAAACAAAGAAAGAGGCAATAATATTATTTTATTGCCTATATTTGGAAACGGTACTATTTTCTTGTATAAAAACAAAAATAATAAACTCTTTCCACATTGGAGTAAGTTAATCTAGCTCTGAAGAGTGTCGAATGGGTACCAGGTACTTTTCTGAGGCCACTCAGACAGCCCATGATATCCCCGATGTTCTCCTGCAGTAAAACAGTCTGCTGGTTTGGTTTGAAGGTGCCTGAAACCAGTTTGGCAAGCAGCTTGTTTGTGGCGACGCCAGCACAACCGGTCAAGCCGAGCTTGCTATGGATAGCCTCTCTTAGCTCTGCTGCAATGTGTGAACCTATGGCCAGCCCCGGGTGGTCGCTGCCTTTAACATCTGCACCTGTGCAGGGGAAAAAAGCAGAAACACGAGGGAGAGCTCTGCAGCCAGATCTAGAACTTGCAGGTGTGAAACTGAAACAACCAGGCAAATGTTTTACAAATCTTAGCATCGTGGCTCTTTCAAAAGCCAGTTTCAGTGATCCAGATGTTCATCTACAAAGCAGAAGCAGATCTCTTAACTTACTGGAATGATTGAAGACATGTCCTTTAAATGAAAGGCTGTCCGGCTGTGATGTCTGGGCAAGCCTCTGTTCAACCAACTCTGTTACGTCCACAAAGTTTTCATCAAATCCAAGCCTTTCTACCAGAGGACAATACGACAATAGGACCTCTGGAGGGTGGACAGGAAGGAGTTAGGCAAGGTAAGCAAATAAATGTTAAACCCAGAGTGTTTCTACAGAAAATCAAAACCTCATTAGCAATTTATAAACAATTCAGACACTTTTCTGTTTTGCAACTCATGAAAAGATATATTTGAAAAACTTTGCTTGCTTACTTGCTATCATTCCATATTGCTCTGTTAATTTCTAGCTTTAGGAATTATAGACTTCATAATATAATTGTTTTTATATATAGATAATTTATTAAAAAGCCAGAAGCCATCTTTCTTCAGCAACCTGGATTCAATCAGAATCAAACAAAATTTGTGGGTCGGTTAAATGCATTAAATGCCCAAATAAAACAGTTGACCCATTACCAGCAAGAAGCAAGGTGAACTCCCCAATGCTAAAAAAGAAGAAAAAATAAATAGAAAAACATTTCTCATATTGTGTTTTTACCCCCTTGCCCCCTCTTCTCCTTTCTAATGCTGCCCTGGGCAACTGACCCAGACTCTACTGGCTTCTTTAGCTTCTTAGATGTAAACAATTACAACAACAGAACCAGAAAATTGCTTAATTCCTTTGCAATGTTCTTTTCTATAAAATGGGTATGGCAGCACAACTTAAGTATTCAGAGTTACATCGAAATGAACCACAAGGCTCTTGGACTATAAATTGGACTAAAATAGAGATGTTTAAGCATATTGAACAGGGTCATGTTTGTAGGAACAAAAAATAAATAAATAAAAAATCTGCACACACTTTTCTCATTACATAGGGAAGGGCAACACCGTACATAATGTTACCTGTACAAATAAAATCAGGAAATATCTAATAAAAATGATTAAATAGTGTCGCTACTTCACTTGAATTCAGTTATAGATTTAAAAGCAAAAACAATATTGAATCTTTATCATTCTTATAGAAACTTTTATCCTATCCCTAAACAATATCACTAAGTACTGTGCTGGGAATTATACAGCAAATACCCTTACTGTTACAGCACAGTGGTGGAGGGCCAAAATTTGGGCTTGTTTTGCCTCCACAGGGCAATTTATAGGCAGCTTCTGCTGTTAGGAAGGCTGAAAACTGGCCTAAACTGGATAACCATCAAACATCAGATTTTTTTTTTATCAATGGCAAATAGTGTAGTAAATAGTGAAATAGTGACCAATCAAAGAGCCTCATGGTGGAGCAACATTCACCAGCTCATATCATACACATATATGCAGATTGCATAGATCTTAGGGTTAAGTGCACTGCCCAGTGGCACATCGACACATGACAGGAGGAAGATGGTTTTGAACCTACAACTTTCAGAGTGAGAACATCTACTCTTACATAGCTGATAAGAGAAGACTTAAGTGTTCATAGAGCTGGTTTGGACTAAATATATGTATATGCAGTGAAAGCAAACATTGTATTCAGTAATGGGGAAAAAATGCTTAAAAATATGGGGTTTTATTTATGGCAAAATATATCCATAAAACAATGTAAAGAGTAAATAAGCTGTATGAAATATTGTTTATTTATTAAATCAAATTGCGCATCATGGGATGGAATTTGTCTTCTACATCTTTCCCACTTTTGCTTCATCTTTTTTTTTTAACAAGCCACATTAAGGAGTAATAATCCCCAGGCTGACCTGTGACTTTGTAGGACATTTCTCTGTAGTGTGTCAGGTCTTCTCCTTTCACCAGCACCAGTTTAGGACATTTCTCCTTAGCATCAGTC
This sequence comes from Cyprinodon tularosa, assembly GCF_016077235.1. Taxonomy (NCBI): domain Eukaryota; kingdom Metazoa; phylum Chordata; class Actinopteri; order Cyprinodontiformes; family Cyprinodontidae; genus Cyprinodon; species Cyprinodon tularosa. Next base: position 829,872 of record NW_024037916.1, read on the forward strand.
ACAGACATCAGCTTGGTGACGCCCTGCTCCCTGGCCACATAGTTACAGGTGACTATGATGTATTTCTGCTGTATACCTGTGGAGACATAGATAGATGGATGACATAGAAAGAGGTCTTAATCATCACCCTGATTTCCATTTTCTGTATAACTTACCTAAAGGAACATCTCTTAGAGCTGGATTTCTGATCATTTCTACTTGAGCATAAAAGCAATCAAGGTCAAAATGCAAAATAACTTTTTGTGCAGATTCGGGAGTTTTGATGGTTGACTCTGGAATAAAAAGCAAGAAAACAAAAAACAATTAAATCCAATATTTATCATAGCTGCTGGTGAACGTGAGTTAATGGTGTCAGACTTGAGAGTTTTACCAGAAGCTGCAGCTGCAGAGGTAGCGGGGCAGAGCGCAGCTAGATCCATGAAGCAAGTTTTCCACTCGCTCTCATCTTCCTCCATCTCACTTTCGCTGATGTCCATGTCAAAAAAGACAAAAGTTTACTCTGGAACACCACAGTGTCAACCTGAAGGCGTTCACTGTTCACTCTTCAGACAGAGGAGTCTGCATAAGTATCCGGGATCGTACGTTTAAGTCGCCGCCATGTTGTGAGTGGCATGTCGTTGCTGATAAATGATAAATAAGGTGTGCAACATGATCATGTTCGAAAGATTTCTCTGTAGTAATTAAATATATATAAACAACACTCAAAAAATCATTGATAAAAAGAAAAATGTTTACGTATGTAGGTAGAACATTCTCGTTTGACACTATAAATCACTGAATAATGTCACTTTATAATTTTTTTTCTCAAACTTAAAATATAAAAATATTAAAAGCCGTTTCATTAAAAAAAATATACAAACAAAGGGATAAATTCAGAAAAAAACTTTTAAAAAGTGTAAAAACATACCAATGGACTTTGTTTTCCAGGTTTGAAAGTTGTTTATTATTATTATTATTATTATTATTTATTTATTTATTTATTTTTTTTTAGTTTTTTTTACTTTTAAACTTTTTTTTTAGAATGATTATGACCTGGATGAATGAGAATCTTCACCAGCAAAATACATGGATGAATAAATAAAGGTTGCTATTGATACATTATAAATAAATATTCTATTAAATAAATGTCAGGATTAAATAAAACAAAATACAAATTAAAGGCATTATTTCATCTTATCTTAATTTAATTTATCTCAAAATATAGTTATTTACTTCCACATTAATTAAATTTTTTCATTATTAAATGAAACGGATCTCCATATGTTGATCTGTAAGCTGCCACTCCCTAAGACAGCAGGGCCGAGCTTGCTCTCTCTCCCCTAGGATGAAATTAAATGTTTGTTAAAAAAAAAAAAAAAAAAAAAAAAAAAGATCCAACAATAGGCCTAATAATAATAATAACAATGATAATCCTAATTACTATTATAATAATTATAATACTGTTTTACATATGTATATAATCGTCTTAGAGTAAAAAAAACTTGTGTTGAATTACGTAACTTCACCTAAAGCTTATTTAAATCTTATTTCTATTCTCCATGCTAAAAATTTTTTTTATCAAGGTGTTTGTCTTCTTTTACTGCAGATAGGAATCTGATAGTAACTTTAAATAAAGTAGTTGAGTAATTTAGTTGAGTTGTACAGCTTTACGTACTGAACTTTTCCACTCACAATATGGCGACTTCCTTGACTTCTGTAGGTACTTTCCAATTCGGTGTTATGCCACATTGCCATCTAGAGGAACGGAGGAATTACTTCCGAATGGTAAACTTAAACAGGTTAGGATAGGAAGTATGTAAATTGTGATAATTGATTAACCAAAAATAAGTATACCTTCTGATAAATACATTACGTTAATTTAATATAATTGCTTGTCTAGTAATTAAAGTTTTTAGCCCTTGTCGTGTTCTGTTTAAAGGTGGAGAAGCCTATATAAATGGGTTACCAAAGTTGGAGGCGGAGCGCAGTTGAGGAGTTCATATCCGCCCGTTGGAGGCCTGCCATCAATCTAGTTTAACATTTCTTTTGTTTTCTGCCATGTTTCCATCCTCTGGTCTTTTTATTAATATAAACTGCCCCTTTTCACGACACGGGCTCTGTGAGAGACCTCATTGTTTGTACAAACATGCCACAGAAGCGAGGGGGACGTTTGGTGGCGTGTCTAAATCAACCACAGCGGATCTAACAGGTTAGTGGTTCAGGTGTGCTGTCATGTTAACTTTGCTATCGTTCAGTATAATGTGAGTAAGCGAATATTGCATAAAATAAATAAAACACCTGCCTTATACGAGGTCTTGGCACGTGTTTAAGCATTTTTTGTAGCCCTGAAATTAATTAGGGAAGAATTGTAAAGTCAAATCGCATAAATTCACAATTTTAGACGTTTTGCTCATCAAGCACAAACTCTTTTTTTTAAATATTCAAATGTTTTATAGTCGCACGTTACTATCTTTTAAAAGTGATTAACTAAGTGAATAATATATATTTGATCTTTTAATGCAGTCTAATGATTTCACTCCCAATAATTGGAAAAAATGTTTCAGATTTCGATACTGTGGATCTAAGAGATATTTGCAATAATAATCTGAAGATTATTGATATCTCTGACCATCCAGATTGCCTTTAGGCTTTATTCTCTTTAGCACAAGATTTCCTCAGGATTTAGGGAGAGGATAAGGTAGTTTTTTTTTTTTTTTTTTTTTTTTTTTTTTTTTGCTGTTGACCGGTTCTGTCTTTTTGCAACCATATATTTTAGATTTCCTTGTTGAGTAATCCAGTTGTGACCCAGTTCTAGCTTACTGTCAGAGATCATCATAGTTCTAATTTTGATTTATCCTGGTATGTCTGTGAATAATGATGCCAACATCCAGACCTCCTATGGAAGATGCATTTGCCTGCAGCATCATTGATGCACTTTATTCCCTTTTTGTGAAGGAAAGAAACCAGAAGTTTAATCTTATTTTCATTTGATAAAAGACTGCAGTACCAGTAGTTCATTTAAGGTTAAGCATTTTTTTTGTGGTAGTTTTTGCATTAAGATCTCTTTATGGGATGTAAATATTTCAGAGTGCATTTCATTTCCAATGAGGAATTAAAATGTATGCCTGCTTATTTTTTTCCCCCCTGTTGCAAACAGGAAATCTGTATGGCAACCGCTTCAGACCAGTAAACGCAGACTCCCTGCATGAGCTGCAAAGACTGGAAAAGGAGATTGAAACTGCAAGGCACGAAGTGGAACAGGAGCAGCGCCGCCTCTCATGCTATCAGACCAACCGGACGGACAGAAGCGGCAATAAACCTCCAACAAAATGTGTGGCCAGCGTTTCCTGTGGACTTTCTTCAAGCAAAGGACATAAATCCAGTGTGCAGGCAATGAAGTATGTGGTGGACAGCTCAAAGCCAAGGACTGATTTAGAGTATGATCCGCTCTCCAACTTTTCTGCCGCCTTGCGGTCTTACAGCTCATCAGGAAAAGTGAAAAACCGACAAGATGGAAGGAGCTCGAGATCTGTGGAGAAGCCGAATACTCATCAAGCCCAGCTCAACCGACCTTCATCTCCGCCAGACCTTGATGACTCTTTTGAAGATGGTGTCCTGGTTATTGATGTTTCTTTATCTCCAGACAAAACTAGTGATCAAACTCCAAATGCCGCCGCTGACGTGGCATCAGAGACATCCTCCGAGGGAACAGAGAGAGCCAGGAAGGAGATTAAAACCCATAATGTTCTTCTAGATTCCTCACCGCAGAAAATAACTCCTCAGGTGGTAAATGCTACTTCCTCATCCACCTCCAGCGACAATGTAAACAAAGAGCCTGATTGTTGTTTAATAGAGAGCAATCTAGTCTCATCTGCTTCTGAAAAAGCCAAAGATTACAGCAATGATAGGAGTGGGTTTAATTTAACCGGATGTCTGGTAGAGCTTGAAAGAGGACGTGAAAACCCTGGTCTACGGTCCCCTGAGATGCCAACCAAAATAAACGAATCCCAAAGTTTTTCCACCACCTCAGATCACTTGAGTACCCCTCAGATTAAACTGATCTCTAATGCTGTGAAATATAATCCACAGCTGCATTGTTCCCTTTTTCGTAAGCAACCAGATCCAGACTCAGCCAAGCAAGCCTTGGTGACAGAGGTTCAGAGCCACGACCCTCATACGCAAAGTGCGCAGTCGGACGCTGCAGCTCATGGAAAAATGGCGGAGAAAACAAACCTGCAGCAAACAGATGGAGGACCAGGCAATAGCCAGATCTGGTCTCCTGATGTTGCATCAGTAAATCCCAATGGCAGAGCTGATTCATCTGACCCCACAGAACAGCTTCAACAGGAGGAGGATGAAGCAGTGATAGTAATAAACTCCAGCGCTGAGGAGGACGAGCTGGATTACTTAGAGATGGAGCTGTCTGATAGCGACCCGATGGAGGAATGCTACAGGATCTTCATGGAGGCAAATGGCGAGGAAAGAGGAAACGAGGAGCAGGGTAGCACTTCTGTAAGTATATCAAAGTGATGGTTTAGTTTGCAGCTCAAAGATGTTCTGATTTCCTCTGACTGTTTCAGATGACGGTTGGCATGGATGTTGAGAAACCAGAAGTTAAAGCTGCAGGCCAGAGTTTCACAGGGAAAAAGAGAGTTGCTCATGAAGCTAAGAACCTAGAGGTAAAACTTCCACAAATCTCACTAATATATATCGTCACAGCTTTGGCTTTGAATCTTTTTTCTCGTTGTCAAATCAGCAGCCGCTGGCTAAGACGAGACCTCAGCCTCAGATTCTGGTTCCTCTGCGGGAGCCGTCGGCTGCAGGGTTGAACTCCCGGGCTACCGTCGCTTCTAAGACCCAGCAGCTTCAGCACAGAGCCTCGATACCGTCTGTCCCGGTTAAAATCGCTCAGAATATTCTGTCTTCTGGGAGCCAGAAAAAAGACACACAGATGGCAGCTTCAGCTTCAACCCTGAAAAACCTTCAGCCTTCCCCGGCGCCAAATGGTTCGCCTCTGAGGAAACTTCTGGGAGTTATTTCACTAGGAATATTAACAGTAAAATGAAAGTTTTTTTTTTTTTTATTTGTTCTTCAATGTCTCCGATCTGTTGCATTTTTGTCTCGATCCTCAGCTTGTGTGAACTTCATCCCCATTGGAACTGCAGTCATTGAAGTGGGCAACAACGTGCACCTGATCCTCCCGCAGGGCAGCTTCCCTCTCTCTGTCTCCTCCACTTCCAGCCCAGTTACTTCTGTGCTGACTCCAGTGAGCCGGGTTCATCCAAACCCTGGCACAGTCAAACAAACTAGCGCTCCTGCTGCAGTGACTCCTTTGCCAAGACATCGCTCCACTGTGCCTGTGCTCATTGCTGCTCCAGCACGACGACCTGCACTCTGCTCTGCTTTGGCATCGACCTCTGTGCAGGCAGCAGTTGGAGCCTCCACAACTTCTCAAGCTGCTGGCCAAGCAGCTGTTAAGGTAGAAGAGCTTTCAGAATCCCCCTGATTTTCCCAAGCAAAGTTGATTGGTTTGTGAAAATAGGAAATGGTTTGAGTGTGGAGGACAACGAATGATTCCACTCTAAGGAATTGTTCTAAGCTAGTCAGATTTCTGACTTTTTGAGTTGAGCTTCTTTATTCATTCTTTAGATTGTCAGTGACTAAAAATTAAGTATTAATGATTGGGTCTTAAGTAAGGCTGCACTAATTACTTTTTTGCAAATTGATTAATCTCTCAGAAAAGTTTTTAGATTCATTATTTAATAATCGCATAGCAAAAGGTTCCTTAAAGAAATTTTTTAACAAAATTAAACCAGGTGAAACTGAAACTATTTCACTTTAGGAGTTCTGGATGGAGCATATTCATAGATGAAAAAGTATATATTTTATTTTTTATCTTGAATGCAAAATGTTCATATTTCTTTGCAATCTTGGTATAATTACTGCTGGGTTGCTCTTTCAGCAAAAGACATGTTTTAGAAGCTCGATACTCCAGTTAACGATTAATCTTTTACTAAATCAATATATTAAAATAATCACAATTAATCTGAATAATTGTTTCAGCCCTAGTCTTAAGGTCATGTAACAGCATTTTGATCAGATTTAACCCCCAGACTTTAAGCCATTTTTTTTTTTTTAGTTCAGTTTAGAGGTTGGATTGCTGGTTTGTTTTAGGTCCTCGTTCTGCTGTAATATTCCAAATAGGGCCGAAACAATCAGATTAATCGACTATTGAAATAATCCTCAACTAATACAGTAATCGATTAATCGTTAAATGGAGTTTAGAGACGCATGCCTTTAGCTGTCAGAGCAACCCATTTAGAGCAGTAATTATACCAAAAACAAACAAAAAAAATTGTAAACATTTTGCATTTAACATAAAAATCTGTTTTGTTTGTCAATATGTTCTATCCAGAACACCTCAAGTGGAAAAGCTTGAGTTTAACCTGGTTAAACTTAGTAAAAAGTTTTCTTTAAGGAACATTTAGCTTTTCGATTATTGATCGATTAATCAAAAAAATAATGCACAGATTAATCACTTTACAAAATAATTGTTAGTTGCAGCCCTAATTCCAAGTCCTCCTTCAGGATTGTCTGCTATAGAGAGGAATTCCTCCAGACCTCATTCGGCTCCTGCTCTTTACTTCTTCTTTGTTTGATTGTTTATCATGTTTTTAATGGATCAAAGGTCTTGTATAGCTGTGGTTTTATTTTGGCCATATTTCTGGAGTTCATGTTAATTTGTTTGGTGTTATACCTGAAAGTGACAGTCGGTGGCGTCAAAGGATCAAATAGTGACGGCCAACCTTTCAGCAGGTGTGCGAATTGCAGTGGAAACACCGTTTTTGAACGTCATAATTTTTCTGTTTTTTTTTTTTGTTTTTTGTTTTTTAAATCACTGTCTTGCAGCAAGTATGCGAACTTCTGGTTGAGTGGAAAGTAACCCTGCAAATGTAATCAACACATGGAGAGCGCAAGATCAATATATATTTAACAATCAAAAGAACCTCATTGGATTCATTCATTGCATCCAGGAGGGTGATGCTCCTGCATAGTGCCACGCAGCAGCCCTACATTACATGTATTCCATTATTTTTGTGCTTTCTGAATAAGTTAGTGATGCTCTCTTTGAGTGATTTTGGTTTGTTGGTCGTCCCTGGGAAGACTCGCCACTCTTCTATGTTTTATATCATCACCCTTACTGTGGTTTGCAAGAGTCCCAAAGACTTCCAGCTGACTTTGTAAACATTTGGATGTAGGAAATTTAACAGATCTTTCCAGAACCTGTAGTAAATTGCGGTGAACGATGAACAACTTGAACCATTTTGGCTTTCTGCCTAGAGCCAGGTTGGTCTGGATATATTCCTCTTTTTGTTTCAAAACAGGAGTAAAAAATGCAATTATAATTGATAATATGTCGTAATTGATCTGAGAAGTTGTATGTTACTTAAACTTACAAACGGAATAAATCTGAAATGGGAACAAATGCTTCTCATTGCGCTGTAATTATTTATTATGTAATTAATATTCCTTCCTTACTTCACTATATGCAATGACATGGTCATGTGCAATAATAGTAATTTAGGTACTGAACAGAATTGTAAATATTGTTGATTGTATATACTGAGATCCTTATTTAATTCCTATATTTTATTTTCCACTGTTTATATGGGAAGGGGGTAATTTTACTGTGTGCATAAAAATTTTACTGATTTTTATTCTGCCTTATGACTTTTGTAAATGGTTGCATGGAAAGAAAAGAAAGTCCTGCAAGGGATTAATAAAGTAATTCTGATTTCAGCCTCTGCCAGTGAAAAGGAAGTTGAAGCAGCAAAGTGAAACGGCAAAAGAGAAAGTTCCCCACGATGTCCGTCAGCGGTACGTGAACATGTTCACAGAGGAGCTCCTTAAAACCACAGCTGATGTCAATGAGGCTTTTGAGAAGGTGAGCATCTCCTGCTTCCAGATGTCTCCCACTGACTGAAAGGATGACTATTCATTCTTCATCCCGTTGCTACTGATTACAGGCCCTAACTGAGGAGAAGAGCGTGTACAACCGCAGTGTGAACAAACTCAAATATCTCAGCGTTGCGGTGAACGCCCTCAAAAGACTGAAGAACCAAAGTGCTTCTGCTAAAAGTAGGAAGAAAAGTCATGACTCCATGCAACTAGACCTGCAACTAATATTCATTTTGGCAAATAAGTAAATTATTATTATTATTATTTTTTTTTTTTTATCGATTAATAATCGGATAGCAGAAGGTTTTTTTTTAAACTCTATTTTTGAAGAATTTAAACCAGGTGAAACTAAAACGTTACCACTCGAGGAGTTCTGGATCGAGCATATTGACAGATGAAAGTATTTTTTAATTTTAAATACAAAATGTTAATGTGATTTTATTTTTTTTACAGTGTTGGTATAAATACTACTCTAAGTGTGTTTCTTTATCAGCTTAAGGCTTGTTTTAGTCTCTATTGAAATTATTTAGTAATGGATTTATCATTAAATGGAGTATAATCTCTTAATCCGTTTGTCTCCGCTCTAAATGCAACATTCAGTTAAGTTAAATCCTAATCTACTTATTGTGATGCAGATGAAAAACAGGTCCAGAATCAAAAACCAAAAGGCAACATCCCATTTATCCGAAAAAAGATGAAAGAAAATGGTGAGAAAACGTTAATGAATTTTTTTAATATATAAAAATAAACAAGAAATTGCTGCTGAGGTTTATTTATTTTTGTTTTATTAGCAGGTGATATGGCGTTGTATGAAATTTTCAAGGGTTATACTTTGACTGATGAACAAATGATAGAAAACAACTATCCTATCCAGCACCCAGAAAAAGCAAGTTCTGCTGTTCTTTTTTCTGAGAAGAAAGTGAGCACAGACCGTAAGTAGAACCATGCAGCTTGGCCTTATTACCTGTTTTTCTCCTCCTGGGCCACTAGAGGGCGTATTCGACTAATGTACTTGTGTTGAGCTTCAGCTTTATCTTTTCAATTAACCCATTGCTGCGTTAAATAGCCCTTAAAAGGATCTGCTGTCGATGCGGGGCCACGTACGCTGTCAATCAAACAGGCAAACACCTCCGAAAAGAGGAGTGCAACTACCACTATGGGAAAGGAGTTACCAACAGAGGTCAGCCAGCACATGAAATGTTTCACAGGGATTGAGATTGAATGACTGTAATGGGAGGAAAAATAATTAATACATAGTATTTGTGTTTTGCAGTTCCAGGGGGAGTGGAAACTCGCTACAGCTGCTGTCAGGGAGTCATGGGAGCTCCTGGATGTCAAATGTTTAAGGTGGCGAACACATTCTGTGAACTATACCGTCAAAAACAGCAATCCTACACATTGAACTATTAAACTGTGCCAACAAGACTTTGATATTTACATGTGTATACATTTTTTTTTTTCTCACCCAGTTGCATGTCCATGATTTTCTCAGCTTGGATGGGTTTGTATCTACTGCACCCAGATGTCCCTCAGACATGAGCTGTCCTGGAGTTTATTCCCTGGATTGTGAAATGGTATTAATTAATATCTTATAACGAGTTGATTTCTAAAATGTACGTTTGTAATGAAATGTTGTGTGACTGTCTATGAATGTCTACAGTGTTACACTGTTCAAGGGCTGGAGCTGTCCAGAGTGACGGTGATCAACTCCAACCTTCAGGTCGTCTACGACACCTTTGTCAGACCTGATAATGAGGTCGTCGACTATAACACCAGGTAACACTTCTCTGGCTCAGTTTGTGTGTGCAGCTCATGAGGTTAACACCCGTCAAAAGATTTTACATTTATCTTTTGAAATGTACAGTTTTCTGATAAGAAATGTTTCTCAAAAGGTGACATTTTAAAGCTAAAGTCTTTAAGACTAGAAAATAAATTTGTTTTTGTTTTTTTTATACATTTTTATATTGCTAAAAATGGCATTGAATATCATCATGCTTCTTCATAACTGATAAAGATCTTTAAGAATTGATGAATAATTAGATTCACTTTCCAGTAATATTATTTTCTTTCAGTGGACTGCATCATTGGTGGTGAACTCTTCTTTAGTGTTGGAAGACCTAGGGTTAGGGTTTACAATCACCCTAATCTTAAATTCCCTCCACACCGATCCACCAAATTCAAATCGGGACACTGTCTGGACCAATCCCAGTTACATATTATGTATTGATAATTATGTATATGTAATTATGTATTAGTCCTAGTCAACACAACTATGGTGATAAAATGAAAACTACTTTAAAATATGGCAGTTTCCCACATTTGATGGGAGAATTTGATGTTTAATTTGCGATGGGGGACAGGAGCTGTAGGCTTTAATATTTTTTTAGTTAATTTTAGGTTAATTCAATTTTGCCACCAAATCAATCACTTGGATCTTCTAGTAGTACCGTGGTTTTTGAATAAAATCTGGCGTGCAGAATCTGGGTGTGTACAGACAAACTGACACTACAGATGAAGAACAGGCTGTCTTCAAATACACAAAAGTAGACAAATACTTTACAAATACAACTACTTTTGGCAATATAACTATTTCTGATCTTCACAACTCTTATTTTTATGAAGTTCCTTTCCTGAAATGTCTTTAGGTTTTCAGGAATCAGTGAGGAAGATGTGAAAGGTAACCATCCCTCCCTCAGGGAGGTCCAGGAGACTTTGTTGAGCTTCATCACTGCAGACACTATTCTGGTTGGACATGGCCTGGAAACAGACCTTTGTTTACTCAAGGTGATTGTAGTTTTTTTTTTTTTTTTACCCGACATGTGAAATGAGGGCTTCGATTAGAGCACTCCTGCTCCTTGTAAGGCAAATCTTGAATATATTTGCCTTTAAATTACCTTCTTATCTGTAATTTGTATTTTATTCACATAAATTTACTGTTCCAGTTCTTATAGCTGCAATTTCTGTTTATACTTTTTTTTTCTTCCTATTATTTCAGAGATGTCATTCTTTTAATGTACAGTTTTATAATAGACTACAATCAATACTACAAAACCATCAAACACCATTTTATTAAACGTATTTTGTGGTGGGGGCACAAACTACTGAAAAGCCAGTTGCATACACAGCAGCATCCCTGTGTCTTTTAACAGGGTCATTGGATAACTGACATTTTAGATTTCTGTATTGTTTTTAACTTTAATTCACCTTTACCAGTTTTCTTATGCGGGGTTCAGTGTGGAACATAAACTATGAAGGGTTTGACAGCAGCCTTCATTGTTTTTTCCCCCTCTGTAGTTGCTTCATGGGTTGGTGGTAGACACTTCGGTGGTCTTCCCTCATCGTCTAGGACCACCTAACAAGCTGAGCCTCAACAGTCTCACAGCTGAATACCTCAGGAGGATTATTCAAGAGAGTGGTGGGTTACCACCTTTATAAGAAAGTCTCATATATTTATTTATTTCAAGCCATTACGACCACATTAATCTGAAACAATACAAATGGAGTGAATATTAAAACTGCAACAAAATGCTAGTTAAATCCATCTGCCACTATTTCTCCCAGTTTGTGGCCACAACACTGAGGAAGATGCATCTGCCTGCATGGAGCTTATGCAGTGGAAGATGAAAGAAGATGGGAAACTGAAAAAATGAGGAGCTACCGCAATATCTCAATAAGAAACATATGAATATTTGTGTGACAAAGAAAAAGGGCTGTTTATTTTTTTTTTGTTTTTACTTAAATTGGTCAGATATAGATTCTGTTAATGACATCTTGAGTTGAAGCCCATCTGTCATGTACATATATATATTTATGAGACTCAAAGATAAGCTATTATAAATGGTTCTCAAATAAAGGCATGAAATCAAATGTTTGTTTTTTTTGTTTTCTCAATCATAACCAGCTAATAAGGTTTCAGCTGGTAAAATCAAATTACCTTCAGCTGTGAACATGCTAATTAGCACAGCTGAAAGGTATTTAAGGACATTGTTTCAGCTAAGGAAACCACACATCTGAAGTAAAGTTTGAGGGTGGAGATGAATGGTTGAGTTCCCATTAAGTTCTGAAAGGTTCTATTCTGTCTTTTATTCAGCTTTTCTTTTGACCTTTTTACTTTTGCAGCATCTGTGCCAACAGAAGCTGCAGGTCTTTAAAAGAATAAAGATGAAGAGTATGTCTAAAATGAGGAAGAAGGTTAGGACGTCCAGGCTGTGGTACTGGTACCAGGTTAGTTCGTGGGCCTGGACCCGCAGATGTTTGGCTCCTTTGTTTCTCATAGTGAACTCGATCCAGAAAACCGCCTCATCCAGAGGACTCATGGGTCTGTCATGGTGGATTCTCGACAGTCTCATCATGTTCTCCTTGTAGCTGTGGATGAGTGAAATAAATGTTTACTAGCAGCCCACAGATTAGCACCTAGATCTAGTGTTTTAACAGCTTAACCATCCAAAAGATTAACTTGTGTGTTATGGTCTAACATTGAACACCTTTAGTGGATGGACCACAAGTCATTTGTGAGTTCTATGGGAATGCATAAAACAGTGTGTCACATTAGCTTTTCATTTTTTAGAGATTTAATACTTAGTCAATTTGTCTCATTAACTTTTCAAAATATGAAATATGAAATGAATAGTGCTTTCCATAGCTAAATTAGAAACTTTGGCATACAGCTGGTGGAAACCCAACTTTTAGTTTTTAAAAGCCTTTTGATGAAAATATTTTTGGTGCAGAAAGGTCATTGGTACCAAATGTACCAATGCCTGGTTTAATGGCATTGACCAGCAAACCAGAGAATAATTCTTGGTGTTAAGATTAGACGCTAGACCCAGTGATGCTCACATGCTGAAGTGTATCATACTTAACAAGAGTGGACTAAGATTTCTGTATAAAAATCTGGTTGTCATTAGTTGTAAGAAATAATCATTAACAATTGACATAAATGCATGAAATTAGCCAGGTGGTATTTTTTTAATTTTCACTTTAGTCAACGTTTACCATTTTTTTTAGTTTTGAGACAAGGATTAAGTTTTTATTTTTTATCTGACAGCAGAAATACCACATAATTATGTTTTATTTATGCTATTAAGTTGTGCACGTCTTGCATGCCAACTTAAATATTCTCATGAAGTTGTCCTCTGTAATTGCACCAGAGGAAATGATTGAAATGGTCTAGTTCTACAAAACCAAGCTGAAATGCATCTTGGGGCTTCCTGTTTGGCTTTACCAGGCTTGAATGTGGACCATTTATTTTGTTTGGCACTAATGAGCTCTATCCACAACTCCACTACCTCCTGAACTTAAGGAAGCTCTTTTGTTTCCTGTCTTTTTCTACTGGATGGATGGATTAATCCAGGTGTGTCTGGCCATGGTTACCGAGGTCAGGCAAAACCTGAATTAATCAGTTCATCTAGTTGAAAAAGAGAGGATGATTTAAAGTTTACATGCCTATAATATTTACACATAAGTGGCCGTTTTCACATTTATCAGCTTGACTGAATATACATTTATATCTGAACTACATTTCTTCATTGTCAAAATAATCAAGTAAGAAATAGGCCTATGTAAAACTGAAATTCCCGTCTAGACATCCCAAATGTTTGCTCAAGATGTGAAGAATGTTATTTTGTTTTAAATGATAATTTTGATAAGGAAGTTTGTTTTAAAATATGTAAAATACATATTCAAACTAATACAAACATTATCAAAGTGGCTTAACATTATGCGGAAAACTAGTTTATTGCTTGAATGGTTGTGGATTAATGTATCTATTTAGGTGCTGTCAGCTGTCAGCAGATGAAGATGAAGTTCATGGGATAATGAACAGGTAGGACCTATTCATTATCCCATGGGAATATAATAAGATCCTCGTCAATAAGACATGCAATGTTTAGTTTTAAAACCCAAGACTCTAATAGACTTATTGGATGACTTTTAAATTTCTTTTATTATTTTTTTTTTATTATTGTATGCACAAAACTATGACGGCAATCTTCTGCCTAAATCAGGAAATAAAATGACGTGATTGGCTCTAAGGAGAGCGGAGACAGAGGAAACTCTGAGCTCACCACTTTCTTGAACCAGATGACTTGGTCAATTATAGACATATATCCAATCTTCCTCTTCCTTTCTTATCTAAAATTCTTGAGAAAGTAGTTGCCAAACAAGTGTGTGATCACTTACACCATAATGAACGTTTTGAAGAGTTTCAGTCTGGCTTTAGAGCTCATCATAGCACTGAAACAGCTCTGGTGAAAGTCACTAATGATATTCTCATGGCGTCAGATAATGGACTTGTATCTGTCCTCGTCCTGTTGGATCTCAGTGCTGCATTTGAAACAGTTGATCATAATATTCTTTTAGAAAGACAAATATTTTGTGGGAATTAAGGGAATGGCGCTGGACTGGTTTAGGTCTTATCTATCTGATCGATTTCAGTTAGTTAAAGTTGATGACAAATCTTCCTCGTGCTCAAAGGTAACCTGTGGAGTACCACAGGGATCAGTTCCAGGACCAATTCTCTTTACTATATATATATGCTCCCAATCTGTAGAATTATTAGACAGCATGGGATTAATTTCCACTGTTATGCTGATGATACTCAGCTATGTCTGTCCATTAATCCAGATGAAGCTAACCCATTACATAGATTACAGGCATAAAAACCTGGATGACTCTTAAGTTTCTGCTCCTGAATGCAGACAAAACAGAAGTTATATTCTTTGGACCAGAGTCTGATTAGAAACTGATTAATTAGCCACTTCATTTGGATGGGATTAAACTGATTTATGATAATAAAGTAAAAAAATCTTGTGGTTATTTTTGATCAGGACCTGTCATTTAAATCCCATATCAAAGAGGTTTCTAGAATTTCCTTCTTGCATCTACAGTACAGCATATTGCAAAAATATCCTGTCCAGGGGTGATGCTAAGAAACTAGTCCATGCATTTGTTACTTCAAGGCTGGACTATTGTAATTCTTTATTATCAGGAAGTCCACTAACTGTATTTAAAAAATATTCAGCTGATCCAACATGCTGCAGCCAGAGTTCTGATGAAAATTAAAAAGAGTGATCAAAGCTCTGGTTAAATTTATGTGCTGCTTCTTCCTTGAAAATAAGGAGAGCAGAAGAGTTTTGGTTGTGAATTCAAACAGGTCTACCCTTCGGCGGCTTTTACCAGTACGCTCTGTCGCTCAGCAACCATGACAGTTTACACAAAAAGCAGGAAAATAATGAATACCGATCTTTTCAAAACTTTGTATTTTTATTTTTATATTTTTTTTTAAGTGAAGAAAGACTTCACTCATGTGAAAATGTATAAAAAAAATATATCTGCAAAATCTTTAATATTCAACAGCAAAAAATACTTAGTTAAGCAAATTGTGCAGAACGGCAATAAAAAAATAAGTGATATCAGATTTATAGTCCCACTGCACTGCAGATATATTAGAATCTGTCCCTATATTGAAGCCAAACCCATTTACACAGTAACAGATAAAAACCTTTAGATAAATTACACATTACCCGCCAAATAGCTGATGCAATAACCATTCAAACAACTATTTTCATTAATTTCAGTCATAACTATTCACATACTTGTGAAGAACGGAAGAACGGATCATGCTTCCGGGACAGATCAGGTAGTGACACCATCCTTCAAATCGGGCAAAAAGAAGGACGCATTTGTAGGCTGCATAACGAGGAGTCTTGGAATCCGACCAGACCTCAGCGCCACGCTATGAAGCAATCGTCCTTCAAATCTGGCCTTCGGAGGACACAGCCCATTTATTTGAACAGAGCACATATCTCTCCTATCCTAGCTTCTCTTCATTGGCTTCCTGTTAAATCCAGAACAGAATTTAAAATCCTGTTCTGCATACGTATAAAGCTTAAATGGCCAACCTCCATCTTATATCACTTACTTCGCTCTCATTTTGCATGTTTACTTGTGGTTCCTAGAATTTCTAAAGGTAGAATGGAAGGTTTAGTTATCAGGCACCTCTTCTGTGGAACCAACTACCGTGAGACAGACACTCTGTCTACTTTTAAGGCTAGGCTTAAAACTTTCCCTTTCTGAAAAAGCTTATAGTTAGAGGGGTTCAGGTTATCCTTAGCTTTCTCTATAGTTATGCTGCTATAGCCTAGAGCCTGGTTCTGCTGGAGGTTTCTTACTGTTAAAAGGGAGTTTTTCCTCTCCACTGTCACTACAAGCCATCCTGGATGGATGAATCAACTGGTTTTCCTTAGATAGAAAACTTTGAATCTATTTGACTGTATGATTTGTTGAACTGTAACGTGCCTTGACATTACATTTGTTTTGTGAATTGGGGCTATATAAATAAACAGAATTTAATTAATGAACAAAACCTGCTTCCGACCAGGTTAGCTCTGGGGAGAATGTTACAGCAACAGAAACGGAGGTCGAGTAAACTCTCTTTGTGAAATGGAAAACTCAGTTTCCCTGCTTTCAAATCTGTTGAGTCACTTCGTTATAATCTCATTAGTTCATTTAAATCAACGTAGATAATTTTTGAAAGTCCTTGAAAATTACAATGATTTAGATGGGTAAGAACTTACGATTTGTCATTAATGACAGTCAGGATCGCATCCCTCAGGCTCTCTGTTGTCATGAAGTTTATGTTCTGAATGACTGCAGCTCCTTTAGCCTCCATGTGCACCATGTTGTCTGGTTGGTCCCCAAATATTGGAATGCCTACCATAGGAACACCGTGATAGATGGCCTCATAGATCCCATTTGTTCCTCCGTGAGTGATGAACGCTTTTGTTTTAGGATGACCTGATAAAGGCCAAAGTTAAAACATTTCAGTGCGAGTTACTTTTTAACCAAAGCCATTAATCAACAAGATCATTTAGTAATAAAAAAAAAAGATAAGACATATTATATAAAAGGATTCATTGTATTTATTTACTATTTTTAGTTTGAAAATAATTGTGTTGGCTTGTGTAAAAGTGAATTATACTATACAGGCTTTACTGAATGACATGCATTTAGTTTTAGAAATCTGAATTGTTTCTTTCTTTTACTGCGTCACCAACTTTGTATTCTACAGTAAAGACATCAAAACTTCTACTGAAACATTTGTTCCTTTTGAGGTTGAACTGTAAGAAACGGGCGATCTGCACATATAATCCCTAAATCGTTTCTTCTGCCAAAACATTTGAGTTGAAATGAGCTGAACTTTACCCACCCAGCAGGTCGTTCTGAGGAATCCAGCTTAAAATCCTGGTGTTGGAACCCAACGTTTTTGGTTTGTCCCCATTATATCGCCAAAGTACCTGCAAAACAAACAAACAAAACAAAAAAAAACAGCAGTGAAAGGTTTTGCTGCACATTTTTTTACTGATAAGATTGTAAAGTTCAACAGAAATGCAGAGTTTTAATTTAACTCTATCCTTGCAAATTATTAGCTTAGAGGTTTGGAAGACTTGCTATCACTTTAAAACCAAAATTTGTTTTTTTTTTTTTCTTTTGAAAATCAAAACAAAGATCATAAGAAATAAGTTCAGTCATAGCTGTAAAAAAGTGGACCTCTGTCATTATGGGATGGGTTTTTAGATGATGCTGTACTTCTGTTATCTTCATAAGTTGCACTAAGGTACTGGCTGTGTTGGGTATTGAGCTCAATTGGCATTTAATTCAAAAGAAAGAGAGGTTTGAATTCAAATCAAAGACTGATCTATGAAAAAAAAACTGTATATAAAAAATAGGGAATATACAGTAGTAAGGCTATAGCAAGTAAGGAAACCCTATTAACACTGCAGATAGTTTGCAGTTGTCCAAGTACTTATGATGTAGCCTACATAAACTCCTAAGCTAGTTAATCTTATTAGATTAAGCTCAGAAAAGTTGCATCAGTTGATAAATAGTTAATTAGAGAAGATCCGGAATGTTTTACAGACCTTTTGGGGAATCTGAGCAAGCGCTGAAGCTATTAAGTTTGCCTTCTCCATGGTGACGTTCCTAATCATGGATCCCAAAGTGAACACCACAATACCATCATCTCCTGAGCTCTGTACAAATTTTTCCATATCCTGCAAAATGTGTAATGCGTTAGTCATTGAATTTTATTCATCACTAAATGCTCTTTGTCTACATTGGAGGAAAAGGCCCCACCGTTGGTAAAGGTTTAGCTGGTCTGCAGTGGATCCCTCCAACAAACTTGAAATTGGGGAGGATTGGGCGAGGAAAATCAAAATCCCAGTAGGTCCTCATCAACCAGATATCAGCCTTACCCATTAACTCACAGGCACTGGTGGGACTTCCTGTCATACAGTAAATTAGTGAAAAAGTGTCCATGAAAGCCCTTTAGTGAAGTTCTTTTAAGCAATATTAGGACTTAATGTGACAATAAATGTGTTCACACTTGCTGTTTTTTTTTTACCTGCTTACCTTTGACATCTGAGTAGTATTTATCTAACATATTCCACATAACGTTGTCAATTACAATGTCATTCAGAGCATAGAAGAGGATGTTCCACAGTCTCTCTGAGAAGTCCATCTTGTCTGTAAGTTTGCTCATAGCGCCAGGGACAAAGGAAGGTGGAGCAGGTAGCTGACCACACATCCTTTCCCAGTTATGAGCTAAGGAGAAACGCAGCGAGTAAACGAGGGGGATGCCCAACATGTCTGTAGTCAATTCACTGCCAGGCAGGAGGGGATCAGCAAAAAGCAGATCAAAGTTTTCCCTCTTCAGCTTCTTCATCAGCATTTCTGACTTGACAACACCACTGAGGATATCAAGGTCATTCTGCAGCTCAATCTTCATAAGTTCCATATATCTGACATAAACCTGAAAGTAGCTCATGTAATCTGCCTCATACATTGCAAAATGAATAAATTCTTCAAGTGATTCCTCCATGGCCTCCAGTGAGATGGAGACGTCAAATGGTTCGTACTGGAAGCGAGAAGGTTCGCTGCTATTCATGAACATCGATGCACTTGGAACCAGGACGGTCACCTGGTGTCCTCTGTCCACCAGAGTCTCCAGTATAGGTTTCATGTTGATCCAATGGCTGGCCTCAGTGTACCACACCAAAATCTTTCCTCCGTTTGAACATCTTGATGCACAAAGCAGCAGCAGGACACAGACGGAGAGACGCAGCTCCATGGTGGTTGTGCGTCTGCAGAAAACAAGCTATTATCTTTAGCTGCACCTGAAAGATATTCATTAACTAAATGAACTCTGACTCTGTTCACTGTGTACTCAATTATGCAAGATAAAAGGATCAACCCAGGAAAAAAAGGTTGGAGGCTATTTTTGAAAAGCTATAGAAGAGTAAAGAAACTCTTTAACCTTTGTTGGAATTTCTTACACCTAAGATTTAGTTGGCTGTGTTGGTCTTTAGAGGTCAGTTTAAAAAATTTGAAAAAAAGGAAGCAATTAATACAGAGACATACTCTGACACAATTTTCTTGTGTAGGTTTTGGTACCAACTGTTTAAAAATGTTTTCAGAGTCTATTCATGGTTAATGTAATTGTTTAAAAAACACTGACATTTAATGAAAAAGGGTGCAAGTAGCCTACATATGTAGGCTACTTTAATCCGTCTCCAACCTACAAACTCACACACACCCCTGTTGTGTCTCTCTATCCTTGTGGGGACTTTCCATTCACATCCATTCATATCCAACTTGCTTCTATGGTCTAACCCAGACCTTTACCCTAACCAATACAAAAAAAATCCCTAACCTAAATTCAATTCAGACCTTTGTTTTAAACATAACCCACCACCACAAGAAGATAACCTTCCTCATTGGGACCAACTCACTGCCCCCATAAGTCCACAAAATGTAGCATATTCCTGGGAAATTGTCCCCATCGGGTACCAAAAACAAGGTTACACACAGACACACACACACACACACACACACAAGAAGCTACCGTCAGCCTTATAGTTGATTATATTCTAAGCAGCTGGATACACCTCCTCCTACTCCTTGAACCCCAGCCTTACTAAATTTTATTGCAAACCAAGGTGTGTCCATAATAATTTGATAGTACATGTCTGCTCCTGAGCATACAATGAGTTTAGTGATCACGTTTATACAATATAACTATAACATTTATTCAATATAATTAGCAAAAATGTATTTTCTTAAGTGACAGCAATATGCTTCTGTAGTTTAGTGGTATTTTATCTTGTGTATTTTTTTTAATCCTTATTCACTTTATTCTGAAGTGTTTAAAAGTACTTATGTTAAGGGGGTCACAAATGAAGCTCTAGCGAAAGTTCAATTGAAGAAACTCTGACTTACCTCACATCATCAGAAGCCGATCCGTCTCCGAAGCGAGCCAATCAGCTTTGAACTACTCCACCACGAAGCCCAATCAGCGTCCTGCTTCCACTTTATAAACTCCCTCAAATCTCACCACAGCCGCTATCCTGCAATCGCAATGTCGGATTTCGATCCAGACGACAATTCAATTTTCCCCGCTCGGAGAAACTCCCGTCTAGCCGCTCTCATCTCCTTCTTCCGCGTTACACTCCAAGGGTATATTGCCAGGCTCCGACCTAGACTCTGCTCAGATGTCTTGACGAGCCTCCCTCCTACCTCCTCGTGATTCATCTCCCTCGCCTTCCGCTTCAATCCGCTCCGATTCCTGGCCGCAAAAGACATGCAAGTCCTCCGCTCCCCTCGCCAGGCGCAGAAGGCCTCCCGGATCTGTCCCAGCAGCAGTCACCGCTACGCCCGCTCCTTCTCATCGTTTCGATGCAGCCTTGGACCTTCTCAGCTTCCTGATTCATAGCAGCTCCCCCGTCTAGTCCTTCTGGCGTTTAACAGCTCTCAGCCTCCCTCCGCTCCACCGGACTCTCTCACTCAATCCTTCGACGCTGTCCGCACGCTCCAAACGTGGGAATCCCTGCACTGCCACGTCATCCCTGCCGCTGTCTGCTCAGACGGACCTCCCCCTCCCCTCATTCACATTAGGGAACGCCCGCCCTGGGCCAGCCTTAGGGTAAGACGTATTCAACCATGTTTTCATTCATAATTTTCTATCTATTTGAGTTTGCTCTTATGCTTCGTCTGCCTCTATCAGGCATACTTATATTAACACACATGCTGATATTTTCCCTAGCCTCGTTCTAAATTATTCAGGGGAATATTTTAATTTAGTCTCTTATTCTTCCCTCCCCTGAAGTCGATCAGCAGGTGACGTCACCGTTTTTCTTAAATCATCCGATCTCCGTCTACCAGAGATCTTTCTATTGGCCAAATTTTGGCCGCATTCAGCATCTATCGTGATTACTCAGAGCTTCTGCAGGAAGGCCATCCGATCAGTCTGTCCCCGCCGTGCACGCTTCATATATATCGTACCTCAGTCTTAGCAGCCCGTCATCTTACCACCCCTTATTATTACTTCTGATTATCGTTCTGTCTTCTTCTTCTTCTTCTTCTTCAAAAAAAAAAAAAAAAAAACACACACACAAACTGATGTTCTACATCAGTCATTTCTAAATGCCAATTGCGCTCCTTGCTAGGTCAGCTAATTTGCCATGCGCTATTTCTCAAGGCCGCGCTTTCATTCCCAGTTGCTTGATCCGGCAATTTCCGTCCCTCTCCTTGGTCAGATTACTGAACGTAGGCTGCCGTTCGGATCTCCTGGTCTGACTGCTTCTAATGGGAACAAATTTCTTTTCTATGTCGAAATTATCTATCTCCTGCCATGCTTCAAAATTTTTCGGATGCTGCATCCGTAGGTTTTGGGGGGTTCTTCAGGACAGGTGGTTCATGGCCTCTTTTATTCACACCCATTATGCTCGTGTGAGGTCTAACCCTAGCTAGCTTGCATCGTGGGGCTTTGGGAAGGAATCGCGTCCGCCCACTGCGATAACTTCGTAGTAGTTGAAGCCACTAATAAGTCACTCCTCCTCCCAGTCTCTCATGCCTTCATCAGAAGCATCACTGGCAGCAGTCACTAACGTTTCATCATCTCAGTGCGTTATGTTCAGGCATTCAGCACTTTTATTCGCCCAAGCATTACCCTACGTCCACTCATGGTTCTTCACCACCTTAGGATACTCTTAGAATCACGTGGCCTTCCCTCTAGTAGGTAATCTGGGCATTGGTTCTGGACCGAGCAGCTGCATTGCAGCTACTCGCGGGGTTCTGAGGCTTCCCTCAGCTCTGGGCCGATGGCTCACCAGCCTATACCTCATTCATCCGCCAGAACTCTCACCAATTCTCTCAGCTCAGTGCTCTCTCTGCCTCTAGGTAACTCTATTACAAATACTGGTGGTGGTTCAACTCATTTTCATAATTTTCTGACCTAATCACGACCATCCTCTAACTCATTTTCTACTCCCACTTCTTATCAGTTTTCTTCATTATTCCCTGCTTCATGCAGTCTTCCATGCTGTCTCCTTGCTATTCATGCTATCTTCATTCTGGCTCGCATTCATGCAATCTCACCTTTATGACAGGCATTATATGCATTCTCCTGTGTGTCACGTCACGTCTGGTCTGTGTCTCGTCATGCATCCTTGACACCATTTAGCATGCATTCCCTAATGCATCAATTCTTCTTATATGTAATCATCCGCAAGAATCATCCGCAAGATTCATTATCAGACTCATCCGCAAGATTCATTATCAGACTCATCCGCAAGATTCATTATCAGACTCATCCGCAAGATTCATTATCAGACTCATCCGCAAGATTCATTATCAGACTCATCCGCAAGATTCATTCCCCATGCATCACATGCTCCCTATCTGTGTCTCGTCGTGTCCCGTCATGCATCCCTTACGCCATTTTGCTTGCATTTTCAATGCATCAATATGCACCATGTCTGCGTCTCGTCATGTCTGTATCCCGTCATGTTATATGTTCTATATGGACTCATCCGCAAGATTCATTATCAGACTCATCCGCAAGATTCATTATCAGACTCATCCGCAAGATTCATTCCCCATGCATCACATGCTCCCTATCTGTGTCTCGTCGTGTCTCGTCATGCATCCCTACGCCATTTTGCTTGCATTTCCAATGCATCAATATGCACCATGTCTGCGTCTCGTCATGTCTGTATCCCGTCATGTTATATGTTCTATATGGACTCATCCGCAAGATTCATTATCAGACTCATCCGCAAGATTCATTATCAGACTCATCCGCAAGATTCATTCCCCATGCATCACATGCTCCCTATCTGTGTCTCGTCGTGTCTCGTCATGCATCCCTACGCCATTTTGCTTGCATTTCCAATGCATCAATATGCACCATGTCTGCGTCTCGTCATGTCTGTATCCCGTCATGTTATATGTTCTATATGGACTCATCCGCAAGATTCATTATCAGACTCATCCGCAAGATTCATTATCATCGTCATCATAATGGGATGCACCATCGTCATCATCATCCGCAGGATTCATCATCATCGTCATCATCATCATGGGATCATCATCGTCATGGGATCATCATCGTCATCATCATCATGGGATCATCATCATCATCATCATCATGGGATCATCATCGTCATCACCATCATGGGATCATCATCGTCATCATCATCATCATCATCATGGGATCATCATCATCATCTTCATCATCATCATCATGGGATCATCATCATCATCATCATCATCATCATCATCATCATGGGTTCATCATCATCATCATGGGTTCATCATCATCATCATCATGGGTTCATCATCATCATCATCGTCATCATCATCATCATCGTCATGGGTTCATCATCATCATGGGTTCATCATCATCATGGGTTCATCATCATCACGGGTTCATCATCATCATGGGTTCATCATCATCATGGGTTCATCGTCATCATCATCATCGCCATCATCATGGGTTCATCATCATCATCATCATCATCATGGGTTCATCATCATCATCATGGGATCATCATCATCATCATGGGTTCATCATCATCATGGGTTCATCATCATCATCATGGGTAAATCATCATCGGTAAGTTCTCGGCGTCAACCGTGGTCGCCATCCTCATCAACAACCTGGCTCGGTAAGTTGTTTGCAAACCTTCTCAGCATTTCATTACGCATTCTTTATTCTGTCCCTAGCGTATGCCCTACGAGCATACGGACTCTCCGGCCTCGACCTCGGCTTTTTGGGGGAACATCCCTATTCACATTCATCTACTCATGCATGTTAAAGCATAATTCAGCATGAATGTTCCTGCCGAGGTCTGAGCGCCAAAGACTATACTTTCTTATCAATAAATTCTTCTAACTATCTTTTTTCTCTGTGTGAGTTTTTCAGATTGAAATGAAGCTCTAGCGAAAGTTCAATTGAAGAAACTCTGACTTACCTCACATCATCAGAAGCCGATCCGTCTCCGAAGCGAGCCAATCAGCTTTGAACTACTCCACCACGAAGCACAATCAGCGTCCTGCTTCCACTTTATAAACTCCCTCAAATCTCACCACAGCCGCTATCCTGCAATCGCAATGTCGGATTTCGATCCAGACGACAATTCACCCACCTCCATCCCCTTCTCCGCCATCGCAGCTGAATCGTCCTCCATGACACGACTTCACCTCAACCTCATCAGAGAGTATTAATCCCAGTTGTCACCATCCCTCGTCTCATCGCATTGGTCCGGCAGAAGACCACCATGTTGAGCCCGGTTCTGCCAGAGGTTTCTTCCCAAAGGGGAGTTTTTCCTCTCCACTGTCGCTTCATGCTTGCTCATCATGGACACTTCACGGTACCTGCATCACCGAGCAGGACCTCTATATCCCGAGTCTGAGTGAAGCCCCGGCGTCAGCTCCCTCAGTCTTCTAGTCCCACAATTCTGCCCAGCAGATCACCTTGTCAACCAGCTCGGATTAAACCACCACCAGTTTCAGGCCCGGGGGGAACATCCCTATTCACATTCATCTACTCATGCATGTTAAAGCATAATTCAGCATGAATGTTCCTGCCGAGGTCTGAGCGCCAAAGACTATACTTTCTTATCAATAAATTCTTCTAACTATCTTTTTTCTCTGTGTGAGTTTTTCAGATTGAAATAATATTTGACATTTTTATATATCAGAAATACTTTAATAATCCCAGAGGGAAATTACTTTTGTTACACGCTCCAGATACAGTTTATATATATATATATATATATATATATATATATATATATATATATATATATATATATATATATATATATATATATATATATATATATATATATATATATATAAATTGTATCTGGAGCGTGTAAAAAAAGTAATTTCCCTCTGGGATTATTAAAGTATTTCTGATTCTGATAAAATATGTTATATTGTAGAATCGTGGCTTAATTGACCAAATCAACATGAACTAGAAAATTTATAAGTTTTTGAGCTTAATTAATTTTTGAAGAAGTGAACTAGGATACTTAGTTCATTTTCATCTGTGTGAATTGAACTTGGAGACGCTATCAGGAGACAAGCCAGTTCACCAGGAGATGTGGAGGAGGTCGTAGGAGAGCAACAACCGAGCAGCAGGACCTCTACCTTAGCCTTTGTGCAAGGAGGAATGGGAGGAGTACTGCCAGAGCCCTGCAAAATGACCTCCAGCAGGCCACAAATGTGCATGTGTTTGCACAAACTGTTAGAAACCAAGTCCATGGGGATGGTATGAAGGCCCAACCCATGTATGTGTATAAGTATTTATAGATTTTAGCCAGCAGTTTCAGATGAGATTTATTGTCTTGTCTTGCCCCCAGCAAACATTTGACTACATCACCTGGGTCTCTGGTGTCTTTAGCGGAAACATTTCTGACTTTGGAGGAACCGATTACCAGAGATAGACTTCTTAGTGGGTGTTTCGTTGAGCAGAGAAAATTAGTTAGAAATGTAGACAGGCTGGTGTTGACCATTGGGAGGGGCTCTAGGACTACACTTTACTCTCTGCCACCCGTCCATCCTAGGACCACAGCTGTTCAGGAACTGCTGGAGTAACACTACATGGCAGGGAACTGTAGCTCTGACACCCAGCTAAAAAAATATAACGCTTATTCCACATATCATTATCATTAAAGAGTTAGAGATATAACTTATCACCGGACACATAGAGCAGCAAAGAGGAAGAGATTAAGAGAATGAACCCACAGTAGTGCTAATGCTTGTACTAGCTCAGTGACTCCTTACTGCTAGAAAAGAGAAAAAAAAAATGTGTCAACACAAAAAGTTCCCAGTAGAAAAGTTAATCAGAAGGTAAATGTGTCCAGTGTTCACCTGCACAGTTGGAGTAACTGAAATTAATTACAGAAAAAACTGTTGGGTTGAGAGATTCTGAACACTACAGAAGGCAGGTCTGCAATAGCTAAAAAAGGAATTAATATATGCCTTATTATGAGCAACACCATCACATCTCCTTAAATTTACCAATCAGCGTCTCCAACTTATGTTTTCCTGGCCTCAACTGTCAGTTTAAGTGGACAGCCATGTCTTGGTAGGTTTTCAGTTGGTCAAACTCTTGCCTATTTTGCAATAATGAAGTGAACATTCCTCCCTGGGATGTTCAATTGATATTGTTTTTTCATCTAAAAAGCCTTAAAGTTCTAGAGCACTTTCTCTGCGACCTAGTTCCTGAGTTCCTTGGTCTTTGTTATGCTTTCTGGTAATGTTCTCTAACAAATCTTTAATTAAATAATCTGGTACTGAATATCCTAAAATATGAATCCATCCATCTTCTCCCACTTATCCATCAGTGTCATTGTGGGGCTGGCACAAATCTCCAACAGTCTATGGACAAAAGGCGGGGTACACCCTGAATAGGTCACCAGTCTGTTTATGGGCAACACAGAGACACACAATCATGCACAGACACTCACACCTAAGGAAAATTTAGAGACGCCAATTAACCTAACAGTTATGTTTTTGGACTGTGGAAGGAAGCCAGATAACCTGGAGAGAACTGAAGCATGCACAAGGAAGACATGCAGACTGCATGCAGTCCATGAATTTAACCCAAGCATGGCAGCGGTGCTACACACTGCTCCATCATGCAGCTGATATAATATCCTTATTTAGTAAACAAAACTTTACCTCAGTTTTAGTTGCGTTTATTTGACATTTAAGTTGAAGTTTTACTTGGGGGTGCTTAAAGGAATAAAATCCAAACATTTAAGAAATCCAAAAAAAAAATGTGTTAACATAATTCCCAGATAGCAACACGCTAGTTATGTAGAATTACTTTATAAACTGCATTCAGGGAAACCTTTCTATTAGAGAAGAAGAATGTAAACACTGATGCGAGTAGCATCAGCAACAAAGCAACAGGAGTAGCAACAGACTATGGATCCTCCCTTGATTAAAAAAAAAAAAAAGAAAAGAAAAACATTTTTGCAGCTACAACACTGGAAAAAAAATGAAAGTCAATTTTTCTTAAAAGAAGCTCTTTTTTTCTTGAATTAAGCAGGTAAGTGAGACTCTTTGCTAATGCAATGAGGCAATTTACATTTAAAATAAGAAAAAACAACTGCTGTCTCTTATTTCAAGTGCATAATATCTAATTATCTAATTTTACACTTATTTTAAGAGTAAAAATGCTAATTCCATTGGCAGATTATGTTATTTAACTGCTCAAATTAAGGCAAAATACAGTTAATTAAAGAAACTTTAACTCATTTTTAGATAATTTTTGCAGTGAAGGTAGGCACACATATAGAAAAGACTGATTTTAACCTTAAAATGAACCATGGAAAGGGCAACATCATGCTCTGGATATATATGCGATTGGAAAGGCTTAGAAAAACTATAATTTGATAGATAAATTTAGTTAACTGAATTTACAAAGCAAACAATGAGATATGAATAAAAAATGGTTTACGGGGGCTTCCGCTTAAGATGGAGTAGGACGCGCGTTCCTCTTGCTCCCGCATGTTCTTACTTTTATATCCACTCACCTTTTTTTCTAACGAGTGATCTGTTCGAATTGCCCCACTATCGGGCAGTGCTTCGCTGCATCATGCCACCTAAACTTGCAAAATCGAGTGAGAAAACCGAACAGGACCCTGCTGGTGCTGCGGCTAGCAGTATTAGCAAAGCTGACCTAGCACACTCGCTAACCGACCTCAAGACAGCCCTGTTGGACGAGATGAGAAAGGCATTTGATCAAGTGAATAACAAATTGGACGGGCTCCAACAAACTGTTAACAGCCATGGCGAACGTTTGGATTCCCTTGAACACGATGCGGAGTCGCTTAACCAACGTCTGTCCATGGTTGAGGATCTTTGCACATCTCTTCAGGATGATAACACCAAGCTAAGGGCTAAGCTAACAGATTTGGAAGGGAGAAATAAGAGGGGGAATGTCCGTTTAATCGGCATAGCAGAAAACAGTGAAGGTCCACAGCCATGCAAGTTCTTTTCGCAATTACTGCAGGATGTTTTTGGACGGGACATTTTCCCTTCTCCTCCAGAACTGGACCGCGCGCACCGCAGTCTGGCTCCCAAACCAGGCTCTGGTGGCAGGCCTCGGCCGGTCACCATTTGCTTCCATCGGTACCAAAACAAGGAGCTAGTGATCCGGGAGGCCAGGAAAAGGGGAACTTTAATGTACCAAAACAATCCTTTCAGAATCTACGAGGACTACAGCCCCGAGGTGGTCAGTCAAAGGAAGAAATACGCAGCGGTTATGTCAGTTCTGTACGGGTTGGGACTGAAACCTTCGCTACTGTATCCTGCCCGGCTTCGGATTGTCAACACAGACGGTACACGCGTCGCACTCGGCTCTGTGGCAGAGGCTGAGAAGTTTGCTCAAGACTTTAAGAAACCGTGAATGATACTTCTTAGCACTGCATATTAGTTCAGTAATTGCTTCAGTTTTACGGCGTGAGTAATGTCACAATTCATTGGTGGTTTGTTACTGGTGTTCATTTGAATTTGTACTTTATAGTTATGTGGGTCTTACAATCTAACTTACTATTAGGGTGGGCTTATTTTATAATCTACCTAAGCGGGATGGAGGAGCTTTTTTTTTACGTTCTAAGCTAGTTTAGTTACGGGAGTAATTCAGTTTGTTAGTGTAGGTGTGCTGCTCGTTCTAGCAGCTAGTGTCACCTGGGGGTTCGGGGGTAGGTCTTTTCTCCACTGTCGTTGTTTGACCAAAGTGCTGCATTTCACTGATTTTGTTATTTATTTTTGTTTTCTACCAGGATACTTTTGCGCTTTTTATGTTGTTAAACAGACAAGGAATGTGTAGTTTTCTGGTTAATAGCCTTATTTATCATTATAAATGGCTAACTCATTAAACATAATTACTTGGAATGTTAAAGGGCTGAATCATCCTGTTAAGAGGAAGAAGGTTCTCACACACCTCAAAAACTTGGGTGCTGGAATAGCATTCACCCAGGAAACACATCTGAAAAATTCTGACAATGCTCGACTTAAATGTGGATGGGTGGGGCAGCTGTTCCATTCAACTTTTCAGGCCAAGGCTAGAGGTGTTGCTATCCTGATTAATAAAAATATCACTTTTATTCCATCCACAACCATAGCTGACCCAAATGGGAGATATGTTATAGTGACTGGTAAGCTTTATAATATTAACGTTATTTTAGCCAATGTTTATGCTCCAAACTGTGATGACCCCCATTTTTTCTCCCGCGTAGTCAGTTTGCTTCCTTGCCTGAATTCGCACTTGCTTATCATGGGCGGTGATTTTAATTTCTGTCTGGACCCGGGGATGGATCGGTCATCTGTAAGGCTGGGTTATGTAACACCTAAATCTATCTCTTATATGCAGTCATTTCTTTCAACCTATGGCATCTCTGGTATTTGGCGTTTCCTCCATCCAACTGATAGGCAGTATTCTTTTTTCTCATATGCCCATCAAACATACAGTAGAATTGATTATTTCTTTACTGACAATAAGTTGATATCTGATGTTCAATCTTGTGAATACCAACCTATTGTAGTATCGGACCATGCCCCCCTCTTACTTAAACTGAATATACCAGATGCTAGGATGCACAGACGAATGTGGAGATTTAACCCTCTTCTGCTATCCGATGAGAGTTTCTCAAACTTTATTACTGAACAAATTTCTTTATTTCTAGACATTAATGTTACACCAGACATTTCTATATCAACTGTTTGGGAAGCCCTTAAGGCATATCTGAGAGGTCAGGTTATATCTTTTATGGCTAAAAAAAAGAGAGACTCAAAATTAAGACAAACGAAGCTGGAAGAACAGATAGCTGAAATAGATAGTAGAAATGCACAAACCCCTTCCTCGGCTTTCTACAAAGAGCGTTTGAAACTCGCCTCAGAATATGACTTACTAACCTCACACCATATTGAACGACTGTTGTTAAAGAACCGCAGCAATTTTTATGAACATGGAGATAAGACTGGTGAGATTCTGGCAAGACAATTGAAAGGAGCCAGAGCTAAACAAACGATTAATGGGGTGACTCTTCAGACAGGTCAGACGGTCACTGATCAGTGCGACATAAATAAAGCATTTCAGTGTTATTATCAGGATTTGTATTGTTCCAATAACCCCAGCAACTCTGCCCTATTGTCGGACTTTTTTGGAGGTTTACCATTCCCTACTTTGTCTCCAGAGCAGGTGGCGGCCCTGGACGCACCAATACAGCAGCAAGAGATCGTGGCAGCGATTAACTCACTGCAATCTCATAAATCTGATGGTCTGCCGAGTGAGTTTTACGCTGCCTTTTCTCAACATTTAACTCCAATTTTTGCAGCAGTCTGTGCAGATTCTTTGAGCAAGGGGTCTCTTCCTGCCACTCTAAATCAAGCTTGTATTACATTACTTCCGAAAAAAGATAAAAATCTTTTGGAATGTGTGTCTTATAGACCAATATCATTATTGAACAGTGATTACAAAATTCTAGCTAAAGTATTGGCCCTGCGTTTGGAAAAAGTTTTGCCTTTTGTAATATCTCCGGATCAGACAGGTTTTGTGAAAGATAGACATGCTCATTCCAATATTCGTCGTTTACTTAATATTGTATACACTTCAAACCAGATGGACTCCGAGTGCCTTCTCTCCATGGATGCAGAGAAGGCATTCGACAGAGTAGAATGGGACTATTTGTTTGAGACACTCCATAGATTTGGGTTTGGTGCTGCATTTATATCATGGGTTAAATTACTGTATGCTTGCCCTTCCGCGATGGTTCTGACGAATAACCACTACTCTGAAATGTTCAGGCTACATCGCGGTACTCGGCAGGGCTGTCCCCTTAGTCCTTTGCTTTTTGTCTTGGCTATTGAACCGCTAGCCATAGCTATAAGGAATAATCATTCAATTCAGGGCATTATAAGATGCGGCACTGAACATAAATTAGCTCTCTATGCTGACGATCTGTTGCTTTTTGTGTCTAGGGCCGAGACAACTATTCCCATTATTCTGGAGCTTCTCGAAGGGTTTGGGAAAATTTCGGGGTACAAATTAAACTTACATAAAAGCGAACTATTGCCGTTGAATTTGTGTACCTCGGCCCTGGATAATATTACTATACCTTTTAAGGTTGCTACAGATAGTCTTGTTTATCTTGGGGTTACCGTGACAAGAAAGTTTGGTGATCTTTTTAAAAATAACTTTGACAAATTACATGTAAAGGTCCAACAGGATATGTCTAAATGGTCACTTCTTCCTCTTTCTTTAATTGGTAGAGTAAATGTTGTTAAGATGTCGGTGTTACCCAAATATTTGTACTTATTCCAAAGCCTTCCAGTATTTCTCTCTAACTCTTTTTTCAAAAAACTCGACTCGGTTATCTCCTCATTTATTTGGAATAGCAAAAAACCACGCTTGCGTAAAGAACATCTACAGAAATCTAAACAGGATGGCGGCTTAGCTCTCCCCAATTTTCGATATTATTACTGGGCAGCCAATCTTCATAGTTTGTCTTTCTGGGTGTATAGGCATCCTGATAATAATGGTCCATCATGGGTGGAGGTGGAGAGACTTACATCCGGTTTACTGTCTCTACCAGCTATAGTTGGTGCATCAACTTCACATCTTAAAGAGTTATCTATTGATAATCCTGTTGTACGCGAGTCAGTTAAAATTTATTCCCAATTTCGAAAACATTTTGGCCTCCATGATTTGAGTTTGTTTAGCCCAGTAGCATCTAATAATTTTTTTCCTCCCTCAATGCTTGACGCCACGTTTAAAAAGTGGTCTGGAGTGGGGTTGAAGACTTTCAACGACCTTTTTATTGATAATAAATTTGCATCTTACCAACAGCTTTCCGTTAAATATAACTTCCATTCATCCAATTTTTTTAGATATTTGCAAGTAAGACACTTTATTTCAGGCTCAATCTCCCGGTTTCCAGATAAACCTCCCTTAAATCTAGTCGATGAACTAATGCTTTTTAATCCAACCAAAAAGAAAGCAATTTCCTCAATATTGCACCTTATATGCCACCTGGAGACTTTGTCATCGTTATCTATTAAAGGGGCTTGGGAGCAGGATCTCCAGGTGAATTTCAGTGAAGCAGAGTGGGCTGATGTTTTAAGGAAAATTCACACATCCTCAATGTGCGCAAGACACTCTCTCATTCAGTTTAAAATAGTACATCGTACACATCTCCATAAATATAAACTGGCTAAGATGTATCCTCACATTGACCCGACATGTGATCGATGTAAATCAGCAGAGGCCACTTTAATCCATATGATCTGGTTCTGTCCCAAGATACAGCAATATTGGGAAGGTATTAGGGAGGCACTTTCTAGTGTACTTGGAGTCAGTATAGCCATGAATCCACTTATGCTGCTTTTTGGGGTTACGACTGAAGGGTTTGGTTTGCCTGCTGGTGGTCGGGAACTCATCGCCTTCTCCACCTTGCTAGCACGCCGTTTGATCCTTCTCAAGTGGAAGGATGCTGCCCCACCCACAGTATCGCATTGGATCAAAGATGTGCTGTTCCACCTTAAGTTGGAGAAAATTCGCTTCGTTTTGAGGGGCTCTGAAAAGAAATTTTATCAAGTCTGGAGACCTTTCTTAACCTTTTTCAGCCAACCATCTACAGTATTACAAGATTGAATCTGTATG
Source organism: Cyprinodon tularosa (assembly GCF_016077235.1). Lineage (NCBI taxonomy): Eukaryota > Metazoa > Chordata > Actinopteri > Cyprinodontiformes > Cyprinodontidae > Cyprinodon > Cyprinodon tularosa. The sequence goes on from NW_024037916.1 coordinate 862,825, forward strand.
GTATTCTGGTTATTATTTTTCAATTATCTGTCTACTACCTCCTTTTTGACGGTCTATGCTGTGTGTTGTTATGTTTTTGTTGATTTTGTAAACGACAGTGGGGGGGGGGTGGGAGGGATTGTTTATATTTTTACTACCTGTTTTTTTTTTTATTCCTTTCTGTAATTCCTTTCATATTCTTATACTATGTGAATTGAATAAATATATTAAACACTAAAAAATGGTTTACAGTAAAGTTCTGAATAAACTGAGCTTCAGCAGCATGCCACTTTATCGGGTCACTACCATGCCTTGCTGCTGTCATTTAAAGTTAGATATTAATTTGTTGCAGCTATCACCCAGCTGCATTGATGCAAAAATATAATTTTTAATCAGGGTGACTGTGAAAACATTTACAGTTACCAGGAATATTCTGTTCAGTTTTTTTTAGCATGTGTAAAATCCATGTTTTGTGGTGTTTCCACAGAAAATACAGATATCTTCTTGGAGCTCTAACTCTGAACTCTTATCTACCAGCATCTGTTGTGCAGTACGTTTTGTGCGACTCAGCATTGAAAACAGTGGTGAAATATTTTCAAGTAAACCATAAAAACACAGTTACTTTCAGGGGTAATTTCTTCAGAGGCCAATTGCTCATTGACAGACAACTTTAAGGAGGCAATACATAGCGGCGCCAGGTTACATTTTGACAAACAAAATCTCACTTCATCTTTTTATTCAGCTTTTGTCTTTGTCGTTTTTCTGCCGGAGCATCTCTTAAAACAGAGGCTGCATATCTTGATGAGGATGACAATGAAGAGCAAGGCTACAGTTAGGAGGAAGCTTAGGACGTCCAGGCTGTGGTACTGGTACCAGGTGAGCTCGTGGGCCTGGACCCGCAGATGCTTGGCTCCTTTGTTTCTCATGGTGTATTCGATCCAGAAAACGGCTTCATCCCGAGGACTCATGGGTCTGTCATGATGAATCCTGGATAGGTGCATTGCATTTTCCTTGTAGCTGATATAGAATGGAAAGAAAACACCACTTTTTAGTACTTCACTTAAGCTAGGCACAGCACTGTGTGAACAATCACCTTTTTCTATGTGCTGCTTTTGATTATTGTGCATGTTTCTGGCCAAAAAGCAACATTTCTGTACTGAATATAGTTTAGTATAGTAGTTAGTTTTGGGTGCTCTGAAGAAACTCGGTGTGTTTTTGATACAAGTTGTTTTTATCTCATAAAATGCATGAGATTATGGAGAATCCTCTTCATCAGACACTTTTTGTAGTTTGGGCTTCTAATGATACATTATTATACCTCTACAGGAGATCATTTCTGGCTACAGACATCAGAATCTTCAACAGCTCATTGAAGAAACCCCCCAAAAAGAGTTAATAGATCAGGGTTAAGAAAAAAAAAGATTTTTTTTGGATTGGATTAATCGTCTGCAAAACTATGTTTCAGATTTTCATTATTTGGAATTTTTATCCAGCCATCACAGTTTCTCAAGGCGCTTCAAGATGTCCGAATAAGAAGAAACAAGGCTTCTCAAGACATTTGTGCACATCAAGACGTCTTAGGACATTTTGAGACAAAAATATGAAGACATGCATTATTAGTAATCCTCAAAACCAAAAGGAAATTGGGGGCTACTTTTTCTTTTGGCGTTCAGAAATTGTTCATTTTTACTTTTTTCACCATAAAAAAAACTTTCCAAACTATATTGTCACTAAAACTTTAAACTAAGTTGGTACTCTGTAAAATAACTTACGATTTGTCATTGATGACGGTGTTGATAGCATCTCTGAGGGCCTCAGTTGTCATGAAGTTGAAGTCCACATTAACTGCAGCTCCTTTAGCCGCCATGTGCACCATGTTGTCTGGCTGATCAGCAAACGTTGGGATGCCCACCATGGGAATACCATGGTAGATGGCCTCAAAAACTCCATTTGCACCACCGTGAGTGATGAAAGCTCTTGTTTTTGGATGACCTGATAGGAACAATCAGGTGTGTTGTTTACTTTATCAAAACATGGAGCGAGGTCCAGGGTTTTGTTGTCACAGGTGTATTATAAATACTACACAGCAACTTCTACGGTTATTGAAACTCCAGATAAAATGTTTTAAGGTGATGCGGTGACACCACATAAATCATATATTGTTGAAGTTTTCTGAAAGTTTAAATTCAAGTATAAGGGATTTTTCCAACTGTTCCTGACACAAGAAAGTACTTTTGGCAAGAAGTTGATTTCTGTTCTCTTTGGCCTATTTCCCATTTTGAAGAGTAAATAAGAGCAACGTCAAACCCTATTTATGCCCCAGTAAATCAATTAAACATGGATAGCTATTTAAATATCTATAAAACTCTGTCCACTGTCAATAAAGTCTTATATATACTTAAAACATGCTTTACGTACACTTGTTCCATAGGAATTGTGTTAAACGAATTTCACCTTCTATTTATTTATCCCTTGATATAAGAACATTTTCCAAACTCTTTAAAACTAGACTAAAAGTTGGGTTATATTTGTTCAGTGATTAAGCTACTTCAATAAAAGATAACTTAAACTAAATGCTTTCTCGCAAATATTTAATAGGGGTTACAATAATTGTGCGGTGTACTATAAATAAAATAAAATAAATAAAGTAGTCTTTTAAATGGAGAGAATGCACAGTACTTACATGATGAATGAAAAATTAGTGAAGTAGCTGCAAAGGGTTGTGGTCAGAAAAGTCAATATCCTATTAATTCCCTTTTACAAATTGATGTATGAGTGCTGATTTACTTGCTTATAAAAGCATTATTTCAGGCCTCAGAGCTGCAAGGCTACAAGGTGTCTAAAAGGCACTTTGGAGTAGTTTATCCAATTGGAGAGAGTTGGGGATAAAAATAATCCTCCTCATAACAAGCTAAACTTTTTTTCAGGGTTTCTTTATTACATTACATTTTACTTGTAATTGTTTTGTATTAATTGTGTTCTCACAACTTCCACAGGGTTTAAATTAGTGAGATGGACTTTTGTCTAACCATAACAGGGCAGGACATTGAGCTAATAGGGCTGCTATGATTGTCTTGTTCTATCTTTGCAAAGAAAGATAATAACATGCAGAGTGATATAATAACAATCTATCTCCTTCTGGAATGCAGATGAATATTTTTACCACAACAGGGTCCAGATTAAAGAAATAATTTGTTGAAAAGGCACATTTTTGAAAAAAATTTGCACATGCTTTTGGGTAACCAAGTTACTTTTATTCTATACAGGAAAAAAAATTTGTTTGGGCCAAAGTGCAGGAAAAGCTACAGCTACAGTAAGCAACACGTAAAAATGTATCTGTTATGGTATGATCATTGAGAACACCAACATGGCAATACAAAGAAGTAATTTGATGCTATATTTGTAGAGAGAGCAACATTTCAGGCACCATCCATCCAAATCTTGCTGGATAGAATTATAACTTTGACAGGTTAGAATCAAGTGTCAGTGTTTGTTAACCCGACCCCTGTTACTAGCTCCTAATGTTAGTGAGAGAAATCTTTAAAAATCCTATTTCATTTCTTCAAGAGCCAAGTTTTTATGGAGGGAAAATGTAACAAGATCTGATATCACTCTAATAATGGAGTTGCTTTTTTTTAACCTTTGCTTCAAGCCATTGTGAAATTTGGTGTTGTACTTTGCTTACCAAGCAGGTCGTTTTGGGGTATCCAATCATAAAGTTTAGTGTTAGAGCCCAGAGTGTCAGGTTTTTTTCCACTATATCTCCAAAGCACCTGCAGACAGAGTAAGTAAGCAAAACTAAACATGTTATTGCGTAAACTGTATGGGAGCTGTGATCTGCTGACATTTGGAGATCTTTCCTACCTTTTGTGGAATTTGTGAGAGAGCTGAGGCTATCGTGTTGGCTTTCTCTGTGGTGAGGTTCCTGACCATAGATCCCAAAGAAAAGACCACGATCCCAGCATCTCCAGAGCTTTGGACAAATCTTTTAATTTTCTGTAAAACAGTAGTATTTTCATTTTAATTTGACCCTTTAACTTTCATTAAGGGACTATGCTAATTGAGTCAGACTATTAGATTAGGGTTCATGTGATTCATGGTTTCAATTCTAGAATTGCACTGCTTAAGGTCGCTGCACATTGGAGTAGTTCTGCTAACTTGACTCTGATATACTTTTTCAAGAGAACTTGAATCCTTCAATTTTTGGATAAGAGTTTCTTTTTCTGATTATTTGCGCCTCTGTTGATCAATGCTGTGAAACTGGAAGGATTTTATTTATATGTTTGTCCTTTTTGGACACTTTATATAATACATATAAATACAACCTAGAAAGTAGATTTATTTTTATTTTTTTTGGAGGCAGCTTTTTAACATCTCTAAAGCTGAAATAATACTTCAACTACTTATGCAAGTACCAGCCGAACTGAAAAGGGTCACCAGGGCTGCAGGAGCAAGGAGACGAGTGAGGAAGAATACATTTAAACCTTTCACCAATCATCATGGGCAATGTGAGGTCTTTAGGTAACAATTTAAAAGAACTCCAAGCCCTAGCAAGGAGCCAGACAGAATACCGGCAATGCAGCATTATGTGTTTTACTGAAATGTGGCTGCAGGATCACATCTCTGATTTAAGCCTCTCTCTGCCAGGTATTCTGACCATACGAGCAGTTAAAAAGAACTGTTAGAAGATGGTGACAGGAAGCTTTAGTAGCCCTGCAAGGTTATTTTGAGCCTACAGATTGTGATGCACTGTGTCAGCCACATGGAGAGGACATCAATGCAATGACTGTGTGACTGACTACATAAACTTCTGTGCAGATAACCCCAACCCTACCAGAACAGTGAAATACTTCTCAAATAATAAACCACGAATCACAAGTGACTGAAACAAACTCAACAAGATGGTGCTGTTCCCACCACCTTTCACCTGTCTATTTCTAGAAGTCAAATAAAGAGGCAACTAGAGAGACTGAATCATAATAAGTCACCAAGTCCTGATGGTGTCAGCCCCAGAGTCCTGAAAGCCTGTTCAGAGCAGCTCTGTGGGATTCTACAGCCCATTTTCACCCTTAGTTTGACCCAGGAGACATTTCCAGGGATGTGGAACACCTCCTGCCTTGTCCCAGTACCAAAGAAGTCTCAGCCAACAGTCCTCTGTGACTATAGACCCGTCGCCCTGAAATCCCCCATCATGAAGGTCCTAGAGAGACTTCTGTTAGTTCACCTCAGCAAGCGAACAACCAGCTATCAGGACCCCCTGCAGTTTGCTTATCACCTCTGTGTTGGAGTTGATGATGCCATCATACACCTGCTTCAACAAACCCACTGTTATTTAGACAAGGCAGATTACACTGTGAGGTATGTCTCATTGTATACTACATTTGTAATATACATTTACATACTACATTTGTTCTACATCATGTAAACCACAAATGCAGAAAATTTCAGACCTCTAGCTGGAAAACTTCCAGAGCTGTGGGGCTTTGAACCTTTGGTGTCACCAGTGTCTCCAAACCTCTCCAAATGTGCCAGATTCTGCCAAATGCTTTTACTCAACTATTTGACCCATGTTATAATACTGAAGCATTTTTATGGTCACAAAACATTTATAAAAACAAGTTTTTTCTACTTTTTTTCAGTGCATATAACAAAATGTAACATCTATATGAACCTAAAAAATAAAAAATATCTATAAAAAAATATTGAAACTACTGCTTTTCAAGCTAAAATAAGCCCTAGTGCCTTTTTGAGTTTTTTTTGTTTTTTCTTTTGGCCTTGTAATAAAACAAAATCACTGTCCAAACTTCAAAAATATCGGAGCGTTGTTAGTAACCAGCTTCGAACTGTGCACACTGATCCAGTCACAGCAATGTATTTCACTCTTACGCAAGCCGGTAACACGTCTCTGCTTTATGCAACCCAGCCATGTCTACGCTGGTTTGAAATAGTGTTGCACCAATACCGATACCAGTATCGGGCGGGGCCCTGATCCAGCACTAAAATGGTGGTATAGGTATCGGGACGGACCAACAAAAAGGACACCGATACCATTTTGAGAGCCAAAAGTTATATTTGGGTAACAATTGTCACCCATTCCAGGGAGCCAATAAAAAGCTCTGGATTCACTTTGTATTAGTATTTTTTCTGCTTCACAAAGGTAGGCAGCAGCCTGACAAAGCCATGATGGCAATTATTTTACATCCAAGTAGTATGCAGTTCTTCATGTACACACACACACACACACATCAATTTCAAACAGATGGAATCAGTATCAGCAAATACTGCACAGTCAGGTATCGGGTATCAGTATCGGGGCCAAAAAATGGCATTGGCGCAACACTAGTCTGAAACCTTATTTCATTGGCCACAAAGTCAAACAGCCCACATTGTCTTAACCAATAACAGCAGGACTCTATGATGGGTTATATCGCTCTACTCTGGGCGTCATTGGCTGACAGGCAAGGAGAGCTTGAGAGACTTCATTGGCTATCCCTGACTTAAATTGAGTCATATAAAGATGCAGACAGTTTTGTCTTGTAGGTAAGAGGACGATGTAAAGAAACATGCCAAACATTACAGACAAATGTTTGAGGAAGGAAGTCTTGCTAGAAATATGCTAAGCATTAGTTATGACCGGCTAACTTTTCTGATGTCAAAAAACAGACATTATGTGGCAATTTTCTCATAATGAAATATTTTATTATGAATATTCTGGATTACTTTTATTCTTTAGACCCTTATGGACAAATTGAGTACAAACAATTGAAGACTGGGTTTAGAAAACACCTTCTGGGCGCATTTAAAGGTATGTTGTTGTGGCATCTTTGTAATGCTTACATTTTGACATGCTGCTGTACCTGTGTTTATTGTGGTTTGGTGCTCGCTGTTAACCTGACAACAGCCAGATGCATGTCTAGCTCCACCTAGCTCCACTCACATACATCTGGGACACCGCCATAGGAATTGCCTTTACTGAAGGCTGGGCCTTATCAAAACTCCTTGCATATGATTGGATAAGCCACTTGTCTGTCATCTTTATCGACGTGCTATTTCAACCACTCACACCGAAGCTAACCCGTGACGCTGTGAGAAGAGCCTTCAAAGCCGTTCTCTGATGTTCTTTTAATGAAACAATATTATAATATATAAACAAGATTGGACAACACAGAAGAAATAGCAGCATCAATGCTAACGCTTGCTTCCTCGATGCGAGCCGCCATTGTTGTTGGATTCTCACGCTCGCTTCTCCACTACGTCACATCCAGGAAACACCCGCCCTGCGTCCTGATTGGCCAGAGCATAAATTTGGTTGGGGAAATCACTTTCAATGAGCGGTGTCCCAGATGTAAGTGAGTGGAGCTAGGCGGAGCTAGACATGCATCTGGCTGTTGTCAGGTTAGCTCGCTGTGTCCATAAAATGAACTTGGCGGTTAAATTGTGGAGAATCTAAGTTTTCCAATGATGTCTAACATATCTAGATTGGTAAAAATGTACCATTGTAATTTTCATGCATTCTGAGTTATTAGTTGTAAACGCTATAAAAACGGTCGCCGGTGCCGGGTGGGTTTTGAGAGGATAAATACTGTAGCTTAGTACTCACTTGGACAACTAACTAAACTTGATACATAAATGTGTAGTCATCTACAAGAAGGGAGAGAGGAGATTGTACTTCCTAAGGAAGCTTAGGTCCTTTGGTGTTTGCAACAAGATGTTACATATCTTCTATTAGTCTGTTGTAGAGAGTGTGATCTCTTCTTCCATGCTTTGCTGGGGTAAAAGTATTAAAGCTAATGACTTGTTTTAAAAAGGCCAGCTCTCTTCTAGAAACTCCTCTAGAACCTCTAGAGATTATATCACAAAGAAGAATTCTTCAAAAACTGAAGCAAATTATGGACAACAGTGAGCATCCTCTTCAGAAGATATTTAAAGAACAACAGTGTCTTCAGTAAGAGGCTTCTCCAGATCCGGTGCAACACAGACCACTACAGAAGATCCTTCCTGTCTACAGCTATAAACATCTACAACACCTGTTTAAGAAATAATGTGTGAGTTATTGAAACATGTAATGTCCGTTTGGGATTAGTAAAGTATTTTTGAAGTTAATTTAATTGAATTATTAGGGGTGAAAGTGTAAATTATAATACTACCTCTGGTAAAGGTTTAGCCGGTCTGCAGTGGATCCCTCCAACAAATTTGAAGTTGGGAAGGAATGGGCGAGGAAAATCAAAATCCCAGTAGGTTCTTAGCAACCAAATATCTGCATTACCCATCATCTTACAGGCGCTGGTGGGTGTTCCTGTTGATTGAAGCAGCACAGGAGTACAAAACAAACATTATAAAACATATTTTCATGTATGTTTTAATCTGCATGTCTTTCTAGTCTCTGTTTTCTTTTTTTTTGTAGCTTTCTCACCTCTGATATCAGAGTAATATTTGTCAACCTCTTTCCACATAACTTGTTCCAGCACAAAGTCATTGAAAGCATAGAAAAGGGCGTTCCACAGTCTCTCTGAGAAGTCCATCTTGTCTGTGAGTTTGCTCATAGCACCAGGGACAAAGGAAGGTGGAGCAGGTAGCTGACCACACATCCTTTCCCAGTTATTGACCATTGAGAATCGCAATGAGTAGACGATGGGGATGCCCAACATGTCTGCTGTCAGGTCACTGCCGGCATAGATTGGATCAGCAAACAGCAGGTTGTACTTTGCTTCCCTCAGCTTCTTCATGATGCGTTCTGATTTCACTACCCCATCCAAAAACTTCAAAGTTGTCTGCATGTTTTGCTTCATTAAATCTATAAATTTCATGTAAATCTGAACAGGGTTTATGAAGTCCATTTCATACATGTTGAAATGTAGGAACTCCTCAACAAACCTTTCTAAAAAATCCTGTGTGACTGAAACATTAAAAGGCTCATACTGGAAGCGAGAGGGTTCACTGCTGTTCATGAATAATGATGTGCTCGGGATCAAAACGGTCACCTGGTGTCCTCTGTCGACCAGGGTCTCCAGTACAGGCTTCATGTTTAGCCAGTGGCTGGCCTCTGTGTACCACACCAAAATCTTTCCTCCATTTGAGCTCCTTGTTCCACAAAGTAGTAGCAGAATGCAGACAGAGAGACGCAGCTCCATGGTGGCTGTGGATCTGCAGGAAAACAAGCTGTGGTCTTTTAAACAGGTGCTCTGCACACAGATACTTATTAACTAAATGAACTCTGACATGTTCCTCTTTGTACTGAATGACACGATAACAGGCTTACCCCAGGAAAACTGTGAGAGAGGTAAAGGGTTATGGCTGAAAAAGTGCAAAAAGATAAGTGATTTAAAAATCAGAATTGCAACTGGTGGAGGCAAGGGCATGATTACCTTGGTAATTGGAAACAGCTGTTACGTATGTTTCAGTTTTTACAGTAATCTTTTAGCCACCTTTCTTTCTTTTTTTTTACATCAAGACTTTGAAGGTTAACAATCACTCCTCAGCTTTCTACTGTTAAAATAAACACATTTTACAATTGTTCATTTTTATGATTATTTTCAATTATATTTTACTAATTTGCTCTTGATTTATTTGGTAAAAAAGTATGAATGTTTTTTTTTTTTTTTTTTACATATCCATTAAATCAAATCAAATTCAACCAAATTAAATCAAAATCAAATTATCTGGGGTTTTTCCATGCTATTTCCTTAGATAATCACAATTGTTTCGCTGTACAAAGAATAATTATAAGTATCCCATGGATAAAATGGACTCTCTGAGGACAGTAGACATGTCTGATGATTTCAGATCATAGGTTTCAGATAATAGCTGGGTCAGAGGGGTCTGGTTTGTGAATTTGCAGAGAAAAGACATGCATGAGCAGACATTACTTACAGGAACTTCAAAGAAGACTTTTAAAGGCCATGGTGCAGCCCACAGGAAGTTGGCCATTTTGAATCAAAGCCACCATTTTGTCCTGTTTACTCGTGTCCTATCTGAGGAAACTCCTCCGACAGCTTGTGAATTACAGACTTTTAAATAATTCAGCATATACTTAAGGAATTGGGGATCAAAGTTTTTGAAAGGATTTTTCCTTCATCAAAGCATGTAGGTGTGATCAAGGGTCAAAATTCGCTTCCTGTCATAGAAATCATTGTGTTATAACTAGAGGTGTAAATCACACCCATCATGGCGATTCGATTCAGTATCGATTTCCTGACCCAATGATTCAATTAATTGATACTTTTTTTTTTTTTTTTTTACCTTACAGGCTACACAAAGTTTCAAATTTGAAATAAATCAATGGAAGCTGTAATCTGGTCTGTCAGGTCTAAAAGAACCAATCAGCAAACATTCCTCTTTGAATTGAAGTTATATTGTGTTTAATAAATAAAATAAAAAAATCTGAAATGGTTATATATGTTTTAGAATCCCAAACTCTAAAACCCCTCAACAAAATTCAGTGCCGCTAGTTACCTTTGGAAGTGACAGAATTGATATATTGTCAGTGGGTGTATATCTTTGTGTAAACCCAGCTGCTCTGTGAATACCACCTAAAAAGGTGGGGGGTTTCAGTGGTGACATACCAGACAAAGAGCAGAAAAGTCTTAGGGATAACTACAAAAACAAGGCCAGTGACATTGGATGGTACAGGGGAGCCAGGTGTCATGACCTGGTCTGTTTGCTCCTCCTTAATTGATAATCTTTCACCTGCCGTTTTCCCTCCCTGCCTCAATTATAATGTATTCCTCTCACCTTTTTCCTCTGAGTTATATTCAGTTAAGCCTGAGCATTCAGTGCCAGATCATTACTTGTCTTTCTGTTAGTCTGTCTGTTCAGTTTTTTTTTTACCTTGGTTCATGTCCTGGATCCTGGCAGCCAGTTTGTGTTTATCTTGTCTCCTGATCGTCCACTGTTCCTCCCCGCGGAGTCCTCTAGGTTCGGCTTCCAGCATGACCTCTGGGACTGCAGCACTTGGGGACATTCTTGGACTGAGACTGTTAAACCAGGTAAGTGGCCAACTCAGATAATCATCTTCTGTCAGATGATCGTGGTCACTTACCTGTGTTTCTCCTGCAGAATGGCTGAGATTGGGCGGTGCCCGCCCCCCTCCTGCAGTGTCCGCGAGCCATATTGTAGCTCCACTTTAGTTTTTGTTTTGTTAATAAATATTTTGAACTTACCTACTGACTGTCTTTCATTGAATACTGGGTCCATCTGTCCGTGATTCATGACAGAATGATCTGGCCAAAAAAGGACCCATCAGGGGACAGTCAGTAGGATAAGGTGTTTTTTTCTTTATGAGTTTAATTTTCGGCCCGGTTCTGACATGCGGGAGGTTCTACTTGTTCGTCTGTGTTTTGGGTCTGTGCCTCCCAATGTCAGAAGCCCGTGTTCTGTTTGAGTTTTTTTCTTTTTGATCTGTGTCCGGTGTTGAGCCCCCCACCCTCCCTGCTTGGTTTACTTTTTTCGTAGTGTTTGGTTCTGGTTTGGGCGTCTGGAATCCACCCTTGAAGGGGGGGGCTCTGTCATGATCTGGCCTGTTTGCTCCTCCTTAATTGATAATCTTTCACCTGCCGTTTTCCCTCCCTGCCTCAATTATAATTTATTCATCTCACCTGTTTCCTCTGGGTTATATTAAGTTCAGCCTGAGCATTCAGTGCCAGATCATTACTTGTCTTTCTGTTAGTCTGTCTGTTCAGTTTTTTTTTACCTTGGTTCATGTCCTGGATCCTGGCAGCCAGTGGAAAGAGGGTTTTTGTGTCTGTCTCGTCTCCTGATCGTCCACTGTTCCTCCCCCATGGATTCCTCTGGGTTTTTGGCTCTATATGTGGGGAGGTTCAGCTTTTATCTCAGTAAGCCTGGCTCCAGGGAGGAGACCAGTTTAAAGTCCTTGCATCAAGTTCTGGTTCCACGCCCTGTCTCAGCAACCCTCTTCCACTGAGCCTGCTCATCTGCACCTGATCCTGTCTGCTCCTGTGCGTGACCACCTGGTCACGCTTTCGGACCCTGTCAGACTCTGAACCCTCCTGGAAGCCTGTGGATGCCTGGAAGTCTGGATCCTGCCACCTGTTTCTGTTCGTGCCTGATCTGGATCCCTGACCAGGATCGGCTTCCAGCATGACCTCTGGGACTGCAGCACTTGGGGACATTCTTGGACTGAGACTGTTAAACCAGGTAAGTGGCCAACTCAGATAATCATCTTCTGTCAGATGATTGTGGTCACTTAAGAGTTTGAGGTGAAGATTCTCATCCAGATCATAGTCATTCCAAAAAAGGAAAAACATGTTAAAAAAGAAACCACTGGACTTTGTTTTCCAAGTGTAAAGACGTTTTGCTTTCTATCCAGGAAGCTTTCTCTCCTCTTCTCAAAATGTCTAGATTACCACTGAGTTGCAGGCTTTTATAGATTAGCCTAAGAAAGCCTTGTTATGGCTTATAAAACAAATTGAACTGAAAATACAGGTCCAACCCCTAGTAATGGGGAGTTATTGAGGTTATTGTTGGCCTGAAATACCCAATACTGGCCGATGTCTCTGAAAAAGATGTTGTTAGGGTCATTGTTGGCCTGGCTGACCAGTTGAGATGTTTTGGTAACCAAAACAATAAGCCATAACAAGGCTTTGTTCACCACTCTATAAAACTCACGCTAATCCAGACATTTTCCATTGAGAAAGTTTCCTTAATGGAAAGCGAAACGTCTTCAAACTTGGAAAACAAAGTTCAGTGGTTTAATTTTTAAGTTTTTTAACTTTCTGGGAATTCAAAGTTTGAGATACTGTAAAGTTGACCAAAGTTTCTTTACTACTCTGTGGTTAATCATGAACAACCAAGAAAAAGTATACATGTGGTATCATCCATCCATCCAGTTTATGTCACGCTTATCCCAAGCGGGGTCGCTAGGGGTGCTGGCGGGGTACACCCTGGACAACTATCCAGTTCATCACAGGGCAACACAGAGACAAACAACACTCACACCTAAGGAGAATTTAGAGAAGCCAATTAACCTAACAGTCATGTTTTTAGACTGTGGGAGGAAGCCGGAGTACCCGGAGAGAAACCACACATGCACAGGGGAACATGCAAACTCCATGCAGAAAGACCCCAGGCCTTGAATCGAACTGGAACCTTCTTGCTTCAAGTCAGCAATGCTACCCACTGCCGCACATAGCAGCCCACATGTGGTACCATGAAATAAATTATAACTGAGATCTGCTGACATTTGGAGATCTGTCTGACCTTTTGTGGAATGAGGGGATCACGTTCATAGGTGGATTAATGACCGGGCCTACCGGGCCCAGGCCCAGGGGGCCAGAGGCCCCAAGGGGCCAGGCCAACTTGGCCCCGCGGCCGCGACCCAAGCAAAACTACTTTTGCAAAAATAATAATCTTAGGCCCCAAGGGGCCAGGCCAACTTGGCCCCGCGGCCACGATCCATAGAGGGTAAGAGGCCCCAAGGGGCCATGATCCATAGAGGGTAAGAGGCCCCAAGGGGCCAGGTCAACTCGGCCCCGCGGCCACGACCCACAGAGGGCCTGAGGTCCTAAGGGGTCAGGCCAACTTGGCCCCGCGGCCATGATCCATAGAGGGTAAGAGGCCCCAAGGGGTCAGGCCAACATGGCCCCGCGGCCATGATCCATAGACGGTCAGAGGCCCCAAGGGGCCAGGTCAACTTGGCCCCGCGGCCACGACCCACAGAGGGCCTGAGGTCCTAAGGGTTCAGGCCAACTTGGCCCCGCAGCCATGATCCATAGAGGGTAAGAGGCCCCAAGGGGTCAGGCCAACATGGCCCCGCGGCCATGATCCATAGACGGTCAGAGGCCCCAAGGGGCCAGGCCAACTTGGCCCCGCGGCCACGATCCATAGACGGTCAGAGGCCCCAAGGGGCCAAGCCAACTTGGCCCCACGGCCACGATCCATAGAGGGTCAGAGGCCCCAGGGGGCCAGGTCAACTTGGCCCCGCGGCCACGACCCACAGAAGGCCAGAGGCCCCAAAGGGCCAGGCCAACTTGGCCCCGCGGCCGCAAGCCACAGAAGGCCAGAGGCCCCAATGGGCCAGGTCAACTTGGCCCCGCGGCCACGACCCACAGAGGGCCTGAGGTCCTAAGGGGTCAGGCCAACTTGGCCCCGTGGCCATGATCCATAGAGTGTAAGAGGCCCCAAGGGGTCAGGCCAACATGGCCCCGCGGCCATGATCCATAGACGGTCAGAGGCCCCAAGGGGCCAGGCCAACTTGGCCCCGCGGCCACGATCCATAGAGGGTCAGAGGCCCAAGGGGGCCAGGTCAACTTGGCCCCGCGGCCACGACCCACAGAAGGCCAGAGGCCCCAAAGGGCCAGGCCAACTTGGCCCCGCGGCCACGATCCATAGAGGGTAAGAGGCCCCAAGGGGCAAAGTCAACTTGGCCCCGCGGCCGTGACCCACAGAGGCCCCAAGGGGCCAGGCAAAATTGGCCCCGCGGCCATGATCCACAGAGGGCCAGAGGCTCTCAATCATTATTATCAAAGCTAATTCTCAAATTGGATGGATCACACAACCTCACTCACATATTCTTTATCAATTATTAAAGGTTGTTTCTGAATTTTGATCACAGAACTTAATGCAAATATTCTTGATTGATTGACAAAGCTCATTCTCAAATTTTGATTACACAACCTTACTCTGACAAATTATCATTATCAAAAAGCTCTATCTCGAATTTGGATCACAGAATCTCACTCAAGTATTCTTAGCTGTGCCCCTCCCCCATCGAGTCTTTCATAAACCGGTCTGTTCTTTTAGAATCTCCTCATTTGGTATTTTGAACTCGTGAGACTGCTCAAAATTTGGTTTCCTTTCCCTCAGTTCAGACTCAGAGATAATTTGAAATCATTCAACAAGAAGTTTAACGCGCGCACACACACACACACATGCACTTGAGTTGAGCATTACTTGGAAATTCTTATATTTTCCATTTTGCTGTTACTATCAGAATCTTCCCATTTTGTCCTTTTCTTTCGAAAAAGTTTACAGTCTGACATTTGTCACTGCTGTCAGTTAATAACTTTTTGGTCTTTGACCCATTTTGTAATTTTCTCGATTCGATCGTCACTGACCACTCTCTCCTGTCTGGCAGACATCGTTGCTGCCATCATAGCTAGCAAGCTGCCTGCAGATAGCAACATTTTGGTGCACAAAGTTGTACAATTATTATCTTTTCAAAATATTTGTTTCACTGTCAGTGTGATTGACCGACTTTGCCGCTAGATTTCGTGTCTTTTGGCCATACCTGGCTAGCGACTAAAAACATCATTTAGCGACTTTTTGGTTGTGAAGATAAGTGGTAAAAGCAGATCTGCCTGTTGGTCTTCCCACATTTTGCCATTTGGTACTTTGCACTCTTGTTGGTCACTCCAAGGCATTTGTCCCTGCCTTCAGCTAGTCACTTGGCTCTTTTGGAATATATTTCACTGTAATTGGCTCTCTCTCTCTTTCTCGTCAGTACAAATCAGTCTGTTCCCTTGCCATTTAGACATTTTCTTGATTCGATCATCACTGACCACTCTGCTCTCCTGCTGTCTATCAGACGAATCAGTTGATTCTCTGCTCTCAATTGTCTATGCTAGTAAGCTGTTATTCTCTGCTTTGGAGTGTTGATGCTGGGTTGCTAGTTTTCTAAATCACCTCACACACTTGAAGGAAGCAGCACCGATCATAAACACACAAACAAACTCACACACACACACACACACACACACACACACATAGTTGGTTTATCTGTTGTGATAGGCAAAGAGCCAATGTGCAAAGAAAGAAGGGAAATATGGATCATAAACGTTTAAGTGGAGGAGCTAGAAAAAAAATTCAGCAAGAAAAGAAAAAAAAGGAATCAGTTTTACTTGAGAGTGTTCCAAATATCTCCAGCTTCTTCAGTACAAAGACATCTGCTGAAAGCAATTCTATAAATGCTACTGCAAATTCAGCTAAGGTTAGCAATGCACCTGAGCTAGCATGTAGCTCCCAAGATCCTGAGACCACTACAAGTGTAGACACTGAACCAAATGCTTCTGATGCTTATGATTCAACCAATTCAGCAGTAGCCAGTTGCTCGGATGAATGTGAGGTCACTGCACCTCTGGACAGCATAGAAAATGAGCTGAATCTTTCTTCAACACCATCTACAGTGACAACTCTACCTAGTGATCCCGCTAAATGGGCTGAGACCCTCACTGAGTCAATGAAGGAAGTTCTTATTCAAAGAGGTGCAAAATCATTTCACAACCGTCACAGCCATTATCCAGCTTCTGTGAGGAACAGTGGGCTAGGAGGCAAAACCCGATGCCAAAACAATGAACATTTTACTTCACACTTGCCCAATGGACAACGAGTACAAAGAGAGTGGCTGATGTACTCTCCCTCTACTGGTAATGTTTACTGCTTTGCGTGCAAACTGTTTTCCCCAAAAACGCATTCTTTTGTGACAGGCTATTGTGATTGGAAACACTCAGAAAGATTTGGTGAACATGAGCGAAGTGCTGAGCACATAACCTGCATGCAAGCAGTCTTGAACCGCGCCAAAGGTGCCACAGTTGATGCAGACCTGTTCAAACAGTTTCAGGCAGAGAGCAGCTATTGGAGGCAGGTGTTACAAAGAGTTGTTGCAGTCATTAAATTCCTTGCAGAAAGGGGCCTTGCATTTAGGGGTAAAAATGAATCGTTAGGGTCTCCTCTCAATGGGAACTACCTTGGTATTCTGGAGGTCCTGGCTGAATTTGATCCCTTTCTAAAGGATCACATCAGAAAGTTTGGGCAGATGGGTCGAGGTAATACCTCATATCTGTCCTCCACCATTTGTGAGGAATTAATTGAATTGATGGGTGCAAAAACCAAACAGGCTATAGCAGATGAACTGCAAGCATGCAAATACTACTCTATCATTGTGGATTCAACCCCAGATTTATCTCATGTGGACCAATTGACATTCATATTCCGTTTTGTTAGCAAAGAGGGCAGTGTTGTTGAACGCTTTGTGGGTTTTGAGCCCATTACTAGCCATACAGGTGAAAGTTTGGCTAACTGTGTCATGTCTGTGTTGGAAAATCTAGGGTTAGAGCTGTCAAATTGCAGGGGGCAGGCTTATGATAATGCCAGCAACATGTCAGGGAGGTATAATGGGTTGCAGGCTCACTTAAAGAAAAGCAACCCATTAATACACTATATTCCATGTGCAGCTCACTCTTTGAATTTGGTGGGAGTCAACAGCATTGACAGATGTGGAAATGAAGTCTCTAAGTATTTTGACTTGATTCAGTCTATTTACAACTTCACAACTGCATCCACACACCGATGGGACAGGGTATTTGGCAATTCCAACATAGATCTCACACTTAAAGCTTTATCCAACACGCGTTGGACTTGCCGTGCAGAATCTACCAAAGCACTGTGGCAGAACTACAGTAAAATAAAAGCAGCACTACAGGTTATTTCCACTGATGACACAGAGAAACGAGACACACGAACTGAAGCTGACAGTCTAGTGCGGAAGCTGGATTCACTTGAGATGGCCTTCATGGCAGGCTTTTGGGACACTGTTCTGTCCAGATTTCAGGCCACAAGTCTGCAACTTCAAAAAGCAGACATGGACCTTGGTACAGCAGTTAGATTGCTGGAATCTCTGCGCACCTTTGTTCTCTCCCAAAGAGATCTATTTGATCATTTTGAGCAGAAAGCCTTAAACATGTTGGGTGGCACCCCATCTTACAGGGCTGAACGGACGAGGAAACGTAAAAAGTTTGCTGATGAATCAGCATCCCCAGATGTTGTGCTTGAGGGAAGGCAACTGTTTCAAATAGAGACATTTGTTGCCTCTATTGATCAACTGAGTTCAAGCCTTAATCACCGTCTGGAGGCCTACAAACATCTGAACAATTTGTTCAGTGTCCTTTTCTCTTTGGATACAGAGTCCAATGCTTCAGTCCTTCACAAGGCCAAGATTGTCACTGAATCATACCCATCTGACCTCAATGAAAGTCTTGGACAGGAGCTTATACAGTTCAAATCTTTTATACAGCTCAACAACACTGATGAGGAGAGGACCCCTTCAGGACTGCTCAAAACAATAATACATTTTGGACTACAGCCTACGTTTCCTAATACATACATTGCGCTACAGATTTTTCTCACTCTACCGGTCAGTAACTGTGAGGGAGAACGCTCATTCTCTCTTTTGTCAAGAGTAAAAAATGAGCTGCGCACAAGAATGACTCAGAAAAGATTAAATGCGTTATCTCTAATGGCAATTGAGAGTGAGCTGACAAGAGAGTTGGACTTCAATGATGTGGTGGATGATTTTGCAAAATTGAAAGCACGAAAGAAACCCCTTGCTTAAAGGTGCACTGTGTAAGATTTTTAGGTTATTTCCAGAATTCACCCATTCACTAATGTTAGGCTACCTGTTTTCATGAATACTTACCACCACCATAAAATTCTAAGTATCCATTATGACTTGGAGAATTGCACTTTCGCCATTTCTGGGAAGTGTCACCTGGATTGTGAAGATAGGATTGACTTTAGGCAGAAGCTTGGTGCTTTCTCTGGCAAACTTAACCTCAAGCTTCATTCTCTGCAGCTTTGCATTCTTGTGCAGACTTTCATCCACAAGGAACTTTTCAACTTCCCCACTATCGTGAAGGGGCCATCAAAAGATTTCAGTGTGCCCAGCATGTCTAGTCTCTTACTCTCCTTTCTTTGAGCCATCTCTTGTTTCTCATCTGCCCTACTCTTGAATTTTGCCTTCATGAATTTACTCCAGTTGAGTTCAACCTCCCTTTTTGCTTGTGCTGCTGCCTTGAAACCTCTGAAGCTCCAGGCACTTCTGTAAAATTATTGACCTATTGACTGCGTTCAGTGTGCCAACCTTCTTCAGTTTGTAGTCCACCTTGCCACATTGTCTCTCCATCCCAATGTTGTGCACAGGGGTGCCATCAATGTTACTAGCCTGTTCACTGACAGGGTCCATTGGGAAGGTCTCCTCATCCATCCTCTGCCTGGCCAGGACAGTCTTCAGATGGGGCAGCATGAGATCTGTCAGCTGCTTCACTTCATCCAAGTATTCGGCAGCCACGTCTGACACTGAGTTCAGGACATGTCCAGTGCCTGTCCAGCCACTATAGCATTCTTGGAAATGGGCTATTATGACCTGCATGCAGCCCTTGTACCATGAACTGGCCTACACCTTTCTTTGTGGTGCTCTCCGATGCATGTTATCATTTTACCTTTCTCCTTCTCCTCAAGCTTAACCACAAATAGATACAGACTTTGAGCCTCAATTTGCTGCACAGCTGCCGTTATGCCAAAGTGTTTTCCTAAGATATTATTTTATTTTTAATTATAGAAGGGAGGAAAAGGGGGCAAAAATCATGTCCGATTTAGTTTTTTGGGTGGGGTGGGGGGTTTATTTCATGATAGCTACCAACTTCCAATACCTAATATCTCTCAAATGACCCAATGCACCATCACTGAAGTGGGCATAATCATTTTCCAAAATGTTTATTTTTAGGACATTTATCCCCTCCCCCTGTGTCTGTGTGAACCCTGTGCTTGTCAGTGTCTGTGTGGTATACCTAATAGTGTGTGTGCAGTATGTGCACTCTTCTGTACAGGACAGTGTGCATGTCTGTTCACAGTATACAGTATTTCTTGCATAGTGCGTGCTTGTGTGTGCGCCCGCACGCGCGGGGGGTTGAGGGGCCAAGACCATGTCAGGCCCAGGGGGCCAAAATTTCTTAATCCGCCCCTGATCACGTTAGCTTTTTCTGTGGTGAGGTTCCTGAGTACAGATCCCAAAGAGAAGACCATGATCCCAGCATTTCCAGAAATTTGGACAAATCTTTCAATTTTCTGTAAAATAACAATATTTTCACTTTCATTAGACAACTGTTAGTGAAACTGTGTTGGTAGAATCCATTGTTTAAATAAGAGTATATGTGGTTTGGTAGGAATGTTTAAAGATGTGAATTATAAACCCTACCTCTGGTAAAGGTGTAGCCGGTCTGCAGTGGATCTATCCAACAAATTTAAACTTGGGAAGGAATGGGCAAGAAAAATTAAAATCCCAGTAGGTTCTTAGCAACCAAATATTCGCATTACCCATCATCTTACAGGCACTGGTGGGTGTTCCTGTTAGATTTGAGCAGCACAGGGGTACAAAACAAACAATATAAAACATATTTTCATGTATATTATCATCTGCATGTCTTTGTGGTCTCTGATATCAGAGGTGAGAAACGTACAAAAAAAATCAGATTAATATTTGTCAACCTCTTTCCACATAACTTCTTCCAGCACAAAGTCATTCAAAGAAGAGGATGTTCCACAGTCTCTCTGAGAAGTCCATCTTGTCTGTGCGTTTGCTCATAGAACCAGGGACAAAGGAAGGTGGAGCAGGTAGCTGACCACACATCCTTTCCCTGTTATTGAGAATAACAATGAATAGACGATGGGGATACCCAACATGTCTGCAGTCAGGTCACTGCCGGCATAGATTGGATCAGCAAACAGCACGTCATACTTTGCTTCCATTAGCTCTTTCATGATGCGTTCAGGTTTTTACCACCCTATCCGAAAACTTTAAAGATATCTGCATGTCAGACGTCATTAGATTAATTAATATAATGTAAATCTGAACAGTATTCATGGAATCCATTTCATACATATTAAAATATAGGATCTTCACAACGAACTTTTCATAAGCATCTTTTAAGAGGGACACGTTAAAAGGTTCATAATGGAAGCGAGAGGGTTCGCTGCTGTTCAGGAATAATGATGTGCTCGGGATCAAAATGGTCATCTGGTGTCCTCTGTCGACCAGGGTCTCCAGTACAGGCTTCATGTTTAGCCAGTGGCTGGCCTCTGTGTACCACACCAAAATCTTTCCTCTGTTTGAGCTCCTTCTTCCACCAAGTAGTAGCAGAATGCATACAGAGAGACTCAGCTCCATGTTGGCTGTGGGTCTACAGAAAAACAAGCTGTGGTCTTTTAAACAGGTGCTCTGCACAGATACTTATTAACTAAATGAACTCTGACATGTTCCTCTTTGTACTGAATGACACGATAACAGGCTTACCCCAGGAATACTGTGAAAGGTAAAGGGTTATGGCTGCAAAGGCTGATTTTCATTTCTGATAAAATTGCTGATTCATAATTTGTTGCTTAGGAATGAACAATAAAAAACATGTCTTAAAAACATGTAATATTTTGAAGACCGAAGTAAATTTTTATTTATCTCATTCTGTTATCTCTTGATAAAAGCCAGTGCTGCTAGTTGCCTTTAGAAGACACATAATTGTTTTTCCTAGAAGAAACCCAGATATTCTGTGAAGGCCTCAGAGGTCTCAATGGAATAACATTTCTAACATACGTAGACAATGATGACTGTATCATTCTATAAATATCCCTCTTTAATGAGGGAGTTTGGACAGTATTGAAGGGAAGATGAAGCCTATTACTTATAGGAAAATGTTAAGAGAAAAACATACGAAAGGCTGGTCAATACCTCACCCCAAAGGTTAGCTTTCCAACAGGAAGAAAACCCTTAATGCACTGTTAATATGAAGTTGTTTAGATCACATCTATGAGTAATAACTGTCATGATCTGACCTGTTAACTGGCCTTAATTGTCATTTACTTGCTTTATTCTGCCCAGCTCCTAATTGTCACTCATTTCATCCACCTGCTGGTTCTGCTTTATATTTGTCCAGCTACCGGGGCCAGATCATTGTTTGAATTCTGTTTGCGTCCTGTCCGTTTGTCAGTTTCGTTCGTTAGATTTATTTCCAAGGTTCATATCCCTGCTCCAGTAAGGAGATTATTCTCAAGCCTTTGTCTCCAGGCGAGTTTATTCCCTACCTGGGGGTGAGAGCTTTTCAGCGTTTCCTAGTGTTTCTGATTTCCTGATTCTGTTCCCTCTTAACCACTGGTTCTGTCTGCCCTCGTCCGATCTGTTTGCCTGAAACTCCTTTGGACTGCTGGATTCTGTCTTCATCTGTGCATTTCTGTCTGAGCTGGTTGCTCAACGCACGGGACTCTAAACCTCCTCCTGGAACCTGGTCTGTCCGCTCCTTTGCGGGTCAGAACCACTGACCGGGCTGAGGACTCGTGGATTCCAGAACTGTTCCTGTCTAATCTGAATCCCTGACCTTGATTGGATCCCTGCCTGCTGACTGGGGTTGCTGTATCGGGGACACTTTGGACGGCTCAGAGCCGCATCCCGTTGGCAATGCATCCATTGCTGATCCTGATCCTGCCTATGATTGAGAGGATGGACTGAACTGTTAAACCAGGTAAGTGACTCACTTGGATAATCATATTCGGTCAGATACATTAATTGTGGTCATGTACCTCTGTTTCTCCCTCCAGAGTATCAGTGATTCGGCGGTGCCCCGCCCCCTTTCTGCAGCCATTGCGGTCCGCAGTCCCACAGCTCTGGGCTTCTGTTCTGTTTGAGTCTGTTTTGTTTTAATAAATATTTGAACGTTCCTATTGACTGTCTCACATTGAATGCTGGTTCCATCTGTCCCGTTTTATGACAATAATGGCCTGATCAGAGCAAAGAGCTGTCATGATGGGTTTAAAGTGCCTAACCCACATGCAGAGATCACTCAAAAGGCAGAGAAAAAGTTCAAAGATTTATTTACAATGAAGCACAATATATAATGAACTGGGCCTTGGTAGGTTGACTGGTCACGCAGGGGTTTACCACTGTTCTGAAGTTGAGCGGAGCGGCAGAGGGGGGTGACCTTGAGGGTCCAGAGGCTAGTCGGTAGGCAGAGGGCTGAGGGCGGAGGCTTACTGAGTGCAGGCAGACGGATTCCAGACTGAGTTCCAGGCAGATACAACCCTCCAGGGTTTCACTGAGAGCAGACAGGCGGACTCCAAAAAGAGTCTTCTCTTCAGGATTTCAGATTGTCAGGCAGGAATATCTGTGAGACAGAAAAAGACTGGATCAGACTGGTTCTCAAAATCTTGGGTACAGATAAGCTGGCTGGCTCAGGCTTGCTAACCATTACTGGCAAACACTCCATCTCCGCCTCCTTAAGAAGGAGCCTCCTGATGAGGAGATTGAAAACAGGTGTTGCAGTCACCTCATGCCCCCAGGAGATCTCGTGCACCCTCTGGTGGAGAAAGTGGACAAAACCTCCAGATCCCAACAAGAGCTTAATTTACCTGTCATTCAGTGACACGTCCTAAAAAAAAGTATGAGCACAGATGCTCTTTTTCAGACTTTAGATGTTGAAATATCTCTCCAAACTCCACACTTGAGGCTGAATTTTCAACATAGTGCTTTAAATGGGGCTTAAACATAGTTATCACTAGTGGGGGCTTGAATACAATTTTGCTCTTCTTCTAGGTGTTGCCACATGTTGTGCTGGTACGCAACATATAAAAGCTAAATCAATAGATAATTTATGGCTTCTTATAGAAAAAGATTTAGTAGTTTTTCAAGGAAAAGCAAATTTTTCAAGCAGCAGAAATAAATATTTTCACACAATGTATATTTCAGGTTATGGATTTTAATGCCCTCTACTCTTTAACAGATTAGCAGGGAAGAAAAAGCCACAAACACAACTGATTCAGTATAATTTTTTTACATTTTCAGTTCTTTTTAAAGTACAAATCACATCCATTTTTTTTAAATAATACAGACTGTATATAATGATTGCAAATCTAAATGTTGAGGACTGTTGTTACAGAGGTATACATAACTCATACATAACTTTGAGATTAAAATATATCCTTATGTTTAAAATTTTAAATAAAAAAGTTAGCAATGTAGTTAAAATGACCTTTAGAAATAATGCAAACTTCTTCATGCATAAGGTATCAAAAAAAAAATTCTGTTAGTCTTTAGTGTTTTTTTCATTTATTTTTCACATTTAAGAATAATTTTATGAATTTAGTACAAAATCGTTGACATAGATTTTAAACATTAATTTTGGAGCAGGAAGCAAGCAACACATTGTTTTCAGGTTTCTGTAATATTCATTTTGTGCCACACATGCAGTTTAGTCAGTTTAATTTATATATTTTTTTTATATTTAGTCTTTAAGATGTACCTGATGCTTGATGAGGGACCTAAAGCTGTCAGTAAACCAACATAAAGAACCCACTTGTCTGCCAATTCTTCGTGGGAGGGGTAATTTGCTAATACTTCATATTTGCGTGCAATGTAAATAAATGCAGCACAGATCACTTTCATTTTAGCACTTTTTATTGCTCATTTGGAACTGTTAATGCATTACAGTACAAAAGTGAAGAGTATAAACACACACAGAAATGAAATAACACCAACTGGACACTTAACACAGTGAACACATTACTCACACAGAAGCATGATGGTAGTGGTATCATGCTGATGTGAAATTCCTGAACTGAATTTAAAGAATGTCTGAGTCAGTGAAAACGTCTTATGAAGCTAAATATAAGAAAAATCTCCTGGTAACACATTAACCCTTTTTAAATCCTGTTTCTTCTTTTCTAAAAAAAATCAAGAATTTTATATTCAGTGCCACAAACACCACTGATGTGTTTTTATAAAATAAAATAACAATGAAATAAATGTAAAAAATCCCACTTGCATTTTTTAATCAGCTTTTGTTTTTATCTTTTTGCCACATGTCTTTTGACAAACGAAGCTGCAGATCTTAAAAAATACGAAAGTGACGAGCAGAGCTATAACTGTGACCAAAGCTAGGACGTCCAGACTGTGGTACTGGTACCAGCTGAGTTGATGGGCCTGAACCCGCAAGTGCTTTGCTCCCTTGTTTCTCATGGTGAATTCGATCCAGAAAACTGCCTCATCCCGGGCACTCATGTGTCTGTTATGTTGGATTCTTGACAGCCGCATTGCATTTTCCTTGTAGCTATGAAATTATGTAAAAAGAGTAGAAATCAGGATATCTGAAAATACTTTTAAACATTATGCTTTAGATCATTCTGAAGTCAGTTTCTATTTTTACAGGAACACTGAAAATAGTATGTAACAAATAAAATTATTTAAAAACTTACACTTTTTCATTAATTACAGTGTTGACCGCATCTCTAAGGCTCTCAGTTGTTAAAGAGTTAAAGTTAACAGCAACTGCTGCTCCTTTGGCCTCCATGTGCACCATGTTGTCTGCCTGGTCACCAAACATGGGGATTCCCACCATGGGAACACCGTGATAGATGGCCTCATAGATTCCGTTTGTCCCGCCATGAGTGATGAAAGCTCTTGCTTTAGGATGACCTGATAGAAATGAAAGTTATTTAACACATGCAGTATGGCTCACAGTAAATATGTCGACCAGTTCAATATTAAAATTTTAAAGCATGCAAATTATAATAAATAATAATCATAAATAAATGTTACAATTTCAGTGCAGTATTTTTCCTCATTTCAAATTCAGTGGGTAAAATAACTAAATCAATAACTATCAACATCGACTGATGTGAAAGGTCTATGTTGTAAAACATTTTTCCACCAAATTGCACAGTCCTGCACATACAACAATCAGAAGTGCTTCTAAAATAGAGGACATTTTAAGGGGCCTTTTTGACTTTAAAAGAGAGTTGTAATCAAGTTTGTTAAATTGAAATTAATAAAGGACTCAGCTCAGTAAAACCTTTACTGAATTCTGACCTCATTAGATTGCGTTAAGCACAACATTTCAAATAACATTTCAATTAAAAAGGTCAACTTTTCTAGTGTCCATGCAATGTTCCCAACACGTGACTCACTTAGCACATTTAAAAAGTAAGGTGTAATAATCTAATTATCTAAATTATCGAGGAACCAAGTGACTTTTCTGTTATTCAAACTTTAAAACAACTGTGATTTCAATAATACATATAAAAGGTTTAATATGAATCCATCGATTATCAAAATGTAGTAGATAAAGTTATAAAGTTATTTTAGTATACGTGTGTGGTGGGGCAAGTTAGCTGAGACACTTTTTCAAATGCCATTTATTTATCTACATATGATTATTATACATTGAATATTAATGATAAAAAAAACTAAAAAAAAAAAAGATGTCCATAGATTGTAAAATCTATGGACATTGTTGGAACAGATGCTACACTGAAAAATAGTGCTGTGCAAGTAATATATAAAATTGGAATCTGTCTTTTATTCCAGTTAGATTGGATTCACACCCTTTCAGACTACACTGTTGTTGACTACTTCCTGGAAACAATAACAGTATGCAATGCAAGTGATTTCAATCCAGCTCCCTTCCCATGACTACAAGCCTGTTGCTGTCCTGTCTACCCGTATCTCAGCACTCCAAATGTTCATTGTATAAAAAATAAAATGCAGATATTTTCTGCAGAAGGGAGTGTCTTCTTAAAAAGTAACTTTAATCAATTAACTTTAGAAAAGCATAACTTTATACCGTAATTACCATAATGGCTTTCTAAAAGTAAAAAAAAAAAAAAAGCATTTAACTTACTGAAATATAAAGCTGTCAATCTCTCATTCCCAACTTTGCAAATATATAATATAATAGATTGCTCTTTTTTTTTAATTAGCAGAAATCAAATCTGACATTAATTGCGGATCTGTGAAAACCAAGGTCGACTACTGCAATGTATTACAGTTTATAGAGCCCATAACCCCTGTTCTGGAAAATGCTTTAGTGTATTTTTTTTTAAACTCTTTAACATTAGCACCATCGTACTAATACCAACGTATGCCTTTAATTATAGGTACCCACCCAGCAGCTCATTTTGTGGAATCCAGTCATACAACTTTGTATTAGAACCCAGGGTTTGGGGCCTTTCACCACTGTATCTCCACAGCACCTACAAATATTAAAAAACGTAAAATAAACACAACAGTGTTTCAGATCAAACAGATTGTGTACAGTTGAGCTGCCAGACTAAACTCTACACATTGTATGATTTTGCAATCGTACTCAGCTACAGCTCAAACTGTGCAACGAAATCGCAGGAGGAAAAAGTTCACAGCTCATTATGTATTTTCTTACACCGTACGGCCCGACTCTGATGCGATTTAACTGCTCACACTGTACGTCCAGAAAACACACGTCGCACTCAGCGCCAAGAGATGGCACTGGTCAGACTCTTCAATCTGGAGGAAGAAGAACTCCCTTTTTTGCACACAAATTTCTGGTAAATCGGCTCGTAGCTCTACTTCAACAGCAAGATTTACCAACAAATACCTGACGAGGGCCAACTGAATTTAAAACATTTTCTCCCGACCTTAAGATTCCTAGTTGGGATGTGGATAATCGGCCCTTGTTACCCCCTGTACACTACACGACGCAGGACACAAGATCAGGCTGAAACTCGTCCCGATCGAAAATAATTCTCGCACGACTGGAGAATCGGCCCAAAAAGGGTAAAAAAAATCGTACAGTGTATACACCCCATGGTGTTAGGACTGAATTAATACACAGTTTTTCTTGTTGTAATGATGATTCGAAGAGCCTTATAGTAAAATCATGTTCATCCATATGAACTCACATTGGCTCCTTCCTGTAAAAATCTAAATCATTTTGGTAATAATATATTGAGTATGAGGGGGGAAAATTGTGTTATTCTTTACCATCTTATAAATTCTTTGACTCCAACTCTTTGGTTAGAGAAAAGGATGGTAAAATTGACTAAGATTTTCTACTATTCTCTGGCTTATTATGGCGAGAAAAGCAACAAAAGCAATACATGTGGTAGTGAGACATTTAATATTGCTGACATTTGGAGATCCTTCTGACCTTTTGTGGAATCTGAGCGAGGGCTGAGGCTATCATGTTTGCTTTTTCTATGCTCACATTCTTGACCATAGATCCCAAAGAAAAGACCACGATCCCGGCATCTCCAGAGCTTTGGACAAATGTTTCCATTTCCTGCAAAATAGTAATACTTGAGCCATTTGATAAAACTTGATTACAGCCCTTTACTAAGAATGTTAAAGGAATATTGTGGCAATTTAATTTACTTCAAAAGCATGGATTATTACCCTACCTCTGGTAAAGGTTTGGCTGGTCCACAGTGGATCCCGCCCACAAATTTAAAATTTGGAAGGAAAGGACGAGGAAATTCAAAATCCCAGTAAGTTCGCATCAACCAGATATCAGCATTGCCCATCAGCTCACAGGCACTGGTGGGTTTTCCTAATGCAGCGGAAACATAAAACGTAAAAGGTTATCTTAAACTACACTGAAGATTTTAAAACATTGTGTTCCATAAAGTTCATTTGTCTTCTCTAATTCTCTCAAATTAGCTTACCTCTGATTTCAGAGTAGTATATGTCAAGTTCATTCCACAGAAACTGTTCCATTACTTTGTCCTGCAGAGCATAGAAGAGGACGTTCCACAGTCTCTCCGAGAAGTCCATCTTGTCTGTGAGTTTGCTCATAGCACCAGGGACAAAGGAAGGTGGAGCAGGTAGCTGACCACACATCCTTTCCCAGTTATGGGCTAAGGAAAAACGCAGCGAGTAAACGAGGGGGATGCCCAACATGTCTGCAGTCAGGTCACTCCCAGGGTAGACGGGATCAGCAAGAAGCAAGTCATGTTTTCCATCTTTTAATTTTTTCATGATGGTTTCTGATTTTACAACTCCGTTCAGCATACTTAGAAAAGCCCTCATGTTTTCCTTTAATAATCCTATGAATTTAACATATATGTCAAAGTAACTCATGAACTGCATCTCGTATACGGAGAAGTGAAGAAAGTCCTGAAATAACCTTTCCATTTCATTCACAGAGAGAGTGATGTTAAAAGGTTCGTACTGGAAGCGAGAAGGTTCGCTGCTGTTCATGAACATCGATGCGCTTGGAATCAGGACGGTCACCTGATGTCCTCTGTCCACCAGGGTCTCCAGTAGAGGCTTCATGTTGATCCAATGGCTGGCCTCAGTGTACCACACCAAAATCTTTCCTCCATTTGAGAATTTTGAAGCACCAAGTAGCAACAGGACTAAAACAGTAAGGCGCAGCTTCATGATGACTGTGTGTCTGCAGTCAAAAAGAACTTTGGCGTATTTAACAGCTGCATCATAAAGATACTGATTAACTAAATGACCTCTGACTTGCTGCTCTTTGCACTGAATAATACAAGATAACAAAGTCACTACTCGAAAGTGTTAAGCAACAGAAAAAGAAATGACTGTAAACGTTGGTTAGTTACTTGGTTAATCACTTCTGTTTAAATGTTGTACAGTTATGCATTCAAAAGTTAATTAAATTACCTGAACAGTTTTCATGTACGTATGTATAAATCATACAATATTTACAACATATTAATAATATTATTAGTCCACAGTTTGTCAATTAGTTTGTCAACTGGTATGCTAGTCATGTAATATTTAGTCAAATTAATTCAAGACTGTTATGTGTTGTTCTGTGAACATGCTCACAGCTGGCGGTGCATTAGGACAATAGACATACGTGTGATTTGAGCTTAAATCATGGTGAAACTGTGAACTCTTTGTAACACTTACGATGAGTTTACAGTTGATAAAACATATAATAAGACCAGTGCTAGGTTCAGCTATGAAAGTATAGAAATGTGTAAGTTTATTAATGACCACAGACCAGAAAATATGATTTAACTGCCGGCTTATTGTTTGAAAAGAGCAATATTACAAACAATAGACATACAATGACACAAAATTCAATTCAAAATAGTTTCCCTATTTGTTTCAGAATAATCGGTTTGACCCCTGTTTAACATTAACACCTAATTTTGGATATTAAAGGATACTATTTATTTAAACCTAGGTTATAGTTCTATTTATAAGGGGCTTTAATTTCCTGTTTCAACTATTTCTTGTTTCTATTATAACCCAACAGACAATTTACATTCCACACACTTACAATGAATACTGAAAATGGTTCAGGAAGAAAATCAATAAAACACAGCAGAAACAATTCAGCAAAAGATTGGTTAACTTATGCTTCAATCAATGTCCTTTCTCTCTGTTGATCCTGAAGGGTTAACTCTGAATCCACTGCTTTTTTTAGCAGGAAAAAAATTGGCAAATCATACCAGTTTGGATTATTTGAAATGTCCGGCAGTGGGCGTATCTCATGCTAGACGGCAGTTACAGGGCTTCTGGGTTACGGCTCGCCATCCTGTTTCTCTCTAGTGGAATCCAACTCAGCAATCGACTTCCCCAGTCCAATCTCAGGCAGAAACTTAAAGGCCTGGTTTAATAACCAACAAAGCATAGCAAAAGTTCTTTTTAGCTTTGCTTTCTACTGAATTAAGTAATATATATGTCGATTTGGCTACTGAACACTGTGTGGGGGAAAAATGCTTCACCAACACCAGTCCATTTGTTATTTCCAAGGTTTTGTTTGTGTTTTTTTTTTTTTTACTATTTTGAGACCTATTTATTTCCTATTTATTTATTTCGTATTTTATAGCTATTTTTATAAAAAGGTTTATGTTTAGTGAGGGCTATGGTTACCTGGGTTACACCTGCTCACATATATGTACGGTACTAAATTCACAACTACCTCCATTCAACATACAGGAATGTATTAAAAGATAATTTAACTCCAGTATGTAGTACTGTAGTAGGCGGTTGCTGTAAAGTATGTGATTAAGGGAAGACGCTGCTTTATCCAATCTCTGGGGTTACCAGGTTCCAAGCTTCTCCTGTAAAACTAGGAATTAAAGGTCCAGATAGCCCATTGTTTGAAGCAGTTTTACTCAAGCTTTGAGTGTGAAGAATGTGTTACCAGCAGAGACGATCCCCACGTGGCCTACCCTACCTAATATGGACACATCTGGATCCAAGCACAAAGACGATGTTGGTGTGGGGGAACAGAAATGTATATTTAACTGATTTGCAGGGGGTCCAGGATGCCCTTCCTCTGGTAGCGGGCGGCAGACGCCTCAGTTTAGAGTACTGAAGAATCCTGGTCTGACAAATTAATCCATTTTGGATTCATTTTTTTGGTCCAAAGAGGGAAATGCAATTCCAACCCATTCTAAAATTCTAATAGGTGTGCATCAACTTGGCTTCATTTATGCAGCATTTATTAAGAACTCAATCTTGATGAAGCTTTGTTGTATAAATTAGTGACAAACAAAAAATCTTTAATAGCTGGAGCACCATTACAGAGAACCAAAAATGTAAAGAAGTAGATATGGTATTAAGAGCAAGTTGTAAAAACTCTCCTAATAAATCTGTTCTCTGTTGAAAGACTCTCTGGATTGGACACAATGATAGCACACTGAAGCACAAAGGAGGTAGTATCATACTTCATTGTTTTATTTATCCAGTTTATCAGAATTAAAATAATTATTAAAGCCTAACACAAAAAAGGTACCAAAAATAAACGGCAATGGTTATTATATTTGTGTCTGCTTTATTGTTTAATTACTGTAGTTAAAATGTGTGCAAACTTTTAAAACTGCAGTGTGCTTAATGCCAGAAAATAAAGAAAGTATGTTACCCAGCCTGCAGTCAATCTTTTATTCAGCTTTTCTTTTTGTAGTTTTTCTGCCACAACATCTCTTGAAACAGAAGCTGCAGGTTTTTAAGAGAATGATGAGGAGGAGCAAGTCTAAAATGATGAAAAAGGTTATGATGTCCAGGCTGTGGTACTGGTACCAGGTGAGGTCATGTGACTGAACCCTCAGATGCTTGGCTCCTTTGTTTCTCATGGTGAATTCGATCCAGAAAACCGCCTCATCCCGAGGACTCATGGGTCTGTCGTGATTTATTCTGGACAGTTGCATTACATTCTCTTTGTAGCTGTGGAAGGATAAGGTAAAAATCAAGAGTTTGCTATACTTATCTTAGTTTATTCAATGATCCAATGATCTATCCAGTTATGTATTTGACTGAGTAATGTTTACTTTTTAAGGCAAATACTTTGTGTTTTTCACTCAAATGTCTCAGGGAAAAAAATCAGGCCCTAAAACCACCCAAATAGTCCCAAATAAGTAATGTTAGGATGGTCAAATTAATTTCAAAAGTCACGAATGACCCATGGATGGGCATGAAATTGGCAAAAATATGCCCCTTTACTTATGAGATGATGGTTATATTCCTGGAACTATAGCTTTGGCTCTATCAATTATGTTATTGTTGTTATGATTGATGTTTTTTATCTTAATATTCAATCAATATATTAGAATTTTCTTGAAGATGAACATTCATGTATAATATGCACACAGTTAAAAATACATTTTTTATATTAATGTAATGTAAGGGTCAGTATTAGTTATATGGTTTATTAGATTTGCAGCTTGGTGTTAACTAAATGCATGAGACCATCAGTGGGATGAACTGGCTGTTTGTGTTTCTGTCATTTTCTATTCTAAATGGGAGTCATATCAGGTCAGACGCATTTTTCCATTATGTAGGTCTACTGTAGTTATAAAGGAGATAAAATTGGCCAATAACCTGAAAGCAGTTTAATGTGTATTCTGTAAAGTTCAAGAACTATTCTAAAGCCTTTTCTGAGTTGATCACCTATATTTTTGGTGCAACGGAGGTTTTGCTGGTAAACAACCTCTGTGGCAGGTAGATTATGAAGTCCACCTGCCACAGTGGCTGGTAGCCAAAAAAGTTTACTTCAGGCCCTGTGCACGGACCCCCATCTTAACACCAGGGTGCAGACCAGGAAGCAGAGTTGTAGTTTAACACACATCTCTGCAGCTTCTCTACTGTTACCCACTCTTTACTCCATCCAGACAGTGTCTTGCCCACGACCAAAATCTAATAAATTAGCAAATATTCCTAAAGGAGTAAATCATGATAATCTAATTAAAATAAAAATAACTCCAATTGGGGAAAAAGTTAAAACAATTAAATGCGGTCTGTTTAACATAAGATCTCTTTCCTCTAAAAGTCTGCTAGTTAATGACTTGATTTGTGATAATCACATTGACTTGTGTTGCCTTACAGAAACCTGGCTGCAGCAAGAGGATTATGTGAGCATAAATGAGGCAACTCCTTCAAGCTATTTAAATTTTCACATACCCAGAAGTTCTGGGCGAGGAGGAGGAGTAGCAGCAATCTTCCAGTCTGACTTACTGATTACTCCCAAAACAGTTAATACCTACAACTCTTTTGAACATTTAACCCTTAATTTCCCTGATCCAAATTTCAAGGCAAGAAAACCTCTTCTTTTTGTAACTTTGTATCGTCCACCAGGTCCTTACTCTGAATTTTTAGATGAGTTTTCAGAGTTCCTTTCTGATTTGGTATTAAAAACTGACAGGGTCATCATAGTGGGAGATTTTAACATCCATGCTGACATTGAAGGCGATAGCTTAAGAGCAGCCTTTAATGCTATCTTAGACACTATTGGCTTTGTTCAAAATGTGAATAGTCCCACACATTCTCATCTTCATACTTTGGATCTTGTGCTGACATACGGCATAGAATGTGAAGAAATAACAGTATTTCCTCACAACCCTGTCCTCTCTGACCACTTTCTAATAACCTTCAGGATTACTTTAACAGAGTTCTCCTCCCCCAAAAGAAGGTTACATTTTAGTAGATCTTTATCAGATAGTGCAGTTATAAATTTTAAAGAATCTGCTTCACTTTCTCTCTCCTCTTTGTCGCTGAGCAGTGCTGCAGAATGCAAAAGCATAGCTTATTCCCCTTCACAGGTTGATGATTTTGTTGATGGGGTTGCTAGTTCTCTGCGTGCTGCCTTAGACAATGCAGCTCCTTTGAAAATGAAAACCGTTAAAAATAGAAAGCTTGCTCCTTGGTTTAATGCAGAGCTGCGTACTTTGAAGCAAAATGCTAGGAAACTGGAGAGAAAATATCGCTCCACAGGCCTGCGGGAGTCCTTCCTAGTCTGGAAAAATGGTTTACTGCTGTATAAGAGGACCCTTTGTAAAGCAAGAGCAGCATACTTCTCCTCATTAATAGAGGAGAATAAGAATAATCCTAGATTTCTTTTTAATACAGTTGCCAAACTCACCCAGAGCCATAGCTCTGTTGAACCGTCCATTCCACCTGCTCTTAGCAGCAATGATTTTATGGGATTCTTTATAAATAAGATTGATCTTATTAAAAATAAGATCATAAGCACTCCTCTATCCGCGATTGTACCTGAGGTAGTCATGGAATCTGAACCGGGTTTAGACTGCTTTGATCCAGTTGAACTCTCTGAATTAGCAAAATTATTGTCTTCATCTAAGCCTTCAACTTGTATGTTAGATCCAGTTCCAACCAGGTTATTTAAGGAGGCATTCCCTTTGATCTCCTCCTCCATTTTAGATGTGATTAATTTATCTCTGTTTCAGGGATATGTACCTAAAGCTTTTAAGGTTGCTGTAATTAAACCTCTGCTTAAGAAACCGTCTCTTGACCCAGATGACTTGGTTAATTATAGACCTATATCCAATCTTCCTTTCTTATCCAAAATTCTTGAGAAAGTAGTTGCCAAGCAAGTTTGCGATCACTTACACCATAATGAACTTTTTGAAGAGTTTCAGTCTGGCTTTAGAGCTCATCATAGCACTGAAACAGCTCTGGTGAAAGTCACTAATGATATTCTCATGGCCTCAGATAATGGACTTGTATCTGTGCTCGTCCTGTTGGATCTTAGTGCTGCATTTGATACAGTTGACCATAATATTCTTTTAGAAAGACTTGAACATTTTGTTGGAATTAAAGGAAAAGCATTAGACTGGTTTAAATCTTATCTATCTGATCGATTTCAGTTTGTTCATGTTAATGATAGATCTTCAACATGCTCAAAGGTTACCTGTGGAGTACCACAGGGATCAGTGCTAGGACCAATTCTATTTACTTTATACATGCTCCCAATTGGTAGAATTATTAGACAGCATGGGATTAATTTTCACTGTTATGCTGATGATACCCAGCTATATCTGTCTATAAATCCAGATGAAGCTAACCCATTACATAGATTACAGGCATGTCTTGAAGACATAAAAACCTGGATGACTCTTAACTTTCTGCTTCTGAATGCAGACAAAACAGAAGTTATAGTCTTTGGACCAGAGTCTTTGAAAAATAAGCTGATTAGTCAGTCACTTCATTTGGATGGGATTAAACTGATTTCAGATAATAAAGTAAAAAATCTTGGTGTTGTTTTTGATCAGGACCTGTCATTTAAATCCCATATCAAAGAGGTTTCTAGAATTTCCTTCTTTCATCTGAGGAACATTGCAAAAATTAGAAATCTCCTGTCCAGGGGTGATGCTGAGAAACTAGTCCATGCATTTGTTACTTCAAGGCTGGACTATTGTAATTCTTTACTATCAGGAAGTCCACAAACTGTAGTTAAGAGTCTTCAGCTGATCCAAAATGCTGCAGCCAGAGTTCTGATGAAAATTAAAAAGAGAGATCACATCTCTCCTATCCTGGCTTCTCTTCATTGGCTTCCTGTTAAATCAAGAATAGAATTTAAAATCCTCCTTCTCACATATAAAGCCTTAAATGGCCAAGCTCCATCTTATATCAGAGATCTGATTGTTCCTTATGTTCCTAACAGAGCACTTCGCTCTCAATCTGCAGGTTTACTAGTGGTTCCTAGAATTTCTAAAAGTAGAATGGGAGGCAGATCTTTTAGTTATCAGGCTCCTCTCCTGTGGAACCAACTACCAGTTTTAGTCCGTGAGGCAGACACCCTGTCTACTTTTAAGGCTAGGCTTAAAACTTTCCTTTTTGATAAAGCTTATAGTTAGAGTGGCTCAGGTTATCCTGAGCTATCTCTATAGTTATGCTGCTATAGGCTTAGACTGCTGGAGGACATAGGGACCCCCATTTCATCATTCTGCTTCATTCTCTTTCTATTCTCCTATTCTGCAGAATCTGTTAGTTCAATCTCTAACCTTCTGCTCTATCTGCTTTTCCTCAGAGTAGCTTTGCCTTGTCTGTTCCTGTTTGGCTGTGACGTCATCCTGGAAAGAAACATCAGCTGTGCTGTGACTGGGTGGATGTGCTTTCTTCGTCCTCTGACATGGGAGCTGGCTCGGAGCTCGTCTGCCTGGCTGTGTGTTTCCTGGACGGGGCCGCCTATTACAGCTGCTTTTGTGTCTCTGCTTCCGTCTTCTTGAACCCAGTCGGCCTCGGCAGATGGCCGCTCACACTGAGCCTGGTTCTGCTGGAGGTTTCTTCCTGTTTAAAGGGAGTTTTTCCTCTCCACTGTCGCAACAAGCATGCTTAGTGTGAGGGATTGTATTGAGTCAATGAGTCGATGCAATCAACTGGTTTTCCTTAGATGGAGAACTTTGTATCAATTTGACTTTATGATCTGGTTGAACTGTGAAGTGCCTTGAGATGACATGTGTTGTGAATTTGGCGCTATATAAATAAACTGAATTGAATTGAATTGAACACCATGATTCCATGGCGGTTCTTGTACTCTTCAAAAATGAACAGGTGTTTTATTACTCCAAAAACTTGACAACTACTCACGATTTGTTATTAATGACTGTATTCACAGCATCCCTCAGTTCGTCAGCATTTAAAGAGTTGAGGTTCACAGTAACTGCTGCTCCTTTGGTCTCCACGTGCACCATGTTTTCCGGCTGGTCACCAAAAATGGGGATCCCCACCATGGGAACGCCGTGGTAGATGGCCTCATAGATCCCGTTTGTTCCACCATGAGTGACAAAAGCTCTAGTTTTAGGATGACCTGATAGAAGTCAAAGATATTCATTATTTGCATGGCAATGATGCTGGAAAAAAAAACAGGTATCATGTTGATCATTGTGATCAAGCACCAGCTGTATCATGTCAGGATGTGGCAGATTATCTGTTTCCATCCATACCTTTTTTTTTATCCATTAAATAGCTGTGAGTTATTAGAAGTTAATGGTTGTATTAGGGATTATACAATTAAAATTAATTGATATCATATCATATCAGACTTTGTGATATAATATTTATTAATATAAATGACACCTTATGCTGAAATGCAGAATTTTCTGTGTAAAAATGTAGTGGCCCCGACTCAAAACAGCAATTTTAAGTGTGACTATTTGAGAAACTTTATAGTTAAATATGTTAAAATGAGAATTGTTATATGCAGTTTGTATGCACCCTATTCAGCAAAATAGTTTTTTTCTTAAATCAGTTTTCCTAAAGTTTGATGGATACTCTTATACGCACCTAGCAGGTCATTTTGTGGGATCCAGTCATATAATCTGGTGTTAGGGCCAAGCGTTTGGGGTTTCTCTCCGCTGTATCGCCATAACACCTAAAAATAATCAAAAGTTTTAACAATGTGATCTGATTAATCTTCTTTTAAAAACAGAGCATGTGTCTGCAATAGTCTACACAGGTGAATAGTGGAATTATAAACTATACTTTAAACACTTCAAACATGCAGAACATCTTTTTAAACAATTAAAAATCCAGGCATTGATATTCATTGAGAGTAATCAAAAAAGAGACAATAACCATAAAATGTTATACTCTTATTAAGAATAGGGAGGGAGGTTTTTGATGTAAATGAAAAATCTTAAACGTGCAAACAAATCTAAAGCTGCTTCTGTGAATCTACTTTATTTAAGGTGTTAAGTTGCAAAAGGATTTAAATGTAGACTTAACACGAAGTTAATATATATCAAGAATTTGATGAGATATATGGTTTAGTGACTATTGCTATCACAGATTTTGGTTGTTTTTTTTTTCATCTGTAAATAAGTGAGGTGGCATTGAGAGCAGGAATATCTGTGCATATGTATTTGTGTATATCTATCACTGGGTATAGATGCCTACATGGTTAAATATGTTTGATACTTTTTAAGGGTTTTGCATATTTGAAATAAACAGCACCAAATCCAAAACAGTTGGATTCTTTTTCAGATTTTCTGACCTTTTGCGGAATCTGAGCTAAAGCTGAGGCGATCATGTTTGCTTTATCTGTGGTCAGGTTCTTGACCACAGTTCCTAAAGAGAAGACCACGATTCCAGCATCTCCAGAGCTTTGGACAAATTCTTCCATTTCCTGCAAAAAAGCAACATTTTCATGTATGAGTGAGTTATTTAGATTTCATTCTGATTTATGTTCATTTATGGCCAGGAAACAACTTTCAAAATAATGGATTAAAGCCCTACCATTTTTGGTAAGCCATCAAACAATTTTGTTGTTATTTTTTAGTCATGATTTTGAAATCTTGACTTTCTAATTGTTTACATCCACACTTTTAGCAGGGGAATAGTGTCGCTCTACCTTTGGCAAAGGTTTAGCTGGTTTGCAGTGGATCCCTCCAACGAATTTAATGTTTGGGAGTGAAGGACGAGGAAAATCAAAATCCCAGTAGGTTCGTAGCAACCAGAAATCAGCATTACCCATCATCTTACAGGCGCTGGTGGGTGTTCCTGTGACAGTGAACACATAATAATAACTAAACGTATTAAACTTTGCGGGTTTATTGAGAAACATATGATTAATCATAACTATTAATCAACTTGTTGCTATCCATCAGGATCAGGTGGCTTACCTCTAACTTCTGAGTAATATTTGTCAAACTCTTTCCACATGAACTGTTCCAACATGAAATCCTGCAGAGCGTAGAAGAGGACGTTCCCCAGTCTCTGAGAGAAGTCCATCTTGTCTGTGAGTGAGGACATAGCCGCAGGGACATAGGAAGGAGGGGCAGGCAGCTGAGCACAGTGTCTCTCAACATTATGAGCTATGGAGAAACGCAAAGAAAAGACCAGAGGGATGCCTAAAATATGTGCAGTCAGGTCACTGCCGGGGTAGATTGGATCAGCAAAAAGCAGGTCATAGTTTCCCTCCTTTAGCTTCTTCATCATGGTTTGTGATTTCACCACGCCGTCCAAGAGCTTGAAAGAAATATCCATGTTGTCTTTCATTAAAGCAAAAAATCTAAAGGGAATCATAACGGGATTTATGACATTTATCT
The DNA here is from genome assembly GCF_016077235.1 of Cyprinodon tularosa. Lineage (NCBI taxonomy): Eukaryota > Metazoa > Chordata > Actinopteri > Cyprinodontiformes > Cyprinodontidae > Cyprinodon > Cyprinodon tularosa. Next base: position 901,648 of record NW_024037916.1, read on the forward strand.
CATGCATGGAGAAGTGAAGAACAGCTTCAAGGCTCTTTTCTAGGTCTTTCACTGTGATGGCCACGTCAAAAGGTTCGTACTGGAAGCGGGAAGGTTCGCTGCTGTTCATGAACATCGATGCGCTCGGAACCAGGACGGTCACCTGGTGTCCTCTGTCCACCAGGGTCTCCAGGACAGGCTTCATGTTGATCCAATGGCTGGCCTCAGTGTACCACACCAAAATCCTTCCTCCATTTGAGATTTTTGCAGCACAAAGTAGCAGCAGGACTAAAGCAGAAAGGCACAGCTTCATGATGACTCTTTTTGCCTGCGATTAAAAAAAGTGCTGGGCTTTTTAACAACTGCATTGTAAAGATACTGATTAACCAAATGAACTCTGACTCGCTGCTCTTTGCACTGAATAATACAAGATAACAGAATCATCCCATAAAACTCGTTGTTATAGGAGCAATTACAGCTGTAAAGGCAGCTCTATCAGAAACAAATACATACCTCTAATTTGTGTAAAGTAATCCTGATACAAGGGTTGATGTATGTACTGCAAAATAAATGTAAATGCTTTAATCCCTTTATAGGGCAAGTGGCCGTTTTTGGGAACTTGCGCAGCACTAACAAATTGAATCATTCTTTTCACGACACCGGTCGGATCGGGTAGTCACACCCGCCGCTCCTCTGTTAGTTCAAGAAACTCATGATTTATATCCAGCCAATCAACAAAGATCTTACTAGGTGGTCATTCTCATCATTTCGGCATTGGACCAATCAGATGAGACCTTGGATGGAGCAAACTTCCTCATTCTCGAGATGTGGAAAAAAGTTCCTTTTTGGCTTGGAAACCGTCCAAATTCACAGGGATAAATAAAAAGCTAACCATTGAAGTCACTTAAACTCACACATTTAACATTTGAATTGTTGTGTAAAGGGATGAAATGTATGTTACATACGGAGGAATTGAAGAAATTTGTGAAATTAGAGAATGAAAATTGCAGGTGCCATATTTGATCATACGCCCTCTAGTGGTAAACATTGGAGTTAATATGTTATGACTCTTTTTGGACAAATGCCCTATGCAAGTACTTAGTGCATCTTCATTAAAAATGAAGCAGTATTACTTAATATATTATAAGATTATGTTGCCAAGAGTGTCTATAATACATTAAATGATTCCGTTAGAAGTCCAGAATAGTAGGGATTTTTTGGGGGGTATTTATATTTTGTAATAGCTGTTGTTTTATCAGTTATTGTAAAGTTATGGATTTTGGTCAGTTTTATGATCTAATAACAGTTTTGAAAATATTTGTATGTGTTTTGCAGTGAAAAGTGGCATTTTTAAATCAGTTTAATCTCCTAAAAAAGACTACGTTAATGCAGTGAATATGGTTAACATTTGTCAGTTTTATGACCTAAAAACAGTTGTTTGACTTTCTTTGATAAACTCTTTTTTTTTTTTTGCCAGCTCTCTACTCAGCTGTTTTACAGCAAACCAGGAGCAACTGCCATTGTGCCAGCCCACCCTGCCATCGGTGATGATGGTGAGGAAGATGATGACGATGTGTCAGGCCCAGACTATGTCCAACCAACCCTTAACCTAGACATTCAAGGCCTAAATGAGATGGGCCCCTCTTCTAAGAGGCGATGGATGCAACCTGCAATGCCAACATGGGGGGCATTGCAGGTTGACATGTTGGTCCACCTTTACCATACCCCCATGAAGTCAGGAGGGGGTGCCTGCGATTGTTCGCATACACCATTGATCTTAGCCTCTCAAATGCCTGGATCGTCTACAAGCAGGACTGCAAGGCCCTTGGTGTGAATGCGATGTCTCTGAAAGACTTCAGAATCAACGTGTTCATGAGTGCCAGTGGCCTAAGGTCACCCATAACTAGATCCCAGAGAAGCTCATCATCTTCATCTGACCATCTAACCACCAATGACTATAGTCCCCCTCCAGTCCGAGGACACTGCAGCCACACCCCAAATAAGGATCTGTCCCTCTTCCATGTCCCTGTCCATGCCAAACACCAGACCTGCAAGTTTTGCAGCTAAAAGGCAATATTGTGAGGTCAAATTTGTCTGAGGGGTCTGCAAGGTCCACCTCTGTCTGAAAGCTGAGCGTAACTGCTTCAAAGACTACCATCAGTAATGTAATGTTCCCTGCTGTCGTGGGATGTTACCTGGTATGCATTAAGTTAAATTAAGTTAATAAGTTGTTAAGTTATTAAGTTAAAAAGGTAATAAGTTAAAAAGCTAGTACATTACAAAGTTAATAAGTTAAATAAAAACTCTAATAAGCAACTATAATAGGCCAAGTACAAATACTGAAAATACACAAATTTTAGTGCACATGTTAAAACTAATGTTCTGAGTTGTATATTGCTACAAAACATGTATTTATTTCACTCTGTAAGTGTTTTGCATAATTGTTCTGATAGAAACACAGTTTGGAATATCTTTTACCATACCTTTTACCAGGTCAAGTGATTGTTTTAGGTAATTTCATTAATCGCAATATTTGGCATGAAAATATTTTTTTTTTCAAATGCAACAGAAGTAATGATGTCTTGTTCTGTCCTCCTAGAACACAGTTGGCTTAATTTTTTTATTTATTTCAAAGTATTTCAATGAGAGCTCTATAAAGGTTTAAGCTCTGAAGTCTGAAAGCTTGGAAAGTTTTTAATCCACATTACTGTGTCACTGAAAGCTAAATGCCATATTTTACAACTCAACCTCTCCTAAACAAACAAAACAAAGGAATAAAAAAAGGGAAAGAAGGAAAACTATGGATCTGATCCATATCTAATGAACAAACGTCAGGTTTGGAAATCGCATGGATCTTTAAATCAAGAACCTTCCATTTGGCATCTGCAACAGATCACAACCATTTTTGCCTTAAATGATGACTTATTTATCTATCCATCTTCAGCTTCATGATACCATTAATTATGAACAATTTTTTGAGTAACTCCACCTCACTTGAGGCAGAGACTAGCCCCATAGATCAATTAACCCCACAAACACGGTCAGCAACAAGCAACAGCTCTGAGGGAACTGATCTGGAAACAACCACAATCTTTCTCGTATATCTGATATTTAATGACAATGTCAAGGCTCAGAACAGTGGATCTGCAATAACAGCAAGGACATCTTAGGCAAGAACCTTTGCAGGAGAGAAACACAGGTTAGTGACCATGTTAATCTGACGGAGGATGATTATAAACGTGTGAGTCAATAACCTGGTTTAATGGTCCAGTCCGTGCAGAGAACGAGGTAGGAGCCAGCTGGTGGGCTGCCAACAAGTTGCTCCGGGCACTGCCCAGAGAGTCCCAGAGGCTGCAGTCCCGGAGGACAGAGAACAAGCAGGAGAACAAATCCGGACAGACGAAGGAATGCAGGATAATCCAGAAGGCAAAGCCAAAGCCGGAGTTGAGGACGGGCTCAGGATTCAGAACCAGGAGAACAGAAGTTCAAAGAGGTTCCAAAAGGGAAATCCAGGACGGCAAACAGCTCCAAGTTCAGCAAACATGCAGAATCCAGCAAGAGTCCAAAACGTGGTCAGGCAATCAGATCAGATGGGAAAAAGGCAGGCTCAGTGGTTGAGAGGCAGAACAGGTCAGGATCAGGTAATCAGAAACACTAAGGTAACACTAGAACACTCTCACCACTGATGAATAGAAGCAAGCTGGTTAAATAGAAGCAGGAGCAGGTGGATCAGATGAACGTTAAAGAGAAACTGGGTGGAGTTGGGCAGGTGAATTAAATGAGTAGTCCAGCCAGTCATCAGCACGAAAATAATGATAGACTGTCAAGGAAATGTGAATGACTCAGTTCACCCTCACTACTAATTTGGCTTTACGCCATATTATGTTATGCCATCAGCACCAGACACAAGTCACCAATACATGGTGATCCTAGTGGTGGCCTTCAATATCCAACACATAAGACTGCAGGTTTGGTGATAGCATGAGTTAAATAGCAATATTTGGCTGAATGTCACATGATACTGACAATACTCAATGTTTACTCTCAGCCTAAACATGGTGTTCATTAGAGACAACCCGGTGCTAGCAGAGAAATCAAAAATAAAAGACAATTTTGATCAAACATTAGAAGGCTTTTCCTTCATAACACTCTTTTTTTTCTCCAAATAGGGGACTTAGAATAGTTTTTTTTTTATTGATGAGCATCTGGATTTAAGGACTGGCCACCAGACAAGCTTCAGAAATCCCAGCGGTTTGTCAGATGTTCAGTGAATACAATTGAATCCATAAAAATAACTTTCTTTGCACATTTGGTGGAGAAATAACAGCAGATATCAGATGACATCTGATACGATGATGTGGCTCAAAGGTGTCTGTGGTTTGTGAATATTCAGGAGGTGGGAGGTGCAAACACTTGTCTTTGGGAATCAATGTTAATGGGGAAATGTCACTTCAGATTGTTTCACAGTTAAAGCTTTTGAGAGCTTCTGCTGTGGACAGTTTGTCCCATTTATGCTAAATGCAGATTACTCTGCTGAATATAGCAAAGTCCAAAGAAACAATAAGACATTTGAATATTGGCTTAATCCCATTTGATGGAGTCTGTAGTGTTTCAGGGTACAATGAATGATGTTTTTATCCACTGACCCAAGTTCCAGCAAACACTGAGAGCTAAGGGAACACGGAAAGTTTAACCAGGAAAGAAAAGGGTTTCTGCAGAGGATTAACACAATGAACTAAACAAAACATGTATAAATTCAATTTTTTTTTTTTTTAAGATTAAATCTAGTTTGTTTTCATAGTATTCTCTATATTTAAAATGATAATGAACATAATCAGACAAGCGTTTTTTCATAAGATAAAATGTACAAACTAAAATAATTACATGCATCCATCTTTTCCCATTTAGTCCGTCAGAGTTGTGGTGGGGACGGTGCCTGCGGTCTATTGGTTAGAGGCAGGGTACACTCTGGACAGGTCACCAGTAAGTCACAGGGTAACACTGCAGGAAAACCACTAATGCACAGGGAGAAGATGCAAACTCTTTGCAGAAAGACTCTGACAATATTTATTTAATATCCATTAAAGAGATAGGTAAAAATATTGTTATTTGAAAGCAACATGTGTTTGTACCACAGAAATTAAAGTCATACATGTGTTGATGCATCTTGGTTTAATCAAAAATGAAACATATGGAGTCCATACATGGTTGTAGTGTAACAAAACATTTTTTTGAATGACTAAAAATGTTAACAAATGCAGCTCAGTTATGAATCCTAAAGACATAAGACATAAAAAAAATTATTTTGTGTTACGAACAATTGCTAGTAACTCCCAACACACAATAGATTATATAAAAAGGCTGGGTGACAAAACAAGGATCTTTTGAAAGATGTTATTCTATTGCAGCAAAGCAAAAGGAGAGGAAATGACAAAATCTGTTTTTTTTTTACATCACACTAATGATTGCTTTACGTGTATGAAAGTAATTGTGCGTAAGAGTACAAAAAATGTATTAACAAGTTGAATAACAGATTGGGCATTAACTCTAAGCGTGGTGGTGGCAGGATGCTCCTGTGGTGATGTTTTTGAACTGCAAAGTCTGGGAAGTTGATTAGAACTAAAGCAATGTTATTTAGATGCTAAATACAGACCATTTGCAGATGAACAGACATAGAAATGTTACAGGTGGTATAGTAGGCGCTTTTCAGGGGGTATAAAGGCGGAAGCTGTGAGCATTTCTGGGAAGGTGTCAGTTTCTGTGGGACGCCAGGACGCATCTTGGTTCCACACATGTTAGACATTTATCAAAAATGTGGGTGAGTGTTTTTAAAGAGGGCGGGTTATATGGACGTTTTATAAGGACAAATACACATTTTAATTATTTGTTTCTTTGTTAAGAGGCCCTGTGGGTTCTTTGGTCCAGGCTGTTTTAAGGTAATTAAAGCTAGACATTGATTGCATTTTTTATAATTTGGTGTTTTCTGTTAGTTTACAGAGATAGTTTTTCTTGCTCCTGCTGCCCTGAGGTTTATGTTTTTTTTTAGTTTTTTTTTTTAGTTAGTCCGACCCTGTTTCTGTTGGGATCTGGAGAAGTTCCACCTGTCTCCAGCAGAGTTCGCTGTGGATCCTCTTGAGCTGAGCCTTCGACACACCTGAGGCGCATCTCATCATCAGGAGGATCCTCCACCATATAAGCAGCCTTCAGACCTTGTCTCAACGCTGCAGTGTTTATCCAGTTTGGTTAGCACCTGAGCCTCACTACCTCTGTGAAATCTTTGTTGCTTTAAGTCTCCTAGTTGGATTCTAATTTCCTTTTGTCTCTGCTTACCAAGGGCGTAGGTTTGATTTGAACTTTGGTAGGGACACTATTGGTCGGGTGTCATTGGTGCTGCAATATGCATGCCCTTTTTTATGCTCGATGTGAGCATCCGTACTGATAAGACGAATTCATTGTTAAAAGAGAAAAGCATCATTTTGCTACATTAATAAAAATTTTATAAGCACTATACTCATTAGATGCTGTTTATCAATGTTTGAAGTATCACTGGCTCTGATGAATGTGGAATTAGGACTGTTTTCCACTTTGTAAATGGTTTCATTTGCATGACTAATAGAAAAGGTAAATACAGTATTTTCTTTTGAAGATATACAATTGTGCAGAGTTAAACCCCACTCTTATATTTTACCTACTATGCTCTCTCTGTATCCAGCAAAATAATACATTCAATAAAATATTAACTTCACTATAAAAGTTGAACATCTGGGCTGTAGTTACTCTGTATAGCCCATTTTATGTATTTTATCTAGGGCTGAAAAAATGAATCGTATTAATTGATTATTTCAATAATCGTCAACTAATTTAGTATGTGATTAATCATTAACTGGTAAATGGAGACTATAAAACATAATATAAATGTAAAATAAATGTCCCTTTCCCCTATAGAACAATCAACTTAGATCAGTAATTATACCAAAATTGTAAAAATACAATATATATATATATATATATATATATATATATATATATATATATATATATATATATATATATATATATATATATATATATATATATATATATATATATATATATATGTATATATATATATATAAGATTTTAAAAAAAATTTGTCTGTCAATATTCTCCATCCAGAACTCCTCATTTGGAGATATTTTAGTTTCACCTGGTTTATTTAGACATCACCTGAAGCACTGAAGGGCCAGCTGCTTCACCTACAAGCTGCCCTGCATCATTATTACTGGATATCTGTGTTTCCTATAATCATATAATGTATAAGTGCAATTTTAATAGTAAAGGATTAAATGTAACACAACCTTTTATCATTGTCCTATATTGCTTACTGTCTGACTGTTTAAATAGCTCCTTACTGTATGTCTATTTTCTTTTTTAGTGGAATCATCTACGAACACAACACTAAGAATGAGCCTAATTGTACCGTATTCAAATATAAAATAATTTTTAACAATTATAAAAGACAATATAACACTATCTTATCTGTAATTTAACATTATCCAAAATAAACAGCCAGATTCCAGCATTTTTACCAGACATTAATGTTTGTACTAATTTACTTATAGACTGTGTGGAAATCTATGTAAGATAAAATCAATGTTTATATTCTTCCTTTTTTTGTTCTTGTCTTTATCCTATTTCTAGAAGTATAAATAGTCAATAAAATAGAACTATTATTATGTGGAACCCTAATTATGCTTTTTAAATGAAAAACAGCAGATGTTTAGGCCCCATTTCTTGTTGTTGTACTCTATAAGAGAAATAACACCTGCTAATAATTATACCTGAACTTTCTCAAAGAGTCATAAAAAATGAAAACAGTAATAGCAACTAAATATTGGTAAAAAGGAAATCCTCACATTTTCTTTTTTAGTTGGCTGTGGATAAGAATCAGAAATGTTGATGGCTTACAGCCTTTATTTGCCCATTTTGTGTCTTCAGAACTCCTGGCTGACTCAGAATATTTCGCTTTATAAAAGAAAAAAAAAGGTTTTTGTTTTTTAGTGTACATGATATTCATTTTTTTTAATTGGGACTAGTTTTGTAGCCTAATATTTATTGTAGTAACCGCAGCATTCTAGTGTGAATAAATTTTCAATTTTGTGCTCCAAGCACGCCAGGACTAGAAAACAGCCAATCAGAGAGAGAGGAGGCGGAACCTAAGGCAGAACAACCAATGAGAGTGGAGTTAAACAGCGCAGCACAGTTCCATGCGCTGCTGCGTGAAAGGGACAGGAGAGACCAGGCAGAGGAGCAGCGAGAGGAAAAGAAGCCACTGCTGCAACAACTACTGCTGTAAATTATAAACATGTTGCTCACATCCAATTATTGGTAGGGACAATTAGGTCGGTTCAAAATTTTGGTAGGGACATGTCCCTATGGTCCCTATGCAAACCTACGCCCATGCTGCTTACAGGAAACCTGTTTTTGTCTTGTAAGCTCTGGATGAGCTTAACCTGCCGAGCCTGCCCTCTGAGCCAAACCTGAAGACCTTCCTCTGGATCCCCATGCTGCTCTGGATTAAGAGCTGGAAAACCAAGGTCTGTCCAAACGCTAGATGCAAGACGCTGAAGCTGACTTTGAACTCTGCTGAATCAAACAGTCTCCGGACCCAACAGTGCCTCTCTCAGAGCCAAACCCGGCTCCTCAAGGTAGATCTCTGAAGATTGCAATTCCACATTTATCAGCTACGTGGCTAACTGAACTGTCATCCCTACAGTCTCCTGTGAACCTGTCCTCCAGACGTGAACCAGTTTCCAGATCCATTTCCATGTGCTTATGTCAATAAACTCATTTAAACCTTTTCTCTGTTTCCCGTGGTGTTCTGCATATTGGGCCTCTCTGAACCAATCATGACAGTTTCGTGTCTTTGGTCCCATTGTTCACTTATGAGGGCAGAATAACTGTTAGATTTTTTTCTTCTTATCTTTTTTCCATTTTTTTTGCATGTTCTCCCTGAGCATGCGTGGGTTCTCTCTGGGTACTCCGGCTTCCTCCTACAGTCCAAAAACATGACTGTTAGGTTAATTGGCTTCTCTAAATTCTGCTTAGGTGTGAGTGTATACGTGAATGGTTGTTTGTCCTGTGTGTCTCGGTGTTGTCCTGTGATGGACTGGCAACCTGTCCAGGGTGTACCCCGCCTCTCACCCGTAGACAGCTGGAGATAGGCACCAGCACCCCTCACGATCCCACTTGGGAGTAAGGGTGATAGAAAATGGATGAATGGATGGATCTTTTTTCCATTTATTAGTTTGTTTTTTCCTTGGTCACTCTCCCAAGCATAATGTGAGCTGGTAGACTATATTATATCTGATCTGGTTGTTTGCAGTGTTCAATGGCGATTGTGTGCAGTGTTTGTTTTTCACCTGATTGCTGTGAAGCGTTATATAAGTGTGCAACTTTCTTGTTCTGGTTATGCGGGTTTGTTCGCCATCCACCAATGTCAGAGTGTAAATATAATTTTTTCTATCTTAGGTCATCAGCATTGTAGAAAGAGAAGAAAAGGATCTTTTGTTTAATAAAGAACATGTACTTTTTTCGACTGAGCTTGTCTCTTTACTCGGGTTGTTACAGAAGGAAATTTGTGTAATATTTCAAAAGACTGAAACGTTCTTTTTTAATCTGTAATGCACTAGAATGATTAATCTTTATTGAATTACTTTACTCAGCCTTTCTCTTTGTCTTTTTGCTGCACCCTTGAAAACACAAGCTGCAGGTCCTCATGAATATGAAGACGAGGAGCAAAACCACAGAGAGGAAGAAGGTTAGAACATCCAGGCTGTGATACTGGAACCAAGTGAGCTCATGGGCCTGGGCCCTCAGCTGCTTTGCTCCTTTGTTTCTCACTGTGTATTCGATCCAGAAAACCGCCTCGTCCAGAGGATTAATGGGTCTATCATGGTGGATTTTTGACAGTCGTCTCATGTTTTCTTTGAAGCTGTGGGCAGAATTGAAACAAATGAAGGAACACATTTGGTAGGGTAAGATTAGCTGTTATAGTTCTCACTATAAAGAGTTATTATAGAATAAGCTGGAATAGCTGGAAAAATCTATTGATGAAACAGAGCCATCTATTGGTGTTTAATCTTACTACTTACACTTTATATTAATACAGATCATGTAGACTTACGATACATCATTGATGACAGTACTGACAGCATCTCTCAGGCTCTCGGCTGTTATTTTGTTTAGTTTTACTGTAACTGCAGCTCCTTTAGCCTCCATGTGCACCATGTTGTCTGGCTGGTCACTAAACAATGGGATCCCCACCATGGGAACGGCGTGGTAGATGGCCTCATAGATCCCGATTGTTCCGCCATGAGTAATGAAAGCTTTTGTTTTAGGATGACCTGATAGGAACCAAAGTTAAGTAGCCAAGTCGTTATTAGAAATCACGACTATGTAGGTTTTCTAAACAGGTATCTCTGATGTTTTAATGTATGTACAAAGTGGCAATCCAGTGAACTATGAGGAAAAAAAACCCACAACAGCAGTACAGTAAATCAGTGTCTGCCTGAATTGAGAGCTTTTTGTTATATATTCTAGTTTGGTGTGATGTTTATTTCCCTTCATGCTTTCCTAAAAGGAGGCTGACACTTAATGTTCCTCACCTAGCAGGTCATTTTGTGGAATCCAGTCGTAAATTCTTGTGTTTGAACCCAGAGTTTTCGGTTTCTCTCCACTGTATCGCCACACCACCTACAACCATAAAACAGGAAAACTTTTTTACTAATGTGAGTTAGTACACTACACAAACTGGTTAAACAACCAATATAATGAACATTTATGTATATTGCACTATGAAATGACATGACTACAAAAAGCTGCCTGGGATGAGATCATAAAATAGGAATTAAAGGACACAAGTCATCAAGAGGGCAAATAAAATCAATAAAAAGGAATATGCATCAATAATTATATTAGCCAATGCCTGGCAATATAGATCTTTAAATGTTTCTACCTTTAAGGAAACAAACTAAATTACTTGATCTAATCTAATCTAATCTAATCAAATTGTGTATTTAGGAGCAGTAAGTAAGAAATAATATGTTATAAGATAATATGTCATAAGATTAGACAGATGCACTAATTCATGATCATTCACTGCTTTGAATATAGGCAAAGAACCTAATAAAGAATAACTATGTCATTAAATGGGAATCACAGAAGTCTAAATCCAAATGCAAGCATATTTTTTGTTTTTTCTTTTTGTTTTGTTTTTTTATAGCCAACCATGTGAGTTTAATTATAACTCTTAACTAAAAGAAGGATTTTACAAGGGAACCCAGAGTTAGATGGGGTGGATATGACATGTTGTTTCTGGAGATCATTGATAATCTAAAGGGAATATTTTAACTAAAGTTAATCTGAGATGATTCTTGGAGATTTTCTGACCTTTTGGGGAATGTGAGCGAGGGCCGACGCTATCATGGTCGTCGTCTCTGTGGTCAGGTTCTTGACCTTAGATCCTAGTGAAAAGACCACGATCCCAGCATCTCCAGAGCTTTGGACGAATCTTTCCATATCCTCCAAAACAGGATTTTTTTTTCATAGTCAGTGATTCATCAAACAGTTTTCTTTTTTTACCTCAGACTTGTGAAATCTTCATTTTCTGTTTATTTACATCAGGACTTATATCAGGGGAATCGTTTTTCCTACCTTTGGCAAAGGTTTAGCTGGTCTGCAGTGCATCCCTCCGACAAATTTAAAGTTGGGGAGAAATGGACGAGGAAAATCAAAATCCCAGTAGGTTCTCAGAAGCCAGATGTCTGTCTTACCCATAATCTTACAGGCACTGACAGGTGTACCTGATCCAAACATGCTCATAGATTATTTCTACAAACTTATTTAAAACTGATTATAGTGTGATAATTGTTATCTTGGATTCTGAACAAACTCACCTTTGATGCTGGAATAGTATTTATCCAGTTCTTTTAACATAAAGTTCTGTACAATGATATCCTGCAGAGTGTAGAAGAGAACGTTCCACAATCTCTCTGAAAAGTCCATCTTGTCTGTGAGTTTGCTCAGAGCTCCAGGGACAAAAGAAGGTGGAGCAGGTAGCTGACCACACATCCTTTCCCAGTTATGAGCTAAGGAAAACCGCAAAGAAAAAACAAGAGGGATCCCCAAAATATAAGCAATGAGGTCACTGCCAGGGTAGATTGGATCAGCAAAAAGGAGGTCGTACTTTCCCTTCCTCAGCTTCTCCATCATGTGCTCTGATTTTACCACTCCATCCAAGAATTTCAGGAAAAAACTCATGTTAGTCCTCATAAAACTGACAAATCTGTTGTAAATCTGATAGTAGCTCATGTGATCCACATCGTACATGGAGAACTGAAGGAACTCCTCATTAAGCTTCCGTTTCCATTCCATTGAGACAGAGATGTTAAAGTGTTCGTACTGGAATCCAGAGGGTTCGGTGCTCTTCATGATCGTAGATGCGTTTGGTGCTAAAACTGTCACCTGATGTCCTCTAGCGACCAGTGTCTCCAAAATCGGCTTCATATTAATCCAGTTACTTCCATCGGTATACCACACCAAAATATTCCCTCCATTTGTTCTGTTTGCTGCATAAAGAAGCAGCAGGACAAACAGATGCAGCTCCATTGTAGTATAAATGTTGATGTAAAAGAAGAAGTAGAATTTCAGCTGTAAGAGACCAACCTGAAGCCTTTGTCGTGGGTAAAATACTTTTAGCTGCAGGGATCACGGACAGCATCCCTGGGAAAGGATGACCTCAGATCTGTGGGTTTGTACATTAATGTGTCATAGAAGGAAGTTGGCTGTATATGTGTAACCATTCTGTTTAATGATTTCCATGGTGATTAGTTTTGAGTCATTCAACCAAGTAGTGGATTCGTTTTTTACCAGATTCCAGTTTTAATACAACTTCCTGTTCATCAGTTTAGTTATTCCTGTAAATATCACCTTTTGTCAATAATTCAACCAATTATATTTATGGATTCAGACCTCAACAACCACCAAGTGATCAGTGCATTGTGGCGAGAATATCTAAAAGAAATAGAATCAAACTCACAAAAAGAATAAAATAAAAGTGAAAGCATAACATTAAAAAGTATTAGGACATCAGAGTACTACTACTGTATGTAAGATAGTAACTTCTGAGTTCATACTCAGAATGAATGTGGTCTAAAACAGAAAATAAATACGTAACTTTGCCTTCCATGTTTGTGAGCAAGTTTCTCTGCTTCAGTTGACTGAATTTCTATAACTTCTATATTATCCTCAAAGTATTTAGGTAATATGTTTACAATTTCATCAGGCCCTAGCTTTACGTAATCCACTCCTAAATGTATATCACACTTGTTGTTGTCTCCTGCTTCATCTGGGACCATGTTGTGGGGGCATCAGTGCAAACTCCCAGACTTCCCTCTTTGCAGACACCTCCTCCTGCTGAGGGAAGCCTGAGGCGTTTCAAAGCCAGCAAAGAGACATAGTCTTTCCAGTGTGTCCTGGGTCGTCCCCTGGGCCTCCTTCTGGTAGGACGTTCCTGGTGGGATCACCCTCGAGGAGGCGACCTGGGCAAGGGCGTAGGTTTGATCTCAACTGTGTTAGGGACACTATTGGTCTTAAGTTTGTGGAGATAACAACATCCAAAACATGAAAAGTAACTTGAACCTAACTTGATTTCCACACGTTAAAGCTGGACTGTAAATGTCATGATCGCAGCGGTAGCTTATCTAATTACTCAGTTCATTCACCTGTGGTTGCCTCCCCGCTCTCTAATTATCATTGATCTTATTCACCTGCTTCCTCTGCTATATATATGGTTGAGCCAAGCTATCAGGGCCAGATTAATTATTCGTCTATTCTTTGTTTATTCGTGTTATGTTTTCGTGTCAGTTATTTATATTTGTTTCATGAGAGTTAAGTTCCTGGTTCATATTCTGAGTCTTGGAGGCCAGTGGATTGATAGGTTTTGTGTTTGTCTCCTGTCTCCTGGTCATATCACGGCTCTTGTCTGCTGAGTCCTCAGGGTTTTGGCTCGGCGTGCGGGGGGAGAACAGGTTCTGGTCCTTCTCCACGAATCCCTCAGGGTTTTGGCTCGGAATACGGGAAAGGTCAGTTTTAATCCCCGTAAGCCTGACTCCAAGGTGGAGCCCGGTTTAAAGTTCGGCATTTATCCTGTTACCAAGTCTTGTCTATGTTCCTCTCTAACACTGAGCCTGCCTGTCTCCATCTGAGCATGTCTGTCTGAGCTCGCTGCTGGACTCATAGAACTCTGAACCTGCTTGAACGCTCTAAGGATTCCTGGATTCCATCTGTTCCTGTTTGGATTGGAACCCCTGTTTGGGCTCCTGGATCGCGGAACTGTCCGGTTCTGAACTGTTTGTTTGACCTGGATCAGTCTCCTGCCTGCTCACTGGCGTTGCTGCATTGGGGACACTCTGGGCGGCTCTTGACTGTATCTCGTTTGGCTATCCATCGATTGGATCCTGCCTTCCTCGGAGAGGATGGACTGAACTGTTAAACTATTTCATGGTCACTTACCTGTGTTTCTCCCTCTAGAGTGTCAGTGATTGGGCGGTGCCCCGTCCCCCTTCTGCAGCCTCTCCGTTACGCTTATTCTAAGCAGCCCGAGTTCCGTTCTGTTTTATTATTTTTCTGTTGTTAAATGAGTTAAATGAGTTGAAACTTCCCCTTGTCCAACTTGCCTTAAATACTGGGTACATCTTTCCTGGTTTATGACAGTAAATACACTATTCACTGTATTCTATTTCATCTAAACATTGTTTTTATACTCTATAAAAGAAATGAAACCTGCTTTTATAGCTGAACTGCCTCAAAGGGTCATCAAAAAAAGAAAACTGTAATAGCAACGAAGTATTGATAAAAGGGACACCCTGGCACTTTCTTTTTTAGTTGGCTGTGTCTTAGATTTTTGATAGTTTACAGTCTTGCTTGTCCATTTTTATACAATCCTGCCTGCTCAGAATATTCAGTTTTATAAAAGAAGATGTTTTTCTTGATAAAATGTATTATACTTCAGAATTAAATATTACTTTAAGATGCTAACAATGGTTACTTACATTTCTCAAGTTAAATAAATTAAAAACTTTCTTCAATTTAAAGCTTTTGTCTGTTTTAGCATAGATAATATTTAGTTTTTAATTGCGACTAGTTTCGTAGCCCAATATTAATTGTAGTAACCGCGTTTTTGTAGACTTAGTGATAAAACAAGAGCGTTGCGTTTTCACTCATCTCTCTTCACCACAACAGACCTGTGAATCCTCTGCGTTATAGCAGCAGCCACACTGATCCTCGATCAATACTTAAACTCCTCCACTTGAGGCAGGAATTCTCCTTATCAATGTAAATGTATGTTTAAGTCTCAAATCTTCAGCAGCTTCTGATGGGTTATGTTTCAGGATTGACTCATACTTGGCTCTATCCATCTCCAATCAGCCAGTCAAAATGATCACCCTCAACCCTACAGTGTTGATTGGGTTGTAGCTCCAAGGAGTTAACAAAGCCCTTTCTGTCTGTATGCCAACTCATTGTTAATGTTGAGGATGCCTGGGTCTAAGGTGTTAAAGGCTGAGCTGAAGTCTACAAACAGGATCCTGGCATATATCAGATGGTTTTAGAGGAAGAGGGTGAGGTGTAATCCTAATTTGACTGCATAGTCCAGCAGGTGGCAAGTGATGTGCTTCAAATCCACTCACTCGTCACTGTTACAGGTCAGATAGCTCCACTATCAGCCATCTAACGGTGGCTGATAGTGGAGCATTTGAAGATGGAGGAAAGCTATCAGAGCTCCAGGGACTGGCTGATGATCTGAGTGAAGATGAGGGGCACTGGTCTGCACCTATAAATATAATAAACTTTTGTGTTTGAAACTGCAGCCACTTAGAAACTGTTGTTGTAGTCTCAACCTTTTTCCCCTCCAAAGCTACAGATATGTACCAGTAGGTATGAGAAGCTGATTTATAGAAATGTCTGAGGTGCGGAAGGGTCCATCTCTTAGATTATAAAGGTGGTTTGATTTTCGTAGAATCCATTTTCTTTGGAAAATGTCCCTCTCGGTTGTTTGAGCATTAGCCCAAAGTGCCCAGCATATGAAGCTTGGAACTTTGTCCCTCCTCATTAACATTTTAGATTTCCTTTTAACCCCGGATTCTGGAGCAGCTGGAAAAACTATCGGTATTTGAATACAGAATATACCGGTAATCAAAATTCAATTAAGTGAGTGAATCCGTTCAAATTATTTTTTACTCTGGACCCTTCTCCTGGTAGAAAGGAGGAGTAGAAATGTAAATGGAAAAATATCTGTAGTAAAATCTACATTTTTGTTTCCTTGTCATTCAATTTTATAGGAATTTACCATGCATTTACTTCCAACATTCCCTCTGCTTCCTATGCCTCCTTGGACTGTCTTCCACCACTTGCTGAGGGTTACAGAGTGTTGCCTTTTGAAGTAGACATTTGCATAATCAGATTAGGATACGGGATTGTCTATGTGCACCCCCTCCTTCTATCAGAGGGTGCTCCAGAAGAGAGAGGGTGCTGTCCAGCCCAACAATGGAGGACTCCCCTCCCCTCAGCAGCCATCCAGCTCTGCACCTGCATCTGCTTCCACATCGCAGGTCGATTACACCAGCAGTTTAGGCCTGGACCTCTGCAGCCGCTGAGGGGTGAAGGAGCACGAGGAGGAGAAGGAGGAGGCAGGGGGGCTCGAGTGCTGTGATGGGAGAGGAAGGGCAGGGGTTGAGCTGAGATATTTAAACATGCAAAGGGTGAATTGGCTTTAAGGGGATAAAGAGCTCAGGGCCTATCGGCTGGCACCCAACTCCAGAAATTCTCTTTTTATGGAGCGCCTCAGCCGGGAGAGAGAGGGGCTGCCTGCACTGATCTGCTCCATTGTGATAACGGATTCAGACAGCGTGCTAGACGCTGATAAGGAAATGTGCTCTCAATAGACGATTACCCACATGCTTGGGACGGAATAGTCAATCAGGAAAATGCACTCGGAGGAGGGAGTGAGAGGCATGCAGATTTGTTATTATTTTCTG
This sequence comes from Cyprinodon tularosa, assembly GCF_016077235.1. Taxonomy (NCBI): domain Eukaryota; kingdom Metazoa; phylum Chordata; class Actinopteri; order Cyprinodontiformes; family Cyprinodontidae; genus Cyprinodon; species Cyprinodon tularosa. Next base: position 918,702 of record NW_024037916.1, read on the forward strand.
TTTTTCTAACTGTGCAGAAAAAAAAGTGACATTCAGACATGATTTGTTGGCTTCGTTTAACGAAGAACATTTTCTACCATGACAGCATTTCTCTCTAGTTCAGATTTAATATTGGCTCCCAATGGATTCCACTTCTCAGGATTCCTCTTGGCTTACACAGAGGTGCAGTTGCTAACATTGTGAACAAAATTATAAGGAAAAGGACATATCAACTAGTTCTTCCAATATTTCTTTTTATTTTTATTTACTTAAAATGTATCAATGTGCAGTGAAATTACACAAAAAGCAAATACTCCTTAAACCCATTCTGTGGGCTGATCTGACAGCTCCTGTGCCGTATCCTCTGTATCCTCTACATTATTTTATTTTGAGCATCATTACAAAGAGTCACCTGTCATTTCCCACAGGCTTCCAGCTGCACTCGGCTTCGTTTACATCCCTTTAGTCAGAGTTTAACGCCCTCGTTTAAAGCTCCCTGAGTCAGATCACTGTTTACTCTTCAGCTCAGTGAGGAACAATCTTTAGCCCAAAGATGGGACACAGGGTCAATACAGACATTTAAGCATTTAAATGTCCGACAACGGCTTCAATAAACCTGAAAGAAGACAACTGTGAACACGTCTGATGTTAGCCGTAAAGTCTGCAAACAATGTTTCAGAAAGAGAGATTAGGTTCTCCCAATTACAAATGTTAGTTTTAGCAGTCCTTTGTTTGTTTTATTGCAAACATGTCTTGGCAATTCTGTAAAAGGCTCATGGAAAAGTCTAGGGCTTAATGAATGTGAAATATATAATTGGAATAAAAGCTTTTCACTTTTACTCATTATTTATGGATCATTTTAAGACATTCAAACTGAAGGGAATTAATCTTTGTCAAAGAGGATGGTGTTGATCATCCCATGAATTCCTTCATTCTGGGTCAGTATATATAATGTCAGCCCTGCCAAACCTTCCCTCTAACAATGTTGTCTTTACACTGATCAGCTGGACAGCGTTTGACTTCAGAGCAACCTCTGACCTCAGGGGTTGCAAGTTAAGCGGGCACATTGAGCCGCTCCTCTCCCAGGCCTCTGGTCAGCGGACAAAGAGCAGAGGTCAGCTTTGTGTCCACATGGTCATCTCCGCGGCTGCAAAGAAACATACCTCTCTTAGCTTTGTTGGTACAAAGAAGCAGCAGCTCTGCTTCTCTAATCACTCATCAATAGTGTGAAGTTAAAGTTTTTTCTTGTGGCTTGGGTCATTTTTATGAAATAAGATCCATTTTTTCCTTTTTGAATGTATCCCAAGCTCCCAAAAAACTCTAAAATAAACCCAATCCATTTTTAACACTTTGAGTGGCAATTAGAGATATGTATCAATGAATCTGACTGTTCTTTGGTGCTCTGACACCGGCAGAAGACATGGAATTTGCGAATGGGATGAGTTTAGATGATCATTATGAGATTAAGATTAGATATGTCTTCCCCCAGAATCCAGACACTGGTGATGGAGAAGAAGCCAGAAGGAGCTAGAGAGCATGATGGAGGAGATGGGTTGAAGCTCAGCTGAAGACCAGGGCAGTCTGTGAATGGACAGCTTTAAGCAGACCCTTACCGGACGGCTGGCTGAAGAGGAATGAGAGCTTGACAGTGATTGGCCGGAGCAGAGGCGCATGGTGAGCTGACTAAATGCAGGTGATGCTGGGACGAGTCTTCCAGTTTTAATTTGCATCTAAACTTTATAAAAATTCATGATCATCTGATTATGCCCATTTTCATTTTGTTCTTGATAAGAAATAAAGGCTGAATTATACTTTGAAACTAGGTCATCTGTGTAGGTGTGGCGGTGAACACAGAGACGTCCCCGTCCCCTCCGCAGATGCTCTGCTGTACCAAAATTGTAGGTGACTGCAGACAGCGCTGCAGACAGGAGGCCTCTGATTGGTCAAATCTACATCCACTCTACTCATGCATATTTCATGTTTGGTACCTTACCAGCTTGTGAAAACGACTTGTGAAGATGGACCAGCTAGAAGAACGAAGTGCGTGAGAATGCTGCGACCCGTTTTCCACCTGGATCCCCGCTCTTTTTCGCCCTCATGTCCTTCCGTTGTCGGACAAACTTGCCCCCACTTCCTCACCGCCTCAACCGTATCTAGACCCACAGCTAATTTGTGATTGTTCCTCTGCGTTGTGGCGTGGAATAACAGCGCACACCACACTTCAAAATTGAGCATAAATCATAAATGTCTGCGTCATACCTGCGACAAACTCACTGCAACACACTGCTGCGGGCGGTATAACCAGCCCATACGTAAAAAATAAATTCATTGTACATCTCCTGTTTAAAAAGAAGATTTTACTATTACAGGGTTCCTTTGCTGTTTTAAGGTTTTAGAATTGCTTTTACGATTTGTTTTACGACTGCCTCAATACGGGAAATAATTGAATAGGAAAATAAATTAGACTTTTTTAAATAAAATGGCACAGAAATATCTACAGAAACGATACAATGCAAGTAAATATCTACTGTCAACACATGCTCATCCAGGAGGGGCGCATCCAGCAAAGTTAATGACTCAGCAGTGTAATCAGCTGGTTTTCCTTAGATAGAACATTTTACCAGTATGACTATGATATGATTATCTGTGTAAAACACATTGGGATTATCACATGTTGTAAGTTCATACAAGGAAACGAAAATGAATAGTTAGTTTCTTCAGTTTTTGTTATTTTGACTTAGTGACAGTATAGACGCACAAAGCCATTTAGAGTTAGACAGATTTATTTTGTCATTTTGTGTACACGAATGTAAACAAAAAGACATTTCGGTAAGAACAGCTCTCCAGACAATTTAATTTTTTTAAAGTGCAGCCTTGAAAACATTAAAAAATACATAAAAACAGTAATATAAACATATCACTTTATATTTACAGTTCTAACATTTTAACTAAATTTTAACTAAGTTTCTACTGAATTTCTACTGAACTGTACAAATACTTGAAGTTAAACTTCATCTGCGATTCATAATGTGGTTAAATAACCAAAACCCGACTGACATTTTTGTCAAGCCTTACTAACGATTTCTAAGCAGAGGGGTGGAGAATCCGTTTTCACTTTAGTAGAGTCTTTTCCAGAACTGGTTGCAGAGGAATGACCTTAAACTATACTTTAAAGATCTGAATCCATTTTTTCACTACATTAAAATGGAATTGAGAAAGTCAATTTGGCAGCTCAGAAAAAAAATCTGAAAATGATCTGGAAAAGTGTTGAATTTTGTTAAGAAAACTACCAACATTATCTTAGATTGTTTCTGTGGTGGAAAAATTACATTTTCTTTTAATTCCCCTTACATATAGTGATTTATTAGTGCTGATTTTGCTTTTACTTACTTTATAAACATGTTCACTCAAGTCTTTACACCTGCAAGGGCACAATGTATGATTCAGAGCAGTCGTTTACTATTTGTTTGGGACAGAAAATAATTATTCCCATAACAAGTCAGACTCCTTAATTCAACATTTACTATTCTCCTCAATTGTCTATAACTTGTTTCGATTAACAGTTTGTTTTTCAGGCTTTAAGTCAGTGAGAGAAACCTTTTCTAGATCGGAAAAGGGCAGAATATCGAGCTGTGTGCTACGATTGTCTTGTTCTCATCTTTGCAATGATAAATAAAGTTCTGACTGGGTGAATGTCAGCAGGATCTATAGACTGATTTTCCTGGAAGCAGTTATGACAGAAGTGTCTGATGAACCTGGGATTAATCCTGTCCTCATCCCGAATGGAGCTCAAAGGGATTGACCTAATGTTTCCAGGGGTCAGCAGGATATTCCGAACTGAATTTATTTCTTTTTCTAGATGGTGAGAAGTCTTCAGTCGACATGCCTCAAATATTCAATTCAATATTCAATTCAACATTAATGTAGAGGTAACAATTTCTACTGGGGACAAAGGTAGATTTGGGTTTACAATTTGTGAACAAAAAGACCCTCTACAGGGAAGTAAGGGGGCTCCCATAAATACACAAAAAATTTAATTATTTACAAATTTTTTATTGAATAAATAGTAAAATAAATAAGACATTCACAAGAAGAACAAAATAAATTAGTAAAGAGGCATAAGATAGATAATTAACACACTTATCACAGCTGACAATCTGATCAGTATCTTTGGCCATATCACATGCATGTTTTACAGAAAACCAACAAAACAAAATGTATCTGCAAGGAATCACTGAAATTAGATTGTCAGTTTGACCCAAACATTAGAAATAAGCTTCTGAATTATGAAGAAAAAAAGAAAAATGGTTTCTCTGAAGCCAACCTTAATAAATGAGTCAAAAGATCAGGTTTAGTTGTTTTGAAAATCCATAATCCTCCATTCCTTCATTATCCTCATCAGGAAAAGATGGAATGCCGCTTCCTTCGTTTTTAAATCGGTTCCAAAAAAACAAGGAATGATATCATGGAGACATGAAGGGAATATGGTTTACTTTGATGCATAAAACAAACTCTTTTTCACCCTTCTCATCAGCCATGTTGGGGTCCACAACACAATCTGCTCTATCTTCTTGTTCTCCTGTCCAGATGTGGCTCTACCAGGGCTCAGAGCTTTCACAGCTGGAGCCCGGCGATGGAGCCTCGGTGTCACTCGTCGTGGTCCAGGGATGGGGAGGCGAGTGCAGCCGCTCCATGTTCCCTTTCAGGAAGGTGAGCAGGGCGGTGGAGGAGTGGCTGGCCGGCTGGCCACTCTGGCTCTCCAGCAGCTGCACTAGGAAGTTGATGTAGCGCATCGCCAGGCGCAGGATCTCGTTCTTGCTCAGTTTCTTCTCAGGAGGATGGGTGGGGATGAGCTTGCGGAGCTCTGCAAAGGCAGTGTTGACATTGTGTTGGCGCCAGCGCTCCCTCGTGTTGGTGAACACCTTCCTGGTCATAATGCTGAGAACAATAAAAGACAGGTAAATATAAGTGAGTTTATCAGCTGAAAAATTACAGGCCTCTAAAGTCTGTAAACTTTATGCAAACATTTTCTTCAAATTTAGAGGGTTTATTTTAAATTTATTTTTTTAAATTTTGCACTTCATTTAAAAAAAAAGACCTTTGACCCCATGACATTATAAACAGAATTAGACTTTTCTTTTGTTGTAGTGTTTATTTGTTCTTATGATTACATCAGCATAAATTACCTTATAAATTACCTTCTATCACAGAGAATGAATTATGTCCGTGTTTCATGTAAAGTGCATTTAGATCAAATTTATTTCAAAAATATCTGAATATATTCAATTGAATTAAAAATTCACTCATATAGTTTACAACAAATATCATCCTAAGAATAATGACACATTCAATTTGAACTATAACCCATTACATCTGATCTTAGTTATAAATAAACAGAATTAATCAAAGTCTGTATTAAATTTTATTTTTACGTTTTAAACAACACTTTCTTGTCTCGTTCAGCACCAGACAACTGTGTAAAGCTTTATAGGCATTATGTAATCCTGATTGTTTTGGTAATATGAGGCACACATGTTATACAAGAGTAATAAGGCTACAATATTCATTATGTATTCGTTATTTTTAATTCAGAATAATAAAGAAATAATTTTTTTGTTTTTTTTGCAAAGAAATGAATGAAAAAATAAAATTTATCTTAAGTGATTTTTTTCCCCCTTTCTATAAATGACTCCTATATAGAGGAGGAACATGCTTCTTCTATATTTTCTCCCCACTTGTTAATAAATTCCTCATTGACTTAACTGGCAGCATGAGGACTTCTTTAATAAAATAATAAATATCTGACCTGTTTGTGTAGAAATGTGCAGAAATCTCAGAAGCCAGAGTGCTCCTCCACAGGTCATGGGTGTCCGGGTCTCCTTTAGTTAAATCTCCTTATCCGCACCAGGATCCGGTGGAGTGAGAGGGAAGAAGACACGGACAGGGAGGGATGCAGGGAGCAGGGGTGAGCCTGCTGTCTGCTCGCATCCTGCATTTTATAGCAAGGCGAGCTCCAGTGTGTGACGTCGTGGAGCCCCTGTCTTCATTGTGATTGTTGCAGAGTAACCCCCCCCCCCTTCACTTTCTATTATTTTAAATAAATAGATGTGACTTATTGATGTTGCTCATCAGAGGTCACGACTCTTGAAGGGTTTTAATGTTCTCATGCTTTTGTGCTTCATTTTTAAAATTATTAAAATAAGGCCTTTTTATTATGTATTTATTATCTTTCCTTTTTTTGCAGCTTTCTGACCTAAAAAAACTTTTAGAAGATTGTTTGTGCTGCTTGTATGATTCACTGGTAAATTAATCCCTAAATGATCCCTCTGAAGTTAAGAAATGTCCTATTGATGTGAAACTGAGACGTTCTGACTGTTCCTTTACTGTTATGGACACTTATTCCTTTCTGTTCCTCTGACATTAGACATGGACAGCCCACCGTCCCCTGGACCAAGAGGAAAGACCTGCAGCTCTGCTTTTAAATTCACACTGATTGGGCCACAAAAGGTAAAAATACCACATGCAGATTGACAGTCGAACAATATGTGTTTTGTTATGACTATGGTAATCTTGTTGAGCGATTCCAAGGGGCCGCACATAAATTACAGAGGAAACATGGGGGCCACAGACTCCTATCTCAGCAGACACTTCTCACTCGCCCCCCCATACACACACACCCCTGGCTGCCACTTTCAACCTCCAATGACATAAAATAACAAGTCCAGTTTAACCAATTGTCACTGTCTTCTTTTTTTTTTTTACACCCTTCAAGTGTTGTTTCAGAGACGCAGCCTTCCAGAAAACTGTGTGTGTGGAGTAGGAATTTACATAATCCGATTAGGCTCCGGGATTAGCCCTGGGCCTGGAGAATGGACCCCAATGGGGGCCGTTTCTCTAAATCGGCCATTCATGGGCCCTGCTGCATGTCCAAGAGGCTGCACCTGCAAGTCGGGCCTCGCTGCTCTCTGCTGCTGTCCGCCTCCACTCTGGGTCTGGAGACGCACTCGGAGTTGGGTGGTTTAGAAAGAGCGGTGATGCTGTCCATGACCAAAATTGTTTTAAGGGAAGCCATTTTTATTTAAGCATTTTATCCATTACTATAATTAAAGTCCAGTTTAGCAGTTTATGAGATAGACTGGTGGATCAGTTTGAAGTGAAAGAAAAAAAAATTCCAAATTAAAATTAAAATCCCCAAAGTGGGCCAGCATTTGTATTCAGGTGAGTCAACACTTTGTAGATGCACCTTTAGCTGACATCACCACTGTATGCCTCCTCTCTACTAGCCTTGCATGTCCAGACTGAAGTTTTCATCCCTTTTATTGTGGATCTAGGTATGAACTCTGAGTCGACCATTCCAAGGCTTCTAGTAGCGTTGGCTTTAATTCCGTAGGAATTCAAGTATTAAGATGTTTGGAACCTCAAGGAGATTTTATACAGTTCTGCACCGTGGGATGGGGAAGGCCTCCTCAGAAAAACTTATTAATTTAGTCCATCACAACACCTTGAAAGTCTAACTTTGATCCTATCCAACCAGCGGACGTTCTTCCCACATTTCTTTTCTCTAAACCCTGTGAGGGACATTAAAGGGAGTTATAATGAATGTCAATCAATGGATTTCTTCTTGCCTCTCTCTCATAAATGCATTTTTGTTTTTGGCTGCAACATTACTAGCTGCCCTGTCCAGATCTCTACAGGTCCTTTCGTTACCATGGGAGTTTGGGCTTCATCACAGATTTACTTTCTCTTTGCCCGGCCAGCAGCTTAGTTGTGCAGCCGTGACTTTTGTCATTTTTATGAGTTACAGACTTAAGCTGGGGTAACCTCTCCGCTCATGAAAGCCTCTACTTGGATCTACAGAAGGAAAACTTTCTTACTTTGACTTCTTACCAGTTCTTTTATTTATTTGGCATTTAGTCAGCCGTACGTCAGTGTTAAGAGGCAAAATATTTCAACACTGTTCATATGAACAAAACACAGAGGAGAACATGGTTATTGTTGTTAAAGTGTCCATAACCAGTCACTTTCAGGCAAGCAAGAAACAATTCTCTGAGATAACATCTGACTTTGCAATGCCGAGGTCATTGAAATGCTGCAGCTTTTAAGTCTAGTCACAATTCCTGATTCCCAAGTCTTGAGTCAAGTTCAAGGGTTTACATTTGGAGTCATTAACCAGTCATAATGAGCCAACCCTAAAACCAAAACACTGAATCCGAGTTTTTGTCCGATCTGAGAGAAAAGGGTGTCAAACGAGGACATGGCATTTAGTGCTCATTGAAAGGCAATGGGGATGATCACATTCAACACGATTTTAAGCAAGCTGGCTTGCGTAGCTCCGCCTGAGATACCCCAAGTGTATTTTAAGTGGATCTGACAAGAAGAAAGACGAGGTTACAAAGTAAAACGCAGCTGCTTTGGGGGAAAATACACAATAAAATCTGTTAATTGCATGGGGAGTCACTTTTTGGAGTCACACAGAGCATACACAGCATGCGGGACAGACTTGTGCAAAAACTATCATTGAAACTTTTGAGTGTATAATACTTAACCCATAATAGGAGTTCAGGAGGGAAAAAAACGGATAAAGTAGTGATCCACTTTGAGCCGCACAAAAACAACGAGGAACAGAAACCACAATTTATCACTCTCCCCGAAAAGAAAAAATTCAAGAGAAGTATCTGTCCAAGTCAATTGTGAAAAATAGTTTTAATTTTTGTGTAGCACAGAGACAGAAGTGAAAAAAACCTGCACAGATCTGCCCAGCCTGTCTAGTCTTAGCCTCTCAATACGCAATCAGTGTGACATGGAAAAATATGGCATTAAAAAGAAGTACGCATCCTTTTTTTCTGTAAGTAGAACACGAAAGTTCTACTTACATTGCAGTGTCCATAAAATCTGTAATGCTCTGCATGAATTATAATAAAGCAATTTATATGCTTAAATCAAGCGGAACACTATGGTGATAGCCGTACTGTTCCACTTGTGAAAGTAAAATCTGTTGAGCTCTTTTTGGCATCAAGACAATTATTCTCATTGCCACATCGCCAGAGTGGACACTGTTAAAAAAAAAATATTTTATCATATTGACATGAATTGCACAAAGGCAGACTCTTTTTAGTAATGAATGATTTCATGAAGCAGTAACTTAAGACTGGGATTTGTTTATTTTTGGGATCTGAGAGTAAAGGGTAGATAAAAGATCTAAATGGCAGCTGTACAATGGGTTCAACCATGTATCACTTTTCTGCCAACTCTGGCTTAATTCCCTCACTGGTCATTTAATTCAGGTCTGCTGGAGAAGGGATCCATCTACAAAGACAGGCTATCTGGAGGACTTTCAAATCATTTACTTCAGCATCGTCACAAGAGGAAATAATATGTTCAGATTGAAGTTAGTCCCTCAGAAGAAATCTGAATATTCTAACATTAATTGAAGAAAACGACTTGTTACAGTACCACCAGAATAATGTATTTTAAAGACTAAGTTGACTTTATCCAGTAGCAACTTGGTGGATAAATAATTATCCAATCACTTCTTGATAAATTCCAGTTTGAAAAATAAAAATATTCTTTATATAAAAATCTATATTTGTATTGTCCAACATAATGCCATTTGTAATATTAATTAAATATCCATCTAAAATTATTTTCACCCTAAATGTCAGGGATTCATTTAAAGATGGTTGCTTTGGATGGTGTTTCAGCATTAAATGGGATTTTTATTTGTAGGTTTCTGCACAAGAACTGTTTATTTGTCCGATTTTTCTCTGATCTGTAAACCGAATTGGTGAGTCTTGATTCTGGAGAGTGAAAAACACACAGGTGATGGTTTAAATGCAGTCTGTGATGAGAGATAACAACAGTGTGACCTTTACAGCTGAAGCTGGAGTAGAGCTCAGTCTAAAAGATGCTTTGGTTTAAACAGCCTGTTAGTTCTCACATTATCTCTGCCGGCCCATTCAGTCCAGTGCTCAAATATGTTCAGGAACCATTACTGCACCATTAGGCGGCTGTTTACCTCGCCCTCAAATAGAGCCTCCGTTGACCACCCTACCAGCTCCTTTTGTTCCTGAGAAAAGTAATAAAAACAACCCATTCCTCTCTCTTTGTCTGACCGCTGCCGCTCAGGCCGGAGCGAGGCAGAAAAAAGACACCGTCGGGTTATTGATGTCGGCTCTTCGGCGGCTGGCCGGAATCAGGGAGGCTTGGAGTCCGTGTCCCCAGGGTTGTCTTTGTCTGGGGATCATTCCTGGGGGAACTGGCTTCAGTCTGCTGGCTCGTGAAGATAAGCACTCTCTTCACATGCTGAGAGAGCACGATAAGGGGATTGCTTCACTAAATTATATATAAAAAAGAAGCCCCACCAATGGAGCTGCTAAAACCAGAGACTTTATCAGCAGAGATGGGAAATGCCCTCAATCGCAGTCCTCCGCCCATAAATCACTTCTTTTCTACAACTGAGCAAGCAAAAAAAAAATAACTTGTAGCCATCTAAATATATTTTTGAAACTGATCAAAAAATTCGTATTATTTGGTTTTTAATATAACCTATGCATTATATGGCAATGCTCCGTTTCACAGTAGGATATTAAGTCCATTCATAATTTATCCCAGATTAAAAAAAGGATTTACAAGATAACTGAAGCAATTAAATAGACTGTCTCAGTTTATTAAATCCTTTAAAGAGAGCACAGTTCTGTAAAAGCCTTAACCTCACAATAACATATCAATCAGCTGCTTTATATCACAGCCAGATTAGTTCACTCAGTTTTAGACATTTTTTTTAAAGAAGGAAAACAGGAATAGATAAACTTTAATACATGGAACAGGATAAAGTAGGTTAAAATGTTAAAATTCTCTTGTTAAAAATTAGTGTCAACTGGTGGTGGATGTGGTTGTGGACCCAAACGCAGAGTAGAAGGAGGCAGAGATGAGTTTTTGCTGATTAATGAAGATCCAAGGCAACAGAAGCAAAGTCCAAAAACAAAATATAGAAAACCAAAAACCAGGAGACGTCAGTAAAACACACACGAGGAGCAAAGAAACGCTGAGAAACTGCACAGCAGGAGTATAAATTGGAGACAGAACAATGACTGGGCTAATCAGCAGACGAGGAGCAGGTGTGGATGGAAGCAACTAGAAGATAGGGGAAAGGAGACTGGCACAAGGGGGCAACAGAGAGCAACACAAAAACACAACACTGCCACAAAACATCTATGAAGACAAAAAAATTACAGTGAAACTTAAGAAAATACCTAGACAAAGAGCAGAACACTGAAATTAAAACAGTTTCAACCTCGTCTGTCCATCTTTTCTCCCAGGTACCCTCTCATAGCTCAGCCTTCCCTTCTTCAGTGGAGACAGCACTGCAAAGCAAAAATACGGTGTAAAAATCCCTATTTAAGTAACGAAAAACGAAAGAAATGCGATGTGAGCTTCCCTCACCTGGTCCAACCAGACCAGCTGCATCTCCACTCCTTTTCCTTTCCTCGCGTTTCCAGAACCTGTGCCCAAAGGAGGAATACGCTGCTGTCCCTCCATTCCCAGAGATAAGATCGTAGCTCTGATCCCACATGATGCTTGCAGGTGGGCTCTGACTGTAGTTGAAGGGCTGGCTCTGAGGATGCTGGAGGTTGGTGTAGATCAAGGGACGGGGGAGTGCCTGACCGCTGGCTGGCTGCAGCAGGAAGGGGCTGTAACCTAACGAAGGGCCCGGGATCACTTGGCTTTCAGCTGTGTCTATGTTATTTGGGGAGTCTCTTGACGTCCACATTTCATTCAATCTTTTGACCACTCTGCCTGCTGCTCCAGCTCTACTTCTCCACATAGGGAACTCATTTTCCTCCTTGCATGGATCTCTGCTGGTCCAGCTTTTCTGGAGGTCAAAACCTGGGCTCCCAAAGGAACCACTCAGGTCAAAATGAAAGTCCGAAGAGTCTGGCTTAAAGATGGGAAACAGGTCGTCTGTCTTCATTGGTTCACATAGGAAGCTGCTGTTTTGGTCGCAGCTGAACTGCTCTGGATGCAGACAGCTCATGAACTCAAACCCAGCATCAACCATTTCAAGACTTTGAACAGACGCGCTGCGTTGTTCTGACTTGTTAATGGTTGGCTGAGGGGCTGTAGGCTCTGCATTCCTTGAGTATAAGGAGGTGATGTCACTGAACAACTATAAACAAAAGAAACAGCCTCCAGTGATCTGAACCACTTATGAAGCACATTGTAGCATTCTTTATCTGAAGGCAGTATGCAGTTTTTTATCCCCGCGTAAATTAAGGAATTACAAGATTAATCGATTAATATATTAGCTAATTTGTAAATTTTACTTAATGACTTCATAAAGCATTTAAATTAGGCTATCTATGTAAAATCCAACAGCAGATTACAGTGTAACTACATTGTGCTATAGAAAATAATAGGTTTGCAACATTATGGGTAAATATTGTAATAAATCCACACTTTTAATAATACAGTATCTCAGAACTCGTCTGTCAGACAGGAGTTAATTTGGTGATTTCTATTTCAGACTGAAAAATATTATTTTACCACCACTACCTGGAATCTGTATTTATTCCAGTCTGAAAACCTGAGTTAACAAAAACATAATGCATAAATCACCTTAAGGACTTTATGAGGAATCTCAGGAAGTAACTTCTTCAGCTGATGCAGATCTGCCTCCAGGAGCCACTGGAGGGATGGAGCTCGGTTTAACATGAGCTGACTGACCAGGGGGTTTATGCACGGAAACTGAGACAGACACTCCTCCTCCTAAATGAAAGAGAAATATTTTATAGGAACATAAATCATGTTAAATCATACAATTTTGGTTTTGATGGTTTCTGTTTGTAATTTTTCCCTCACATTTGAACCCAAAGATGCACATATCAGTCACAGCTGCAAAGATACTTAATATTCAAAAACATTGCATGTGTGAAAAATATTACTGAATAATAACCACTGTGGGAATATGTACTGCTTCTACTACAATGATATATGTCTCTAATGAGGGAGAAACTGAGACTAAAGATAAACCTTTATAAAAACAAGTTTTTCCAGAGAAGGTGGAACAACAAACTACAGCAGATCGACGTTTAATGTCACCTGAGATGGGCTCACAGTCAGCCAGTTTCTGTCCAGGTATATCAGAGGATCCCCGTCTTTAGACATCAGCGTCTTGAAGCAGATCTGCTTAATAAATTGGGCCATTTCCAAAACTTCTGTTACAATCAGAACCTGAAAAGCAGAACAGACAACTAACAGGTAAGCGCTGTGTTATTACTGTGTAGGACGCGAGATTACAAACACAAACTGCTCCAGTTGGAGTACAAATAAGATATATTGTAGTGTCCCTTTCAATTTGTTTGTTTTACTAAAAAAACAGGAAACATTTGTGTTCTACCTTTACTTCCAGTTCCTCTGACTTCATGCCGAACAGAACCAGAGACGAATAAACCAACACCAAGTTGTTAAAGGCATTGCTTGAAAATCTGCAGTTCCACAAACACACCAACACACACACTTTAGGTGCAACATGTGTAAAAGAATGTATTGCTGTGCAACAATTTTACTCCACTTCTAATTTCTTTAGTTTTTATCTACAAATCCATATTTTCTTTGAGCTTTTCAGCTTTATTTCAGACCATAGTGGCACATTAAAAAATGTCTGCTTGGATCATAGAGAAGAGTACATGTGGAAATTCCTGGGCTGACCTACAGACCAGACACAGAGCCTGGGGTTCAAGATCTTTATGTAAGATTTAATTCTACTCTCTATGGGAACCACTTGTTTTTATTGAAAAAACTTATGTGTCAAACAGTTTTATATTCTGTGTTTTTGTCATAAATCAATTTAAACTGATGAAAAAAATGTATCTTTATGACCAGCTGCTAGTATCATGATCTAAAGCTTCTGTTTAAATGAATTATTTTATTAAGCAGTCTTAATAATGGTTAAACCTTTGGGTGAATGATTCATAGCTCAGTTAATGACTTAAGGGACATAAATAATTATCTGAAAATATGCAGTAATTGAAGCAACGAAAAGACGAAACACCTCCAGAGAGCCAGGAGAGTTAGTGACCAAAGCCACTTTACTACTGTAAACACCAAAAGATCTGTGTCAAGGAAAATATAAAAAACACCACCTTTGCGGTTTTGTTTATCAGCCTAATAAAGTCTGTGTTTTCTCTGACCCTCCACTCTGACTGTCAGGGCAGTGCAGGATTAGCCAACAGCAGCTGTATTGCAGAGAGAGAGCACTCAGCCTTATCACCAGTCCCTCACTGGCTCCATCATCACCCAGTTCATCCTGATCCTGCAGACACACAAAAACCCACTGAACTGCAGGCCACTGCATAGAACAGGTAGTAAATATAATATTTAGGCTGTGAGGACAGATTTGAACTAACTGGCCAGTCAATTCATTTAAATCTGTTATTTTTTTTTTTTTATTGGAACTTTATCCTCATAGCAGCAACTAGGAGAATACAATAGGGAGATTGCTTTATTGGTTAAAATCATAATTCACAACAGAGTTCTTCACCATTTTCACTAAACTCAGAAGGTTTAATAATGGTCTGTGGGTGAGAGTGTGACTATATAAATCCTGTGATATTGAATCATAGATCTCCAAAGTTCAGCTGTTTCAAAGTTCAGCTTTGAGTAAATACGGTCATATTTGTGGTACTTCCAAAAAAGAAAATTAAAAACAACCCACTGGACTTTGTGTCCAAGTCTGGCTTCTTTTGTGAGCCTGTGACTTCCCAAACCCATCTAAGTGTCTGAGAGGGGGCGTTGCTGTGCTACTGAATTATATCAGGCTAAATGTACCAGAGCAGGGGTGCCCAACCTTCTACTTTTGAAGTTGATGGCATGCCGAGATCTACCAAGCCAAACACAAGGGATGGGCAGTATTTGTTTTTTATTTGCACAGGTGGAGAATAAACAGTATGCATAAAAAAAGGTTCCCTGCATACTTTTTATTTTTCATTTTATTATTATGAAAATACACTTTGGCCTCTCGTGATCAATTATTCGATTAGTGTTTTTTAAAACTTTTTTTTTTTTTGTCATAGCCATAAATAAGTCTACATTGTAAAACTTCTTGCGACCGACTGAAACTCCGCCTGCGATCGACTGGTAGATCGTGATCGACCGGTTGGGCACCCCTGTATCAGAGGCTTGATGAGTCCTGATACCTGTATGATGATGGCGGTGCTTTCATCCACTGTGATCACAGCATAACTGTGGATCCCTCCGAGTTTTTGCAGTGTGGGACAGAGACTCCTTTCCAACACAGTTACACCAAAGCTGTAACGCAGATGGACACTTTATGAACACCACAGTATGCTCATCAGTGACACACCCTCTATGTTAAAGCCTTGGTTGTACTCTATAATCTATAAAAATTAAATTAACAATAAGACTGAAGCAAAACAATTTTAGCATAATCGTGAATATCACTTTCAGGCCTGCTCTTATTCCTGAATAAAATTTTATATTATTTTTTTTGCAGTTACATGATCCTAAGGATATTCCTTACACATTTATGTGCTTTCTCTTTGGATTTACTCATTTATATAATATTTCTATTTTTATGTGCTTCTGGCATAAATTTCTGGATCTTTTTCTTTTGCAGATATTTTTTAATCCAATGCATTTTTTACTATTTTTTTAACTCTGCAAACAATGCACTTTAAATTCTCTAAACACATTTATGATTCAAATTTAAGCCTACAAAGTCTTTGTATTTTGATTGAAATCCATCCATCAATCATTGATACCTACTGTCAGGGGGTTGGTACCTACAGTATATCCAGAAATTAGTGGGTGAGAGGTGGTGTACTCTCAACAGGTAACCAGTCCATCAAAGAACAAAGTAGGACATATAGGTATGCAGACAGACAGTCATAGCTAAGGTGAATTTAGAGGCCAAATACCATAGCATGTTTCCCTGGGTGCACAGGTAGAGCATGCAAACTGCATGCAGGAAGAGCCCTGGCCAGGTTTCCAAGATGGGACCTGAAAACAAGCAGCACTAACCAAAGCCATTTTTTTTTCAGTATTACATTTTTTTAATGGCTAAAAAGTGACAAATATAAAAGCCTGATAACATCAAGCTGCACAGAACTCTGCTTACATGATCATTGGTTAGAAAGCTTAGAAACCCAGCCCCCTTCGACTCTGCAATCCCAGCTGCATGATCCAAGAGCTCTCATGGCTCCAGCGGCTGACTTACATGGTTTTGCATGGATTTTATAGCTTTGATTTCCAAGACAGAAGGTTCTGAGAATAACTGTGCTGTTTCTACAGATTTCATTAAATTTTTTTCTAATTTTTTCTACATTAATTTAATTATTTATTTATTTATTTTTTTTTTTACAGATTTTGTTGTTTGCATGTTCTCCATGAGCATGTGTTGGTTCTCTCCAGGTACTCCGGCTTCCTCCCACAGTCCAAAATCATGAATGTTAGGTTAATTAGCTTCTCTAAATTCTCCTTAGGTGTGTGTGCATGAATGGCTGTTTGTTCTGTTTGTCTCTGTGTTGCCCTGCGATGGATTGGCAACCTGTCCAGGGTGTACCCTGCCTGTGGACAGCTGGAGATAGGCACCAGCACCCCTTGCAACCCCAGCAGGGATAAAGCGTGACAAAAAAATGGATGGAAATTTAAATTTTTCAGATTGAGTTTTACAAATATATTTTTTTCACATTGCTTTTTACAGATGCCATGCTTTTCACTTCAAGCCCAAATGTTTCATGATGACAACTCATGGACCATAATATAATGGAGGAAGTCTTTGCCCCTCACTAGAAGGGAAATCCCAACTCCCCCCCCCTGTAACATGCAATTTCCATCCATCCATTTTCTGACATGCATATCCCTGCAGGGGTCATGAGGGGTGCTGGTGCCTATCTCCAGCTGTCTACAGGCAAGATCCACGCTGGACAGGTCGCCAGTCCATCGCAGGGCAACACAGAGAC
Source organism: Cyprinodon tularosa (assembly GCF_016077235.1). Classification (NCBI taxonomy): domain Eukaryota; kingdom Metazoa; phylum Chordata; class Actinopteri; order Cyprinodontiformes; family Cyprinodontidae; genus Cyprinodon; species Cyprinodon tularosa. Next base: position 935,660 of record NW_024037916.1, read on the forward strand.
ACACAGGACAAACAACCGTTCTCACACACACACACACACACACACACACACACACTTAAGGAGAATTTATAGAAGCCAACTAACCTACAGAACCCACACATGCTCAAGGTACAGTATGTCATGCAAATTCCATGCAGAAAGACCCAGGTCAGGAATCAAACCCGGAATCTTCTTGCTGCAAGGCAGCTGTGCTACCCAATGCGCCACTGAGCAATCCTTAACATGCAATTTGAAGAGTACAATTCGTAAAACTCAATCTGAACAAAATATTGAAAGTATAAAATAGAAATGTAAAAACTAATTTTGAAAAATTTTAAAAAGATTTTTCAAAGTTTCATTTCTGGATTGCCTTTCTTTAAATTTTCAATTTACATAATGTGTTATTTGCTTGGAACAACAATGGAACAAAATTCACTCCATATGGTTTTTATCTGAAATTATGTGCACTATTAAAGGCATTTATTTTCACAATGAATCATGCAATATGATTGCATTCCCACTTCTGCATTTACTGTCAAAATGCTTATTGGATTACTCAGAACAACCTGAGACTCAGTGTCCTTCCAAAGAAATCTTTACTTGGCCATGACTTCCATATAAATTATTACAACATTTACAGCACTGTCATCAGCCAGGAAGGGTGTCGTTTAGAAATAGGAATTCAGCGATAAGCAGATGGTTTTTTTTTAGTATCTCTAAATGAAGCTCACCCTGACTCAAGTGTTTGCAGCAGCAGAGGAGATTTCAGAAGCCCCTCAGTCACTAACAACACAAACGGGACTTTTTCCTCCAGAGACCAAAATACTTTGTCAGAATCTATAAAGACAGAGACAGAAATTTAGAGGGGAAAGGAAAAATAGAATATCCATATGTGATGGTGAATAGGTTTTGTTGCAATGGCAGCAGACCGGCATTGGAGCAGCTAGTGATGAAGGAAAGGTGTCTGATGCTCCTCTCACTGCAGACGGTGAACCAGGGGGACTGGCCTGGATGGTCATATTCCACCAAGAGAGAGAAACAGCTCCAGGGGAAGTCAGGGCCGATATGTTGCTCAAACACCAGTACACAATCACTGTCACACACGCTGATTAAACAGGACACAAAGAGAAGCAAACAAAAACCATGCTTCAGCACACCGTATTTTAGTTCAAGTTTTCATAGTAAAAAAAGCTTCAACCGAGAGGAGCAGAATTAGCCTGTTTGAGGTTAGATTCAAGATCATCAAAGAACGTAAATACAAGGAACAGTGTACAGTTTTCTTAAGAACGTAAGAAAAAAGAAGTTTCAAAAATAATCCTTGTGTTGAACAGCAGGAGAAAGACCTTCTAGTATGTTTTTCAGATTAATGCGGCCTTGAAAGGTGGAATTACTGCCAGTTTTGTTTTCGTCAACGATGATGTTGGGATAATTATCATTGATGATGTGTGAGTTTATTACACCTTAATATTAGCTGATTGTTGTTTTCCCCAGTAGTTTGTCTAATTAGGCCAGTTCCTCGCTCCAGATATATACAGTTATAATCTTCATTCTATATGTGGCAAAGATTTGGGAATGGAATGAGAGTGGAGTCCTTCAGCTAAGAACAAAGTGTAATTTTTATTAAGGCTGCAGCCATGGATGTCTCCTCATCTGTAAACATGTAGGATGTAAAATGTTATGATGTGGCAGACTAGAGTTGTCGACAATGCTTCTTGGTTAATCATGGCCACAATGGTTAATCATGGCCCCTTCCTGAGAAGTACATGTAAGCCCAGTTTGTAAGTAGATGCCTTCTGTATCCCAAAGTAACCTCTCCCGATCTGAATAAGACACAAATTCTATCAAAATCTGTTGTCATGTCTCATGTTTATTTAATACAAGTTATGAAGTGTTATTCAAAAAGTTTGTCCCGAGTGATCTCTTTTCAGGAAAAAAAAACTGGAGAGAGAAAGCTTCAAGGTGTAGACACAGAGCTTTCCTTTAACAATGACAATAACAAAAACTGATTAGCTAAACATGGATCTTTGATGACTAAAACATGACTGGTCATAGGTGTGACTTTTCGTCAGTGAGACGAGAAAAAAAAAAAATTTGTGAGTGATTGGTCAGACATTTAAAATGCATCATTGTGCTGTAATCTGCCAAGCAGTATCAGCCGTGCTGCTGTGTCCTGTTTGGTTATGCTGCCCACCTGCCATGAAGCGCTGGACATTCTGCATGACCACAGATGGATCATGGCAGCAGCAGCAGGAGAGAAAATAACGGTCCAGTACTGCATGCTAAACTCTAAAAAGCGATGTGCTTCCAGATGTGCTTGTGCAGAAATGCGCTTTTGCACAAGCGTAGCTCAGAGTCTGTGCTTCACGCTCCACACTGACGGGTCGCTCTCAGCAGTATGTCTCTTCGTGCTCTTGCTACTTACCGTATTTTCGCGACTATAAGGCGCATATAAACGTGTTTTTTTTCCTCAAAATGTGCGGCGCCCCTTATAGTGCGGTGCGCCCTATGTGTGTTGTTACTGCGGACGTTTGTGGGGCGTGGATTGTGTATAAAAGAACAGGTATGTGCTTTATGCAGAACTCCTCATCTCCTCAATGAGGAGATGAGGAGTGGCTGAGGGAGGTGTATGTAAGGAGACCAGGTGGTTTTTTCCACTCATCACCATCGCTGTTAATCTGTGACTTCATGCGTGCCCATCTCACGGCCGATGTGAAAAACATGGTGAAACAAATGAACGCTGTGCTTGCTGATATTCCCGGTGGTCTTACTAAGGAACTTCAACCGCTCGACATCGGTGTGAACCGGCCGTTCAAAGTAATGCTGCTTTCACACCGGACACAGCAGGCGTGGCAGAAGCAGCGAGTTTACATACAAAGTCAATGGTTGAGGCGCATCAAGGCGCAGCAAAAGGTCCCGCAGTGCGTTTTGAGCAGCAGGCACAGCGCGTCTGAGCAGCTGAAGCAGCCGCATCAACCAATCAGAGAAGCTGATCTGGGAGCTGACAGCGAGACAGGCACATCGCTAATGACACAGAGCGCTGTGATCGCTCCTCTGAAACAGGTTATTAACGCCTAAATTAACTTAAAATGCTGAAACCTGCCGACAGAATATGTTCGCTTTTAGTATCCTGGTGCCTGCAGTTTAGATTATTTAGATAAAAAACACCTACCAGCTGCTGCGGTGAACCGCGAGGAGGCGACCCGGCCAGAGGCTGCTGTTGAATTAGGTTTTCAGGTGGATTTTCCCACTTAAAAACATATTAAAACTACGTTATTCCCACTGATCACAGCAAATATAGATGCAAGGCAAAGAAAGGATAGGATAGCGCCGCCCAACACGCGTCAGACACACTTTTGCACCGCGCAGCTGGAGCTGCAAAGCTGCTTCAGCCACGCGTCAGGACTAACTGGTACAATCTAAACTGCAGGCACCAGGATAATAAAAGCGAACATATTCTGCCGGCAGATTTCTGCATTTTAAGTTAATTTATGCGTCAATAAACAGTTTCAGAGGAGTGATCACAGCACTCTGTGTCATCAGCGATGTGTCTGTCTCACGGCCAGCTCCCAGGTTTGATTAATACTTTGTAATAAATACACGAATAAAGCACAATCATACTCAGTTTTTCTCCCGCTCTATTTTTAAATACGCAGTAGAGGTATTTAAACGTAGTAGAGGATATGTACCGGTATATACTGTATAACCCGTGCCCTATAGTCCGGTGCGCCTTATGTGTGTGTTAAATACAGAAATGGCACACATAACTGAGACTGCGCCTTTTAGTACGGTGCGCCTTATGGTCGTGAAAATACGGTAATAAACTATGGTGCTAATCACCCTCTGCTAAGAGTAAAAAATCCCTTTGTCTAACTATTAAGATTTTATTTCTTCCAGCTCACAAGAGGTGATGCTGAACCTTCTTTAATTTCTACCAAATGGAATCCCTAAATCATATCCAAAGTGCATATGCATACACACATACATTTTGAATATTTTTCTCTCATTGTTCTCATTTCTGTTTAAATATGCTGTAAATGTTTCTTTGTATAGTCAATAAAACATTTTCTGTTTCCTTTAATATATGTCAACATTTTAGCAAGCAGATTCATTAAATTTAGGTAAGGCAATTATGTAGGTTCTCTTTCCATTGTTTTTAATATCAAAATCCTGCAAATTTAAATCTAATTTGACCCCCGAGCAGCAATAATTCCTGGTGCAATTTCTAAGAAAAAAAGCCAAAATTGCCAAAGTAGCAAGAAGAAAGTTTTAGTTTTTTTTTTTTACTAATGAAGAGTTTATTGATCTGTGTGTAATGGATAATTAATAGTAGATCAGTAAGTATTTGCTTTTGAATGGAAACTTTGTATGTCTTAACCATTCCTTTATTCTACCTTTTGATAGCTTGTCTGTCTGCTATATTAGCCAATATGATGTGTTGAACTAGATCTGCTATTTTCACAGCTTTTGAGACATTTTTTTTTTTTTTTTATAAAGTAGGGCTTTAATTCATAAACCAGTTTATTTATATTCTATAAATCAAAGTTTTCTGCCCAACAGCAATGATTCCATCATTCCAAAACCTGTTATTGTAGTATCTAGGCAAGAGCTGTCAGTCTGGTAAAGAATCTGGTTGTTATTCAAAATTATGAAGGGTAACTTTTTTTTTGCAACATAAAACTGACTAAAACTAGACTAAAACCTTTTTTTAAGTTTTAGCCGACTAAAACTGACCAAAACTATGCAATATAGTAATGACTAAAATGCGAGATGGCTATCAAAAACAACAGCGATTGCTGCGAACAGATGCTTACAGGCTGACCACACTGGCACCGTTCAGTTTCTTCTGTGCCTCATCGGGACAAACCGATCTCACAGCAGCTCCTGCAGCAAAGAAAACACACTCAACTCAGAACTTTATCAGAACCGTTTGGTTTTAAGGCTGATTGCTGCAGAGAGCCTGTTAGTTATAGAAATAAAGGAAAAAAAGTTCTCACCACAAACTTTACTCAAGTTGCTGATTATCACAGATTTGGTTTCATGAGACTCCACAGAGAGAATGATGAGCATCTGAGAAACATGAAAACAGTTTATATCTGAGGATTCATTCATTATTACACCGTCTTGGAAAAGTAATTTAGCTCCTTAAAGGTTTTCACATTTTGTCACATAATTTTATTCAGATTTGATATGATAGAAAATCTGTTTAGTTTACATTTTAGAAGTCAAAATCAAAACTAAACCATTTTTGTTGAACATTACATTTGTAGTCAGGTAACTTCTTAGTGGCACCTTTCTCTACAGCTTCAGACCTATTCAATTAACTTTATAGCAGCTATGTTTAACTAGAGAGAGACATTTTTGCTCATTTTTCTTTGTGAAATAGCTCAATCAGACTGGATAAAGAGCATTCATGGTTAATTTTCATGTAGATAAAAGTCAGGACATAAACCTAACACAATATTCTCTTTAAGCTTATCTATTCTATCACAGCTCTGGTTGTATCTTTATGCCTATTGTCTTGCTGGAAGGTGAAATCCATCCATCTCTCAGGACTTTTGCAGCTCCTAACTTCACTTCCCAGACTTTCCTGTATTTCATTCTATGCTTCTTAACATTAGCTCTGAGCAGCTTTCCAATCCCTTCTAAAGAAAATCATCCCCACAGCATACTGCTTTTACCACTCTGTTTCCCTGTAAGGAGGTCCAATGATAGTTTTACCTCTACACATAATGCCCATAGGTCAGAAATGTTCCACGTGTTTGTGGTGCCCCCTAGATGACATTTGACAAACTGCAAACACCCTACTCTAATGCCATCCTGCTGCAAAGTCTAGACTTGTAGTGTTTTTTCTATTCTTATAGGATATGATCATGTTTGAGGCTCTAATGTGACCAAATGTAGCAAATTCCAAGAGTTAAAAGCGCTATTGTTAGAAAACTATGTGTGCAGTTGAGAAAACTGACTTTCTCTGCATTGTTGTTTCCTTTTCTGCCTCCAAGCCATTCAGCCAAAAGCTGCTGAAGTTCCAGCAGTTTGAAGTTGGATTCTTCCTTCTGGCTGAGGAAGAGGATGATCTGCAGCCTCCTCAGCAGCTTCATCAGGCTTTGATCCACGCACGCCTCAGCTGCTTTCGTCAGGTACTCTTGATCAGGAGAAGCATCATAGAAAACATCAGATGACATATACTGACTTTCACTTCATCATATGAGTAATTTGGAATTACAAAACCAGGAAAAGCTACAAAAAGAAAAATCTGTCATTTTCTTTGTAGTTTCTTTCTATCTTTATCCCTGTATCTGACTGTGGCTTAAATGTGTGGACGCTAGTAAAAGATCTCAGCAGGCTTTCAACATTTTTACATCTAATTAACTCAAACCAAAAACTACTGGAATAAAGTTGCTTTAAAGGGAAACAGCAGGAGACATCAGTTCCTACTTACCCACAGCTATGCTCAGGTCACACTTCAGCAGCAGCTCTTTGAATGTCACTAACACATGGATGAGGGCAACCAGGTTACAAAGCTGCTCCTGGTCTGGAGAAATAAGAACAGGAGTGTGAATTTGAAATAAACAGATCAGGAAACAGACCCCATAGAATTCAAATGAAAACTGTGACAGGTCACACAGTACCCCGGATGAGCTCTGTGCTCTCTGCTGGGGTCCTGCAGAGGGCCCTCTCCTGCTGCTTCAGCAGGAAATGAGTTTGGTCCGGGGCCAAGCAGCTGAAGTCTCCCCACGAGGGGAAGTTGAGCCCCAGCTGTCTGGCAGAACTCAAGCACGGCTGGGCAAAGGCCAGCAGCTCATTGTAGGCCTGCTGCTGACTTTCTGCAGGGAAGCATCAGCATTAAGGAAAAGGTTTCCTTTGTTTAGTTTGATCTTACGATCAATCAGCAAAAGAGAAAGTCATCTTTAAAGGATGATGTCTATGATATCAATGATTAGCAGGATGGAGTGCTGCAATAACTTTTTTAAAACAAAGACATTCCTTGGGATTAAATTACATCTAATGAAAGATTTTAGAAAAAGTTGAAGAATAATAAATATGCACCTGTAGGCTGAACCTGAATGACTCGGCTGTGATGTTTCTCCTCAGGGTTTGAGTCACAGACAGAGCGACCCTCGAGCTGAGCAGCAGGGTTCTGCTCTCTAAAAGCATCTCCTACCACAGCGATGCTCATGTATGCAGGCCTCCTGTCTGTGCTCCTTATCTGTTCTGGAGGTGGCTGCTGCTCCTTCTCTGGTGATGGATGATTCATCTCTGCTGCTGTCACAAAAAGCAGGGGGGAAATTTTACCTAAAGGTTTAGATTTACCAGAAAAGCTTGAAAAAAACTCAGTCTAGGTAACTGGACGTGAAGTTTTCTAGAAGATGTTTCCCCTTTCATCTTAGAGGCTTCTTCAGTTCTAACTAGTGGTGGGAAGCACCAAGATTAAGAGAGGCGAAAAGTCTTCTAGAAAAATTTACATCCAGTTGCCTAGACTGAACTTTTTCAAGCTTGACCATGACCCAGAGGACTGAGAATCTTCACAAATATTTGGCAGAAAACTGAGCATATTTACTGTTTTTAGTTTTTCCAATCTAAACAAGTCAGAACTGTACATAAAGGCCCAGAAATAAACAAACCCCACACTAACATGGAATCAGAGGTGCCATTTTAAAATGCACTTCCTTCATAGAGATTTACTGTATAAAATTGGTATTGTGTTAAAACTGGTTCCCTTTTTCAGACTTAGCTTTGAAATATGTTTTTAAAAGGGTTGAAGATGTTCAAAAAAAGTTCTGAGTTGTGATTTGGGTCATTCTCCCATTGGAAGGCCCATTGGCTAAGAGTCATGTGCCAAAATGATTACAGGCTATGAGGAGCTTAAAAAGTGACTAATAAATTAATTTGTAAGAATTTCTGGTAATACAGTCAATCATTATTTGTCACTACTTCCTGTTTCTACATTTAACCAGCTCTGTGATTGGATGCCCTCTGGAATCAGTGCAGGAGGTGGGGAACAAAATGATCCTAACTAAATTAACATCTCTGTTGGATAATGTCTCCTACTCCACACATGAAGCAGTTGCTTGACTGTACAGCTCGGTCAATGACAGACTGCTAAAGATTAAATGCACCAGGCAGCGTTATCTCAGATCCTTCCTCCCAGCAGCTGGAAGACTTTAAAACCATATTTTTTCCCAACAACCTCATAAGTTGTTACATTCCTGCTGATTTTAGCAGTTTCTGTTTTACTCAGTTAAATAACGTCATTTTTTTTTTTTTGCATAACTCTGGTGTCACTGCTATTTTCTACATACCATTACTGTAAAAATGTCCACAGCTGTTTATTGATTAGTCATTCTCAAGATATTATATTGTAAAAACACTGTACAGTACATTATTTATCATCTGTTATTCTTATACACATTTCTAAGGTTCACATGGTGTGACTACTTCTGCTATAACCTTTTGCTGCTGTAAACACAATTACCCCATTGTGGGACAATAAAGGGATTTTCTGTTCCATCTATTCTAGTTTGTCGCCAATGGATACAAAATAGTTTAGAAGTTTCCTTCTTATTCCCAATATGGGGAGATAATAAGAAGTTTCCTTCTTATTATGATCTTATTTCTTATCTATAGAAACTGAAAACCCGTGCATCTTTAATCATTATCTTAAGAAGAAAAAGAAGCAGAAAAATGTCTGTACCTGCAGAGATGCTTGAACTTGAAGACGTTGCACCAACTAAAAGTACCTGCTGAGACCTCAGCATCATAAAGGCAGACAGCGGGTCGAGGTTATTAAGCATCAAATTCCTCTGATTATCTCTGATAATTGATCCAGTGGACAAAGTCAGCTCAGAGCTGTTAGAGCTCTGCTGGGTCTTAAACTGCGTGTCGATGCTGCTGCTGTTTTTAAAAGCAGATGAACCAACAGCAGATTCTGAAGGTCTCTTATCTGAGTCCCTGTCTTCGACTCTGCTGGTGAAAATGGCAGAACTTTGTTCATGACTGCTTGTAGCAGCAATGTTTGCTGAGAACGAGCTCTGAGATGAATCAACATATGCTTCTTTTTGAAGATTGGTTTTGTTTGGAGAATCCACACTAGAAAAGTCAACTGAGAACACAAGAAATATATCAAATATAAACCTCCGCCTTGTACATTTCTGGATATTGGCTGAAAACATTATAAAAAATTGTGTTTATGACCAAAATACGTGTTTTATTTAACTGCAATTCTGAAGGAAAATGTCTAAAAATACCTCTAATCAGATTCTCTCCCTGCTCATCTTCAGGGAACATTCTTCTGAAGTCTTCCTTTTCCACCTGTTTGTTGGAAGGAACCTCAGACATAATCCTCTCGACGAATTCTAGATGTTTACCCAGAACTATCTCTGGTGTTCCTGGCTCCATATGTAAATCCAGTAGGTCATTGTCACAGCTGAAGCTTTGTTTTTGTAATTTAATAAATCCCAGCGCTTCAGGCACAGGCTGAAAACCAACAGATGGTTCATATACAGACAGCTCTGGGAAAGAAGTATAGGAGAGTTTGGGAAATCGTTAGTAGATTAAAGAAGATTCTGTCCAAAAGGTGACAGAAGGACAGGCAGTACTAAATGTTAGGATCTATTTGATAGAAATTATGTGGATGAATTAATCAGGTGATATAATCCATTAAAAGAAATCTGAGGGATGAAACATTTCCAAAGAACAATCGAATTTAGCTCAAGAAAATTTTTAGATTTTTTAATATATGTCGGCAGTAAAATCTATTTAGAATCAAGGCCTCAACTGAAAGAGAAAGTACAGAGTACTGTTTTGGTTTTTTTGTTACGATACCACCATTTTAAAGTCAATATCAATATCCAGGGAGAAAAAACAAACACTAAGATTAGCTAAATTTTAACTTGGAAAAAAATCCTTTTTCAATTTCGCAAACAAACATCCTTTCTAAAGGATTACAGATGCTAGTTAAATAAAAGTGCAAAATAAATAAACCAGAAACTTAAAATTAACAAAAGCCAAAACATGCAGACCACACTTGTCTTCAGTATCGACACCATTAGCATTGTATCAGGATACAATGTTTGTGTATCGATACTTTTGATAACCCTTCAAGAAATAAATGTTCCAGAAAGTTCCCCAGATTTCTGAATTCACTAAAACAAATCTGACACCTGCACTCATCTCATTTGATGCTAAACATACCACAAAGCAGCTACAAAATACATTGAAACACACTTTCAGTTCTCACTAACTAGAGCAGATAAAACCCAAACAGCTTTGGATGAATACAGTGAAGATATTTAGTAAAGCTGAGCAACTCATGCCCTCTGCTATTACAGGACTGTGGTTTAGCATAGATGTAAAGTCAACCATGAATCCTCTGTATGCTTCCTTACTTTGCATTTCATTTTTTTTCTCTAAGTGATGCTTTTCATTTCTGTGTCTATTCTGAAGCAGTATTTTAATGAATGATGCCGATGTTTATTACCTGACAACAGGAAACGCATAACAGAGGTCAGATGCTTCTCCGAGTTCCAAACAGTTTTATTCATTTTAGTCTGAGTTTCTGTCGGCAGCAAAGATCTACAAGAAAATCACAGATTTTTACTTTTTTTTTTTAAAAAACACAAACTCAGAAATACACCAAAACAAGGAGAGAAAAAAAAAACACACTACATGGTGTACTTTGTTTTCTGTTTGTTTACACCTGCCTGTATTCTTACAGAGGGCAACACTTCCTCATACAGCTTCTGCAGGAGGTGTTTTACCTCCTGCAGCAGCTGTATGATGAAGTGTTGCCTTATCTGGACAGCATTTACATTTACTGAGGGGTTTTTGTTTATCGTTTGGTGTTTAAACAAAAGCTGAAAAGTTTTCTCACATAGGACTAAACGGAGGCAACTCTTCTCTCTGGAGATGAGATGTGGACATATTGATGTAGGCTTGCTTCTGCTTAGGAATTGGACTGAGAATGAGGTCCAGTTCTGTTCCAGCTGGAGACACAATATCCTCTTAAAAACAATTAAAGAAAGAAATTTAGCCCCATCGCTGTTACATTCCAGACTGCAGGTTTTTTTGTGCGTATTTAGAACCTCTACCTGGGCTTTGTAACTCAGCAAGTTTTCCTCTTAACCTGTTTTCTTTTCTTTGTTCTTGTTTTGAATCAAACTGAGAAATATCCACTGAAACCTTGGAAAAAGACACTATAAAAAAGGAGAGAAACATTTCTTAATTTTTGTTTTCAATTTTTATATGATGAAAAAAAAATGTAAATCTCCTACATACTTCTGCGAAGCAGATCCAGGACAGAACACTGCATGTCCAGCGGTTCTGGAGAACTGTTAACAAAACCGCTGACACTGCAAAAAGCCATGTAGCTTTGAGGGTTAAGCTGGAAACGGTCGACTACAGGTGATAACAGCAGAGACTGCAGGGAAGAGATTTGGAGAAAAGACAGAACCAAACGATCTGAAACTTATAATCTTAATCACAGTCTATGCTTACTGGATGTTATGTTTTACTACAGTATAACAAAGACTGTATAGTCTAGAAGTGGACCGAAAAATGATGCAACAGGCAACTGTATTAAGCCCCTTTTACTTTACACTTGGAAAGTAAAAACTATCACATTACTGACTGCCTTGATAAGTCACCTAATAAGAGTCAAGGCCACATGTGTTGCTTTAGAGAACATTAAGGAAAAAAGGGAAAAACAATAAAACAAGAAACAGAGCAGACAGGTCAAGAATAAAGTTGAGGATCATTTAAGGCAGGAATTTGTAGTAAAAGAATGAAAATCCCCCAGAACACTTTAATGATTCTGCCCTTTCTGGTTCTGTTTAAGTTTTCATTTTGGGTTCTCAGTTATGCTTTATTTTATGTTATTCTGTGTTTGTCAAGATTTATATTTTTCCTTAATTCATAGTTTTTCTCTCCCTTGTTATTTCTTTCAGTTACCTCTTTTAGCATATTTGGTATTATTTATTTATGGGTCTAGTCTTAGTTGTAAGCTTTTTTTGTTGCTCCATTGTGTCTTTCTTTTTCTTTCCCCTTAGCGCATTTTTCGTTGCTCTTATCCACACCTGCTCCTTATCAGCTGATTAGTCCATTTATTGTTTCTTTCTCCCATATATATATACCCCTCTTCTGCAGTTCCTCTTTGCTGGATTATCTTCATTTTTAATGTATGTTTCTCCCAAGTGTCTCATACTATATATTTCTAAGTTCCCTGTCAGTTTAGTCTAGATTTATGCATCTGTTGACACCAACCTCATCATAAAACCTACAAGAACCTACTTCTGTCTCTGTGTTCGGGTCTTCTACAAATACCCACCAAACCTGATGAACACAGTTTAATCTATCATCCAGAAATGGAAAGTATATGGAATAACTATTAATCCTAAGTGGCTTATAATTTAACTTAGCCATGGATTAAGCCCTATAAACTTAACAATTTCTTATGTTTATATTAGAAAGTATAAGGATATGAATATTTATATTAAGTAATGTACCTCTGTCTCTAAGAGTGGTTGTTGAACAAACTCCTCCTGAACATCTCCATACGTGTTTTTGTTGATGTTGTCACCTGGAGGTTTCTGATAGGATGCGCATCGTCCGAAGCAGCTGTGATCAAACAGAATTCTGGTATCATTGATATTTAGAGACAGAAATCTGTATTCTAGAGCCGCTTTCAAGAAGTAGTTAATGGTATAGAGAAGGATATTCATGAATTTTTGAAAAGATCCACCCTCTCCACCTTAAAAAAATGCACATGCACATCCCTGTTACTGCTTCTGAGGGGGGGACGCCTAATAAACGTCTGTGAGAGCATGCATCAGCCCATTTCTCCTCTTCCACGCTGTTTAAAAGATGCTGTTCTTATTGCTCATACAAGCTTACTTTCCAAAAGAAGATTTGCAATTTTTCCACTCAGACTCACCACAGGTAAGTGAAAATGGGGACAAGCATATAGGACAGACTTACAGAAACATATCACCAGAATGATTGACAATTTGGAGGACCACTTATTTTGACGAACCACACGGAAAAAAGAATGTCCTCCACTATACCTTTAGGACTTTGATCAGAAATAAACCTGAACATAGAGTCCTCAGAGATGGCGATTCCTGCTGAGTTCAGCAGAGGGTCGGCGACGGGAAGCGTTTTAAGTCTGGACAGTGTGGCTTCCAGAGAGGGTACATGTCTTTTTAACTGCGACAGCAAATCTGGAGCTATGATCTCCTCAGAAAGAAAGAGATCTATGGATGTAAACAGGTTTGGAAGAGTAAAACAGATGAATATATGTTGCAAAAAGATAGAGAAGAGAAAAATGAAAAATGATTATTTACCTTTACTTTCTGGACCCTGTTGGTCAGTTGTACACTTAGAAAATATTTCCTGACATGTATCTTCAATCGGGTGTTTGAGAAGGAAAACATACTGATCCTGGTCCAGGGAGTCAGGATTAGAGCTGGAGACTGTCTCCATATCCTTTTCTACAGTAAATCTGGAAAAAAAAAATGTTTAATATCTTCAAAAATCACTGTGATGAAAATGTACCATTTAAATGGTTTAAACCTTTCCAGTGAGTTCCCTATTTCATTATTTCCACCAAGGTCATCTAGAACCGAACAACTGATAAAGAGTTGGCAGGAAGAAAACACCTCTCCTGTAAACACAAATGACAGAACAACACATTAGATTAGGAATGAAATAAACACAGTAATTCTTGCAATTTTTTTCTAAACCCTTGCAAGCATTTTACTAAAAATAAGCAAAGATGGAGATTTTTTGGCAGTAAAAGTAAAGAACAAATTTACTTTTGTTTCTTAGATGTTACTCTGATTTTAAACATCAAACTGTTTTTCCTCTCCACTGTCGCTACAAGCATGCTTAGTGTGAGGGATTGTATTTGAGTCAATGCAATCAACTGGTTTTCCTTAGATAGAAAACTTTGTATCAATTTGACTGTATGATCTGGTTGAACTGTAAAGTGCCTTGAGATGACATGTGTTGTGAATTTGGCACTATAGAAATAAACTGAATTGAATTGTTATTCTTTATTAATCTGTCCACTTGATTGGAAGACATTTTACTACTATGGATGTCTTCAGTATATATTAGTACCACTACCCTTAAAGCTACAGTGTGTAACTTTTAGCGACATCTAACGTCCAGACTGCAGACTGCAGCAACATGAACATCCCCCCCCCCCCCCCCCCCCCCCCCCCACCGCTTCTCCCCCCCAACAGTACGGCGAGCGTTACGGGACAAAATGTCTTCCACGACGTCCGCATCACCTACCTTCTCAAGTGATGAGGTTTGTTTACATAGATAATTTTACAGACAGTATTTCATTAGTCTGTGTAGGGTATAGATTTCATGTAGACTTAAGATAAGAAATATACCCGTTATTTTTTCTACATCGTTGTGACGTTTTGGCGATCTCGCAATCGCTAGTTTGTTGGCCGTAGCGCAAAGATGTCTGCCTCCATGGCTGCGAGACCCGCTCCTATGTAATTATAAATAACGAATTCTAAGGCAACGCAAATATTAAGGTTAAGAGGCTGAGCTCCTAGATGATGATAAAGAACATAGTTATGTATAATATATTACATTTCTGACTGTATATCCCTGTAATTATTACACACTGTAGCTTTAATACACTCCTTATCAATCTAGTATTCTTCTTTTACTCAAACAGCAATAAATCCCTCACGCTAAGCAAGCTTGTAGCGATAGTGGAGAGGAAAAACTCCCTTTTAACAGAAAGAAACCTCCAGCAGAACCAGGCTCAGTGTGAGCGGCCATCTGCTGAGGCCGACTGGGGTTTAGGGAGACAGAAGCAGAGATACAAAAAGAAGCAGAGATAAATAAGGCAACTGTAAAAGGCGGCCCCGTCCAAAAAACACACAGCCAGGCAGACGAGCTCCAAGCCAACTCCCATGTCAGAGAATGAAGAGAGCACATCCAGCCAGTCCCAGTTAGAGAAACAGGACTACACTGGAAAACAGGCAGATCTCCAACAGCTTTAAAAAAAGGCATACTTTCTAAACATTTGGAACAAAAGCAGCTTTGTGTTTCACCAGCGACCTATCCAGGCTGTATGCCGTCTTTCACCCATGTGACCCAGATGAACTGAATTATACTTATTTACTTATTTACATACAGTAAGTAAGTTTATATATAAAAATTCCTAAAAAACTGTAGAAGAAACTGGGAAGATATTCTAAACCCTTAGTATACTTGAATCTGAGAAATATAAGCTATGTAAAATAATTTTAAGTATTAATTCATATTTTACCTAAAACTCAGAGTTTACTGCACTTCAATCAGTAGGGAGTTCAGGTCTATACTGGGAATTCTCCTCTTTTGTCAAAAAGGTAAGATGTTCCATTCAAAATGCTTCCAGATTTATTTTTAACAAAATACCTGCAGTTGCAGCGGCAGACTGTTGTGGTTTTTCTCTTCTTCTCTGTGAGCATAACACTGGTGTAAATTTATGATAACAGTTTTATTATTTTCCCCCAAATTGCTAAAATAATACCACACACTTATAACATTTATAATTTAGAAATTATTTATTTATATAAATAAAAAGTTTCCACCACAGATACTAGATGCCCCATTGTTAACTGGGCTAAAGTTCCTCTCAAGAAGATAAAAAAAGATAAATATCAGACAAAAGTTCAATCACTACCTCAACTTTTAAAAATATTAAACATTTTGTGATGCATAAATATCTTTTGATTACAAATCCAGAACAGTGCAGTTTTAAAGATACATTATTTAAATAATATGCAAGACCAGTGAGCACTATTAACGACTTGTGAAACACAGTTAAGGCAGAAATTCATCGATAGAGAAATGGTATAGAAGTGTGCTATGAACCAAAAGAAAAAGCAAATTCTTATTTATTATAATAATATCAGAATTAATCAGTGCTAACATATAACTGGGATGTTCAAAGTTTTCCAGACCAAGGACCCCCAAACTGATGGCGAAATGGAGCGGGGACCGCTAATTATATATTGTGTTATATCAAACTGGTCCTATAGTCACTCTATTACACATGGAGTAATGTAACAGAAGTAATTTCTCTCTGGGATCATTAAAGTATTTCTGATTCTGATGGGACAGGTGTTGTGAATGAAACGTTGCCCAGCTTGAACAAGCTCCTGTGTGTCGCTAAATGTGTGCATTAATGACTGAAAGACATCTTCTGCCTCCATTCGTCTGTTTTCTACAGTCTGTTGAATTCATGTTAATGTCTATTTAAAGACATTTCAATTAGTGCAAGGGGGGGATATAAAAACAAAAAGTCTATCAACCAAGACTTTCGCAACCCCCATTCAGTACCTCCGTGGACCCCCTAGGGGTCGCGGACCCCTGTTGAAGACCTTTGACATATAACATTGTTAATTTGCTGATTAAAGTTAGTCTAACTTGGTTGCTTTACATAAGTTTAATTAGTCCTGTGTGTACAAAATCATATAAGTTTTCTTGTACGTGTTGCTGTTCATGTGTTTACTGTTCATTTGTTGATTTAAGACAATTTGTGAATAAATAATCAAGTTATTGTATTCATATGTTTTCTTTGTACCTGATAATATTTAAATGCATTTTAACTTACATTAACACCATATGAATTACAATAACTTGTATATTTATTCACAAATTGTCTTAAATCAACTAATGAACAGTAAACACATGAACAGCAACACATACACTGTGAGTTACAAAACGAGATCCAAAGTTTCCTAAATTCACAACATATACTAAGCAGTTCTTTCCCAATATTTTTATTGTACAAACAAATATTTAGAGGACAATACACTTCCAGTATGTTTTGCAGGCACACATATATCCATTCATAATTATCTAAATGTGTGTATCTTTACCTCGGATCCATGGTTTCCTGTAGGTGACATCAGGAAGCCTCCCACTGTGGGGATACAGATCACTGGTAACAGTTAGATAAGGTGGAGGCAGCTCCAGCACGTCCATGAAAGCCTTCATATTGGTGCTTGTCTAAAAAGGGGTTTACAAATATGAAACCTTAAATCTCACCTCCAAGGCAGAAAGTTCACTTTAAAAAGACAAGACTCACCTCGAACACATAGTCAAACGCTTTAAATCGGATAGCAGAGAAGAGTTTAGTTGGAAAACAGTTGCTCTTTTCACACCTTTAAAATGTAAAAACAAAGTTTTTTGATTAGAAAAATTAGTTCTTCATATCTAAAACAAAATATTTAACTGTATTTTTTACTTGAACTAATTTATACATTCTATCTATTCTATCTATCAGTACTTAATCTGGAGTAAAATATGCTAACAGGTTAGCAACCTTGTAGCTAGCATAGAAAAGTTAGTTTTACAAGTTTATCATACACTTTAAATATAAGAAATTCATTAGAAGTAAAATAAATGTATTTTCCTAATCATACTTCGATACAAAATATTAATCTTACATCTCTGAATATGGATTTTCTTAGTATCTGCATAGGAAGCGGAGACCGGTTCAGACCAGTTCAGCGACAAAGATTGTCTATTGGGTTTATCGAAAGATGCGCACTTTAACCATCTTTCTGTCAAGGGTTTCTTTTTTTTTTTTTTCTTTTTTTTTTTACATTTTTGTATTCATTTTCAGACTAGATGTATTACACTAGTTAACTACAAGAATTAATAATAAATACAAAATTATTTATTATCATAGTAAATGTAAAAATGTCTATAAGGAAATGTAGATTAAGCCTGAAATGAGGTGCCAAAGCAGCTAAAGGTGATGATGGTCTGTTTGATTAATGATAAGTCTGTGTGTGAAGGTAATGAAAGGCATTCGATATAAGTCTGTATGAATGGAGGGGGGGGTGTATATTCACAGCTTTGAAATATAAACTGTCTTTTATTTTTTATTTTTTTTTGTTTTGCATTGAACTCTTTAATTCATTAATTACTCTAACTTTGTGTTTCTTATTTTCATATGGTATACAATAGGGCGGGATAATTTTTTTATTTTACATGTCCATTATGATTAGAATATGTTTTGAAATTTTTAGAAATAAAAAACTTTATGCAGGCATCCCCAAACTCGGTCCTCAAGGCCCCCTGTCCTGCAGGTTTTAGAGGTTTCTCTGCTTCAGCACAGCTGGTTATAATGATTGCAGTAGACCAAAAGCCTGTTGATCAGCTTTCAATTAAAATCAGCTGTGCTGGAGCAAGGAAACCTCTAAAACCTGCAGGACAGGGGGCCTTGAGGACCGAGTTTGGGGATGCCTGCTATAATGTAAGTATATTTTCCAATATTTGAACACACATTTTGACCCTTAATTCAATAATATGTAATATTACATGCAGCTCATCTCATTGAGAGGTGGGGAGGACTTTCCATTTGTGTCATATTATTTTCTGTCAATGTAGGCATGGACATGCATTTAAAGTCAGAAGCACAATCAATAAGATATTTGAGAGACTATTTGAGATCTTTGCCAAGGAATGACCAGTATACACTTTGATTTCTTTCATTTTCTCTAAAGTCGGGGTAGCTGAACATTTGAGTTTTTCCTTATGTATATCTACCTTGATAATAGAGACCGGCTACACTTCATGGACATTGGGAATCAACATGAGTTGAAGACCGGCCACCACATCCTGCCCATTTTTCTAAGGTGTTCCCCTCAAGAGCAAAGACAAAGGACAGTAGCATCTCTTTACCTGTTTGGAACAGCCCATTGTGACATAGCAACACATTATTGACATGGTCTAATTTTTACAGCCTGTAGTAGAACCATAAGTCATATCAAAAGGGTCCCGGTTTGAGCAACATTATTTGATTGACCAGAAACAATAATTGAGACATGTCATTAACTCCATAATTTGTTTTGCATGTTTTGAAACTGGTTTTAGTAGATTCACTTTCTTTCCCTACCTGTTCCTAAAAGCAAATAGAGTGGGTAATTTTTTGATTTTGAGGATAAATTGAGTGGTTAGGGCATAGGGCTTGGAATCCTAAGGTTTTCAGTTCGAAACCCACTCTCACCAGACTGCCACTCTGTATCTCTGAGCAAGACCCTTAATTGCAGATTGCTCCCTGGGCGCTACACAGTGGCAGCCCTAAGAGGATTGGTGAAATGCAGACAGGTAATTTCTCCATTGTGTTAATCAATAAAGCTCAAGTTAAAAATTTTCAGTTTTACATCTATTGGTACTAGAGCGATGCCTGTTGGATAATAATGCATAACGTGTGTTTTATGCTGCAAACGTTCCTCCTTATAAATAAAGATTCTGCTTTTAAATTATTATTATGCCATGAATTTTCAAGCATCCAAAGAGATGTCTTATTCTCTATGAATAAAATACAATCAAAGAAACACAGTTCATAATAAAGGTGAAGGACACTGTGTTTTAATGATTTTCCTGATTTTTACACATTGCATTGCTCTCTGTAAGCAATACATTGTTTGGTGGGCTTTTTTCCCCCTGGTTGTAGTGGGGACTCTGGCAGCATCATTCTGCTCCTCTGCAAATTTTATTTTTTATGGAATAGCTATTGCAGATCAAGCTATGTAAAAGTGTAGCAATAATGTTCTTTCAAGCATGTATTCACACATGTGCAACTAAAATATAATGACACGGAATGCCTGTTCATTTAAAATAGTTGAAAATTTTTTTAGCTCATAGAATATTTATTAATAATTTATCAAAATGTATTATTATTATTATTGAGTGATAATTTAACTTTATTGATCTCACATTGGAGAAATTTACCTCTGCATTTAACCCATCCCCTTGGGGAGCAGTGGGCTGCCATCATGGTGCACGTGGGGACCCAGAGTGGCAGTCTGTGGGAGTGGGGCTCCAACTCAGAACCTCAAGGTTCCAAGCTCTATGCCCTAACCTCTAGGCCCCTACTCCCCAAAATTTTTATTTATTTATTTATTTATTTCATGCATTTTTTAAATTCAAATGTTACAATCCCTCCATACTAACGATCCTAACAAAATCACGGGATACAAGGATGCTTAAAAGTTGATTTATAACGTGGAGTAAGACAAATTAAACATCTTACATGTAGGGTTCCAACATCTTGCTGACATCTGCTGTCAATTATGAGGAACTGCAAGTTGATCAACTAGTTATTGTATCTTGTTTCATAGTACAAGTCAATCCATCCATCCGTTTTCTGTCATGCTTATCCCAAGTGGGGTCATGAGGGGTGCTGGTGCACCCACTATGGGCAAGAGGCAGGGTACACCCTGGGCAGGTCGCCAGTCCATCACAGAAACACAGGACAAACAACCATTCACCCACACACTCACACCTAAGGAGAATTTAGAAAAGCCAATTAACCTAAGAGTCATGTTTTTGTACTGTGGGAGGAAGCCAGAGTATCCGGAGAGAACCCAAGCATGCTCAGGGAGAACATGCAAAACCTGTGCAGAAAGACCCCTGGCTGGGAATTGAACCCAGAACCTTCTTGCTGCAAGGCAGCAGTGCTACATACTTTACCACTGAGCAGCCCATAGTACAAGTCAAAAGCATATAAAAAAAAAAAAATAAGAACATAAAGTATAACGGGATAGCAGATTTTTTCGCTGTCTAAAATAACACATACATCAAGTTAAACGTCATATATGTCATAGCAAACTTTAATGTTAAACTGAGTGGGATTTAGGCAAAAGCAGCATCGTGCAGAACCAATCATTTGAACCATGTCAACCAAACAAAGGAGATGACTGCAGATCTTAGAACGAAATAGGAAGAAGTGGATGTGGTTGAGAAGTATGAATACCCAAATGTTAAATACATCCAATTTATCAAATGAGAATACTTTATTAGTATTAAAGAGAACTTTAAAGATTATTGAAGATTATGAAAGAAGTTGCAAAAGATCTAAGAGTCTGATTCCTCATATTATAATCTCACTAATTGTTAAGTTGCATCTTAATTACTTTAAACCTAATTTGAAAGCTTAACATGTTTATTTGAAATAGAAATAATTTAATAAGAGATCAAAATTTATAAGAGGACATAAGAAAATATTTTATTTTGAAAGTTTTATGATGGGTTAGGGTAACTAACATGGTGTATTAGTAATGCCTTAATAAAATTAACAGGACACTTAACATTAATTAGCACTATTATTGTATATTCATATACATACATTTTGTTAAATATATGTAAAATGTGTGTATTTTGACAGCGCTGAAGAAATTAGATCTAATTATTAAATAATATGATTAAGAACAATTAACCAATTTTTATTTGAATAAAAATTAGTCACTGCAGAAATGCTTACTGCACAGAAATGTGAAAAATTTGACAAAATATAAAGCCTGTCAGGAGACAACTGAGAAAGATTTAAAGTTATTAAGAAAAATAATATAATAAATAAAGTATAAGGGTTAAGAAGCACTTAAAATGCAAGATATTCTTAATAGCGTTATGTCAAAAGATGAAATGTCAGTTGAACATATTTTCAGCACCACTCCTTACTCATAGCCCAAAATTTGGCCCATCTGAACTTTTCCCAGAGACATTTATTTTTATCATATCACTAGATGTCACTATTTACCACAAAATCAAACACACCTGGTATGTAAATTTGAAAGAAAAAAAAGTAGATGCCGAAATTATATTCATTTTGGTAACTTATTGCTTTATTTTTCTAGTTAATTTCAACTCTTCTCTGGGTGTAAAGAGCTTTTCTCTCTTTCCCCAAATATTCAAGGCCATGGCTCTAAAGTTGTAAAACCTTGTCTTCTCTAAGTTTGTTTTTTTCATGTCTTTCATCAAGGTGACAAAAACAGGCTGGGGGTTTCACACTGAGATGATGACCAGAAGATGAATTCACAGAAACTTCTGACTTCTCTCTTCTTCCGTCATCATCCCTTTTCATGACCAGAAGGTCCAGAAAATGATTAAATGTGTCCAGAATCTCACTGCAGACATTTAAAACTCCTCTAAAAACCTATATTAAGTAAAATGTATCTAAAAAAAACAAAAAAGCAGAGCACATCCAACAAAACGTTTTATTTATCAATTTTAGATCGATATATAAGATTGATTTAGAAAAAAAAGATATATTTATCTAAAAAAGCACAAAAAGAAAGTTTCTGACTTGTTCTGATACAGTATGAATAAAATCCCCAAGCTTTTTGTTTCCTATGTTCTCTATATTTACACGTTTTTGTCAGTCATATTAAATTATAGGGGTACATTAATAGAGTTGTTCCTTTATCGTTTTCCTTTTTTTATTGCATTTTTAATTTGACAGATTTTTTTTATCATAAATTTTCAAACAACATTTTAATTTCTTCTAAATTGAGACCATAGCTTATTTCTCCACAACAAAATGACAATTATATGATCAAATATTTACATTAGAAACAATGAAAATGCTCCTTTTCAAACCTTTAAGAGGCTTTGCAACATTTAAGTGTTTCTTTTTGCTTTGATCTCAAAATCTTATTAAAGTAGAAAAATATTAGAAAAGCAAATGTATTTTTTTATTGAAATAAAAATAAATAAATAAAATAAAATAAAAAAGAAAAGCAAATGTAGATATTTGATGAGTCTAAATTTTGATGATGCACCTTTTGTTTATTATAACACAAAATTATGTTTTACTTTACATACATTTTTAAAACATAATTTCTATACCACAATTTAGGGGCAAGTAATTTAAAATACTGTACACGAGAGGAAAAATATGAAGAAAAGTACCCTGCGTTGGCATGGAAGCAACACAAATAGATAAAGAGAATAAAAGTGATACAGTAGAAAAAGAGGAGTAGATAAAAAAAACAGATATAATAATCAGAAAAAAAATGTGAAAAGAAGAAAAACAGAAGTGTTGAAGTCTATTATCAGAGATATGGGGAGCCAGAATAACTGGAGTGATGTGCTTTACTTTCTTAGTTATTATGAGGATACAGGCAGCAGAATGTTGGATCAACTGCAACTGTCTGATAGCCTTATTAGGCAGAACTGTAATTCATTTACTAAGGTTAATACATGTTGTGTTTCAAGGTCCTGCTGAGAAATCAGTAAATTAATCCTGAAGATTTTGGTAGATTCCCCAAAATCAAAAGATGAAAACATATGATATATCATGAAGTTTTTTTTTTTTTTTTTTACATAATGAAGAAAAATGGCCAGACCTTTAACTTTGTGTACTCACCATGAATTTCTAGATGCTGTTACAAACAAACAAACAAAGGACAAATGACACCAAAGCTGGGGTAACTGATCCTTATTCTGTGCCTTCCAAATCCATGGTGTCAAATACTGAAACAATCAAAGCCCCGCCCCCTGAGAAAAGAAAATCACCTTTTTTCCTTGGAAAGGTCCCTCATTCCTGCCCTTATTATCTTGAACCAGAGCCAAAATGTCTCAATTTACTGCTTTAGAGCAGTAGTTATCAAACATGGTCATTGGGACCTTCTGTCCTGCATGTTTTAGAAGCATATCTGCTCTAGCAAAACTGCATCAAACCCCTGCTTTAGAGTTTTGGTAGAGCCGTAGAGGCAAAGCGAAATGTAGCGTTAATCGTAACCCTATGTTTGGACTTAGTTTTTACATAGAGTGGATCTGCACCAAAATGTTGCAGCTTAAATTACTTATTTTTTCATATGTTTTAAAAAAAAACATTTTTTATACACTTGCTCTATTGAACATGTGTTATTGGTAATTTGCTAAGTTTTGTTTTCTTTTACATTTTAAACCTGTGTAACACATTTGGCTTGTGTTGTGTTTTATAAACCAAGGACATCCTATCAGATCCAGGGCAAAAAAAACTGAAACTGGGTGGAGCTACACATAACAGGTAAAGCACTGGTCTAAACCAGGTCATTATCATGAAGTGATCTGATATTTCCTGGAGAATAATGCTCTTGGCATTCATGAATCATACATGTTTGAAATCCAGCAAGGAAAAATGAGATTACATATTGTTAAGGTTTGGAGATAACTGACCCGTATAACATTTGTGAAGTTTCTAATTTAACTAGTATACCTCCGCCCTACATTTCTCTGTGCTTTTCTCAGGGGTTTTCACTTTCTTTTCACTCCATCCTTGCATTGTTCTCCCATCCAATCCTCTGGGTTACACTTAGGTGAAGTCAGCTTCTCAGATCACAGTAAAGGCATTGTATCCACTGTCAGTACACTGCAGACACCAGGGTCTTCTGCATGCAAAGCACACTGGGCTTTCAGGAAGAACTTATCATTCATTGAAGATATGAGACCAAATATTGTACAGATAGGTAGATGTGTTTCCAAAGAAAGCACGAATGGGGTTGTTCTATTGAATATACCTCATATTTGTGATGAAATATCAGTTTTATAAAGCTGCATTTACCTGTTAACTATAATTTTCAGACCCCTGA
The DNA here is from genome assembly GCF_016077235.1 of Cyprinodon tularosa. Classification (NCBI taxonomy): domain Eukaryota; kingdom Metazoa; phylum Chordata; class Actinopteri; order Cyprinodontiformes; family Cyprinodontidae; genus Cyprinodon; species Cyprinodon tularosa. The sequence continues at coordinate 960,016 of NW_024037916.1, forward strand.
ACTGATACTTTCTCACCTTTTAAATAAGCTTAAAAGGTTATGTTGTTTTGATCTCGTGACTCCCCTCAGTTATTCAGCTGGGTGTCACGTTGCATAGCCCTTATTGTTTGCTGAGGGGGCTGGATTCCTGGATGGCTCCTCCCCATTAAATAGTGTTACAGCCCTGCAGGACTCACCTGTGGAAGCTTGAGCAGCAGCAGCAGTCACTTCCACCACCAAGAAGCAGACGTCAGCTGAGCAGAGCAAAGAAAGACCGACTGAAGATTTATAGCACATTTAAGTACCGCTTTAAATTTGGTAAGTTCTCTACCTAAAAGGTTTGATTTAACGGCATAATTTCAACTTTATCTTAAGAGAAAACCAACCTCCAACCCAGAAATTATGCATTTATATACAGCATTAACTGCATGTTTAATATTTTTTTTGCATGTTAACTATTTGTGTTTGAAATGTTAAAAATAATACAACATAAACATCATAAAAAACATTTTACTTAACATAAACTCAGGCCTAACACAATTATATCCATAAACATTCTAGTTATAAAGTTACCAAATCCAAATTACTAGAATAGAAAAGAATTCAACTTTATTGTCATTACTCTGTCACAACTACAGAGCAAGCAATTGTAGTATCTGTAACTTACAGTAAAGTGATAAAATGGACTGTTAATAAGAATTTTATGCAGTTGATTAAACATTATTTAAAATAGTCTAAAGGAGCGACCCTGAGATTTGACTTAGTTTTCAGAGATTATTACTTTACATTAAAGGTTCAGTTTCAATTCAAGCTTAAGCAACAGAGGCAGACATTTATTCATACATCCTTAGCAGAGATGCCAGGTTAAACTGAATGATGAATTTAAACTTTTTAATAGCATATTAAAAAAAATGTTTAAATTAGTTTTTCTTAAAGCAAAACTTAAAAAAATAAACATGGAAGCCTAAATACTGATGCAAACTTTTTCTGTAGTTATGCAGAAACAAACTATTTTGTTTCCGGTATAATTCTGGGTGGATATTTGATCACTGTTGTTGGTTCATACTTCAGGGTGGTTTCCTGCCTCAGATCCAACTATTCAAATAAGTAGTGTGAGGATGGGATGAAGCCATTTCAGAAGTTTTCTATCAGCTTACATTACCCATTCCAAATACCTGTTAGGTGTTTGATTGTACTGCCCAGCAGCCAGCCACACAGCTGTTGATTTTGGTTAACATTTAAGAATTTGGTGGTAGTTCTCTGTTTACATCCATTTTGTGCAATGCACCAGTAAAAGCAGCCCTCATCCTAATACTTCACCCAACATTCTAAAAAAAATCAGAATTGCTTTCCTAGGTCACCTTGACTCATAATAAAAACAAAAAACTTAAATTATTCAAACATTAATTTTTTTAATTCTAGAAAATGTTCTCAAAATTTGTCCACCTAGTCACAAAACTTTTATTTTTTTCCAGCTTTTATTGTCACTACACTGTCAAAAGTTCAGAGCAATGAAATTAACTCTCTGCATTTAACCAATCCCCTTGGGGAGCAGTGGGCTGCCATTGTGCTGCGCACAGGGAGCAGTGTGGGGTTAAAGGTCTTGCCCAGAGACCCAAAGTGGCAGTCTGTGGGAGTGGGGCTCAAACTTAGAACCTCAGGATTCCAAGCTCTATGCCTTAACCACTAGGCCGCCACTCCCAGCCACTCAATCTCCAGAGGGATTCCTCTTTTTTTGGATGGCTGCAAGCCTCAACCTAAGGGTTTCAGTATTAAAACATTGGCTCCTCCCTCAGTTGCTTCTCGCTTAAATTGAGTTAAATGGCTTCTTTGTTGCGTGCTCCAGAATGCTATTAAAAGTTCATGGACTTAAAACTATGTCAGTGAAAGCCCAAAAAATATTATTGATTTCTACCACTTTTTGCCAAGAAAATGAGTCAAAAATCCTACTAGAATTATGATAGTCATTTGTATATAGTCATGGCTTTCATTCTAATTTGCTTGAGTGCTTTCAGATTGAAGATGACAGTTCAGAATTTATTATTTAAACCCTTTGTGGAGAAACGAAGACTTTACAGCAAAATGAAACTTGTGCTTCCAAATATTGGTTATCTTGAAATTGTATATGGTATTATCATTTCACTCTTAAAAAAGACCAGTTCAAATGCCTAACATCAACATCAACACCAATTACTTCAAATTCATATTAATTACTCTACAGAGGGCACAAAAAAAAAAAATAAATAAATAAAAAAAATCAGCTAAAATATTGAAAGCCAAATTCCTCATTAGAAGCCAGTTTTCATAATTCTACAATAAGGAAGAGTCTGGACAAAATTGCATCTGTGGAAGAGTTCCAAGATAAAATCCCTCGGTGACTGAAAATAACAAAAAGGCAGTATAATCTGTGAAATTATGTGATAAAAATGTGAGATCCTTTCAAATGTACAGTATCCACTTTGTAATATTATAGTATAATATAGAAATTAAGAAAAATAAACAGTCAAATGTGTTGAATGTATAGTGATAATCTGGGGATTTTCTTTTGCTGTTTTTGGTACTTAATGGACCACAACTGCTGGAAAAAAGCCAAGTGTATCATAAAGATTATAAAGAATTACCTCATGTATCAAAACTGATGCAAATAAAGGATCTATTTTTAACTTATATGGATTTTTTTTTTATTTGTCAGAAAGTTCAAGACAACTCTAATTTTAAAAATTCAACCTTTCTGTCAATTATTTTAAGGTCCAGGCTTTAAAGGGGTAAGTTCATCCTTCTAACAGAACAAAGAGGAATGTTTAGCTTTCATTTTCAAGCTTTCAGCTCCAAGAAACTTGGGTTATGAAATGGGAAAATTAGCCAAGCAAATAGGTCAATGGCCTAGTTAAAGACTGAAGTTAAATCTAAAAGAACTGTGTAGCATAATCTCAAACACTTTGTTTATGGTTTAAAACCCGTTCAAACCCTTGATTTCAAACTACTCTTCAAAGAAGAGTGAGTAACAATGTCTGCACAGTCATTGCTAGTAATAATAAACATTGATGGTAGGTGTTGTTGCTAAGTGTGGTAGAAACAGTTATTAGGTTTAGGCAATTACTTAAAAAAAAAGGGATCGATTGGTTCCTTTGGTATGCAGTATGAAATTATCATTCGTGAATTATTTCGTTAACTCAGATGTAATTTGTTTCATAATTTGAAACATTTCAGTGTCACAAAAAACAGGAGATCAATCAGGGGAATCTACGGGGATTTCTACTCTAAACTGTGCTGATTTGAAACACTCTGCTTCAAAACAGCACACTTTAGTGCTGCTGCTTCAGAATGAGAGGGAAACAGTCTAAAGCTAACATATATAGATCAATCAGAGAAAAAAATGTGCAGTGATTGTATAATGTTTAAAGGGCAGGTCAGCTTTGGTGTAGACTATTCTTAGAGATGGCCTCTGAAGGGCAGCACCAGAAAGAAGGGGTTCAAAACCCACTGAAAGTTTGCAGAATTCACATTTAAACATATTTTCTTGACAACTTCTTTTTAGATTAACAGAGATAAGCTAACTGATTTAAAACTTCTGCAGAGACCACAATGGCCTCCACTCTGTCAGTGCGCAGCGTTTCAGTGCGTCAGCCCTCCTTCTCCAGCGTCACAGTGAGGGACAGTGGGCGCAGTCTCCGCTCCAAGGCCTCCGTCTTCCCTCTGTCCAGCGTCAACATGCTGTCATTGTCCCGCTCGGTCTCTATGGGAAACGGCCTCAACATGCTGGGTTCCAGCCTATCAATCAATGGCCTTGGGACAAGCGAGAAAGAGACCATGCAGGGCCTGAATGACAGGCTAGCCAACTACCTGGATAAGGTAAGGTCACTGGAGAGGTCTAACACCGAACTGGAGGTGAAAATCAAGCAACTGATGTTGGAGAAAACTCCAAAAGGGCATGACATTGAGGGGATGATGGCACAAGCACATGCCATCGGGCAAGAGGTCAGTGATATGTTTCAAGATTTCTTACAGTTAAACTCCATGGGACGAATCCCCCCACCATGAGCAATCTGACCTGAATTTAAACCATGTTTTCTCATACAGGTGAGAAAGAGGACACTGGAGAATGCTCGGATCATGCTGGAGATTGACAATGCCAAACTAGCAGCTGATGATTTCAGGGTCAAGTGAGTTTCATACAGAGGCTTTTTTCTCCCTTACTACCATCCTGTCAATGTTCACATGGGAGTGCCAGACAACAAAGCATGGGAATAAATGACCTTTCTGTCAGGCTGTGAAATAAGAGCCCCCTTCTCACGGTGCTCAGGCACTGAAGAACCAAGAAACAGCAGTTAGAGTTGGTTCGTACAAATTATTGCGGTCAGAAAAAATGTCATTCGCTTCCAAAGAGCAGAGAGGGTAGAGTCAAAAAAACGCCCACTTGGTTTTCACATTGTGTCGATGGTATGTAGTGTGGTGTAATATGACTGGCAGTGATAAACTCTCATTAAAGTTTCTGTTTACATGCAGATTTGGTGTTTTACATATGTTTGTGAGATATTTTTCATGATATTTAACTTTCTTGCATCAAGTTTTCTAACTGACAACAAAACTAAATAAATATAAATACTGTATGTGAGAACTTGCTCATCATTTGATCAATTTTAAACTTATGCTATTTAGTTCTGGACCTTGGTGCTTCTGGCCTACTGAGATAAAACAATATTGATAGAAGCAACTAATTCATGAAAACATCTATCTAAGAGTAATGGTTTTATTGATGCTTTTGTTCATTTATTTTATACCTACACTATATTGCCAAAAGTATTTGCTCACCCATCCAAATTATTGGAATCAGGTGTTCCAATCACTTCCATGGCCACAGGTGTATAAATTCAAGCACCTAGGCATGCAGACTGTTTTTACAAACATTTGTGAAAGAATGGGTCGCTCTCAGGAGCTCAGTGAATTCCAGCGTGGAACTGTGATAGGATGCCACCTGTGCAACAAATCCAGTCGTGAAATTTCCTCGCTCCTAAATATTCCACAGTCAACTGTCAGCTGTATTATAAGAAAATGGAAGTGTTTGGGAACGACAGCAACTCAGCCACGAAGTGGTAGGCCACGTAAACTGACGGAGCGGGGTCAGCGGATGCTGAAGCGCATAGTGCGAAGAGGTCGCCAACTTTCTGCAGAGTCAATCACTACAGACCTCCAAACTTCATGTGGCCTTCAGATTAGCTCAAGAACAGTGCGCAGAGAGCTTCATGGAATGGGTTTCCATGGTCGAGCAGCTGCATCCAAGCCATACATCACCAAGTGCAATGCAAAGCGTCGGATGCGGTGGTGTAAAGCACGCCGCCACTGGACTCTAGAGCAGTGGAGACGCGTTCTCTGGAGTGACGAATCGCGCTTCTCCATCTGGCAATCTGATGGACGGGTCTGGGTTTGGCGGTTGCCAGGAGAACGGTACTTGTCTGACTGCATTGTGCCAAGTGTAAAGTTTGGTGAAGGGGGGATTATGGTGTGGGGTTGTTTTTCAGGAGCTGGGCTTGGCCCCTTAGTTCCAAGGAAAGGAACTCTGAATGCTTCAGCATACCAAGACATTTTGGACAATTCCATGCTCCCAACTTTGTGGGAACAGTTTGGAGCTGGCCCCTTCCTCTTCCAACATGACTGTGCACCAGTGCACAAAGCAAGGTCCATAAAGACATGGATGACAGAGTCTGGTGTGGATGAACTTGACTGGCCTGCACAGAGTCCTGACCTCAACCCGATAGAACACCTTTGGGATGAATTAGAGCGGAGACTGAGAGCCAGGCCTTCTCGTCCAACATCAGTGTGCGACCTCACAAATGCGCTTCTGGAAGAATGGTCAAAAATTCCCATAAACACACTCCTAAACCTTGTGGACAGCCTTCCCAGAAGAGTTGAAGCTGTTCTAGCTGCAAAGGGTGGACCGACGTCATATTGAACCCTATGGATTAGGAACGGGATGTCACTTAAGCTCATATGTGAGTCAAGGCAGGTGAGCAAATACTTTTGGCAATATAGTGTATGTCTGTTCATTGAGGTATGCAGCTATTTATTTCTGCACAATTCTAGTGGAACCTTAACTTGCAGCTCATTTATTCTTTACTTTATCCACCTTCTGTGTGTAGATTTGCCATATAGAGGATTATTTTCTTCCTAATCATATATTTTCCAGATTAAAATGTGATGCAATTGGTTGGATTCTTTGTGGCGAGGTGTCTAGTTTCTGTAACTTCCAAACAATTTGAAATCATCACCCTTTCTCAACAGTGCTTGACAGATGTCAGGACATATACATATATTTGTAGATTAATTTTTTTGTGTTTTTCCTGAGCATGATATGTTGTTCAGTATGGTCAACATTCTCTTCTTTGGTTTCATTGAGTTAAACTACATTATTCAAAATTTCTTAAAAGAGGGACTTAGGAGCAAATTCCGCCTGAAATAACATGTGTGAAGTAAAGCAAGTACAGCTCCCAAACTATAAATTGGAAGTATAATTGTTTGTATTTGTATGACAGAATGGCATTAAGGAATATTTTTTTCAGGTGGAACCACTATTCTAAATGTCACCATGTCTGATTTATAGGTAATTAAACAAAGAAAAAATGAAAAATATTTAGCCTCGCCAAATTTTCGCCAAAATAATTGCAAAACACTATGAAACCCCATTTGAAACTCCGGATGAACAATCAGACTTTATAAATCCACATCTTGACTGCAAGTTAAGCAAATTTGGACTGAATAAATTCAAGAATGTTTGTTCCACAAAGGTTTTAGTTGGCAGTGTGATTTTGACACAAATCTGATTTTGACACAATGGCAAAAGTGCAAACATGCATTTTTTCACTCATAAAAGGGAATGTAGCCAGACAAATATGCTGATTTACACTACTGGAGACCTCCTGCATAAGACAAAGCCTTTGCTCCAATGATTTAGCCGTTGTTTCATTGAAATCTACCAATAATATCACCCAACTGAGTAGAGAATAAGAATAACAGAGCAAGCTTATATAACGTTACATCCCACAACTACCTCCGACCCCTCCTTGGAAAGGTCTGAGCCTCTAGGTTCCAATGATGCTGGCCTTTAGGGGGTGTGGCTAAAAATTAATACCTGCTGTTGCATTACTCCTGCAGAGTCACACATGTCATGTGGAATTTTAAATCTTATTTTTTTTACACAGCTATAAAACAAAAAGTACTTGTGAAAAAATTATTTTGAAACATGTTTTAGAAATCTTAAAGCCCCCTTTGAAAGGCATTTGGACGAAACACCATGTGACTGTGTTTTGGCCATTTCTATTAATAGATAAACACGTGCAGGTGACAGCTGGGCCCTGTACCGGGCCTGCTGGGCTCAAGGGGTGGAAACCCTGGCCAATTGGGATCTTCCTAACACCCAGCAGTAGTTGCATCTCTCCAGTTAATGCTGATGTCTTTCATACAGCATATTTAATCAGAGGGACCTTTTAAAGCAGCAAGACACAGCTTTTGTTCTTCCCATGCCTTTTGAACTTTCTTTTCTACCTCTCTCTTTTTTCCCCTGCAGATGGGAAGCAGAGGCCTCCCTGTACCAGTCGGTAGAGAGAGACTGCCAGGCTCTAAGGAGAGCAAAGTCAGACCATGACCAAATCATTGCCACGCTGAGAGGAGACTTAGATAGCCTCAAGGAGGAGGTGTACTACCTCAAGAAGAATCATGACGAGGTGAGAAGACCTCAGAGGTCTCAGCAGAGGCACCTCATCCATTAAAGAGTATTTTTCTCCCATAGGAAGCACCCAGTAAAGGTGTCCAGAAGCCAAGGGCGATTTAGACAGTAATATTTTGCAGCTGAGAAACATTTACTGTCTGGAAGTATCATTTTTTTAAATAAAAGTTTCCTGTATAGGATTTAGATTAAGTACATTTGGTTTACTGAGCTGAGGAAAAGGTTCCTGTGTCTCTGTCTAATTGCAACAAGCAGATATGACAGTGGGCCAGCCATTGTTTACTATTCCAGTCTTGGCACATGGTCAACAGTGTCTGAAATATGACATAAGTGCAGAGTGAACACAGACACACCCTTTGTCATCAGACAGGACTCAATCCAGCTGCAGACACCTGGAGTGTTTAGACAGTCAGGCGTGGTGTCCAGGATATCACATCTGACTAAATTAAGTTTAACATTACAGTATTACAACAGTGTTCTACAATTATCATGTGGAAAATTATATAATTTATTAGCTAAATCCGTGTTGATTGAAAGAATTCTGCCTTAATTCCTTAGTTGGTTTCCTTTTATGGAGTAAACTTAGGATTTTAAGTAATTTAGATTTTCTGTCAAAGAAGTCTAACCCATGCCTTATATTATTATTTTTTTTTTTTTTTTTTTGTTATGGGTTAAGACATATATCACCCCATAAAATTAAATAATAATAGCCAGAAATGTTTAATTTAATTTATTTTGTTATATGACAAAGTGCAAAGTTGTTTATGTGTTTTCCATCACTCATCATTATAAGGCAGCAGTCCAATTAGACATCAAAACATGCTGCACTGTAGTTCTCATAGCATTTTGTGTTGCTTTTACTTACAATCAGACATTTCATTTTCAACCATAAAAAAGGTCAATTTTGATGACAGTTTGTTTGGTGGGGATTTAGGACTAAGAGATTGTATAAATACAGTATACGGAGATCATTTTGGAAGCTTGAACCTAAAAGTTTTTCCTTTTAAAGTTGCAAAGAAGCTTTTGTTTGGTTGGAGATTTATAGATTAAAGAAGAAAGCCATTTTCTATTATAAAATAATAATATTTCAACTAAGCCGCTGATTTTGAGTTTCTAATAGACCAAAGCATCATTATACATTCATTTTGAAGCTGATATTAATTTCGTAGACATGGTGAAGTCTTATATTGGACCCTGTTCAATAAATTCCTCCTATGCACCATATCTTCTACAATTATTTTTCTAAATTCCATAAATGGTAAAAGAAGTAAATTTATAGAGGGCTTTTCTAGTCATACTGACCACTTGAGTGGTTGAGTGTTGGCTTAGTGGTTAGAGCAGTGTACTTGTGCTCTGAGAAGGTTACAAGTACCCAGTTCGATCCAAAATGCGTGCACTCTGGGTTCCTGAGAAAAACCCTTAACCCTTATCCCCTTGGGGAGCAATGGCAGCCCACTGCTCCCCAAAGGAATGGGTTAAAATGCAGAGAGAGGATTTCCCCATTGTGGGACAATAAAGGGATTTACATTTACACTCAGAGAACTTTACACTATATTTAAGCTCTCAAACACACATATAATCAAGCACAATTCACAGATCAGTAGGAAATTTGGCATTAAGTGCCTTGCCCAGCGCACATCAAAATGTGAGACAAGGATGATATAATGAACCTACACTGGACGGCAAGACAACAGTGAGCCATAGTGGCCCCCAAAGATACTTTATTGAGGATTTGATAGTTTTTTTAATATGCTTATTTGAACAGTTTTGCAAATTTAAAAATGTATTAAACTATTGTAATAAAGTCTTATTCTATTAATAGCTGTCCAAGTTTGATAAACATTAAAAAATATAAAAATTAATGTTGCAATCCCCTAAAGGTGTCTACTGTTAAGACTAAAATGTTGGATTGAAATTCAATGTCATCTTTTAATTTGAGCTTCAGATTGGGTGCAATATTAACCTTTTATCTCCGTCCTGCCAGACTGTTGGTTTAAATCAAATCTACTTACATTTCTAAAAAAAAAAAAAAGAATAAAATAAAAAAAAAAAATAAAATAGAGCCAATGAGTGTAACAGATAGTGATCTTCCAAAGTAGATATCATCCCTTAATATTTCTCCACAAAACACACTTCCTTTACCTGTTGAACAAACACAGCAAGAAAACTGAAACGTATGAAGTGTTGAATGTTATATTTTCCTTTTCTGTTTTTTTTTGTAAATCACGCTGAAAACATCTAGAGAAAAGCTTGTGAGCATATTTCAGTGACAAACTGTCTGCAGCTGGGGGAGTTTGCAGCTTCACTTGAGTGGGTCAAAGCTGAGCGGTCTGTTATTTTCTGTCTCTGTGTGAAATCAAGGATCAGTTGTTTAGATGATAGCCATGTGCTGCATGTTCTTTCATAAATGCATCACTGTTATCACTGCTCAGTGTACACGTTCAGCTGGAGAATGATACTTAAGAATTAATCCCAGCTCTGTAATCATTGCAGGAGATGGGTGCCCTGAAGGCCCGTCTGGCCAATGAGCAGGTCAGTGTGGAGATAGAAGCGGCTCAAGGGCCAGACCTGGGGGCCATTATAGCTGAGCTGAGGGTCCAGTATGAGGGCATCGCTCGCAAGAACAAGGAGGATGCTGAAGCCTGGTACCTGAAGAAGGTTGGTTTGAATCGCTCTTATTTCTGATGTGATTGTTTTGGAATGCAGAACCTGATAAGAGGACCCCTGTTTAACTGAAATCTGTCCACAGCTGGAGGCCGTTCAGTCTGAGGTCAAAGAAAGCAACGAGGCGCTCCGCTGCGCCCAGGGAGAACTCAGCGAGAGGAGACGCTTCCTGCAGGCCCTGGAGGTGGAATTGGACAGCCTACGAAAACAGGTAACCTGCTTTTTACACATGTGAAGAATAAACAGCACCTTGAGCTTACTCACACTTTCCTAAATTACAATATTTCTTTCATTGGGATTTTATGTGATAAACCAACACTTCGGATGGTTTAAACATTTACAAACAACATGTTTGGGGTTATTTGTTTTCAGGTCTGAAAGGTTACTGTTTAAAACCACATTTTTTTAAGTGGTCCTGACAACAGCTACCAGTTATTTAGGATTCAATGCAGTTTTTCTCCTGTTCTGTGTCCCATCTATTTAACAGAGATTGGTGTTAGAAAATCAGAGAGGTGAACAGAGGAGGAATCCAAAAAAAAAAAAAAAAAATGTGTAGCTGATAAACTATGTCTGAAAATCTTACCTTTCATTGGATTTTCAGCAAAGTTCTAACAAAACATAACATCATAAATTAATGCTCATTCTCAGATAATGTTATCTTTTAAAAGCTTCCCAGATCTAACAAAATACTGTAAAAATGATCTGTCTTTGCTAAATGGCCCTCCATGTGATGAGGGAGATGTCTTCTTTTTATCAAAGATTCATCATAAAGTAACCATCATGCAAAGAAAAACCTCAACAAACCCTAAGAAACAGACTTTATACCAGTCCAGCTCATTGCAAATAAATATAGAAGGTATAAAGCTACGTATATAAGTCACGTGAGCTTTCTTGTCAAGAAGTTCTCATCAAGGTTGGTGTTTTCCAATAAAAAAAATAATAAAAAAAAGGTGCCTGTCATTAGAATCTGGCGGCTCATCCTTTTTAATGGAACTCATTCCCATCCTCACCTTGTCTCTTCTGAGGTGAAGAAATGTCAGGGTGCTTAGTGGAAAACAGCTGCTTACCCTTTGTATATAAAGAGCTATTTATGTATAGATACACAGAGTGTGGAGCGGGTTTACTAAACTACTGTATTCAATCACTATGTCAAGACGTTGATAGATACCGTTTGCTGCAGAAGCACAAAAAGCTTTTAAATGTTTGCTCAGTGTGATACCAAACCTACTGCATTGAATGGGTTGATGTTATTATGTCGACATAATATGTCAGTTTAAGTTGGAAGGGTGGCCGATGAGCTCAAACAGGCCAGTTTGCAAAGCAACACCAGGAATAGTGAGCCCATTGTTGGATCACTGTGACCCAGAAGCTTGATTTAACCTTTTATCATCATAGGGCCGGATTTATCAAGATCCAATTTTGCGTGCAGTAATTTGCGCTCGCAAACTGGAATTTTGCGCGAGGGGCTGAACCATGGTTTGCGGGTGATTTAACAAGAGCGATTGCGTAACTGGTGGAAGGTGCAAAACTGTTGGAGACGCCCTATTTAAATGATGGTTTTGCGCGTTTTGTGGTTTGCGGCAAAGTAGTTTGTAGTCTGTACAAACTAGTGCATTAAGAAATTTAAATCTTACATTGACCCCCAACAAAAAAAATAAATAAGTAAATATATATATATATATATATATATATATATATATATATATATATATATATATATATATATATATATATATATATATATATATATATATATATATATATATATATATATATATATATATATTTATAAATTGGCAACCTTTATTCCCTAAGGTGGTATGTGCTGCAGTAAAAAAAAAACACAAAAAAAAAACAGGTGTTTTGTATTGGCCTGTGACTGTGGATGAGATCCCCGCAGCATTTGGCACGTTGCTCCACAGGCGCAGGGGGAGAACCCCGACCCCGTCGGACAGAACTTCTGAAAAAACGAGATTGGGAGATCCCAGCTCACGCTGCAACCGCACGCTGGAATGACCCAGATGCAAAAAAGTGCAATGTTGCAAGGAGTTTTGTGATATCTGGTATTGCGTGGGTCCTTCTTGTGGCTGGCTCCAAATCCATTCGGAGTTCCCCCAACAGCTCCAAAATGGCAATGCTGGATAAACGATATGTTTTGATGATCGTTTCCTCGTTCATTGCAAAAATATTCACACGGAGTGAAACAATGCGTTCTCTGCGTCTCCTTGCTTCATTTCAATGTCTCCTTCTTGCGACAATAACCGCTGCCATGTGTGCGCAATTACGCATACAGACCATTTGCACCTTCTTTTGAAACGTGTTAAATATAGAGTCAGATACCGTTAGCAAAATTGCGTTCAGGTTTGATAGATCACTTTGCGAGTGCTAAATTAATATATTTACATGTTCTCCTCCCACAAGACGCACTTTAGCGTGTAAATGCCCCATATTGCATATTCATTGCAGAAAAAGTACTGAATGGATCAGAGGCGCTATTTAGCACGTTTTAAAGACCAAATGTTTTTAGCACGCTGTTGATAGATCAGTTTGTACATTTTTTAGCGTGCGCCGTGAAATAGCTCACGTTTTAATACACGCAAACCTTTGATAGATCCGGCCCTAAGTGTTTCCACTTTTGCTTCGCTATTCCTACTGCTATATAAGCAGCACACTATTCAAGGAGCTTTCTTCTCTAACGATTGAAGAGGCTCAGTTTATATTACAGACAATCCAAACATTTTAGCTTTTCTTTGACCTGAAATGTAATAAATCTTATAACTCATCAGCCTTTTTTTTAATGAGTAGTAGTATAGCAGATGTCCCATCTTGAAGCCATAAGCTCAGACACAATTAGCTGCAGCTTTTATGCACCTTTGAATAGTGAAATTACACAGCCAAGCTGTTCATGTTCAACACCAAAAACTACAAAATTAAAGAAAATAAATTAAAATAAGGTATATCTACACTCTGCTTGTTGGAGACTGTGTTGCAGGGCTAGCAGGTCCAAAATGTAAAAGGTATAAATATTGGGAAGTCACTTGATAAACTGATACATTGCAAATACCTTGGTATTATCTGAACTGACTTTAATTATTGTCCCTATATTTAACACTTAGGATCTGGGGTTAATAAAACAAAAATAGTTTTTCAGCTCAAAAATAGGATTATTGTTATTTTTTTTAGAGTGCAGACAAAATATCCAGAAATAACTCTGCTGGAGTCCCAGGCAAGTTGGCTATGTGGTCATCCAGTGGCCACTCAATGGAGGATACCAGGGTGACATCACTAATCACTTACCGCTCTCAATGTCATTGAGTTCCCACAAAACCGACTTTGTTACAGAAAAGAGAACTGCCTCCCTTAGTACCACATACAAAGAAGCAGCCAAAAACTTCTTCAGGGCAAATATGAGAGATGATATTTAGAATAAAGGGCAGAGAGCCAAAAACATGTGTTGTAGTGAAATATTGACATCTTATTGTCACCTTATTTAATTTTATCAGGTCAGCGTGTTGGAGGGAAACCTGGGAGAGACTGGACATAAATACAGCATTGAGATGGACCGCCTTCAGGCCACCCTGACGCAGCTGGAGGACGAGCTGTCTCAGCTGCGTCTGGACATGCAGCGCAACAAAACTGACTATGAGCAGCTTCTGCGCATCAAGCAGAACCTGGAGATGGAGATCGCTACCTACAGGCGGCTGCTGGAAGGCGAGGAAATGTAAATATGGAAGAGGGTTTGGGAAACATCAAAACGAAACAAAATATTCTGGGATGTCAGGATATTTCTGAGCAGCGTCCCAGGAAGACACAGACAGGACTCTACAGCAGCCAACACAGCACTTTTTACTATGAAGTATTCTGTAAAGGGGGAACAATACCAACATTGTAGAACGAAACACATTACATTACATTTTGTACACACAACGTAAACCTAGTCTAGATTTTAATTACCTTTTTTTATTCTGTTAGACAAAATGTCCTCACTTCTTGCTGAGCATATCTAAGGATTGAAGCTGATGGAAAAATTGCAGACAATCTACCAATAACAGATGTATTGGGAATTGCATTAAATCTGGGATTTTAATACAGATCTCTAAAATTCCATCATCAGGATGGCCAAGCTTTATTTTTTTAGAAAAGGTTTTGCAATCATGAAAGTGTTAATTTTCCATACTTAATTAATAACCTTTTGATCCTGTAGGCTGTTCTCAGCCTTGCCTTTAAATTTTCCTATAGAGCAGATTTTCCTACAGAGTTGTATTGAGCTAAAATAAACCCAAATATATTATGGCCTCTTATTACTCTAGTAAATAGAATGAGGATGAAGGTCTTTTTTTGTTGTTGTTTGTTTTTGCTTAACTTTGCAAAACAAGTTAGATAGGATACTACTATTTTGTCCGCCATTGAGAAAAACACCCACATTTGCACAAAATCTGAAAAAAATCAGTCTCTACATTTAAACATCTGACTAGGATATTTACATATTAAAACATATGTGCTGAATGAAAACAATATTTGCTTGTGGGGAGTAGCGGCCTAGTGGTTAGGGCATAGAGCTTGGAATCCTGAGGTTCTGAGTTTGAACCTCCCACAGACTGCCACTCTGGCTCTCTGAGCAAGACCCTTAATCCCTCACTACTCCCTGGGCACTGCACAATGGCAGCCTACTGCTCCCCAAGGGAATGGGTTAAATGCAGAGAGTTCATTTAGTTGCTCTGTACTTGCGACACTGAATGACAATAAATAGTTGGGGGGAAAATTATAGATTATTTTTTGGTATCCCTAATAATAGGTGACTTAATTTTTCTTTAAAATCTGTTTTAAAATATTTTTGTTTGTAGTTATAGTTTGTACTAATGCTTATTTAACTTTATTTTCCAGGGTGAAAGAAACACCCCCTCCTAAGAGTAAGTTCATATTATTACATTTCAAAAACAGCATCTTTCTGTAATAAATCTGTATCATCTAACATTATCAAAGGAAATTCCAGCAGGATGTAAGAATCTTTTTTTATTTGATAATGCAAAGGACCTGATCCCTTCTGAAGTCTTTCATGTGTTCACCTGATCCACACAAAAAAGGAACAATGTTTCTCTTTGTAATCCTTGTTTCAGTCACGGTGGCCCAGATCATCCAATCATTAGATTTCAGTCCAGCTTCATAACATCAATACCACACAGTAGACTGTATTTTCTTACACAGTGAACCACCTGCTTCAGTGTTGTTCCAACTGGCACTAGGGAAGCGTGACTCACCCTGTTTGGTTACTGTGTTGCAGAAGACCCCGAGGTCCGTACCAGGAAGATCGTAAAAGTTGTCACACAGACGGTGATCAACGGCAAAGTGGTTAACGAGTCCAGCGAGGTGGAGCAGATTGAAGACAGCAAGAAATGAGGCACAATGAAGCATGCACTGTTTTATTATCCCAACTTCCTGCTGACTGTGCAAAACATTCTGTTATTATCCGATGCTTTTTTCAACACTGGAAATAGAAGTGAAGATTAAAAGCTCAGGCTAAAAGTTTTTAATCATAGTTTACTTTATTTCAGTTGTTAGCATGTCTTTAATCTGCTCAAGTTTCGCATTCTTTGTTCAACTTTTACATTATTAGTCCTTCAGCTATTGGATGTATCTCTGGTCTTAGACTTTTGAACAAGTATTATTTTTTCTACAACTAAACAGTTTACAGATTCAGCTGGAAACATGTTTGATCTCAAGAGCTAAGATCTAAAGACAGGAGTGCAATCCATTTATTTGACCAGAATGAGAGCTTCTGCAGATACTACTGCAATACAGACACTTTTTTTATCCAAGCATAAACGGTTTGAACTTTTTTTTTTTCAATCACTATATCTCACCTCGATTTATTTGTTTATAAATCAAATAAATGCTTAAGCTTTCACTCACTGTACAGAGTCTAAATCTCCATTAATAATTTCAGACGCTACCCAAGGATTGTGATTAAGGATAAGAATGGATATAACATTCATAGACATTAACAAAATAAATATTTGTGTTTTACTCTAATAACTCTATTATGCATAAAGGCTTAAATAGATAAACCCTTTAATAAATCATACTTCTTATGGCAATCAATAATCTTTCGCCATGCCGGCTTGATATTTCAAAGCTGTTCTCTGCAGATTTCATCAATATTAAGCAAAAGATGTGGTTCTAAAGCATTGTCCACATTTTTCCATAAGGAGTGAGGCTAGGATTTCTTGAAAGATGTTCCAAAAGTTTAAGGCTGTTTTTTTATGCATTTTCAAACCTGTTCTGATTTATATTTGCATTGTCAATTGACCCAAACTGACCTTTTCTGTTCAAAGAATATGGCTCAGAAAAATCTGGATACATCAAGGGATGTCAAAACTGGAAACTGCTGGATGACATCACTAAGGCACATTCACCATTCACAGCTGCCAATACAGACGGGTCAGACGACACATAGACTGAGCCAAAACGACAGGATTGTTTGGAAAACCCAAACAAAGTTTGTCTTCCCGATAGAAGAACACTAAACCGCCTATACGGCATGCTTGGTGTAGCATCATGGTATTTTTGTTTTACACAAACTGATGAATTAATGACTCCGACTACCATTCAGACTCTTCTATTACAGGTTAAATTAGCAGCTATGATGGAAACTTGGACACAAATTGTTGTTCAGCCACGATAATGACACCAAGCATTTGAATTGATGTCATATTGCAAAGGCTCTACACCAAATGGGAATGAATGGGTTAAAGCTTATATGAATAAGCACTTTAGATGAGATCTGCCATATCTAGTAAGAGGAT
Organism: Cyprinodon tularosa; assembly: GCF_016077235.1. Taxonomy (NCBI): domain Eukaryota; kingdom Metazoa; phylum Chordata; class Actinopteri; order Cyprinodontiformes; family Cyprinodontidae; genus Cyprinodon; species Cyprinodon tularosa. The sequence goes on from NW_024037916.1 coordinate 977,182, forward strand.
AGGCTAAATATACAGCAGGAACTTTGTCTGAAGCATGTGTGTGTGATAAGAAAGGGTCTATAAAAAAAGAAACAAAATGAAATGTAACCAAATATTAATTTAGGTATAAATAGGTGAATGGGTTTATAATTTTACCTCAAGGCAAACCAGATGAAAACTTGCATAAATATCGTGCTGCCAAAAGTGATCAAAGTTATATATTATAATCATTACTCCCCAAAAGAAATACTTGACATAAATAGCAAAAAACCCGACAAATGAACCTGACATGCATGAAGATGATAAGTGGATGTACATTTTTAACTGGAACTCTAAAAGAGACATTTAATTATCTTTTTTTGACTGGTAACAAATGAATCATTGAACAACCGTACAATAACATAAAAGTTCAAAATGTATCTCCTCAAGGATTTAAGCTCAAACTAAAACTCTGACTGATACTCAGCGAACAAAAGAAGAGGGTTTTTGAACCAGAGAAACACGATTTAGTCCCAGAAGGACACAAACAGCAGCAGTTTCACATTACAACCTGGGGTCCGTTTCACAAAGAACATTTACTCTTAAGTTTCCTAAACCGGAAATTAGGGAAACTCTTTTGTGTCAGAAAGAGAGTTTACTCCACATCTGTTTCAGTCACCGTAGTAACTTTCTCCTCAGAGCTAACCTGGTCGGGAGCAGGTTTTCTCTGCATGTTCACAACTTGAACTTCTTCTTTTTGAAGTCAGATTTATACAAAAAAACATTCAGACCTGAAGACAGAGCTGTGATGGCATAATGGTGGTGGGACACATGAGAGAAAAAAAAACACATCCAGAAGTTCTTGTTTTCTACCTGAAACTTGTCCCATGAAACCCGATCGAATTCCAGTAACAAATTACTCTGAAAGCAGTCACGCTGTCATTTGGGGATTTCTCCCACTTTGTGTTTTTAAGTTTAGTCACTGGAGCTTTTTGTTCAGTATAAGCTTCCCAGAAGTGTTTGTTTATAACGGAAAGAAACTCAGTATTCTTTCACAAACATCCCTGCATTGTGCTGCTGAACTTTAACCAATTAAGCGTTTGCTTTTCATGCATCAGTTCACAATCTGAAGCACATCGAGACATGTTGTTATCCAAAGCTGAAAACTGAAATCTATGTGTTCAAAGTGTTGATAAAAGATAGGCTTTGGCATTTGTGGTCAAATTTTTAAATCAAAGAATTTTTTTTTCTAGTAGATTCGACCATATATTTTTTTTAAATCTTCTGGTATGTTGTCATGCGCTCTAGCAGCCTCTGGAAGGGAACCAGGCCCACAGCATCACAGTGTCAAACTATTTTTACAGGTGCTGGTCATAAAATTAGAATATCATGAAAAAGTAGATTGATTTCAGTAATTCCATTTAAAAAGTGAAACTTGTATATTATATTCATACATTACATACAAACTCATATATTTCAGATGTTTATTTTGTTTAATTTTGATGATTACAAATGACAACAAATGAAAATCTCAAATTCATCATATCGGAAAATTAGAATATTGTGAAAAGGTTCAAAATTGATGGCCCCTGGTGCCACACTCTAATCAGCTAATTAACTCAAACCACCTGCAAAAGCCTTTAAATGGTCTTTCAGTCTAGTTCTATAGGCTACACAATCATGGGGAAGACTGCTGACTTGACAGTTGTCCAAAAGACGACCATCGACACCTTGCACAAGGAGGGCAAGACACAAAAGGTCATCGCTAAAGAGGCTGGCTGTTCACAGAGCTCAGTGTCCAAGCACATTAATAGAGAGGCGAAGGGAAGGAAAAGATGTGGTCGAAAAAAGTGTACAAGCAAGAGAGATAACCGCACCCTGGAGAGGATTGTGAAACAAAACCCATTCAAAAATGTGGGGGAGATTCACAAAGAGTGGACTGCAGCTGGAGTGAGTGCTTCAAGAACCACCACACACAGACGTATGAAAGACATGGGTTTCTGCTGTCGCATTCCTTGTGTCAAGCCACTCTTGAACCACAGACAGCGTCAGAAGCGTCTTGCCTGGGCTAAAGAGAAACAGGACCAAAGTCATGTTCTCTGATGAAAGTAAATTTTGCATTTCCTTTGGAAATCAAGGTCCCAGAGTCTGGAGGAAAAGAAGAGAGGCACTTCATCCACGTTGCTTGAAGTCCAGTGTAAAGTTTCCACAGTCAGTGATGGTTTGGGGTGCCATGTCATCTGCTGGTGTTGGTCCATTGTGTTTTCTGAGGTCCAGGGTCAACGCAGCCACATACCAGGAAGTTTTAGAGCACTTCATGCTTCCTGCAGCTGACCAACTTTTTGGAGATGCAGATTTCATTTTCCAACAGGACTTGGCACCTGCACACAGTGCCAAAGCTACCAGTACCTGGTTGAAGGACCATGGTATCCCTGTTCTTAATTGGCCAGCAAACTCTCCTGACCTTAACCCCATAGAAAATCTATGGGGTATTGTGAAGAAGAAGATGCAATACACCAGACCCAACAATTCAGAAGAGCTAAAAGCCACTATTAGAGCAACCTGGGCTATCATAACACCTGAGCAGTGCCACAGACTGATCGACTCCATGCCACGCCGCATTGCTGCAGTAATACAGGCCAAAGGAGGCCCAACTAAATACTGAGTGCTGTACATGCTCATACTTTTCATGTTCATACTTTTCAGTTGGCCAACATTTCTATAAATCCTTTGTTTTTATTGGTCTTCAGTAATATTCTAATTTTCTGATATGATGAATTTGAGATTTTCATTTGTTGTCATTTGTAATCATCAAAATTAAACAAAATAAACATCTGAAATATATGAGTTTGTATGTAATGTATGAATATAATATACAAGTTTCACTTTTTAAATGGAATTACTGAAATCAATCTATTTTTTCATGATATTCTAATTTTATGACCAGCACCTGTACTATCTTTGTTAACATGTATGAGGACTGAATGGCTTCATCTAGCTTTGTTATACAGTATAAGGTTAAATTTATGTTAAAGGTGTGCAGCTATTTTCTCACTTCCATAACCCAAAGTATTCAGATTAAAAAATATTTTTTAGACCAATTTTGACATCCATGAATCCATCCACCTTAAACAGTCTTATAACTGCAGGATTGGGGAACAGATCTGGTGTCCTTTATTGTTTGAATGATTCAATGGGCTAACCTACCGTGCTAATTACTGCAACACTAAATTAAACATCAATAGGCAGACTGATCAACAGAAGCATTTTTTTTTCATTTAATTTGTAGGAGTAGAAGTTTCTGATCACTAAAATATTTGACTTGAAATAAAACATGAAATATTAATGAAGTAAAGAGTTGGATGTTTCAGAAATGTTCTTATTAAAAATGCAATCCATTTTTAGGCAGGAGTGTCAATTTAAGTGTAGTGATCTAGAGAGAGATTCAGCATCGAATCTGTTGCTGATTTCTGATTGGAAGTGGAAGCAAAATAGTTGCTTCCTGGTGGCCAATATGGGATGGAAACATCGCCCCCATGTGGATGTAGGACGTAACGACAACACTTGAAAGTGTCACAAATCAATAAAAAATACATTTGTCCGTTTTTTGAATAAAAACTGGTTCACTATTTTTCAATATAATGAACTTTTATTGTGCATCAGTTCTTTTTTTCTATCATCGAAACCATTTTAGTTTAATGGGAGCAGCATTGTTTGCATTTTACAAATAAACTGTTGAAACTTAAAAAAAGGCTGAGTTAACTTTTTTAAATCGTTAAGAAAAAAAAGAAATGTGTTTAGAATAAAAAGTAAATCTAAATTGGTTTTAGTTTCTACGCAAAATCAGTCAGTTCCGTTTTGTAAATACATTTTATATTCAGATGTTCTTTTGCTTCTGATTGAGTTTTTTTTGTTTTCACATCCAAAATTTATTATTTCTAATGTTTTAAATTTGGTGCTAATTCATATATATATATTTTTTCTTGTTCGACAAGTATTGCATAACCTTAGATAAAAAAATAATCCTTATTTTCTTTTGAAAATCAGTTTTGCATTTCATAGAACCAATTCTAGTAGCTCAGGGTTCAGGTTTCTCTCAGTGAACTTCATTTCTTGTCAATTGTTTTTCCTCAAATCATTAAGTAATTTCCCTCTGGGATTATTAATGTATTTCTGATTCTGATTCTGATTGAAACATTGTCTTTGAAACATTCAGAGATTGAAGTGGATACAAAAAAAAAAAAACTTAACTACTTTAGACTTCTATTCATTGTATATGCTGGATTTATAGATGCGCCAATGTTCTAACCTGATTATAAAATATATTCTGAGAAATATATGAATGTGAACCCGGAAGTTTCCGCTCAAGTGCAGCAGCCTGGTGGTGATTTGTATTCAATAAGAGAGCCTTAAATGAACCCCAAAAGTTACCTTACACTGTGAGCTCAGAAATTATGTTCAGCAATTTCTGATTTAAATTTCAAAATAATGTTCATTCAAGTAATGTACTAACAAAAATACAAATCAAAGAAATTAACACATATGCGGCCAAATAGAATCACTCATTAAACAAAGCAGATAGTCAATAAAACTCAAATATGCTCTCTATTAGCTCACAAAATTATCTGTTTTCACTTTGATATCAAAAATGGAATATCGATCAATAAATGAAAACAACTTTTCTATTAAAGGTTAATGCATAGTTATTATGATAGGGCATACTTGGCTTTAAGCTTGGATAAATTCAAGCATATGTTTCAGTTTTGTATCTCCTTTTTGTCAACTCTTATTTTGAGTTTTACTGCAAGAAAAATGATTTAAGCATGAAAAGTTATTGATCTTCAAATCAGTATTTGTTATCTTGAAAAACTTATGGGATTTTGTGTAATTTATATCAAAAAAACAAATGTGGAGCTAAAAAGTGGACCTATTTCTAATCCTTCTATAAAACTTATAAATGTGCTTTCTCATCTAATCCTTGTATAAATATTACAAGTCTAAGTGTTGCTGTATTTTAAAGAACACACCCTATTGCCAAATAGGTTGTGGTATATTGTTGTACTTCTTATAACGAAACTCTTATGCGCTAAAGTCAGTCAAACTCTCCAATTTTCCTCACAGCTAAATGTTTTATTTAAACGCTCTGGTTGTTTTCTATTGGTTTATTGAGGCATTGGTGTTTCAGAAAGCATCTTTATTTACAAATTGAAGCCAAAAACCTTTTCTTTTCCCACCTATCTAAGTTTTCAGGCTTCAGTATCTCCACCATCTCCAGCCTACAAGCAGAACTTTGCCTCTATCATGTCTAAGGAGAGGGATTTGGACATTGTCCCAGCTTCTTTTAAACCAAGCAGAAGTGCTGGGATATTTCAATTCCACTTGTGTCCCTTTAAAAAAAAACATCCTGGGAAACCACTGTAGAGCTGTTTATGTTCACATAGTGCGCAGTTGGCTGTCAGCCTGGCCGAACTCAATCATAAGTCTCAGCTTTTGCTTTGCTTTTTGTCAACTCTTATTTTCTGTGCTACTGTAAGAGTTTAGGCATGAAAAAAATCCTTCATGTTTATTTCTCTAAATTTCCAAAGCACACCATTTAGTGGTGCATATTTCAGGAGTAAATGCATGTACTTAAGTTCGTCTTTGCTTTGCTTGGAAACCTGATACTAAATCTGGTTGTGCAAAAGCTTTTAAACAAAGTAAAATGCTGGCTCTGGACGATATCTATTTTTAAAAAAAGCACACATTTAGCCCAAGAGTAGACTAAATTGGTCTAGTTCACCAAAATAAAAAAAAATAAAAAAATAAAAAAAAGAAGCTGTGAATGTGCACTAAAATGAAATTTACCTTTATGCTTTAATGTTTTGCACTATTGTGTGGTTTGATAGCCTAAACAACTCCATGTTTTCAATTCCACCATCATCATTTTATGACTAAAGGGCAAAACAGAACAAAATGAAAATATTTCACTCCATAAATTTCTTTACTTTAACAGGGTATGTGAATTCTCTGTCATAAGACTCCATAATTGTCTTTCTCTCTCACTAAATGCATTATGAAGCTACAGCAGAAGATTGTCCATTAAACATAAAAACAACAAATGCTCCCACAGTGATTTAAAGGCTTGAAAATGGCCAAGATATTAACAAATTCATTGATATATTGTTGTAGAGACATTGTACAGTATTTCAGTTAAAAGTTCTGCTAAACATAATGTGAGTTATTTTAATCCAGTCTTTGAGAGAATGGACTGTTTTAATGCTATGAATCAATGTAAGAAACTCAAAGTGTGTGAAAATGTTGGGCCTGGCACATTCATGTGTTGCATCACATAGGTAGCTGGTGAAATACAGTCTAATTTCTGAGGTTAGGTAAAATTCTCTCCATCCTGAGGTAAGGAGTTTTTAGTCTTCTCTCATCATTTTAAAAAAAGGCGATATAAAGTCACCTCTATTGCTTTACTAAGGCAGACTAAAATGCAGTCAGAGACATGCTGAGCAAATCAGTGGTAAATTCTTGAATTATAAAGTTTTTCTGCTTGCACTTTGTTTCCAGTCTTTTCTAACATCACAGTCAGGCTTTAGAAAAATCAACAATCTATCCTAAAGTACTTAGGAATCATTTTTGGTAATTCTTTCACATTTAATGAACAGAGTGTGTTTACAAGAAAGCACAGCAATGGCTCTCCCTGCTGCGCCAGCTAAGGGGTTTTAAAGTCTGTGACCACACCCTGTATAGGGTTTATCAGTGTTTAATTGAGACTGTACTGACGTTTAACATTATTTCTTGGTTTGGACATTTAACTGCCAAAAGGAAAGCCAAACTTGGCAGAGTTGTTAAAATGGACAGTTAGATTACAAGCCAACAACAAATCAAATATTCTCAGCATTATATTAAAGAAGTGCATCTGCCATCAAGGAGCTGAACATGCTGTAACCTGAATGTCTGTTCTTCTTCCTTTCCTTTGATGAAGTGATTCTGTTGCTGCTGCTTTGTCTTAAATTAGCTCTTTTATAATGATGACCATCTAGAGGAATGGAAGGACACCTTAAGAACCTTAAGAGCAATTTGTTTGACTTGGATCCAGTTAAACAAAATTTGTTTAACCTCTAACAACGAATAAAAAAAACAAACTTTTTTTCCATTTAAATACTTGCCACACTGAAAAAAAAAATTCTATTTCTCTTAAAAATAAATAGAAATGTAGGTATTTGTAACAATATTAATAACGGTCAATGACAACCATTAGGAACCAGTTATAATGGAAGCAAGAGCTTGTCAAAGGTTGCCAGGTCTAAACGGAACGTGTAATAAACTGGGTGAATGCCCAAAACAAAAGTTTGTTTGCATATTTACAACAGTGGGCATCAAGGGGTTAAAGATACGCAACCTTTAAACACAGATGAGCTTTTTTATTTTTTTTTTTTTTTTACTCTTTTTATGTCCATTGTTGGATATTTGTCATTAATTTAAAAACCATTTTATTCTAATTTTGGGCTTATGAAAGAAAGAAAAATATCAACCAAGATTTATATAAAAGCAAATTGAGGTTTTACATTTTAAATGAATTGATATCAAAACAATCACACAGTTTGCAACCTAAAGACAAAAACATATACGTTAAAATATAGATATATTTATTTCCATTTTGAAACACTGGTTTATATTGTTTGCTATTCTTAATCAAAATAATTACAGTCCCAGTTGAGGGTTTAAAGAGCCACTCGGGCTCAGACCCCTGCTCTATTAGAATAAATTATCTGTGATAATAAAAAGAAGAAGATTTAATTCTCTGCTGCTATTTAGTCTTGCTAAAAGTTCAGGTGTATTTTATAATTGTCACAGATGGATATCAGATTCAACAGCAGCTTTTTAAATGCCTCTTTTGAGTTTTCCATTAAGGCCACGATGCTGTTCTTTGTTTTGATGCTGGATTTTATCTTCAGGAAACTACACACAAGTAAAAAAAAATGTATGCAGTTTTAAAAAATAGGTCTTTATAAATTCCACACTGTCCCTGAGCAGCCTTTTTTGTCCTGTTGTTCTAAAAAGCTTTCAGCCTTCATTGAGCTGAATTCCAACATTTATCTCCCCGCTTCTATTATTTAATCGTTTAAATCGAGTCCTAATCATCCTCAACATCCTTTCAGACACTTTGCTCCCCATCTTCAGTTCAGTTCAATGATAAATTCAAGACAAGAAAGCTGTAAAAATTAGAATATTCCTCCTGCACCCACAAGAGCATATGAAATGAACTAAGATGAGGAGGAGGAGGAGGCTGATGAAGATGGCTCATGCTGCAGTCTTTCACAACGGTTTTGTTGACTGTTGTGCGGGGAAGAGCTCATCAGTTTGAAGGAGAAAAAATTTTAATATGTGGAGAAGAGGGGCACTGTAGCGTATCTGCTCATTAGACAGCCGACGCTGTAATCCTGCAATCAGAGGCCTATTCATTAACATGGCGAGGGGGTGTGGGGGCATGTTTCATCTGCAACCACTTGAAGCTGCCAGTCACAGAGGGGGCGGATGCATGTTAGGATGACAAAGCGCGACGGCTTAAATGCTCAGGGATGTACATGCATGGAACGAGACGTGCATGAATGCTCCCTTAGGCTCTCATATTTGAGCGGGGAAGAAATTTTTACATTGTAGTGCTGGCAGGTGGCCCAAAGTGTGTCAGTCTGATAATCATTCCTGCTCAGCAGGAAGACGGCTTTTGTTTCAGGATTTCACAAGGAGCGGAGTCATTTTCCAGCACAGGTTTCTTCCTGGATTGAATTGATTGAAAGAGAGCGATTTTAAGACAGTTTATTCAAAGCTGAACGTCAAGGAAGAATTGGATCTTGTTTCTTTTCTTAATAGCATTCGGAAAACGAAACACACCTGGTCAGAAGACAATTAGATAATTTTACCCAAGCCTTAAGCATGAAGGAAACGAAAAAAAAAATAAAGCTCTGACTTTCATATATCTCAACGACTTGACAACGCTTGACTTTGGGATTTATTCCCCAAAAAAAGTTAACCGAAACACAAAAAAATTAAAGGAAGAAACAGATGTCTAAGTTTTGCTCACAGTCCTATTTTAATCTGCAGCTCATTGTTTTATGAGAAGTACCAATCCCTTTTCACCTTGAATCTGACTGGAAAACCTCTAAGCAATCATTAGAAAAAGACCCGATGCTAATTGGTGTTAGGCCCAAAGAGAGGAGGACTAGAGCTCCAATAAGATACCTTTCTACTTTAAATACTTTTGCATTGTTTGTCTAATAAAGCTGTTAGCATTTATAAATTGAAAATAAATTAAGATAGAAAATGACAAGTGAAGAATATTATGAACCTTAAAAAAAAGCAATAATATCAGGAAAATACTCCAGCGAGTGGGAAAGCTGAGGATTGTTTATTTGATGTTTATTTAATTTCTAAGTAGTTTGGTTTCCTTTCTTCAGTTCAGGTACCTGTATTAAGGAAAGAAACAAACAAACAAGCAAAAATAACCCAGCAAACAAATACAGCATAGAGCAGCTAGCCCCTTTTGTTGTTGTGTTTGAACTTATACATTTAGAAAATCTTTAGATTTGTCCATCTTGATCATTTCCAACAGTATTTTAAAACTCAATTTGTTTTGCAAAATTACTACTGATGTAGAAATAACATAAATACATTTCAGAACCTCACTCATTGTTGCAGGTATGGTTCATACCTTTTTATTTGGGGAGTCCAAAGCAGCTGTTATGTTCACTTATACCTTGGGCAGGCTTTTCTTCTTTACCTTTTATTTCCCTAGTAAAGTATAAGTAAACAATATTAAAATGAATAAATGTTCCCTTTTATGAGCTACCTGGTATTCAATAAAGAGCTGTTTTTTTTAAACATTGCTTCAGTCTCTGCCATTTTTTAACGTCTAAATAGGAAGAGAGCCATGTTGATCCATCTTGTGAAATCCTTAAACTTCTTCACATCCCAGCCTCTTAAGTGCTCGCAATCAATGCAGCAGTGGTAGATAATACATCTAAAAGGAGGTCATAAAGGCCTGAAGAAAAACCAAATTGATGGCCACACTTTAAGTGAATTCGTATCTAATCGTTTTCATAGCAGGATTGATCATATTTTCCTGCGACAGGTTGTTATACTGGATGGCCCAAATATTGCTCTGAATAACACGTTCCAGCAGGAATTTGACCTCTGAAAGGTGACCTTTAGATTTATGGCAGCAGGGGATAGAAAGGGTTTCCCAGTAAAATCTGACTATATTTTCTTTTTTCTGTTAACATCACCTGCAACACCTGCTAAGATGAAAACGCTCATTACCCTGGAAAATCTTTTTATCTAAATAAGTAATTTTTTCTTAAATGAGTGCATTTTTTTTTCAATTGAATTGGGGAGGTAGTTAAGACATTTTAACAATTGGAACAAAACAATTTACATTTAAAATAAGAAAAAAATGATTGCATTGTCTTTTTTCAAGTACATATTATCTTATTTTAAGAGTAAAAATCCTCATTCCATTGGTAGATCATCTTATTTTCCTATGCAAATTAAGGTTAATACGTTCAATTTAAAAATGTTTTACTTATTTCTAGATTGTTTCTACAATGTAAATAAACCTGATGACAGATTTGATGCAATTTATTTACAATGTACAAATACAGAATTTTTCCATGTAATGACACATTTAAAAGTGCTTTGAAAACAAGTTTTTATCTGAATAAATAAGATATTTTTTTCTCCTGACAACAGTACAACAACAAACAACATTAAAGCTGCAAATGGGCTCATAATGAAAAAGGAAAGCCTCTTGGGCATACTGCTACCAGGCTCTGCCATTTGAAGCCACAAGCACTAACTGGAAGAATGAGAGAGCTTCTGTCCTCTGAGAGGGGAAATAAAATAAAATAAAAGTATTCTGTGCTTCATTTAGAATAAAGAAAAAAAAATGTCCTCTGTTTGCTTGAAAGCGTCACCACAGTCCAGCTCAAAAGGAATAATCGAACAGAAAATGAACGTCCCTGCTCTGCCTAAGGGCTGCAGACAGGAATAGCTTTCCATGTCATCAGTGGTGAAAACACAGAGGAGGATTCTGCAGGTCAGCGGCTGATTGGAAGCTGCGGCAAAGAAATGGACGGATGAGTCAAGTGTCCAGGGCCAGCAAGGACGGAAAAGGGGTGAGCTGCAAAAGAAAACACAACACTGTATTCAGTTCCACTTCCTTATGAAGGCTGAAGAGCTCCTCTAGCAGCTAAACGCACCTTACAGATTTAGAGCCCATTTGGAACAAAAGGTTTGTAACCCACACAAAACTAATCGCATATTTTCAACAGTCTGTTCAACAGGAAACAGTAACACTCTTTTTGTTACCATAATATGACAACAATAAAATCATACTACTCCAGAGCGTCTGTAATGTCAGATAAAAACAAAATCATCTCCAACATGTGCCATAGAAAGGAGAAATCACAATAGAAACTTCCAATCTAAGAAATTAATGTAGTTAGTTTTTAGTCTGCCAAAAACAAATTCTCCTAAACATAATATACAACAATACTAAATTAAGGATTGTTTGATTAACCTCATGCTGCTAAAGGTTTCTATCTACTGAGGAATTAATTAATTAATTTGCTGGCATTTTTTTAAAAGCTACACCTTGGATCTGCATTCATCACTTGTACAACTTTTTTTATGGCTGGGTTTCATCTTTTTTCCTCCTTTCTAAAATCATACTGCCTTCATTTATAGGCACTCCTGGTAAAAAACAATTAAAATACATTTTTAGTTTTTTATTTTAATGCCACTATTTCCCAGACCTCTTTCTTTTAAAACCACCTACAACTCTCTGTAGTGGAATAAAAAAAAATAGTTTAGAAAAAAAAATGTATAGATATTTAGCAATTTCCTATAGTTAAAGTACAACTACAGATATATTTTGTGATATACATTAACGTGGCCGTACTAATAGGGTATCACTTCTGTGATATGTTATATTTTTACAGTTTGCTGTTTAATAATTCATTAAATGTGAGCAAAGCAATAAATACCACTTCTATACCTGCCATGGAAGTTAAAGAGATATCTTCCACACTCATACCTGTAGATCTATGTAATCATGTGTTAAGGCAAAATGATGAATAAATAGTCATCAGTTTCGCTTCATATTCTCTAAACTGAATCTCAGCTTTCTTGCAAATAGTTCAGAGCCGTTAACTGCAAACTAAAAACACTAATAAACTCATGTGTGATGTCCTTCATCAAACCTTTACCACGTGTATTTGGTAAAATACATGTCATCAGTGCAGTAGTGTGCACTGCGTTGTGATGACAATAATATTCTAATATTTCTCTCCTATTTATTACTTGCCAAACAACATTTTTTAGACCAAGACAAAATGTTCAAATTAGAAAGTTAATTATATCATATACATATGATCAAGTACACAGAAGCCAATTTCTCTAAGCCACTGTTCCAAATCAAACAGGCTAAAATGTAAAATGTGAGATCCTAACATTTGGAATGGATAGAAGCAATTATCACACTCCAAACAACCCTTTGAGATAGAAGTATTGCGAAGCCTGATAATGCCATGACAATATACACTCACCGGCCACTTTATTAGGTACACCTGTCCGACTGCTCGTTAACACTTAATTTCTAAGCAGCCAATCACATGGCGGCAACTCAGTGCATTTAGGCATGTAGACATGGTCAAGACAATCTCCTGCAGTTCAAAGCGAGCATCAGTATGGGGAAGAAAGGTGATTTGAGTGACTTTGAACGTGTCATGATTGTTGGTGCCAGAAGGGCTGGTCTGAGTATTTCAGAAACTGCTGATCTACTGGGATTTTCACGCACAACCATCTCTAGGGTTTACAGAGAATGGTCCGAAAAAGAAAAAACATCCAGTGAGCGGCAGTTCTGTGGGCGGAAATGCCTTGTTGATGGCAGGGGTCAGAGGAGAATGGCCAGACTGGTTCGAGCTGATAGAAGGGCAACAGTGACTCAAATAACCACCTGTTACAACCAAGGTGGGCGGAAGAGCATCTCTGAACGCACAGTACGTCGAACTTTGAGGCAGATGGGCTACAGCAGCAGACCACACCGGGTGCCACTCCTTTCAGCTAAGAACAGGAAACTGAGGCTACAATTTGCACAAGCTCATCGAAATTGGACAATAGAAGATTGGAAAAACGTTGCCTGGTCTGATGAGTCTCGATTTCTGCTGCGACATTCGGATGGTAGGGTCAGAATTTGGCATCTACAACATGAAAGCATGGATCCATCCTGCCTTGTATCAACGGTTCAGGCAGGTGGTGGTGGTGTCATGGTGTGGGGAATATTTTCTTGGCACTCTTTGGGCCCCTTGGTACCAATTGAGCATCGTTGCAACGCCACAGCCTACCTGAGTATTGTTGCTGACCATGTCCATCCCTTTATGACCACAATGTACCCAACTTCTGATGGCTACTTTCAGCAGGATAATGCGCCATGTCATAAAGCTGGAATCATCTCAGACTGGTTTCTTGAACATGACAATGAGTTCACTGTACTCAAATGGCCTCCACAGTCACCAGATCTCAATCCAATAGAGCATCTTTGGGATGTGGTGGAACGGGAGATTCGCATCATGGATGTGCAGCCGACAAATCTGCGGCAACTGTGTGATGCCATCATGTCAATATGGACCAAACTCCCTGAGGAATGCTTCCAGCACCTTGTTGAATCTATGCCACCAAGAATTGAGGCAGTACTGAAGGCAAATGGGGGTCCAACCCGTTACTAGCATGGGGTACCTAATAAAGTGGCCGGTGAGTGTATATTCACTTCATATAATGTAACCATGTTTAAAAATCTTTACAGACCACTGTTAGGATTGCATTCAATAACAGCTTTTAAAGATTGCTTAATCTCCTAAAAAGTAATTTATTCTATTCAGATCTTTACCAGGGGAGCCCATGATTTTGTGCAGGGTTCTTTACATTTTATCCCTCAAAGGAAATGAGAGATCAAATTGAATGCAAAAGCTTAAAATGACTTCACTCAAACATTCACCCTGTTAAAGCTTATCTGTCATCCATTATCTTGTTAAAAATAACACTTTTGAGACTAATCAAACAAACTGCAGACCAATTGCAAAGTTTGATATGATTTTTAGGTATCTATATACCCTAAAAACAGATCAGTCGTTTCAACCAAAAAATTGGTAAAATTTTACTGATCTTGTCGGTAGTTACATGTCCAACAAACCTTTTGGCTAAAATAACCAATCTAAGTGGGAAGCGCTCTACATTGGTAAAAGGGCAAACAAATACAAATTGGTTAATTTGATCAAAATATTGGATAATTAGCGTAACAACTTTGAAAGCCAGAGATTGAACCAATAACCGTTTGATTGCAGAGGAAACTCCTGCCATAACTAATACTTCTTGGAATCCACTAATAGTTAATACAAATGTCATAACCAAGGCTAAAACAAAAATGTGCATTTTGTACAGGTCCACATCTTTGTAATTACTCTCTAGGTCCATAACTATTACACATTATACTTGACTACAGCCAAACAGTCAGAGTGGTAAGTTACCACATCAGCTACCATTTCTACTGTATTGGTTGTTGGTTAATCTATTAAATTTCTTGATCTGAAACCAAAGGCTTCAACACTTTCTGATTATTAAATTGGTTCATCTAACCAAATTGGTTTAACCAACTAGAGTGGATTTAATAGTAGTTTTTTTGGCTTAAAAATACCACTTCAAGAGTAATAGATTTTAGTCCTTTGTTTTATATCATAATGGGCAAAAGTAGTAAATATGCTATTAACTTCTAAACCGGGTCTAGTTCTTGTGTTCCTTGATACCTGAATAAGATTCCACCATTTCTTTTAAAGGTTTGTTGCAAAAGCTGCATAATCACACTGTACTCAAGTGTCTGTGATGTAAAATATTCACAAAATTCATCTGTAAATATAGTTGCAGCTTACAGAAAAAACAGGGAAGTGAGGTGAATAAATAAACCACTTAGAAATTCTTCAAAATCTGCTGCGCTTAAAAAGCGTATGAGTTTCAGGTCAAACACTGAAAACATTTCAACTTAAAGATGTCATCTGGTTATTATAAAAATCATTTTCATTAAAAACAGCTAACCCAATAAAAGCCTGACACTCACCATCCAGGTATCCGTGCAGAGCCAGGAGGTGAGGTCGGTCCGGGCTGCTGAAGGAGGAATAGTGGAGATCTTCTGGAAGCGACGGCGGCATCCTGGCCAGTGGAGCGTTCTGAGGGAAGCTGCTCTGAGGGGGCTGCTTTTTGTGTCGGGCGCGGCAGTTCTGAAACCAAACCTGGAGAAGAATGCAGACAAGGTTAACAAACATGTGGGAGTCGGACAACAATCACTGTTAACCTTGACATTGTTATCTAGCTTTTGATGTGCAATTAATAAATAAACCAAAACTATAATATATCTATAAAATAAATAGATATATATCTATATCTATAAAATAGAGCAAAACAGCAGGAATCATTGTTCTTATAAAGAAAGTCACTTAATTTAAGAATATCTACAACATTAACCACTATGGACGCAACTATTTTGATCTAATATGAAAATACAAAAGCTTTAATTTAAGAGCCTTTATCCAACTATTGGGGAAGGCAAAGAAACTTTCACAAGCTAGTAGGAGACCTACTAAATACATAAAGCATGTGGTTGAAAAGTAAAGGTAAAGGAATGTCCACAATTTTCTTTTAATGGATAGGACCCAAAGGCTTAAAAAGTTGAACAAAAATAAAAAGAACTTGGGGCAACTTATGGAAAAGACAACAACAACAAAAAACAGCACATAGTGACTGAAAAGGTGTGAAGAAAATCCCTTTATCATCACTGTGCCATAATGCAACCGAAGGTTTATCACATTTCATCATTTCCCCCTGTAAGTGAAAAAGAAGAAGCAACTTTATGCACTGCTGATAAAAAAATAAATAAAAACTTATTATAATGTGCTTCTTCAAATTTGACCTCTTCATTCTTTTCTCAGCACATAACCACCAGCCACTCTGCACTAGTTTGGTGTTGGCTGCTTTAAATAGCTGTTTAATATCCATTGAGTACTAGTCCTGCACTACTAACATTAAGCTATATTGTTAAAACACTTTGCAGTACAGTAATTTATTGTTTATCTTTTAACTCTTCACTGTTATGTTATTCTTATACATTTTTCTAGGGTCCATATTTCTGTGACAATTTTTTTCTATAATCTTTTTGCTGATGTAAACACCCGAATTTCCCAGTTATGGGAAAATAAAGGGATTTTCTATTCTATTTCTATTATATTCTACTCAATAAATATGGTCTTACAAATAGAAGACTAGTGGCATAGACAGATAAACTGATCCTTTTTTCAGATTGTATACAACGCTTTTGTTCTCAGTTTTTTAATAGATCTTCTTAACAATCCTTTTAAAAATTCTGATATTCCAGTTGCCTATTCTGCTGCGCATCATCATTTCATTTCACCTACTTCTTATAAGACAAACTTCTATGGCTTACCCTGTTTATGGAAATAATCTGCTCAACATCCTCTCTTAAGAGACCATTACATCACAGTTCTTTACTATAAGCAGCTTTTTTTCATCAGTTTTAAGCCATCTATTGAACAGAAACAAGAATTTGTGTAATGAATCTATCTTTTCTGATGATATTCTCCTTACTGACATGCAGCTGTATTTTTTTTTTACAGTAGCAGGAAAAGTTTTCACTTGTTTTGTTGTCTTTTGTTTGCAAACAAGATTCTCAGAGAAATGATTTCAACACCTGCCTGAATGACTCTTCTGCTAAGTCCCGTCATTTCTGCCAGTTTCTGCAGCGTCTGAGCATCAGGGTTGTTGTCTTGGGCAAACTGAGTCTGCATGACCTGCAGGAGAGAGATACAGCACTGATATAAAAAAAAACAACTCTTGCTGTTTAACAAGCAGCTGCAACTCAGTTCAATTCAGTTTATTTATATAGTTTATATTTATAACATGCCATTTCAAGGCCCTTCCCAAAGACAGTTTAATCAAATATTGCAGACAGATTTGTTAAAGGTTATCAAGCTTATTGCATTGAGGCATTGACTTTGCAGGATCCACTCCTCCTGGATTAGTTCGTAGTGACAGAAGACACTTGCTGCATTATGTTATTGACTAGCAGCAATCCCTCACATTGAGCATGAATGCAGTGAAAGTGAAGGGGAAAAGCTCCCTCTGCAACACTGTAACATCCCTGAAGACAGGGACATACCTGCAGCTGCTCGGCCGTGAACGAGGTCCGTGCCCTCTTTGCTGGTTTTGGTTGGCAGTCCTGATCTGAAGGCAGCGCTCCTTCCAGAGTCAGACCGGTGCCTGAAATTAAACAAAACGTATTCTAGTCATTGACTGTAAGAACAATAGACCAAAAGGTGAGATTGCAAAAGCAGATATTAAACTGAAATACTTTTAGTTTGGCTAAATGGAGCTTAAGTTTGATTTCAATCTGGAAGACTCATCAGTTTCACCTGAACCACCTGCGATATCCCCTGTTCAGCTCGAAGCCAATCAGCTCGGAGCTGCATCTTCTCTGAAGCCAATCACCTTTCAAGATCCTCCTCATTTAGCTTCTGGCCCAGCTTCTTTCAAATGTTGATTCACAGTATCAAAATCTTTCGCCGGGGCCCGAGCTCAAAATAACTTATTTCTTTTATATCATTATCTGCTTCCATCTCGTTGAATCCTAGTTGCTCTCGACAAGATGCCCACTAACACTAAGCCTGGTTCTGCTGGAGGTTTCTTCCTGTTAAAAGGAGGTTTTCCTCTCCACTGCGGGATTGAAGAGAGTCAATGAGTCAATGCAATCAGCTGGTTTTCCTTAGATAGGAATATTTTTAAGAATATGATTGTGTTACCTGTATTAGTAAATTGCATAATACTTTTCTAATTACAGCTTTCTCTGTGTGATTCTCTCCAGGTTGAAATTTTGTTATTTTATCATTTTGATTTAAACAAAGGGAGTTTAATCACTAAACAAATGAACCAAAAATGACTCAGCGGTCATCAAAAACTGTGAGCTCATTTCCTATTATTTTACTCTGTCAAATCTCTCCGAATGTGTTATAGTGTAAGCGACACATTCATGACTCACAAATTGCTTTGCTGGTTTCACCATTAAACAGACTGTAAATTAAGGATTTTATTTTAAACTTTAGGTCTGCTAAAATTTAGGTATTTCACTTTAAGTAAACAAAATGTAAAAAATAATATAGCTCATCACAAAATTTAAGAAGAGTTGCATTGTACATAATTTATCCTCCATAATCAATATAATGATTGCATATCTCATATGCACGTCTAAGTCTACATTCTTTCATGTGGATTTGAATAAATAACTGTAATCCAGCTCATCTGAATTCATGTTTAGTGGTTTTGCTACCGTTTTCTGCAGCCCTGCGGAGATTTTCCAGCATGATGTCGTAGTGGCTTCGGCAGAGCACTCTGCCCTCCACCAGGCCAAACTCCTCCCCGGTGGACAGCTGCCTCTTGCAGGAGAAGCAGGCGAAGCAGGCCAGGTGATACACACTGCCCCGGGCCCGCCGCACCCAGTCACTGGCATATACCTGCCTGCCACACTGGGCACATTTTGTTCCGAACCTACTGTGAGAGAGGAGGACAAGAACATGGTGAGGATATCCTGTTTCCAACCTTGATTGGTTGTATCTAATTAAAAAAAAAGCAATTGCTTTACATTAAATCTGTGTATTTGATTTATTTTTTATTTAAAAACTAAATCAAGAGCTTGAGAATGTTAAGAAGAAATTTGCATGTGGAAATAAAGGGTTCAGACCATGAGGCTTTTAGGGGTCGGTTTGCTATAACAATCTTGAAAAAAATGAAAGTAAATCCAATGATAATAAGGGACTGCCTCTGAAAAATATAAGTGGATACATTCATTTATATCATAGGGTTAAAAGAGCAAAAATTTATGAATAAAGAGTTGAGCTCAGTAAGTTTGATAAATGTGTCAGACCCTAAAGATTGCACAAACCTAGCTAATGATTTGATGAATACTTTGCTTTCTTATACAGGTCAGACTCTAAATGAGCCAGTCTTTAATTTGTGGCAGAAAAATATAAATCATTTAGCATGAAACGTAAAAAAAAAAATAACCAGTAATTTGTCTCTTAAATACAAAAAGTTTTTTTTTTTTTTTTTTTTTTTTGTTTTTTTTTTTTTTTTTTTTAAGTACAACAAATCCGGGGAAATATAGATGGATTATTATTATTATTATTATTCGTGGCATTTTTCTTTTTTTGTTATTTTGTTATTTTATTTATTTATTTTTTATTTTTTACAAAAAGTTGCATTCATCTGTTTAATTTAAAATACAACCAATAACATGGAGCTTATGGATGTGCTAATTTGAAATACCTACAGAATATTAGACCACTTCTTTTTTATTTATTTATTTATTATTATTATTTTTTGAATTTCACAACTTTCAAAAGGAAAAAGAAAATGTCTCCTTCTGTGTTTTTTTTTAGGATCAAACAAATATATATAGATTGCTTTTTATAAGTCTACATAAAATATTTTAAAACAGACAAGTTCATTACAAATAATGTAATGGTTGAAGATGATATGACAATTTATTTACATATTTCTAAATTAAATACATATCCAAATATCCTCTGATGCGTCTTATTTTCAATCAGAAACAAATTTCTTGGTTGAATGTAAACATTTGTTTGCTTGTTTTTCCTTTTCTGTCAGGGTATTGTGCTTTACCTCATCCATTATTATATCGCAAATCTACATTATCATATCAATCTAAATTACGCCGAATCAAGCAGAAACCGTTCAGTGGCCCTAAAATATTTGAAATGCATGCACTTATGTAATAATTAAAATAAAAGCGACATATGTTCTTTTTAAATCAAAGATTCCAACTAGGAAGAAAGTGCATTTATAAGCTATGTTGGTTTTAACATTTAATCCAAGGAGCAATATAGGTCTAAATATTAGATTAAATGGGGATTAGCACCGCTCCTACCTGAAATAATCCAGTTTGCAGAAGATTTCTTTGTTTTTAACGTAGCAGCTGTTTTGTTGCCGCAGAGACGCCCTACAGACGGAGCACTCCAGGCAGCCTAAATGCCAGTTCAAGTTGTTCACCTGACATTAAAAAAAAAGGACAGGACGCATGAGCTAATTAAGGCTCTGTGAGCGCAGCAGATCATTTATGTAAATACCACTTTTTCTGTTTTATGTGTGAAGCTTTCACAGAAATAAACACAAATCAACACCATTAAGCTTTTTAAAACTAAAATCTGCTGAGGGTTGGAGGTTATCAGAGTGATTTGATGACCTTCAGCAGGTAGCGGTCCTGGATCTCCATCCCACAGCTGGCGCACTGGTTCTTGGCCGCCGGAGGAGAGCAGAGGCAGGCGGCCTCCAGTGGGCTGGACTCACCGGACTCCTTCTTCACATCCGGCTTAGACTGTTTCACAAAACACTGCTTTTTAAAAACAACAGATCAAGCACGGCGGTAATAGTAAAAAAAAAAAAAAAAAAGTACCAGAATATTAGATCATTTTAAATCCTGTTTTGTTTCGTAAAAACTTGGATAGCCTATAATCAGCAATCAGCCTTTAATAAGGATTATCTTTCCATTTGCAATACTTAGGCTAAATATCAGTTCCTGAAATTGACACATTTTCTGATTGCGATTAAATCTAATGCCAATATCTAAAGAACTACATAATTTAACATTTAAAACCCTGAGGAGGCCTACTTTCCAATTACACTCCAAATAAAATACTTTTTCTTTAAACTCCCCTTTATATGATAATTAGCAAAATAATTGAATTATGTCGGATAAATACTTAAATAATGTCAGAACACACTGTTGGTAACTATCCGGATTTTACTGCTGTTCAACGATATTTTCTAAGCCTAAACCTGGTTCAACTATTATTAAGAAAATGTTTTCATTCATAAGAAAAAAAAACAGTCATATTTTGAGTGACCTACTTTTTATTAAAAAGAAACAACGTTTTTTTATTATTTGTTGGACAGTCCTGTTATGCAGCCGATTTAGCCAGTTTTAAAATATATATAAAAAGAAATGAACAAGCAATTAAAACACTTGATTATCATAAGAAAAATATCTATTTTTATGTATTTTTTTCCTCTGTGAGACAATAATTCTGGAAATAAAAATAAAAAAAAATCTATTTTAAGATTTCGTTTCCATCATATTCAACACCATAACTACAGAAAAAAAAAAAAAGAACAACAAAAAAAAAAAAAAAGGACCCAATTCATTTGCCAGGAAAAAACAAAAATGGATTATTCCCGCACATAGGATAAATGCGCAAACTGTAAATTGTTTTGGATTAGTATAGTTGAGTTTTAACAATTTTACAGAAGCGCAAAACAAAAAAATGGAAGCAAGGATTAATCCAACATACAATAAAACAAATGAAGTTATCATAATTTTAGCCCTGACTGAGGATTTCTGTTAAGGTTTGGACATTTTCCTGCACCTCTGGTTAAATGCGCTCTGAGCAGCCGACCTCCTATGAATAAAGTTGAACTAAAAGATGCAGTCATAGAACAGATCTCTCTCTCTCCTGTTCGCCACTCACCATTTCCAGGTCCTGAGTTCTGCCTAATCGTAGTGGAGACCCAGTTTGCTCTGCGCATTGCGCATCTTTGCTCCAAACGCGCGCTACAGCCGCTCCTAACTCAACGTCTTACAGCTTCTCCCGCATTTAAACCCTGACAACAAAAGGAATTTGGTGCAATTAGATATAAAAAAAGAGGAAAAACACTACGGATCGATCCTTCCCATTGCGTTCAACGGAAGGTTGCGTGTTGCAATCACATGCAGAGAAAAGAAAGGGTGGCACTATGTCTGCAATTAGCGGCGGATTGAAACGCTGCGCTTGATAAGAGGCAACCCGAGTGTCAATTTCATCTGTCAATCAGGAGGAGGGAGCAGGGCCACCAAGCTGAGGAAGGGGGGGGAACGCTGCGCTCCCTAATTTCAATAGCTGTATAATCGAAAATCGAAAAATCTCCAAAGTGAAGAGCCTCAATTGGAGATCGCTCTATTCATAACAGACAATGTGCAGAAACTGCTGCTGATCTTGAGACATAAAGGAGCCTGATTGTCTCCTTTCTCGTGATGGACCCATTTAGACACTCCAGGCTCCCCTCAGTGATTACAGCTGCATTCAGAAAGTGCCAGAAATCTGCGTTTGGGGGGCAATCTGGACTCCGTGTTGTCCTTCACTTCTCGAAATTAACAGGAATGCAAGATCATGTTAATTACCGACTTGGATGTAAACACTGGAGGGAGTGAAACAAGAGGAGATGGTCTGTAAAAACTTCTGGGACAGAAAACCTCCGTAATGCGGCGAAAACATCATTCGGGGATAAATGGTTTATCCAGAAAAAGCGTCTAAATAAATCCCAAAAGGTTTTTTATGGGCAGTCCTTTATGCTTTTAAGAAAAAGCTGATCCAAGATGAACCTTGAGGGAATCCATCATGGTTTCCAAACACTCTGATCTGAAATAGACTCAGAATCTAGTCCCAGTGAGCAGAGGCAGGATATGATGCTGAGCCCTCCTCTACAGTAACTCAGACTAACTCAGAACCATCGGCGTCGCCAGACCCCATTTACTGGGGCACGTGCCCCAGTATAAATGAGCTGTGCCCCAGTATAAATCTCATGAATATTTGCAACAGTATTACATTTTTTAATGCATCAATTTAGATAATTCCAACGCGCAGCAAGTGTGTTGTTAACTCCAAATTGAGGATGAATTAGCGCCCCCACGTCAGCGCATGTCACTGCATGAACTGCAGGTAAACTAACACACTGTTCTCAACTGTTTTGGATGGGACACTGAGCGGCCGCGACGCATTTTTAGTTCTGGTAACGTTTCTTACCTGTCAATTTTATTATTTTCCCAGTGAAACCACATGATTTATAGGCTACTAACTGAAAATGACTGCATTGGTTTGTAGATGGATATCAGGAAATTCCTCACACGAAGCAGAGACAGGGAAGCAGTAAAACAAGATGAGAGAGGGAGGTAAGGTCCCGTGATGAATTAGTGATTTAAGCTAAGCAGTTACATTAGGGACGTTATAAGCAATATGATAGATATTTACATAATTATAGATTTACGTTTTTTAATGTTTGCTGTAGAGGATGAGAATGAAGGTGCTGGAGTAGGAAAGGGAGGATGAGGCGAGACTGACAGGCAAGAGACAGGTGAGAGACAGGAGATACAGGACCATGAAGGTGATGAGGGAGCAACAACCAGCCTCCACAAACAAGAAGGGGACATTAGTGACTTAGGGGGAAAGCATGATGGTCCTAAACAAGTGAAGTTATCCCACTATCCCCAGCACAAATTTGGAGTAAAAAAAACGTTTGTTTAATTCAAAATGGTTTGAAAGCTTTTTATGATTGAAAAAGAAAGCCTTGTCATCAAGGATATGCAGTGTGTTTTCAACTTGCTTGATAACATCATATTCCCAAGACTAACACAGGTCATCCAGATCTCCCTCACAATCCCAGTCAAAAGCTGTAGTTATGAAAGGTCATTCAGTGTGTTGAGAAGGTTCCACACTTGGCTGAGGTGCACAATGGGACAAGACAGGCTCCATCATCTTGCTATTTTATCAGTTGAAAAGGAAGAACTTTCTAAGCTGAGTCACAGTCAAGTGATTGACTGCTTTGCAAAAATGATAAATAGGAGGTACACTTTAATGCTCAAAAAATTAACTCATCCTGAACTTAGTTCAGGATGAGTTAACATTTCCCCCGAACTAAAACTCTGAAACCTAGAAATTAATGATTACTTCAGAATGTGTATAAGGAAACGTTTTATTTTTAAAGTTGGTAATGTCTTATTTTTTATAGCTGCAATGTTGAAAATGTTCATGTTTGTTAAAACAAATATGCTCTTACAGTTATTAATATCTCAACTGGTAATTTTGGTTGGAATGTATCAGGGTTGGGCAGTGTGCTTGTCTATATTTGTGTATGGCAGGAGGGGCATATGCGGTAGGGGGCCAGTGCCCCAGTAAAGCTTTGTGCCTAGCAACACCCCTGCTCAGAACACAGTTTATAAAAAGAAAAAACACACACACATAGCAACCTGTGTTTTTTCTTTACATCTGAATCTCATTTAGTGTTTTGAGCTCAGTTCCTTTTAAATGTTTGCACTTTCAACCTGATGCAATAAAATGGCAATAAAAAACTATTAACATATTTTGTTTTCATGTAAGAAATTGGGGCAAACGGCAACTATTGCCAGAGGCATTAAATAGTTCCGAACGTTTGAACTTTGGAGATTCATTTTTATTTTTTTTTATTTGGATTTTATCCTGCTCAAAGACTGACATTGTCAAGTTGAACAAAAAGCAAACACTTGGTTCTAGCCTTCATCAGGTCAGGACATTATAATCATTTCAATGTATTCCAAAAAGGTGAAAGATCTCTTATTGTCATCAGTTTCTAAACAAATATGATTTCAAAAATGGAAAAGTTATGAATTAAAAGTTATTCAGTCTCATGACGGTATTAATTTGTTTGACCTTATCAGACAGGGTTGATTTATCTCATTGACACGTGCATTTGAACTTTACCTGGGGAATTGCAACCCCTTGATTCTTATGTTTTTCAGTCATTTTGTTGCAGATGTGCTGCTGGGATTTAAATCTTTTTCCCGTAGATGATCCTGCTTTGTCCAAACAGGAGCTGCTTTAAGTTTCGCTCAAGAATGCTATGATATCAAGAGCAGCTCAAGGTCACTACAAATTATTATTTATCTGTGTTTTAGGTGAATGCTTGGCTTACAATTTTCTCTGGGGTCGCCCGATTCTAAAGAGATACAGCAAGTTTTTTTAATGATCAAGCCTACCGCACAATGCGGGACAAAATGGGACGTTTAACGCTACTGCAGGCGTGCCCAAAGTTGGTCCTCTATTGCAGCTGTCCTGCAGGTTTTGGAGGTTTCCATGCTACAGCACGGTTGATTTTCATCGATAGCTGATTAACAGTGGCAGTGGCCCTCGAGGACCAACTTTGGGCATGCCTGCCCTTCTGGGTCTGGGGGGTGGGACTTAAGAGTTTAGAAAGAAACAGTCTACACATTAAAAAATTTTCTGTTCAGGATGGAGCCAGACCTAATCACCGTCAGATTGCATTATGTTTGCCTCCTATTCCACACTACTTCTGTCTATTTTTGTGTAAACCTGTTCAAGATTACAGCTTCTCTCTCTCTAAAAGCCCAAGGCCAGAAGAAACCAACAATAGTTCATAGTCTCTTCGAGTTTTGCATTTTTTTTTTGACCAGTTTCAGAACGAAGGAGAGATTAAAATTAAAGCACAACCTCTTTCATTTGACTCGTAATAGACTGATAGACCTTTTGTAAAACTTTAATATCTTTGAGTATGTAAGAGATAATATTTTGCATATTCATTCGTTTTTATTTGCAAGTTCTTGTATTTTGGGTGGAAATTAAAGCCTCAGCTTTGTCCGTCTCAGTCATTGTGTCCTTCACTCTCCTTGTTGTCTGACGCCCTGTTGGTGCCACCGATTGTGGCTCCACAGGAACACAGGAGACCGCCGATTGCGGCTCCGAATCAGGAAGTGAAGAGGCCGCCCATTGCGGCTTCGCATCAGGAGCAGAGGAAACCACCGACTGTGGCTCCACAGGCACACAGGAGACCGCCGATTCAGGAGTCACTGGATGACGCAGAGCAGGCTCAGGGGTTCCCCAACGGCCCCAGATCTCCCGACATCTGCGATTCCACTCCTCATCACGTCGACGCCGCTTCATCTCCCACTCCTCTTCTTGTCGACGCCGCTCCATCGCCAACTTTCGTTTCAACTCCTCATGACGCCGGAGCAACTCCTCCCACCGGGATAATGGCGGAAGACTCAGAGCAGGCTTAGGGGTCTCAAGACGTTCCAGAATCTTCTGCCATCGACGGAAAGAAACCGTCCAGAGTGGTTCAGTGGAGTTTGTCGGTTCCTCCTCATACATCCTCAGGAATGCCTCTGTTGGGTCTGCTGGGCTAGTCTGTTGGCCGGATCGTTCTGTCATGATGTGGTTGGTTTGCTAGCCCAAGATGCAGAACTCACAGAACAGAGGCAGGATTAAAGTCCAATAATTTATTGGAGAACTCAGGTTTTCCCTCTGGGAGGCAGAGAGGACAGAAACAGGTTATGCTCAAATACAGGTTTACAGGTTTCCAAACTCACAGGTTGCAGATTCAGACAGGCAGGGTTAAACAGGCAGGGAGGCTCTGGTTTGCTTCCATGGCAAGGACAGGACAATGACAACGGCAAGGCATGGCATGGCAGAGCATGGCATGGCAACAATGACTATGACCACGATCCGGCTCAGAGAGAAGCTATGACTCAGCTTATATAGGGAGAGGTTAATCAGCAGAGCTGATGGGAATCAGCTGAGCGCAGAGAACCAGCTCCCAGGAGAGGATCCACGGCGCCCTCTGGTGGGCAAACCTCTGGATCCCAACAGAAACAGAAGCCCACAGGAAGGGATCCACACAGCCCTCTGGAGGGCATGTGTGGATCCCTCCGGATGTTTTTTTTGTACCTTTTTTGGAATGACTATGACCCGGATGACTCAGAATCTTCACTAGCATAATATGAGTAGCTTTTCTTCATTTGAACTTATCAATTGTTTTGTGTGTTTCTTCGATTATTCAGATCATTCCACAGTGGATCTTAGTTTAAACCAAAACTTTATATAACTTCATAAGTTGAATTTTTCTCATTTTCATTGTTTATTTGTATAAACTAGAAAGGCCCCCAGATCTTTAAAGACCAATACACTTGCCTTTCAGACTAGAATATAAAGGTATAGTGGAGAATGTTTTTTTTGCCGGGTGGATCATCATAATAAGTGGTCCTCTTAATTGTCAATCATTCTGGTGATATGTTTACATAAGGCCGTCCTATGTGCTCGTCCCCATTTTCACTTACCGGTGGTGAGTCTGACATAGTGGAAAAATTGCAAATCTTCATTTGGAAAGTAAGCTCGTAGGAGCGATGCAAACAGCAACATTTAAGGATCTGACACCCGTTTAGGTGTTCCCTCTTGAGAGCGGGTACAGGGTGGTGCATGTGAATTTTTTTTTAAGTGGAGATCTTTTCAAAAAATCATGAAAATCCTCCACAATACCTTCAATAATTAGATGCTAGATGTTTGCTCTTTAGTTCAGGAACAAGATGCCTGAAAACATGAGATGTGCAGAAACTTTTAGTATCCTTAAATTTGACTTAGTCAGTAATGTTTGTCTGTCCCTTTCATCAAGTCTTTGCTATGTTTTAATGTTTATTTTTAAAGAGGCTTGTTCATCTTTACTGAATTTTCTCAATCCTAATATTGCTAGATGTAAGTCTTTTTATTAGATAATAATATGAAAAACAAACGTTTGCAGATTTATCTAAAATCCTTTTCACTCTTCAACGATGTTCTTGGTGATCAATTGATAATTTTTCTAAAAACACTTCCTAGAAGTAGAGGGGTCTATAAAATGGTTTAGCTGTTATTGATCCCCTAAAAAGCATCTGTAACAGCAGCATCACATCTTCTCACTCTCCTTGTATTGTTCCTTTGATGCACTTCAGCAGTTTGGCTGTAATTATCTGACAAGGGAAGTGAACTGGTCCTGATGAAGGAGGACTCAGAGAGTGGAACACAGTCATTTCCCCTCCATTACTGCAGCACTTTAGTAACATATCAGACACACCAGTTTGCACCGTAGTTTACTGGTTTTTGACCTGTTCTGACAGTTGGAAAGTGCAATGTAATATTTGTGAAACTTTCTGAGAAGATAACAACAGAAGTATGTATATTTCCTATTTCCATAATGAGGGAGCTTTTCTGTTATTTTTTGCTGTGGATTCTCTTTGTTTCTTTTCTCCCACAGCATATTTTTCTCCCTGAAAAACCCAATATACAGACCAGCTATCATGGCAATTGTTAACATTTGCAGATGGGTCACCTGTAGCATCCCGTTGCTGCTCTGTCATTATCTCAGTGCTGCAACACAGCAAACATCTGCTAGTTAGGATCACCTGCCTGCATATTAGGGGGATTTTAAAAGTAGATTTATTTGATTTATCAAACGCTTGTCCTTCCATCTATCATCTTCTGCTATCTGTTTCAAGAAAGAACCACATTCTTGCTCAATTCTTGATGAAGAAGACAGAAGAAATTTTAATCAGAAGTTATCAGAGCCAGAAGGAGGAGCCGCATCTTTACTCTGAACTCCCTCCACATGATGGATATCCTTACCTATTCCTTGAGCGTTAGCCTGGTCAGGGATTTAGGAGATCTGTTCTAGGATCTCTGTAGACAGAAACAAGGAGCTCCTGAATCTGCTTCTTTTCAGGACCTTGTTCTGTTCAATGTAACTCACCTCCCAGGATATTTGGGTCAGAACATAGATGTCTCCTCTGCTATTTTTTCTGAATTGCCAGCAAGACACACAAACACGCTCCTTTGCAATTGGCTGCTAGACATTCTCAAAAAAATACTTCAGTCAGGTTGGACAGAACACCTCTGATGTCTTCCAGGTTCACCACCAATCACATTGTGATGTTTGCAGACGATACTACAGTGGTGGGCCTCATCAAAGACGACAACGACCAGGACTACAGAGAGAAGATGGAGCAACTGATGGACTGCTCATTAAAAGCTCAGCTGTAGAGGTGGTGAGCAGCAGCAAAGTCCTGGGGGTGCACCTCACAGACAACCTCACCTGGAATGTAAACACCACCTCACAGGTCAAAAGGGCACACTTGTACTCCCTGTGGAGGATGAGGAGAGCCCACCTGCCCCCACTTATCCTCACCACCTTCTACAGAAGCAACATAGTGAGCATTCTGACCAGCTGTCTCACTGTGTGGAGGCTTCTGCGTCTCAGACTGGAAGAACATGAGAAGAGTGGTAAGAACAGCAGAGAGGATCATCGGGGCTCTCCTCCCTCCATAAAAAACATTTTACACCAGCGCATAACATCATCAGTTACCCCTCACACCCCCAGCATGGACAGTCCTCCCTGCTGCCCTCTGGGAAGAGGCTTTGCAGCTTCCAATGCAGGACTAGAAGATTCTGAAACAGCTTCTTCGACACTGCCATCAGAGAGCTGAACTGATGAAAAAACTCTAAATAATTTTACAGACTCTGCATCAAACTGACAACACCAAACTAAAACCCTGCCTAATTGCATTATATATATATTTAATGCTCTGAACTTCCATATAAATGTGTTTTTTTCACCATGTTTTTTCTCCCATGCTGCTTACTTTTGATCAGTGCTGCACTTTATGGAATGGAAATGTCATGAATGCTGTATAAAATGAAAATTTGTTTTGTATACACTTTTTGTGTATACAAAATTACAACAAAAGTTGTCTAACTCTATGTCTAGAAGAGTCCAGCCTCTCTCATGGAGCTGGGTTACAGAGCTTAGGTTATGTGTGGAAGTGAGCCTGACTGTGTCCAACTTGTATCTCTCCATCACCCGCATAAGTTCACACTCACAAAGCTAGCTAGTTAGTTCCTTGGTTGCCGAGGCCTCCCCCTCTGACTGCTGTCCAATCCTCTCTGCACCAAACTCAAACGCTTGTTGGGATCCGGAGGTTTGCCCACCAGAGGGCGCCAATGATCCCTTCCTGAGGTCTTGCGCTCACCTGCCACCACCTGTTGCTCATTTGCTCATCAGGAGACCAGTATATAAGGAGGCAGAGGACATCACTCCAGCGCAAGAGTGTTTGCCAGTTATGGCAAACCTGAGCAAGCCTGAGCCAGCCTGCCTGTCTGAATCTCTGACTCCCTGAAAACCTGAACCTGATCTGTTTTGTCTTCTCTGCTTCCCAGTTTGAACCTGCCTGAAACCAGAAACCCTGAAGAGTTTCCCTGTTGGAAATCTGTCTGTCTGATCTCTGAATAACTCTGGGGAATCAAACCTGTCAAAGACCTGCCTGCTCGCTCTCTGAAGAATCTGGAAGGGAAACTCAAATCTGTGATCTGCAAGCACTCAAACCAAGCTCTGCCTCCACCAAGCCCTCAGCCTGCCGACAGCCTCTGGACCCTCCTGGTTCCCCGCCTCTGCCGTTCAGCTCAAACTCCTGAACAGGTACAGACCTGCATACCTTCATCTTGCAAATTACCTGGACATCCACTAATACCTCTGTCCCCCTCTTCAGTGAACCCACTCGTGACCAGTCCTGGATCTGATAACCCTGGATCTGTTTATTGATTGTGTTTTACTTAAATAAACATTTGAACTTTTTCCCTGTCTGATGAGTGTTCTGCATGTGGGTTAGACACATGAAACCAAACATGACAACGCTACTCCAGAGATTTTTAATTGAGAAAGCTTTCTGGATGGGAAGTGAAATGTCCTCAAACATGGAAAACAAAGTCCAGTGTGTTTTTTTTTTACTTTTTTTTACTGAGTAGCCATCATCCCAAGTACTTATTGACTGTTACTTGAGTCATTTCCCGGATGATAACTTTCTACTTTTACTTGATAAAAAAAATTGTGCTACAGTTTTTGGTACTCTACCCACCTTTGGATCTAAATCACCACTGACTGTGGAGACGTCATACTTCCCCTCTTGGATTTTCAATTTCTAGTTAAATGGAAAGTAAAATCGCTACTGAAAAATATACTGGGGCTATCTTTAGTGAACAACTGAACAACGGTCTACTCAGCTCTGTTTCCTAAGATAATGTCGACCATAAATATAAAATGGTAACATTAAATTTCTGAATGAATGCCCTGTTTTATGAGTCTTATGTAATATTCTGAGACTGTTGGGTTTTCATAAGCTGTAAGGATTAATTTAGAAAACAATAAGTTCTTATAATATATCAAACTGTGTACATCAAATCTGCATAATGTCAGAGTTGCATTTATTTAAATATAATAGCTGAAATAAAACAAGGAATTATTGAAAAACATGGAGATGCACTTGTGCATTTAGAAATCAGGACATGCTTCAAATCAATGCTGCTCCAAAAGTTCAACACACCAGAACAACCCAAGTTGTGTGTAAAAAAAAAATCTATTCATTGAAGTATTCATCATTATTTATTTACTTCATTTAAAATTCATGTGAGTAAGCATAATATTCTTGTGTGAGAAAGCAGGCTTGTTTATTGGTTGTATTTTAATGTTAATAGACCTTTATTGTTTGTTGAGTGTGTGCCTGCTCAGCTGCTGTTACGTGGTAATTGAATTTCTCCTGTTTCTAAGGGAAGTCTCTCTGTTTTTCTGTTTTCTACCCTGCACTTTGATTCATCATCCTTCAGCTCTTCTCAGTCATCTCTATCCTTTCCTCCGCCATCTTCCTACTTTGTATCTGTATTTTTTACCATCACATGGTAAGGATTGTACATTATTGATCTCCTTCTGCCTGGATTTACAGACCTTTTACAGTGCCATTCTTCTCTCCTCTTCTGTCCCTCTTCCTCAGCTATGAGCTGCTGAATGAGGGTCAGGGGTTAAGCATCGGTGTGTCTGCAGAGTCTGGTCATGGTGGGCAGTGGCTCATATCAGGTAGCTCATCAACGAAGGATCTGTTTCTGATGTCATTCTGGTCCCTGTGGGCATCTCATACGACTGTGTGACTAGGACCCTTCACAGCGTTCAATGAAGGACCAGCAGGTTCTGGAGCAGCTTTTTTCCCACTGCCATTAGACTGTTGAACTGTTGAAAACTCTAATATGAAACATCATATATGCACTTCATGGTGAATCTTCAAAATAGAACTCGACTCAAAGTTTCAAGTTTCTACTGCATTTTGCACCATATCTATTTATTTAATTTTGCCCTGGACTAATCTTTCCACATCAATGCACTTTTGCACCATGTCTCTTCTAAACTGGTGACATTTTGATCACTGCTGCACTTTATAAATGGAAAACGTTCATTTTCACTGCTAAGCTGCGGCTCATTGACCGCCGAAAAGCTGTACAGTATAAACACAATTTCATTTTGTATACATTTTTTATACACATAGTGTATACAAAATGACTATAAAGTGTCTCAGTCTAAGTCCATTTCAGGCAGAAATCTTAGGGAATTGCTAGATTCTCCTGTTTGGCTTTGTATGAGGTTTTATTGTTTGTTATTTCTGAAATAACTGATGATGCATAGATTCCATATCATATCATAGCGCAATAAACTCAACAGAAATTATTTTTTATTGGTATTTTGCGGACTTCACTGCAAGCAGCTTTAGTTATATTCTCTTTGCTTAGAGAATCTGATAAACATTTGTAGAAGCGGAATGGGTCAGTTCTACTTGGCATGGTGGTTAGAGGGGTATGTTTGGAAGAAGGTGGAGGAACAGTCTTGTTTCCTCTGCTACTTTAGCCCTATTCATGTTGTTAGATGTTAAAGTCAAAAAGCTTCATCTTAATTAATCTTGCAAATCAAACAAAAATCAGCTGTTTTACTGTGCAACTCAGAGACCGATTTTCAAAAATGTTCCAGCCCTAAATTCAATTTAAATCAAGTTCCATTAATGTCTTTATATGCTTTGCTGCATTTAAAACGTTGGTTTAAATCTAATGGTTATAGATAGAAGGAAATTCAAGGTTTTTCAGGATTAACCACAGACGAAACAAGTATGTGCACAAAAAAAGAGCAAAAGAGCCTGAGAATGTTTGCCTGTGGGAGCTTGTTGGAGATGAATTTGACATCTCAACACTCAACATCCAGCAGCGTCCAACATTCAACAGGCTGCATCTACAGAGATCAAACCCGTCTAGATTACAGTCCTGCTGCCAAGCTTTCAACAAACAAAGGAAATGGCCCATTGCCCCATCGCACTCACAGAAAAGTTTTGCTAGAGAAAAAAATAAAGACCTCTCTTAAGGTATTCAACAAATGCAAGTTTATTCGAAGTATAGAGAAGGAAAAATGAAAGTCTTTTTTTTCTGGACTTGCACTCCATATGACAGCAATTTGGGACTATTGTATGTCTTGGCTTAGGCGTGTGGTCTATGATAGATGACAAGGGAGAAAATCACAAGCCATTGGCTCAGACACAGACATGCAAATTGCTTTCAGCTGATTGCTGAATTCTGCTTGATATTTATCAAGTGGATTACAGCATGAGTCTTTATTTGCCGACAGGAAGCAGCTGATTGATCCCACCGCAGGAGGGCAAACTGGAAGCTGAAGGTTTTCCTCCACCAGGTGAAAGTGCAAACCCTTTTAGTTTGTGGAGAACATTCAGAGATCTGATGTTTCCTTAAGCTAATTTTTACTTTAACACAACAAAATAGATGCAATCCAGAGATCCAGGATTGTGGGGATCACACAGAAATACCCATTAAATCTAGTTTTAATAATGTGCTTTAACTTTTTGAAAATGCTTTAATCAGATCTGGTTACAGCAAATATGGGGAAAGGTTTATGTTCTTTGTCTGCATCCACCTGGGGAATGTAGCATGACTTTGTTATTTGCAAGCTACAGGAAATGATCAGCCTCTTCAGTGGCTAAATGCCACAACAGCTTATTAACATCAGGCTGGGGAAATAAATTACAGGACATTAAATTCTGCAGTGAAGAAACTTTCTTCCCAGATCAAAGATAGAAAACACATAACAAAGAAATGTGTTTTGGCATCAGTTCATATAGGCGGGATGGTTCGTCTTCAACATGGCTCACATGTGGCTGCTCTTCTGTTAGATGGCCAAATCAAATCACAGTGTTAAATCAAGTGGAGTGAGCTGAATAATTGCCTCGATGTCATGGGTAAGTTCTGAGAAGCAAATTAAAAATAAATACCTGAAAAAAGTGTCTAAACATACTTATTTGCAGATGAAAGAAACTAAAGCTGCTGTATAGAACAGTGCATGTGTGGACAAGCTGCTTGGAGAGTTCCATGTCTGCTGTGATAACTAGTGTTTTGTAAATTACTAATCCAAAGAAATAATCTGAAACTACTACATCTAAGGCGTAATTAAACATCAGACAGGAAGTTCTTTATGATTAGTTTCATTTAAAATAAACCTAAAGAAAAAATTAATGGTAGCTCCAATCTATCAATAATGGTCATAATTAACAATGAGTGTTTCTGTTTCAAGGTCTACTTGAAACAGAAACATTTGACCCCCACATGGTGACAGTGAGCGTTTTTTGGTTGTACATCAAATTACTCTGATTATAGGTTTTTATTTTCTTATTTAATCTTTTTGTTACTCTATGATTCAGTGAATTACATAACAGATTTGTTGTCCGTGTATCAACCCCCCAGACAAGTACAGTGGGCTTTTGCCCACTCTGTACACCCAGAACTAGAACCAAACATGGAGAAACAGCTTTCAGTTCCTATGCTCCACTTATCTGGAACAAACTCCCAGAAGACTGGAGTTCTTTTAACTCATAGTTTAAAAACCATTTGTTTAGAACTGCCCTTGGCTTTTAAACTCTTGACTGAGGTATTATTAGTTTAAGTTTGTGGTCCAACTGTTTTATTTGCCTCACTACCTGCTTTTATCATGCTTTCATCTTTACTGGCTTTTATAAAAAAAATAAACTTCACTTGCCTATTTAAGAAATATACTTGAAATGAATTGTTTTGAAATAAAATAGAATAAAACCTTTCGAAAAGATGGGAATATTTATTGACATGAGCTGTAAAAACAATATGTTTTGAATAAAATGACGAAGTTTGTTTCTTGGAATTTGGAAAATACTGTTGTTTTAGTAAATATTGAGCATGATCACTTGATCCAGTCTTTGAAAATGACCCAGCTCATTTCTTCAGCCCTAGATCTGTTTTGGTTGTCCGGTCAGAGATCAGCTTCCTACTTAATCTGGTAACAAGGTCCAGAGGGAAAATGACTTCCTTCCAACTCACCTGCAAAGACCCGCAGCAATCAGGACTAAACTTGTTCCTAATCTAAAAAAAACAAAAAGAAATCCAGTCGGTCAGCAGACGTACAGCCCACCACCACTCACCCAGCCTCCACCAACACCTCCTCCCTCATCAGCCTGGCTCTGAGTGGAAGTGTTTCAGCTGTCACTTTAAATAGGCTCAGCAGTGGGACTATTGAAGCGGGACTCGTGTGTTTAGTTTGATGCCATCTGCAATATCCTGAGGCTCTGTTGATCCCCATGACTCTGAGTTTAGAGCAGCTGTTGGTTAGTGTCGTGGAAAGGTAAATGTTGCTGAGAATCAACCTGGAGATGGTTGGAAGTCAAATGGGAGCAATGAAAATCCTCCAAGATTATTTGTGGACTGTGCAAAAACAAATGTGAGTACAGTGCTGAAAGCAGAAAAATAAGCCCCAAGTGTATAGAGTTTGCTTTGTAGTTTATTCTTTCAACTGTCATCATTTAGGATGTAAACAATTAAATCCTGATGGCATCTACTCTAGAATCAGGTTGCTTAAATTAATTTTTTTCTCTGTAAAATTCTTCTTAGCGCACGGAAGGATATCTAAGTCTGCATCTACAGGTTGTTAGCACCAACTTCTACAGTAGGACCATCTCTGCTCTTCATGCTGCAGTTTTCACAGCATAAATAGTCTTTTTGCTGTGGCTACTTAGAAATAGCAGAACTAGATTAAAAACAAGAGATATACAAATACTTTCTGCTGTCACAGCAGTGTGCATAAAACCTGAGCCCTTTATAAAAGGAGTTGGGGATCACAGAGTGTGTAAGGGACAAAGAATCCATGTATAGTAGATCTGTCTTATGTCACTCTAAAATAACTAGGGCTGGGCAATCAATTGCAATTGCAATATAATGGCAATATGTGCAATTATATGGTTAAAGTGGGTTTGCAACCACACAAAAGGGAACAAAGGGATGCAACTAGCATGCAAATTCATGCATGCAAGTAGAATTTTGAACTTTTTCACACCGAAGTTGCAGTCAAGCCTTGCAATGACTGGCTCTGGACAGGCATGCTTTCACAGTCATGAAAATACCTAAAACCTGCAGAGAAACATTTACATGACTGTGGCTAATGTTAAGGCAAATGAAATTGCAACTGCAATAATGGTTCAAAATGACCACAAGTTAATTTTTTTGGAAAAATCGTTCAGTTCTGATGCCTGCCATACCTATATGTCTCTAAATTGTTGAACTACTTACAGTACTTACAAGTATCTCGGCACAAAAACCTCCTGTCTAAGTCTGAGCTTGAAGTTGGGTTGCAAACGTTCTTGCTGAAGTAATTTGATCTGACTTAGAATAGTAACATTATTCATATAGCTTTAAGTACATTTTAAGTGTTTGGATTAGACCACCAGCTGACTCCAGAAGAGGTCTGTCCTCTCTCACCATCATCTGCAATGTCCACCAGGTTTAAACAATAATGTTGTAAGGACTCTCCAGTGTGTGGCTCTGTCAGAAACTCCATCTGAGATAACACACGATGCCTGTGCGCCTGTCCCTGCCCTATCAGTCTGATTGGATGGCTTTACAACTGAACAGGAAGTCTGCTAATCTGTAACCCGAACCAGGGAAAGGAAGGAAAAAGGAACCAGCCTCCAGTGCTTTCACCCATCATATTAATCACCCGAGTCGGACTGAGCCTCATTTACAAAGGGGAGCATGGCTTAACTAAACATCTTCTCCATAAAATAAATGCTTCCAGGTTACTCCCCGCTGCAGGTTTCATTCAAAGGAGCATCTGATTCCAATTACAAGGAATGCTATAGGAAGCAGCGGGCCTCGTCAAAAAAAAAAACCATGGCAACGGTAGAGGAGCTCAGTACCGAAATGAGCATCGCATCACAGGTACTCGTAAGGCGGGAAACGTTTATTTGATAAATTAGATCCTGATGCGTTTCGTATCAGTTATATGTACTGTAACTGAGAGAAATGTTGGTCAGTATTCTGATGCCCAGATAGGAAAGGTGTACGGAAACTGCTTTTAACACAAAAAAACAGATTTTTTTATTTTTTTAATTAATCAAGAAAGTCAAACAAGGCTTACTGTATCTTCGGAAGAACATGGTTTACTTTGGAAACACCATGCATTTCTTTTGACCACCATGTTGCAGGGATGTTCATTCTTCATTGACCAGCTGTCTTCCAATTACTGACCACCAAAGAACAACATGGTGAATGACGATCAGGAGACATTAGGAAAACAGTAGTGTTGCTTCTGCCTGATCAGGTTCTCTTTCATAGATAGTTTGTCAAACTGATTATTTCCTTAAAAAAAAAAAAAAAAAAAAAAAAACAATACAAACCTACAGTACTAAGAAGCCTGTGTTTTAAAATGTATTTATCTGTTAAAAGTGCCTCAATTTGAATAATCAGTAAATTTAATTTTTTGTGGTTTTTTAACTTCCCATGAAAACACAGGAACAAATTGCACCTGTAACAACAATAATTTAGGACTTTATTTTCACATTAAAATAACTAAATGCTCAGACCCCATTCAACAAGCAGATCTGGATGTTGTTGTTGCTTTTCAGGATAACTCCCTTCTTTTTTTCATGGATTTGGTTTTACAGCAGCTTCGTGTTTTTCATATGATGTTATTGGCACAATGATAAAAACTTTTAATTGTTGTTGCAACATTGTGCTCAATAAAAAAAAAAAAAAAACAGGACTACTTTTAAGCTGTAATAAAAACAAGGTGGGGTAAAAAGTGTATACTGAGATTAATATGAAGAGGCTAAAAATATGTTCAATCCAACAAAATCAGATTGTTACGTTATTGTGGAGCGTTTCTAAATAAGTGTTACCGGTAAGTCTATATCAGGTTTGTTTCGAAGGATCAGCATTTAAGAAACCTGAAATCTTATTTTGATGAAAATACTTGAGATGTGCACATTATTTAATCTCATTAGTGGGATTGCAAGCTTGTGTATCATTCCAAAGTACTTTTTGGAATTATCATCGGCAGTAAGCCCCTTACAAATACTAAATATGAACGTTTCATAGTGTTTTTTTCTTGTTTAGAAACATCTTTAAATACATCTATTTAAAGACTGTATCGTTTTGTAACAAATAAGGTACAGTATTTTCTCCTTATTAAAAACTTTTTTGTAATTTGAATCATTCTGAAAACAAAAATAACTGTATATCACCGAAAAATAAAAATTCATAGCAAACCATAATATTTTTGGAATCATGCTTTGGTAATTACTGACTTTACTGAGTAAAAACAAGTCATTAAATCTTTAGTAACCACTCACTTCAACAACGGGTGCTATTTAAATGACCAGTAGGGGGAGACAAAGCTTTTTATGCCTATTCCTAACCGATCATATATATAACTATATAAATGATGTTTGTTCCAGATATCCGATAGGGGGCGCTGTTGAGAGCCATTTATTTTGGCAGTTAAACAAAGATGGGACAGGCTATTATTTTCTCTCAAGGACGTTCCCTTCTGAAGCATTAAAACCAAACATTAAATCAGAAATAATAAAATATATATTGAATAAACTCATCAAGCTAAAATGATTCAAAACCTTTAAATTATTATGAAATCATAAAATGCTTTTCAGGCTCAGGTACTTGGAAAAAGCTCATGCCAGTTGCAACAGCTGACTCGGTTAACTTCTTTCAAATTGAATTTTTTTGTAACAATAGTCTTCATAATCCAGAACATCTCAGAGTAGCAAAGTCAAATGCAGAGTCAAAAGGTGTTGCAACCATCCCCAGCCTGATTCAATGTGTGCATGATTGTTTGTCCTGCATTGCCTGTGAAGGTCACCTAAACCCGAACCCTCATCGCCAGGTACTTGGAACTGTTCAAAGTCTCCAGTACAAGTCTCCCCCTCAAGTTTGTGATACTAACTTTTTTTTTTTTTCTGATATTCAGTATTTGTTAGAAAACTACACAGAGTAACTTATAACAGGTCCATCTTGCAGCAGTGTCATACAAACTGCTTGTTTTTAGAAAACTTTGCTCCCATTTGATCTCATTAATCTGTATTGATTAGTTTACCTTCTCAACAGGGAGAAAAAAAATTACCTTTTAACACACGTTTAAAAATCTGAATTCAAAGAACCTGCTTTAGGTTGTCTCTTTAGCTTTCTAAATAGAGGAAGTGGAAGGCGTTTTGTGACCTCCCACTCTCGGTTTGATAAAGCCAGTGAGAATAACAGACAGATGGAGGAAAGCAGTCTTCCTCTATTTCTCAGAATAACACTGCCTGTGAACCAATATCTTCAGAACACACAATTTCATTCAAGCCATGAGAGGTGAGTCCTGAGAATACAACCGTACTTTATTTGGGTCCAGGAAATATTTTTATAAGATGCTTTTTTTATGTAATGTGAGATATGAGAGGGTAAAATGTATAATTTAATTTGTATTGCTTTCACAGGGTTTAGTCTCTTTTCCATCTTGGTGGTTATGATGCTGCCCAGGAGCTCGTCCTCAGGTGCCGCTGACATAAGAGCTGGTGAGCAGGTTTAATATGACTAATATCACAAAATTTGATCTAATTTCTTGGCGGAAAAAAAGTAAATCCAAACTTGACTGGCCAAATATATATCTCCTAAAAGTAAGATCATCTGTGTATGTCAACCTTAGCTGCATCAAGGTAAAGCAGTGACCCTACAGTAAGTCTTTAAAATTGGTTTGAAGGACTTCAGTTCACTCTTCTCTTTTGTTTACTGTTTATATTTAGCCACACTGGAAGATTTCCTGAACATGTTTGAGGTTATCTCAATTCATTAAATTTTTCAATTCAGTTTATTTACATAGTGCCAATTCACAACACATGTCCTCTCAAGGCACTTTACAGTTCATCAGATCATACAGTCACATTGATTCAAAGTTTGCTATCTAAGGAAAACCAGTTGATTGCATTGACTCATTGACTCAAATGCAATCTCTCACACTAAGCATGCTTGTAGTGGGTGTGCACACACCCCCACCCCCACCAAATTGGATAATTAACATGGCTCCAAACTTAAGTAATGAGTTTTGCCTTGATGCAAAAGTTGCTTTTCATTTGTGTTTGTGACATCAATGAGCATCTAGGAGGCTTCACCATCATTCCTTGATTCCTCCTCTGATGTCTCATGGCTGTAACTTAGCTTAACTGGGTCCAAAAGGCTTATAAATGTAAGAATTGAGAAGCAATAAGAATGTTGTAAGATTTTGTTCTTTAATTCATTTAGGAAGGTTTATTATGTTGTTTTTGAGATTATTCACCCTACTTCGTGTTGTCTGACAAGTTTTAAATAGTTGATTTCTT
Source organism: Cyprinodon tularosa (assembly GCF_016077235.1). Lineage (NCBI taxonomy): Eukaryota > Metazoa > Chordata > Actinopteri > Cyprinodontiformes > Cyprinodontidae > Cyprinodon > Cyprinodon tularosa. Next base: position 1,017,401 of record NW_024037916.1, read on the forward strand.
GATTCGAGTCCTGTTGAACTAATCAAGTCTTGATAAGTTTGGTCAAATTAGTCCTTAAGATGTGATTTACTACAATTCATGGATCTAACAAGGAACCAATTGCATTTTGACATCAGGAAAGGTTAGTTTGAAGGTTAGTATACATTTTTGATATTGTTCTCTGTTATCAACATTAGTTTTAGACAATAGAGAAAAATCAGAAGTAATATTTAAGAATGCAATTTGTAAGATGATTACATAAAAGATTGAATCAGAGCTGCAGTTTCCTTTTATCAACATCTTGAAGATAGTTTGTCGGTTGGTTTAAAATTACACAATTAATGTTGCTAAAGTCATTAGTCTAGCAGTCTGTTCAACTACTTCTTGTCTCATTCGACCATATTGGTTTGGTCTTATTACACAATATACCACAGCAAGTAAAAATTTAAATAATGAGCTGCAAACCGTAAATGTTTTTCAAAATAAAAGTGGATCTCACCGTAGAGACCAACAATAACGGGACTGCAGCTGTGCACATGCATGCATAAAGAAACAAGACACACGTTCTGCAAAGAAATACCATTACAGAGTTTGTGTCACAGTGCAAAGGCAGGTTTAGACTAAGAATACAATAACAAGAAATAAATACTGCACATGCATAAATTAATTCAATGACACAATAACTTTTAACTTAAAAAAGTTATGTATTTCTTTCTCTTTCATTAAAAACATGCACATTCTTGTTTAAGGGGCCTGAGTGTTATCTAAGCAGCTTGTAAGGAAAAAAAGATAGCAATGTAAAGGCTAATTATCACACTTAACGCCTGTAAGTGGGCAGGACAGGAAACCCCAATATAGAAATTGTTAAAGATATGTGGAAGTGGTTAGACTGTGTGATTTAGACTTAACTAGCTCAGCCACTTCCCACCAAAATAAATGTGTTCTGCAGAGAGCCATCAGCTTAACGACAAACTGTGTAACGTATCGCTTGTCCTGGGTTGTTTTAAGTGAGTTCATGGGGCAGGTTTAATGTGCTGTGGGTATTTTTATTTCTTGCCAATCCCACATCTGTTAACAAGCAAAAGCCACAGTGAAGGTTGAGCATCACCTTGCTGTTGTTTTAACAGAAAACCACAAGAGTTTATCTGATTTCTGAGTGCGTTTAAGAGCATCTCTAGCTGTCTGTTGCACTGGTGTCAGAACTTGGTTTCAACATTTCAACAACTCATTACTCTGTCAGGCTGTCACGTGAGCTTAACCTGAAACTTCTGAAGGCAGGCTGGAAATGAGGAACACTGGGGTGAAGAAGTGTGAAGAGAAGGACTAGCATTAGACATGTTCGAACTGCTTTGACTTCTCATCAAAAACAGATAATAAATAAATACATAGAGCAACTTTCTGTGACTCCAGATGTGAGACCCCAATATGTGACATTTTGGCAAATATTTTTAGGTCTTAAGTACGACTTTTCATACATCCCCATTTCTGGTTCATATAGTTTTGAAAACTATGCATACTAAGGGATGCGAGGAGACACATAGGTTGGAATCCCACTTTTGGGTCTTTCTGCATGAAATTAGCATGTTCTACTTGAGCATGCATGGGTTCTCTTTAAGCCCTTAGGCCTGAATGCATGCAAGGATGCAACTACCTACTTTCTACAAGGTATGTAGACACAAAAAACTCCCAACAGTTTTTTTTTAATGTTAACATGTATATATCTTGTTCTTTTATAAAATCATTTAATTAAAATGCTGTTATCAAAGACCTTCTGTAGACATTCTCTGTTCCTCTTCCCTTATCTGAAGCTCTCTGCTTCACATTCTCCTCCATGTGATGAAATTGCAGTCGTCCTACAATAGCTTTACCAACATAACTCAGTGAATAGGTGGTCAGCAGAAATTCAAAGCATTTGGGGAATCTAGGTTTTTGTCACTTCATTAGTTTCCTTCTTGCAGTTCTTTACATAAATGATACTCAAAAATGAATATTGATATTAAGGCTGTTCCCATACTTTCACCTAACATTAGACCAACTGTTCTTCACCACGTCTCTCCTGATTCTTTCTTTCTCTTGCTCTCTTCCTTCTCACAATGACGTCAGTTTTGTGTTAAGAATTTTTTTTTAATACAGCAAATAAACAATATATAATAAGAAATAAATTTGACTTGGGACATCAGTTATTTATTGGATTCTGCATGTTTGAGCAGAGTTATCAGATAGATCACAAAGCTGAGATGTTATATATAAACGAACGTATTTAAATCAAGTGTATAACTTACAAGTTCTATATCTGTTCTAAATGTTTCTATTTAGTTATAGTTGAGGATATGATATTCATACTGCTTTATGCATTACTGGATGTCCCGGACTTATTGGAAAAAATAATTGGGTTTAGAATACAAGCTTTTTTTGGGGCTTTTTTAAATAATTCTGTCACTATCTGTGGATTTAGCTTAAACTTATATAGTTTAAACGGGTGATATGTTTAATTTTAGCTAGTATGGGTAGCTTGTACCAAGCTCACCTCGTTTAATAGCACATGAGGTTTTATCATGGCTGATAGAAAGGGGAACAGCTGCACAAGCTTTTGCAAATGTCCCCATTAACATGACACAGAACACATGTTAGTATTTCAAATGTTTATTCATTAGATTTTGCCTGAATATGATGCGGTTTAACGGGTTACAGCAGAGAAAGCAGGTTTATGTGTGTGCATGCATGCATGCATGTGTCAGTGCCCATACCTTTTTAACAAATCAGTTTTATATGCTGAGGAAGACACAGTAAATGGTATCATTATACAAAATATACTAAAATAAAAAAATAAAAAAAGATTAGGTAATTATATTGTTAAATGCAATTATATAGCTGGATAACAGGGTGTTATTGGCAGTTTTATAGTTAAATATACAACATTTTCCATAGTTGTGGTTTTTCAACAGGGCTTTTTTTTAATGTAAATTTTACATAATAAATACAAGTACTGAAAACTGACAAATTAAAATGAGTGATTTCATTTTCCTAAGCCAGTGAAAGTTTGTTTGAATCTTTGTCACGTGCATGTAAACTCTATTCCTCCAGTCAAAAATATCACTGGCATTTGATTAAAAAACATTCCACATAACACAATGAATAGAATAGAATTCAACTTTGTCATATCACTGTGACAAGTACAAAGCAAAGCAGCAGCAAAATGTAGTTAATGTATTATTGTTATTGTATATGTAGTTGTCTATTCAGAAATGCTGTACAGGATATACATATTTATTTACATGTGTACAGAGACTGTGTATGTATTGACTATAAATGGTATATATAAAAAGAGAGTAATTTTAAGAGGCTATAAAAAAATGAAACTATATACAGATTATACAGGAAAGTTAGGATCTATGTATTATCTATGTATTAGTGGGATTATAATACAGGATAAATAATGACAGATAATAGCAGATGAAAGATTGCAGATTTTATACAGCTATAGTTGAGAAATACGTGTAAATGGTGTTGGACCTATTGATGTGTGTGTGAGGACAGTCCATATGTTTTAGACAGTCCTTATAGTCGGTGTCAGCAGGCGTTCAGGAGCCAGCTTAAAGCTAAATTTTTCAGCAATTTCCAAAAATTCTTTGAGATAAAGCCAAGGATGAGGGAGGTCTTGTTGGTCTCTGTCTCCATCTGCCGATATGCTCATACCTGTGTCCGACCTTTCAGACATTTCAATATATTTTTCTAAATCCAACATTATAGCATGGCATAGACAATTAATGCTTGCAGTTTGAAGAACACCTGCTTGCTGCTGATGATTTCCTTTAGCTAACCAATAAGTTAGCTAACCAGTAAAGCACATTCAAATGAAATGACTTTTAATTAAAACCACTTATCATTCATTGAACAGTATGTAATAATTTCATATTTAAAGTACTTTCAGACATTTGAACTCTGAATGTGACCTGACTTGTCCTTTAACAGTCAAATGTAATTTCATTGTAAAAAAAAATGTCTGAATAATCCAGACCATCTCGATGTAACAGAGTCAAATGCGAAGTCAAAAGGTGTTGCAAACAATCCCCAGTCTGAATCAGTGCGTGCAAGATTGTTTGTCCTGCAATGCCTTGTGAAGGTCACCCAAACCCAACCTCTCATCAAATGATGGACGGAAGGACAGATGGACGGATGGATGTTACATGACACTAGCGCTACATATAAGCCTTTCTATATGTTGGCTCTTACAGATGCTAGATGGACAGGATTTAGATGTGATCATTTAGTTCCATGAGGTGTAAAAGTTAACGATCCAAATATCCGCCCATTACCTATGATAGCACTTTAGGTCAGAGGTCACAACAGCCCTCATCTCTTCAGAGCTTGACTGCTGCTAGTGTGGAAGGGTAGCCATTTGATTCAGGTCTGCAGGCCAAGTGATACATCTAAAAGCTGTAGAAAATCATCCCTTGAGAACTGTTTTAAGCAATCCTTTTAGTTAACGTTGACAGGACATAGCGTTTTTTTTTTATTACCTCTTATTTGTGCAAACTGTGTGTTGATTTTATTTTTTAGTGAATCCCTGTTGCTACTACCCTTGTCAGAACAGAGGTGTGTGCGTGCGATTCGGCACTGACAGCTACGACTGTGACTGCACCAACACAGGCTTCTATGGAGAAAACTGCACCACTCGTAAGAGCTAACTTCAAATTAAACGATTCCCTGTCTGTACAGCGTATTGAAGCCTTCTCCAAGGGTGCTTTCCCAAGTAAAGGGTTTCCTTTTCTTTATAGCTGAGTTCTGGACCCAAATCCGTATGATGCTGAAGCCCAGCCCTGCAGCGGTTCATTTTCTTCTGACACATTTCCAGTGGTTCTGGAGCATTGTCAACCACTCTTTCCTGCGTGACACCTTCATGAGAATAGTGCTGACTGGTAAGCTAATCCATCAAATGAGTTCTCAGCACATCAAGACTGAGACATTTAAGTTACATTAACTTTCACCAAGATGTGTTTTTTTTTTTTTTCTCATTGTGATTTAAAAACACGTTTTTATTTTTGAGGCAGAGGAAAAACCTGATTCCAAAAAAGAATTACTTAAAACACAGGTTGCTTACATTCAGCCTTTTATTTTGAAAGATCATAAAATACACAGATTTTCAGATGTTGTTCATTCATTAACTCAACTGATCTCAAACTTACTCATACATATTTAGCCCTAAAGTAGGTTGCAAAACTTCTGAGAGTGAAAAGCAAAAACACTCTGAGGTCTGATTGGTTGTATTTTCTTAGGTTGTTTTATGCAAACATCTTCAGTCGTTGTTTTTTCAAATAATTTAACCGTCTTGAAGTCAGATATTGGTCTTGGTGTAGCTAATTTGAGTGCATTTTGAGTTGTGTTCAGTTTTTTTATTTTTTTATTTGGAGGGTTTAGTACTTCCTTTTCTGTTTTCTCTTTATTTCTTGTTTTTCTTATGGTTTCCGAACCTTACTGTATGTTGAGTTGGATTCAGTTTATAGCACCATTTACTAATTTGTGGTCTCGGTGTTCAGTTGCTGTTCTGCGATTCATTCACTGTTCAGCCGGTTCCACTGTGCTGAATAGCCTCTTACAAAATATTTGTTGCTTCACTGATCAGTTCTTCTTTGTTGTATGTTGGTTTTGCAGTATATTCTGATTCAGCTTATCAATGATGCTCTGTAATCTAGTTTAGACTTAAGATTTTAGACTTTATATATTTATTTTTTCGATTAAATATCCTTATTTTTGCAGACAAGCCATCTTTTTTTTTCCAACTACAGTCAAGTGAAAATGAACCACCATATGAAGAACCTTCATTAAACACAGGGTGAAACTTTCACATGGGGTTAGCCGCGTACAAACCAGTTGAAGTATTCATCAGAAATTTGATTGTTCAGTGAACCTTCACACTGATAAGGCTGGTAATTTATGATGTCACTTATGTCAAACGTCTGTTGGGTATGTTTTTTCTCTTTTTTTCAGTGTTGAAGCTTGAATACAGGATAAAACATACTCACATGGATTCAGTTGGGTTGGCTCTCAATAACAGACCCCCATGGTTCCAAAAGCACATGTGTAAGGAAAAGCAACTACTTGGGAGTAAATTACCATTAGCAGTGTGCGTATGCATTGTTTGCTTGTGTATATAGGGTTGGGAATTGATAAGATTTTCAGGATTCCGATTCCCTTATCGATTCTCTTATAGATTCTGTGAAACAATGATCTTAGTAAGTGCACGGTGACATTGGTCTACCTTTGCCTGGGACATTCTATTTTTGCCTGCCTCGGAGAAAACAGAAGGCAGTGAACAGGAGCTGCTAGCCTCTGAGCCAGCCAGGCTACCCGTCTCGTCATCTAAATCTAATGGAGAAGGCAACCGTTTAATGAAAAAGCATTACTGTACAATTTCAGGAAATAAACTCATCTCCCCCTGATTTAAATAAACAAGAGTCACCTTTCTCTCACTCCCTTAACTTCGGAGCAACTTCGTGGCATGTTTAATAACCCCAAAGAGTGGCAGGAAATTGGTTTATTTTCAGAAATGGCATATTATCTACTAGGAACCACATTAAGCACAGCCAGTGATATAAAACTTATAACTAACTCGTAGCTTTAGCTTCTGTCCAGAAGCATCAAAAACACGGCATTCGTTAAAATGTATGCCATGTTGTGTGCAGGTGTTTCTGCATGTTGGATGTATTTCCTCCCTTGGATGTAATTACCACTTTGCAATGATTGCAAAGCACATTGTTGAGAATGTTCTCTTCCTTAAAATGAAGCCAACCTTTTGATCGCTTTACTCGATAGGACGCCCCTTGTTTTGTTTGCTTTTCTAGACTTACACCTGGTCACGTCGTACTTGCTTACTGAATGCTGTGTGCGTAACTTGCGTAAAAAACGTGACGTAAGTCATTCTGCCCAGCGCTAGGCTCTGGTGCTGCCTGGAACCGTCAAGAGAATCGTTAAGCGAGCTGCCAAACAGTGCCATGGAATTGGAACACATGGAACCGGTTTTCGATTCCCATCCCTATGTGTATAAGTCTGTTTCTCTTGCTGATCCATGATAACAAGCATCGCAAACCAATAGACGCAAAACAAGTTAGTTGTTAAAAACACTATTTACCTACATAAAACCCAACCCCATAGTGAGTACCTCATGGCTTTAAAAGCAACAATGGGGGGATTTAGTCATTCTAACCCTTAAATTAGATGTTCTAAAACACACAATCGTTTGGTCTAAAGATTTGAAGAACATTTTCTTTCTCTCTAGCATTAGATTAATGATCAACCCTGTAAGTAATTTCAGTCTGTTTTCAAAAATCAACCTTTGGTTTCTTTTGGCCCTGTTGTCTTCCTTTCTGTTATGTTGTTAAGCACCTAAAGCATCAGCTCAGCTTATTTTCACACCTGTGTTTTCAGAATTGGTGTAACAAAAAAAAAAAAGAAAAGGTGTGAGATCCAATTTAAAAAACAAACTAATGCCTTTTTGTTACAGTACGAAACGAACTTATTCCCAGCCCTCCAACCTACAACACCAAGTACGGTTACATCAGTTGGGAATCCTACTATAACCTCTCTTACTACACCCGCCTCCTACCTCCTGTCCCTGAAGACTGCCCGTTGCCAATGGGAACCAAAGGTGAGGCCGTAACATCTTAAGAAAGCTAATTTAGTCCCATGGACATCCTTAACCAAGTATTCTTTCACAGGTAAACCTGTTCTTCCTGATACTAAGGAGGTTAGTGAGAGATTTTTAAAAAGAAGGGAATTCCGACCGGATCCTCAGGGAACCAATCTGATGTTTGCCTTCATGGCTCAACACTTCACCCACCAGTTCTTCAAGGGTCACAAAGTCGAGGCAGGCTTCACCAAGGCTTTGGGACATGGGGTGAGATTCATGAGCTATCTGCTGGTGCAACCAGAAGTTATGTTAAAAGATAAGAGGAGTACGCAGCATAAATATGGGTATGGTGAAACTATGTCCAATTTGTGCCTGATAGGTAGATGCAAGCAACATATATGGAGAAGAACTTGAGAGACAGCATCAGCTTCGACTTCATAAGGATGGAAAGCTAAGATATCAGGTAACACCAGATATGGTTGGGCATGCTATGATCAGGCTTTTGCTTTAGTCAATGAAGCAGCAACTCATGCTTAAAAAAAAAAAAATGTTTTTCCCACTGCTTATTTCCAGAGCTGGCTCGGAGCTCATCTGCCTGGCTCTCTGTTTACTGGATGGGGCCGCCTTTTACAGCTGCTTTTTGTATCTCTGCTTCTGTCTCCTTAAACCCCAGTCAGCCTTGGCAGATAGCCACTCACACTGAGCCTGGTTTTGCTGGAGGTTTCTTCCTGTTAAAAGGGAGTTTTTCCTCTCGACTGTCGCTACAAGCATGCTCCTTAGATAGAAAACTTTGAATCAATTTGACTGTATGATCTGGTTGAACTGTGAAGTGCCTTGATATGACATGTGTTTTGAATTGGAGCTATATAAATAAACTGAATTGAATTGAATTAAAGTGGAACCTTCTTTTTGGGGAGGAGAACTCTGTTAAAGTAATCCTGAAGGTTATTAAAAAGTGGTCAGAGAGGACAGGGTTGTGAGGTAATACTGTTATTTATTCACATTCTATGCCATATATCAGCACAAGATCCAAAGTATGAAGATGAGCATTTGTGGGACTTTTCACATTTTGAACAAAGCCAATTGTGTCTAAGATAGCATTAAAGGCTGCTCTTCGGCTATCCCCTTCAATGTCAGCATGGATGTTAAAATCTCCCAATCCCCAATCTCCCACAATCTCCCTCCTCGCCCAGAACTTCTGGGTATGTGAAAATTTAAATAGCTTGAAGGAATTGCTTCATTTATGCTCACTTAATCCTCTTGCTGCAGTCAGGTTTCTGTAAGGCAACATAAATCAATGTGATTATCACAAATCAAGTCATCAACTAACGGACTTTCAGAGGAAAGAGATCTTATGTTAAACAGACCACATTTAATCGTTTTAACTTTTTCACCAATTGGAGTTATTTTAATTTTAGTAAGATTATCATGATTTGCTCCTTTGGGAATCTTTGCTAATTTATTCGATTTTGGTCGTGGGCAAGACACTGTCTGGATGGAGTAAAGAGTGGGTAACAGTAGAGAAGCTGTAGAGATGTGTGTTAAACTACAACTCTGCTTCCTGGTCTGCACCCTGGGTGGTCAGTGTTTTGGAGGACTAATAAATTTGGCCAGGTTACTAGAAAGAAGAGCTGCACCATCCAAAGTGGGATGGATGCCGTCTCTCCGAATCAGACCAGGCTTTCCCCAAAAGAATTGCCAATTATTAATGTATATATATATATATATATATATATATATATATATATATATATATATATATATATATATATATATAATATATATATATATATATATATATATATATATATATATATATATATATATATATATATATATATATATATATATATATATATATATATATATATATATATATATATATATATACTTTTTTCTGTGCTGCCCGGTACCGGTCCGCGGCCCGGTGGTTGGGGACCGCTGTGCTAGAAGACACTGCATTGTAGCGTACTTGGCAAAAAGAACTGCTTTTGGTTGACATAATTTTAAACATTCTGTTCATCGATCTGTTGCTGGGATATTCCTTAAAATTTTGTTAAAGGATGTTGAACACAAGAAACCCACATCCTGTTACTTGATAAATTTTGATAATGATGTGGTAAAGTGAAGAGATAAGGGTAATAGCGGCTGAAGAAAGAAACTGCTGGGAGCTAAAATACATGATCTTAACTCTGGTTTTAGGCGGACCTTTTTATCTAAATACCACTATCGCTGAAGATGCTTAACTAGTGAAATGCAACTTTGAGATTTATTGTGACAGGAAAGCTAAGCTAATACAAGAATTGTCACTAAGTTTTGCCAGACTGCCTGAAATAACAGAAATGGCTTATGATCGACTTTCCACAGATGATAAATGGGGAGATGTACCCTCCAAGCGTATCAGAGGTCCCAGTGCACATGGTGTACCCTGAAGGTTTCCCTCCTGAACAACGTCTCGCCATCGGTCAGGAGGTGTTCGGTCTCATACCAGGCCTGACCTTGTATGCCACTATCTGGCTCAGGGAACACAACAGAGTGTGTGAAATCTTGAAGGGTGAACATCCAACCTGGGATGATGAGCAGCTTTTCCAGACCACCAGACTTATTATTATTGGTGAGTATGATGCATACATTTTAAAAACATTAAAATAATTTTTGATTCTTGTTTATCAGTTTCTATTATTGTTTTAATTGTTTTAGATTAAAAGGAAGCCTATTTTAAAAATATGCTTAAAAATATACTTTTTTTTTCATCTTAGTAGTATTAAAAGTTTCCTAAAGAATGTGTTTATTGATTCAATCTGGATGTTTTATGTGTTTGTAGTATGTAGGAGTATATATCTCATGGCCTTGAATGGTTTTCAGATGATGAAAGCACTCCCCCTGCTGGTCAAATTTCCCAAGAGGATTCTTACTAAGAAGGACTGGCTAATATAGATTTAACAAGTTTTCATCATAATTAAGAATAATTCATTCCTTTGAAAACGTCAGAGAGACTAATCTATAGCAGATAATCAGCACAAAATGCAGATTTTAAGCTCACTTTAAATAGTATTAATCCAACCTAATAGGATGTTACGTAGACATGTTCATAATAGTGACCTTAATACCCCCAAAAATGGGGGAAAATAACATGTCTTTGTAGCAAATTAGATTAAATGTTAAAATAAACTGTTTAGTCTGGCTTTGAAAACTAACACACTTTCATTGTTGTTGGTTATATTGTAACTTCATGGCAGCAGAGGCCTTCAGGAAGATCTAATTTTGTCCCAGTATTATGGGATGCAGCCATTCCCCATATTACAGGTCTTAAAAAGTTTTATATAGTCTAAATAATAAATTTCTTCTTTTTTTCAAAAACATTGTTTATCATTAACATCAAGAATATTTATTTGCCCTTTAGTCTGTTCGATCACATAGGCTAACAATGCTTTTAATTCCCAGGTGAGATCATCAATATTATAATAGAGGAGTATGTGCAGCACCTGAGCGGCTACTACCTCAAGCTGAAGTATGACCCCTCCCTGCTCTTTCGTGAGCGCTTCCAGTACACTAATCGCATTGCCCTGGAGTTCTCTCTTCTCTACCACTGGCACCCACTAATGCCGGACAGCTTTCTCATCGATGGGGATGAAATCCCATACTCCCAGTTTTTGTACAACACCTCTATCATGATGCATTATGGCGTGGAAAAGCTGGTCGATGCTTTCTCTCGACAGCCTGCAGGACAGGTAGTGATACAGCAGCTTATCCTAAAAAGTTTTTTTGTTTGTTTTTTTCTGTATACACATTTACATAAAAGTTAAACTAGCAAAAATACTTTAAAATAAAATAATTTTAGAAACACGCAATCTGACCATAGACAGAAGTCATTGTAAAACCAAGCTTCTGCTTTTTGTTCTTAAAAAACAGATCATCAACGTTGAGTTTCTACTGAAAAACATCTTTTGAAATATTTTCTGATGGTATCCCTACTTTCAAAGAACCTCTATCTTTAGATATTATGATCAGGGTCCACATTCAGCCTTCAGTCATTAAACAAGGAAACTAAGTTTCCATTTTTACTTTTAACTAGAAAAACTCTTCGTGTGAAGTAGCTGTGGGCATGATAATTTGCATAATGCATGCACCACACAGTGATCAGAAAACTTAGATAAACAGTAGACAATGTGACAGGAAATCCTATGAATTTGAGAATGTTTGAAAACAGCTAAATAACTTGAAGATGCAGAAATGATGAAGGGAACAAAAGTAGAAGAATATAATAAAGAAATCAACTTAATTTGTAAAAAGCAAGACCAAAAAAATGTGGATTATATTATGACAAAAAATAAGAATTCTCATGAAAAAGCTTCTGAACTTTTTCTGTCTTTTGCTTTATGAATGAGCATCTTCTCTGTAAACCTGGTAGTCTCCATGAGGACACTATAACGGACTGACCAATCAGCCCTCACTGTCCTGTCCTGCACTCTCTTAAACAGTGACCTATAGTTTCACAACCATAAGACCTATTGATGTCATTTGTTGACCGTTCTTTTCAGAACAAATTAGATTTCAAAAGTTCAATCTGAAACACACACAAAGAGAAAAGACAATTAGGAAAAGTTTATTGATACAATTACTTTTGGCGCTCAGACCTCGGCAGGAAACATAGCACCTAATTTTGATAGATATGCATCAACAGGAGCAAAGAGGCCCCCCAGGCCTGAAACTGGTGGTGGAATGGAGATAGATAAAGTTGGTCAGTCTGTAGACTGCTGGTTAGTGAGATGGTCTGCTGAGCTTTATGGGGAGATCCAGTGGACTTTGTGAGCTGATACTAGAGCTTCACTCAGGGACCTGCAAGATTGAAGTCCAGTTGGATAACTCAGATTGAGTGAACCTTTTCATGATGAGCAAGCTTGAAGCGACAGTGGAGAGGAAAAACTCCCACTTGGGAAGAAACCCATGGCAGAACCAGGCTCAACATGGCGGTCTTCTGCAGGACAGGTTAAGATGAGACAGGGAATGCAGTAAAGGCCGGGAGTAATAACACCATAATGAAGCTTTAGTTACGATGGTGGAGGAGGAGCTGGATGCCAGTTGGCTTTCGTGGAAGTGTGATTCAAAGCTGATTGGCTGTGTCGCAGGTGGATGTAGGAGAGCAATTCGTTTCTTCAGTTGAATTTCTGCCTATGCTCTATTTTAAATCCGAAGATAACTCGTTGAATGTCGTCTTTTAGTGGCTTTTGGCTGATTTGCCATATTTCTGTGACTTCCGTATCAATGAGAATCATATTTTCTAAATACAGAGAAAGTAGAGTAAGTAGGACATGTTTGGAAAAGTTTCCTAAAGCTGTGATGGACAATTCCTACATTGAATTACATAGTTGAAATTACAAGTTGAAAACTGGCAAAACTATGCATAAAACCAATTGGAATTTTAAAAGAGACATAAAAGCATGACTTCTAAAGTTATAAACTGAAGAGTGCATGCTCATTTTTAAAAGTTGAATGGTGTTTTTAGCCTAAAATAATGTGGAAAACTTTTTGCAGAATTTGGAAGAATTTTCTATTCCTTTCAATGGGCTAAAAAATCAACATAAAAGCAGAAAATGACAAAAATTTATATATATATATATATATATATATATATATATATATATATATATATATATATATATATATATATATATATATATATATATATATATATATATATATATTTATACATTCATTTGTGTATTTTTTATCAATACCACAACATGTAGCACCATACTCCTAAAGTAATTAGAATTAGAAACTAAGATGAAGTGTGTAGAAGTAGTAAAATGCAGGAAAAACGCCTGACAAGTGAGACAATAACTGCCAGGAAAACAATAAAAGTTATTACGTTCTCACTGATGAAAAATCATATGTAGTTATTTATGGTCTTTTCTTTCAGATAGGCGGGGGCCGCAACATTCACCAAGTGGTGCTCAGAGTGGCAGAAAAGGTCATCACAGACTCAAGAACTGCACGCCTGCAGCCTTTCAATCAGTACAGAAAAAGGTTTAACCTGAAGCCCTACTCATCCTTTTATGAATTGACAGGTAAGCTGGAAAAAAGCAAGCACACACTTGATCATTTCTTTATTCTATTTCTTCACATAGATTAACCCGTAACTGTGACATATGTGGTGCTTCAGGAGTGGCAGCCTCATACTGCCACACTAAGGCGACTGTCCGCCATTACAACTGTGTTATATGGGAGGCTTTTTGTGATTTTGGTTTGGCCAGTTAAAAGGTTGAAAGCAAGTTGCTGATTGCAGGTATTTCTATTGTATGAATTAGCTTAAATTTAACCTACATTATTAAAGGCTTATAGAGCTACTATAGGCTTATAGGATTACAGACATATTATAAAAACAGTATTTTATGGGGACTTAGTGAATCATATTCAAAAGCGGATATTAACTAACTGCTCTTCCCTTTGGAAGCTGGCAAGATAACATTTGAATCTTCCAACTGCCTTGTTCCCTTTGCTTTAAATGTTTCAGTTATTGCTGGTTTAAGCAAGTAGTTATGTTATCTTCCTCCATAATACTAGTCCCACTTAATTGGATGGCATTTTCTCTTGGGGTTCATAATATTTATACACATCAAAATCAATCAAAATACATTAAACTTTAATAGAATATGCATCATAAAAATTGTACTTTCGAATATTTTATGTGCATTCATAGAAATTCCTTTAATTTTAGAGATTTGAATATATCTATGACTATAAATTCTAACAATAACTTATTACAACTATTTTTATTCCCTTTCACAACGGTTTTATCCAGCTCTGTCTTCAATGTTCAAAGTATGAAGTAGCTAACATTTTTTATCTTTACCTGAGAATTGGAGTTCATCAGAAAATAACCATAACTGTAGGAGAGCTGAAATGGCTTGCTTTTATTTATTGGAGGTGCAGTAGAAGGTGCATCTGGTCTGATAATTGCATTTTTAATCTGCTGCCATTACTGAATCAGGATAAGCTGTGACTGGTGTAGAATCTGAAAGCCATATAAAATAAGGTGCACCATATGTTCTTGTATATTTATTTGCATTTCTTGCAAATAGGTGATGAAGAAATCGCTAAAGGGTTAGAGGAACTATATGGAGACATAGATGCCCTGGAATTTTATCCTGCCCTCCTGCTGGAGAAAACACGACCTAACTCCATATTTGGAGAGAGCATGGTGGAGATGGGCGCCCCGTTCTCCCTGAAAGGCTTACTTGGAAACCCCATCAACTCCCCTGAGTACTGGAAGCCTAGTACCTTCGGAGGCCAGACAGGCTTCAACATCATCAAAACGTCCACTCTAAAGAAACTGGTTTGTCTGAACACCAAGTGGTGTCCATACGTGGATTTCCATATCCCACGAAATGAGGAAGAAGCAAAATCGAGGAAGCCATCCACTGAACTTTGAAGACTAACCATCTGCTGAAAAATACTAGTTTTAAGCTAAAGATTCAAAGGCATAGAAATCTGACTAAGACAGATGGGTAGCACTGCACAGAGCCACATGCACTGTGTGATAACATTGGAAAGATAATAAATGCATACAATAATAAAAGTGATATCAAAACCATTTATTGTGATGTTTTATTGGAAAATGTAAGTTCAAGAGCATTGTGTTATTAATAGAAAATAAATAAAGAAGACTCACAACCTTAAAGAAGAACACCTGCTTTTCCATCTTTTGTTGGGATCTGGGACTTCTCCCCTCTGTTTCTGGTTTCTGCTTCCTTCATTCTCCCCAGGTGGCGTCGGAGAGCACCTCTGATCAATTCCAGCTTACCTCAGCTCAATCATAGATGCTACCTGGTTCCCACAAATTACTTCCAAGCAGTACTCCATCGAAGGCCGGTTCTGATCCTCCTATCTCATTCAATCCTTCTGGGAATGGTGCTTGGCCTCCTGACAAGCATGTGACAGGTGGCCTAGTAGTTAGGGCATTTAGCTTGGATCACAGAGGTTCTGAGTTCAAGCCCCACTCCCATGGACTGCCCCTATGGGTCCCTGAGCAAGACCCTTAATCCCCGCACTGCTCTCCGATAAAAGATAAAACGGCAATATTTAATTTGTTAGGTTAGACAGTTACTATCTGACTAATAATTAAAAGTAAAAATAAAATATTTTTTTTTTAAATGATTCTGCTGAGGGTTGGTTGAACAGCAATGTCTGCTTTTCTTTTGTTCATTTTCATATAATTTGTATTATGTCATTTAAACTTTTCTGAAATGGATAAAAGTAATATTATTCCTAGAAAAAAATTTGGTAATGCCCAATGACAATTTTACTTATGAAGATTTAAATTAAATCAACACACCCTTAGACAGATATTGTATTACCCGTGCAGGGATGTGTTGAAGATGTTTTAGTGCAAAAACTGCTTCTCAGCATCAGAACAAGAGCAAACAACTTTGAAGATTTCAGGTAAAGGTATTAATAGAGCGTTAACATCCTGGGTGATCTTTCCACCGTACTGACATGGGCTGAAAGGTCCCTGGAAGAAGCAAACGTTGAGTTGTTCATCATTTCTTTTGCTTTGCGTAATGTCTCTGTGTCATTGCATTGCATCTACACTGATTTCTGTTTAGGTTTATTTCTGTACTATGGATTTAGGTTATTTCTTATTGTTTAGTCTCTGTAAGTTGAGTCTCAAATTGTTTGACTGGTAGGCACCCACACAACAGCTTGTTAACTCTCCGGTGCCTCCTAGTATTCGCTCATCCATTGTTTCCTTGGTGTGAACCTTCATTATTTCATAAGGCGCCTGACACAAAAAACATTCAGTCAACGCTTTGGGTGAAATGATAGTGTTTATTGACAATGACACCTTTGGTTCTCAAAAATATATTTTAACAGTCAAGTACCTTGTTATAAAGAATAGGATAAAAATAATTAAATACTTTTCTTGGCTTTTTGAAAAACACTTCAAAGATTTTATTTGTACTATCAACAGATATGCCATATAGATCAACATAAAGCTAGATTGCACCTAAACTGGTTTAAGACTTGCTCATTTTCATCTCTTTTCCCAGTGAACAAAAATATCTATAGAAAATAACTAAATATTTATGACTTATTTACATACTAAAACAATTTACTAATTCGGTTACTGTCTCCATTAAATCACAGCCTTAACATGCTAGCTCCTGGAGTGGTCTTCCATGGAAAATCAGCTTTATGAAAGGGGTCAAAAGCTTAAATAAACACAACAAAAGGAGAAACTCGCCAGGATAAGAGAGAGAATGGGAAACACTCTTAAGACCAGGCCTTGAAGGAGGGCAGACATTTTTCAGAAAAACTCAGTGTAAAATGATTGATTATAACTTTTTCATGATTTGTTTCTTAACTATTTATTTTTTTCCACATTTAAATGTTTTATATTATAATTTTTTTAGATTAGGTAAATATAACCTGAAAATTGTTCCTTGGATGACTAAAGAAGAGTCATCCATTGCAATTTTTTTTATGAACATTTCAGTCAATTCCAGTGTTTTAATATGGCACCATTTCACAAAACGTCATCTAATCACACTTTAGAAAAATATCTTACTCATATGCAGAGATGAAATTAAATCCAGTCATAGACAGAGATTTAGATTAATCTCCAATTAAATCCTTGATAAAGTAATAAAAACAAAAAGTTTGGTATTTTTTGAATGATTTTGTTTTCTATCTAATGAAACTCGGCTCATTGGATTCACTATTCAACGTTTAAAAAAAATCTTTCTCCCTGAATGAACATGAGGTTACAGCTATGAAGGCCCAACGTGTCTCCAGCATGTTTGATGCTCGTTATGATGTTCTTTATTGAAATGCTGGGTTTGTTCGATTAGACAGGACTGTCTCAAAAGGTTAAAAAAAAAAATTTCTATTCCACAAAATAATTTTTCCAATGGGGCAATGTGAGCTGTTATGCTTTAAGTTTTCTTTGATCAGCAGAGGTGTATTGCCTTTAAACTCACATATGGATTCCATGTTCTCCCAGTTTCTTTTGTCTAAATCATTAATCATTATCGCTTGATAGTGCAAGCTGGGCTGTACTAGCTGTACTGGCTGTAAGACCTTCTTTCACAAGTTTAATTGAACTAGTCCTTAACTAAACTGTAAGTTTTTACAAGCCACGACTGAACAAGGAGGGAGGTGTTTTTAACAGGTTTGTTTGTAAACCTTTAAACCTAAAAACATATAAATTCTAAGCAGCATTTTGTATTCACTCTGGGTATCCTTTTACAGGTAATATATAATAATAATAATGATAATAATATTAATAATAATAACAATAGTTTTTGCAACTTTACACATTAGAACAAAGTTTGACATTTATCCTATCTCCTTGAGAAACATTCTGATGGATTGCTCAGGGACCACATGTGGCTCTGTGATTCAAACTTGCAACCCTTTGCTTCAACCACTAGGCCATCACTCCCCTAATAATGTAAAAAAAATTATAAGCATATCTGTTTAATGAGCTTAAACTCCAACAATGTCCTCTTTCAAGGTCAGCGGCTCAACCGGAAAGTGTGGCATGTTCCCTTTAGGTTGCAGGAGAGTTCCAGCCTCAAGTGGATGATTTAAGTATCGTGGGGTCCTGTTCAGGAGGGAGGGAAGAATGGAGCGGGAGATCGATGACGTTTTGTCATGGTGGAGAGATAGCTGAGTGAAAAGGTGAAGCTTTACAGATCTGTCTATGTTCCTACCCTCATCTATGGTCAGGACATCTGGATCATAACTGAAAGAACAAGGTCCTGGGTACGAGCAGCTGATATGAGCATTCTCTGCATGTTGTCTGGGCTCTCTCTTAGAGATAGGGTAGAGGAACTTGGTCATTCGGGAGAGGCACGGGTAGAGTTGCTTCTTCTCTGCATTGAGAGCAATCAGCTGAGATGGCTCAGACATCTTTTTCAAATGTCCCTGGAAGCCTCCCTCAGGAGGTTTTCCAGGTACGTCCCACCGGTAGGAGGCCGAGGGGACGACCCAGGACATGTTGGATGGACTATGTCTCTCGGTTGGCCTGGGAGCGCCTCAGGCTTCTCCCAGCAGGAGGAGCTGTCTGGGGACAGCGCAGTCTGGGAGTCTCTGCTGACTCTGCTGCCCCTGCGACGACAGCGATTTTAAACTAAAAAATATGACTATAAAAAATAAAAGCTGAAGAAATTTGTCAGGGGCCACAAATTGTTTTTTAAACAATTGCATGCAACATCTTGCACATCTGAAAACATATTGCATCATGCCAGTTTGTAATCAATTATATTGAAATTCATTACTATAACTATACGGCTCACAATCCTTTAAAAACTCCTAGACTTGATAAAGGTGAAAGACAAAAGAAGCTTTGTCAAGCCCAAAAACTATTTACAGCTTGTGAACATTGTTTCTAAGTAATACCTTTAAGAGAATAAAACATCTTTACACATGATCAGAGAGGCAACCTTCTCTAGGTTATTTTCATGGGTGTCAGTTTTCATCTAATAGTTCTAAAGATCATGTCGGTGCTTCAGAAATTACATTTCAAATGTACCAGAATTTGTTTTTTTAGATTCATATAATGCTTTTTAGGTGAAAACAGGAGATAAAAGCAGACAAACTGTAAAACAAAATCTTAGAACTTGTAAAACTTTTTGAAATGCAGAACAAATCTTATTCAACTCTTATTAAGCACAAACTAAACTGAGGGGTGACGCAACTTTTTTGAACAATATTTAACATTTTAACCTACAGGCATAAAATCAAATGTCAACATGTTTTCAATATGAATACATTATATTGATTATTTACATTTTTTTAATGACGAAATACATTTGCTCACATGTCATCCTCTGCAGGATGTACATTGTCCTTGGCAGTTTGGCCTCTACAGCTACTTACTTTTATGCAACTTTACAGTTGATCGATCATCATTCTCTTGGCTGTTGAATAGTGAGGGACTGAACAATGGTGCAGTCACTGAAGTGGAGTTCGAAAAGGGGTTGATGTGTGTGCTGCTACTGACTGCAGTGACAGCAGAGGCTGCTGGATAGACCTGGACATCAACAGCAACAGATGTGAGCCCCAAAGAGATGTGGTGGGAGACTTGTAAAGGCGGGCTGCCGTGTGAGATACTGAGGCTGTGGTGGAAGGGGGCGGCACGTGGCTCTGTGCTCCGCAGTGTTAAAGAGGAATGTAGAGCTTCTTCTCGTCTGGGAATTGGAGATGGGGAAGGTGGCAAGGATAGGGAGGGTAAAGAGGATGGAGGAGGAAAGGCATCCTGGCATGAGCCCTGGTTTTCCCCTGCGACGCTCGTCCAGTCCTCGGTGCAACGCAGCCGGATGCTGGGATGAGATAAACTGCTTCTATTATCCTCCTCCAGGGTAGAGTCAATCTAAAAAGAGAGTAAACTAAATATTCGTAATATATCTAACACTGATCAAAAGGTTAAAAGATAATTCAAAGCTCAAAAAAATTAAAGGAACACTTTGAAAACACATCAGATCTCAATGGGAAAAAATCATGCTGTTTATTTATACTGATATGGACTGGGTGATGTGTTAGCAACAAAAGGTTGACACATCATTTGATGTAAATGAAAATTATCAACCTACAGAGGGCTGAATTCAAAGACACCCCAAAAATTACAGTGAAAAAATGATGCGGCAGGCTAGTCCATTTTGCTGAAATTTCATTGCAGCAACTTAAAATGGTATTCAGTCATTTGTATGGCCCCCACATGCGTGTATGCATGCCTGACAACATCGGGGCATGCTCCTAATGAGACGACGGATGGCGTCCTGGGGTATCTCCTCCCAGATCTGGACCAGGGCATCACTGGGGTCCTGGACAGTCTGAGGTGCAACCTGGCGGCGTCAGATGGATTGAAACATAATGTCCCAGAGGTGTTCTATTGGATTTAGGTCAGGCGAGCGTGGGGGGCAATCAATGGTTTTAATTCCTTCATTCTCCAGGAACTGCCTGCATACTCTCGCCACATGAGGCCGGGCATTGTCATGCACCAGGAGGAACCCAGGACCCACTGCACCAGCATAGAGTCTGACAATGGGTGCAAGGATTTCATCCCGATACCTGATGGCAGTCAGGGTGCCGTTGTCTAGCCTGTATAGGTCTGTGCTTCCCTCCATGGATATGCATCCCCAGACCATCACTGTCCCACCACCAAACCGGTCATGCTGAACGATGTTACAGGCAGCATAATGTTCTCCACGGCTTCTCCAGACCCTTTCACATCTGTCACATGTGCTCAGGGTGAACCTGCATTCATCTGCAAAAAGCACAGGGCACCAGTGGCGGACTTCCCAATTCCGGTGATTTGTGGCAAATGCCAATCGAGCTCTATGGTGCCGGGCAGTGAGCACAGGGCCCACTAGAGGACATTGGGCCCTCAGGCCACCCTCCTGAAGTCTGTTTCTGATTGTTTGGTCATTCACACCCGTGGACTGCTGGAGGTCATTTCTTAGGGCTCTGGCAGTGCTCCTCCTTCTCCTCCTTGCACAAAGGAGCAGATACCGGTCTTACTGATGGGTTATAGACCTTCTACAGCCCTGTCCAGCTCTCCTGGAGTAACTGCTTGAAATCTACCCAAAAGCTTTTGAGATTGTGCTGGGAGACACAACAAACCTTCTGGCCATGGCACATATTGATGTGCCATCCTGGAGGAGTTGGTCTGCCTGTACAACCTCTGTAAGGTCCAGGTAGCACCTCATGCTAACAGTAGTGACAGTGACCCTAGCCAAATGCAAAACTGGTGAAAAAAAGAGTCAGAAAAGGTGAGGGGGGGGGAAATGTCAGTGGCCTTCACCTGTAAAACCATTCCCGTTTTGATGGTCATCTCCTTGTTGCCCCTCTACTGCACCTGTTGTTAATTTCCTTAACACCAAAGCAGCTGAAACTGATTAACAACCCCCTCTGCTACTTACCTGACTAAATCAATAGCCCAGAAGTTTAATTAACTTGATGCTGTACTCTGATTACAAGGGTTCCTTTAATTTTTTTGAGTAGTGTATATCCAAGATAATTACTGGTATTTTTTTATTTTATTTCCAAACCTGTCCTGAACCCAATGGAGATTAAATAGGTATCATTCATTCATGTGTGTGATTTCAGACCTTTGTGTCAACGACAGGCTCTGGATGAGTCTCTACAGTCACTGAGTAGTGGTCCACAGTAGGCGCGGAGACCTCTTCAACCTCCTCAAAAGCCGGCTCCATCTGAACAGTGACCAGGTCTGGTCCTGGAGGGCGTGCACGGGTATCTGACGTGTTGGGGCTCTGCTCTATCACTGTGACACACTCATCATCCTCAAAAGCTCTGTACAACAAAGAAGACAGCTGGTATGAACATAAAGAAAGATCTTCATTAGTTCTTTTAGCATATTTCTGTTTTGAAGCGTGGTATGCACCTGTTTTCATGTCCTGCAGCCTGACGATCAGCGTGTTTTTTTGGGACACCAAGGTTCCTTTGAACTGTGAAGGATGTGTTATTTAGCTTTAATACAAAAGGTCAACATTAGGTGAAGATTATATTTTTGATAATTTTATTTATATCTTTCTTAAAGGTAATGTATTAAAATAGGAGCCAGTTAAATTAACCAGTTAAATGTTAATTAAATTAACATTTACCGGTAGCTGAACAAGAGTAGTTGCCATTGTAACTCTGCTTAATGCAAATAAGACTTAATTTAGCCTCCTGATACAATATGTTAGGTAGTTAGTTTTAATCCCTTCAACTTTTTTTCTATTCTTTAAAGTTCCTTTTTGAAAACTATTTTATTTTGCACTGGATGGAAAAAAGACGTGTAAGTTCTAGTTAATGATGGTTTATATTAGTAGGTTTAAAAAAGTTAACTAACCTAGTTTAACTTTGTAACAGGAATATACAGCATATTTAAAGCAGTAGTTTCAGGATATATGAAGTGTACCAGTTAGTAGATATCTCATTAGGCGCATCAGTGGTAGCTATTTCTCTAAATATAACATAAAACTATGTAGACCTAGGTACATTAGCTATAGCACATCTTGGTTTAAAGTCATAGATAAATTACTGAATTTCTATCAAATTCTGTATAAAACAAGATATTTTTGATTAGGACATAGATCTGTGTATTTTAGGTCACTGACAGGTATATTTGTTTTGCTGGCTTAAAGTACACAATTAAAAGAGAGAATGATTTTTAAAAAGACAAAGTAATTTTTTACAAACAGCTTTCTGAATCTTATCTTATCTGATAATAAAGGCAGATTTATTTAAAGAAAATATCAGATCATACAAATGTTAGGATAATTATCATAAGCAATGACTGGATCCTGAAACTGATAATAATAAAAACTTTCTTCATGCGTTTATTGCATATCACTAACACTGAATTTTAAATGTCTCCTACAACTTCTAGTCTCTTGTTCCAGTTTCATACAGCTGTCTTGGCTTTAAACTTGAATGATTTAGATATTTCATAAAAGGGGAAAAAAGCTTGTCTAGTCAATAGTTTGGGAGAAAAATCTTAATTTTTCACTTGGTTAGAATTCTAAAAAGTTCCTAACCTGCTCGGCCTGGAGGAACAGGTTCGTTCTTGCGGACCACTGAATAGAAGGTAACAGTTATGAAGATAAAAGCCAGGGATACGCCCACACCAACTACAATGGGAATGTCATGTTTCTCCAGCACAGGCAGCCATGATGGCGACTGTTGTGTCCCCCTGTGAGATAAAAAATTCAGCACCATAATTTTCTACATTCCATATAATCTGGGATTTCTTAATCTGATACTTGCTGGAGGTCAACCCTTCTTATAATATATGACAAAAAAAGCTTCTATTGTCTTTAATGGTTTCTTTTCAACTTTCATAATTTTTACTTAAATACTTTACATTTGAATTTTGTCCATTCCTTGTTCCTACCCAAGGCATTTTATTTTTAAGGGTGTTGCTGAAAGATTTAAGAACCCAAAGGGAATGTATGCCCAGTAACGGATATAAAAACAATAAAAAAAAAAACCCTTTATGAAGAACTAAAACATTTTAAAATTATGGGGGGTTTTTTGGCGGTAAAACATAAAGAAAGGACAAATATCCTTACAGTTGATTTCACTTACAAGGGATCATTGATCATGGTCATTGGGGACTGGGAGGTGTTCCTCTTTCTCCTGTCTGCTACCACTGTGATGTTGGGTGGGTGTTCCTTTTGTGTAGCATTTAACTGATTCGACCAGTTGGTATTACTGGAGTTTTCAGGATCTAAAGCTGGGCTTTGGTGTTGAGATGATCCTGGGATTGAAGTTCTGTCTGGGGGTTGATCATCAAGCTGGAACGGTTGAGACTCGGTGGTTAAAGATGTCGAACATTCCATGTGGGGGATCTCAAGATGAAACTTTGGGAGAAAGGTTCGTTGGGTGACAGGTTGTTCAGGAACAGCATGAGATGTTTGTTGGAGAGATGGTGAATACTGCAAATACATTTGTTTGGTTGGAGAAATTTGTTGAGACACTTCTGTTTTAGAGAGGATATGTCTTGGGTTAAAAGAAAACCTTTTTAAAATGTCTGTTTTAGCTTCTGAAGAAACTGTCACTGAATCAGACACTCTCATTTTATTCTGGGAAATGTAATTCTGTGTTGGCACTGGTGTATCTGAACCAATCACATCACTGAAAATATGGGTTATTTGATCCACTGGAGTCTGATATGATGATGTCCCAGTCTGTCTCTGAGTGGGCTGATGATGAAGCATCGGACCAAAACCTTTCCTGGTAGCTGCTGCTGTTGAACTATGGCTTACAGGTGAATCTGTGGTCTGTAGAAGTTGGGGGTTGAGGTTTCCTGACAAGAAGTTGGGATGTGGAGGAGGTGGTAAAATGGGGGGCTGCATCTGTGGGATCAAGAGTTGGGTGGGATGGATCATTTCCTCTGAAATCTGACCAGGCCTTGATGCTGGTTTCAGCTCCATTATGGATAATCTGGAAAAAGCTGAAGGTGCGGTAGTGCTGTTGCACCTTGAGCCTGAAAAGTTCCAGAAAAAGATGTTAATGTTTCTCTTTTATTATTAGATCAGATATATTTTTTCATGAGCAATAAGAAATCTTCTATAATAGACTAATCAATAATTGAGTCATTGTTGGTCTTAATCGTGCTAACAAGTTAAAACTTTTAACTAATGCAAAAACAATCTGCCTTTTACTAGTTAATTATTTCAATGCTCCAAGTTATTTTCCAACCCTCCCAAGTATGTCTTTTAATCAGTTTTCATAAAAGTACAAATTTTTCTAAAGGTTTAAAGAAATCCAGAGTGTGTTTAGCTGGGAATTACTTTGTTGCAGAGATTTTATACCTTCAAAAATCATTTTGACCCTCTTATGTGTCAACAGAAGTACCGGTAGTGCCCTGTGAACAGTTTACCCCAGAGCCAACAAACACACAGACAAATGAGGTGAACAGCTACAAATATTAATCTCTTTCTGTTGAATTTAGAACTCCAAATTCATAAGTATTTTTAATTAATCCCAAAGTCAAAATGATTAATTATAATAGATTAACCCCAAATTCATTTTCATTAACTACTGGAAGAAAAAGTTAATAGTAATAAATAAAAATCCCCCCTGAGAAAAAAATATATATATATCATTTCTGTTTACAATTGTTTTTGTCATTTTTAACCACAGCAGCTGTTAAGAGAATGTTTAAAAAAATCTATACTGAATAATCCACAGAAAACATTTGAGTCAGAGCAGATGAGGTTCAAAAAGAGCCTGCCATGCTTTCCATCAGCTTTGGTTTTAGATTATTTTAATTAGGAAGAGAAAAAATTATCTATCTAAGCTGAAGCATCTTATGTCAGGAAAATATGAGGGTTCATCCCTTTATTGAATCTGTCACCAAGCAAATAGATTTCAAACTCAGGATCCAATGTGAAAAAATCATTAGAAATATTTTGTCACCTTCAAAACTCGTAGGCAGAGTTGTAAATGTTAAAATTTACAACTCTGTTTGTTTTTTTGACAGTACGTACATGTTGCCATGTTGTGCTGTGCTGAAACATTCACATGATGAACTTTGAGGTTCTGCTCAGCTGAAGATCTCCTCAGATGGGAAACCAGATGATCTCTGCTAAGGTTGGTGCTCTAAAGAATATAAAAAAAAAGAATTTCATTAAAGCAGATCTAATGCTGAAACATCATTTAACCAAAAGTGCATTATGAGACAGGAACACAAAAATATATAAATGTTGCTCTTTATGATGATAAAAGATGGAATGTAACCACTGATAAAGCTAATCTATGCAATAACCACACAGCACCTGGACTGAGAAAATGCATCAACAAAATAAGCCGACTGTACAATGATTTTCACACAAAGCTGAGGACATGTTTTTACAGATTTATTACTCACAGCAGACAGAACCAACCCAGTCTGCTTCCGTCTGTCAGCTGGATAATCTTCAGTTTAACAGAGAGGAAACCAGAACAGATGAGAATCAGCAAACAGAAACTGAGATAAAGATTGAGATAAAATAACCTGGCAGGTCGGATTGATAATGTCTACCACTCAGGTTTAGTTAGACTTATTATTTATCTCCTATGTTATTAAATGCACAAATTCTGCAAGAATTTAACTTGCTGGCGAGGTTAAAGTTAAAAGCTACATTTTGTAAAAACAACTTATGATTTGGGTAATTTTGCTTCCCTGAGGATGATTTACTGAAATGTTAGAATTAATCTAAATGGAATAATTCTGTCGTAAAACCAAGGAGTGGTGCAAGTGTGTCTCCTATTCTCTCTTTATCTAATCAAACTTGTTTACCAGAGGATTTATGTACTAAGTTAGAATTTAAAGGAAGGTCAGTTTTACACCTGTGTACACCCTTTGATAGTATAGCTTCAAAGTTGGAGACATCAATACCCTCTAGACACCTTTCATCTAACTGAGGGTCATTTTTTTATTTTTAAGCTCTTAATTTGGGATTTTTATTCAGTGCAAGTTTATATTGAGCACAGATAACATTAAACATTTGATGAGATGAGGAATCTTATGTAAACAGACCTGTGACGATGAGGGTTGTGTATCTCTGATGCCGTCCAGCTCTGTTCTCTGCAGTACAGGTATACTTTCCTGCATCCAAGTACTGGATTCTGGAAATATGCAGTGCTCCGTCTTCTATAAGAGTTATGCAACAAACAGAGTGGAAATGTAATTAGATCAAGGCTGAATGGGAAAAATGTCCTGTGCATCTTCAAATCTCACCATCAACATGAATGGTTTCAGAGTGGCCTACAGGAGACTGGGATTCTGTTCTGGTCCAGCTGTAAGTGATGGGTAGTATCCCCACTGCTCTGCAGGGAAGGAACACTGATTCCCCAATGTTGATGCTCATTCTGCTTATATGGGTCACAATAATGGGACTCACTGGGAAAAGACATTTGAAACCAATCACATTACAAAAAAAAAACAAGAAGATGCTGTACAAACAAGGTAAGTGTTATTTTGTATTGATACTTAAAAGGAATACACCTTTTCTTTAGAATCGCTATTCTCTTAAATGAAGGGTTCCTCCGGGCTCAGTTTTAGATCCCTTCCTTTCCTCTTTTTGTAATTATTCCTTTGCTATACTTTCAGGAAGCATGCAGTTTCTTCCCACAGCTAATCAGATGACTTCATAATTTAACTCCCTTTTAAACAAGGGGTTCCTGAGTAGAGCCAGGATTCTTCAAATATATTGATGAAATGATGGTTTGTAGGCTTCTAATTCTTCTACATTTCAAAAAGTAAAAAGAGAAGCGAATCATTTTTTGTTTGCAATTTCTAAGACCTCCACTGCAGATTTGGCTTCTTTATCATCATCTTTGCTAATCTGGGAAGTAAAACAATACTGATATACTTAAAGCCAGATTAGAGCTGCTGTAAGATTAAGCTTTTATCATTTAGGCAATTACCTATAATAAAATCCTATTCTGTCAAGGTAGCCCTTTGAAACAGTTATACAGGCATTTGTTAAATCTAGGTAAATTTAATGTTTATTTTTATGCTGATGCATCCATTTAGTGTCTTGTAGATTGAGAAAAGTCCTGCGGACCATTTTTAACTAGCACAAGAGAAAATCCCCCCTATCAACTACATCGTCTTGTAGATGTCAGGACCTATAAAATACAGAATTTTTTCTTCTTTTTTTCAGGTGCCTTATCTGGGGTTAATTTTGTGTCTGGTGATGCATTTATTTGATTAGATGTTTTACAGTAGATCACTACAGTATCCTAATATCCCAGATTACATGTAAAGATTGCCTAATGATTATTATGGAAAGTTTGTGAACCCTAGAAACATATCCTCCTCACTCTTAAAGTGTTACACTGGTGATTTAAAATAATTGTTCTAGAATTAAAATCTGACTTTATTACATTTTTCTGTATGAAAATATTCTGCTTCAATAAAAGATCAGTTTACTTGAAATAGTTTTTGAACATTTTGGGGATTCATTGATTTAGTGTGGTGTCGTCACACTATCGCTTAAAATGGTCAGAAAAACAACATTTGACCTTGTTATGACTGACATACGTTCCCTTAGTTTAATTTATCCCTTCATTAGCAAGTTCTTGCCTTTTCTTGAATCCAAAAACCTATTTTTTTTTAGAAATGCACATTAAAAAGACAGAAGGTAAGAAAAGGTGTTACCAGCAACTCTCAGCATGGCTGTGCTTTGGCTTTTTCCCAGTATGTTGGACGCCTCGCATACGTAGACCGCCTCATCATAGACTCTGGCTGATTGGATGTAGAGAGTAGCATTTCTCTGTCTGAATAAGAGGGATATTAGTTTATTACAACAAGAACAAAAAAAAGGAGCAAACAAATCAGACATAATTATTTTTTAACAAACTAGATGTTCTTGTCACATTTTAGAGATCTTTATCAGTGGTTCCCTAATCTTTTTTAAAGTCTGCTTTAAGGTTTTCCTTCTTTGACTTTGGCTGTTTTTTAACCTGCTTTCTGTCCAGTCATTACATCTGACCATTCCAGCATGTGTTTCTTAAATACATAAGGGGAAAAAAGAGAAAACATCAAGCATAATAGGAAATAAGGAAAATAATTCACCTTAGACCTGAATCATGACCTAAGGCATAAAATGTATCAAATAGTGTATATAATCACCTATTCGAGCTAAATAAAACTTTTTTCTGCCTGTCAAACTGCGTAATAAACTGTATCTTTTAGAGTTTCTTATAAACTTTTTTACCTCATGGCTGGATTATTGCACTCCACTCGGTGTCCATACATTTTAGAATTCATTTGAAAATTATTTTATTTGCTTTTAAATCCCTGAATGGGCTTGCCCCACCGTACCTCTCTGAGCTTCTACATCCTTATAGACCTACTTGCTTTCTCAGGTCAGATGGTCATAGGGGAACACGCCGTCGCTGTTGCAGCTTCAAAGCTCTGTCACGAACTTACTCAGCACATCAGACAGGCCTCTTCTCTGACTGTTTTTAAAACTCATGTCAAAAAAACACCTTTTCGCTTTGGCTTTTAACACCTAGTAAGACAGTGGGCTTTATCTTATTATTTATTTATGCATCTTCTTTTATCTTTTATTCCGTTTATAGATAGAAAATCAATTTGACTGTATGATCTTGTGAACTGTAAAGTCCCTTGAGATCACATGTGTTGTGAATTGGAGCAATAGAAATAAACTCAATTTAATTTAATAGAATTATCTTTTACCCAATTTTATTGACTTGATTGTGTAAATTTTATTTTTGCCTTTGTTTTAGCTGTTTAGTTTTTTAATCTGTACTGTTATGTTTTATTTATTTTATTTTATTTTATTTTATTTTATTTTATTGTGCAGCACTTTGGTAAGTTGTAGTTGTGTTTAAGTGCTTAACAAATTAGTTGAATTGGACTGGATAAACCCACAAATTCAAGGAAAGGCTCTCACTCAATGTACTGCTCCCAGTCAAGGATTTATTGATGTAACATTCATGACCTTCATCGACAGATATCTCTGCCCTACATGCATATACATCCCCTCTGGGTAAAACTGAGCAATCCAGGTACTAGAGAGCTCAAACTTTATTGAGTTTCACCTGACAGAGGTCAGTAATATTCACAGGAAGATCACGGAGTTCTATTCATGGTATGAAAATTGTTTTTTCGAAAAACAAAACAGGTTTATCTCTAATATGATAGCAATTTAAACTTTATAAATAGGAACAAGTATACCAATATTTTTAAAAATCTTTTTTAGATTTTTTCAGGTCTTCAAGCAACAGTAAACCTCAATAAATATTCAACATCTTTTTAGGAAGAAGCAAAGCAGTATTTTGCTTTTGTCCAGAAGCCTCTTTATAGCGCAGCAGAAACAGAAGGATAGGCTACAAGCATAAGAATTCAAAGTTATTTAAAAATGTTTTTTTTTGTTTTATGTTATGTCTGGAATGTTTGATGAAGGTCATACCGACTGAAATGAAACATCAATTAATCCTTTTTTTAGACACGTTTTGGGTTAAGCCCTCTGCCTATACATCTGTGCCTTCAGGTGTGTGAAGATTTTGCATTAACAGCTTTTTTTTTTTTTTTTTACTATTAGGGGCCTTTTTTTCTTTTTACTCCAGTAGCCTTTTCCACAATCAGGTAAGATGTCTGGGATTTATTTACTCACTGCATAATTCAGGAATAAATTTATCCAAAAAAGGGAGATAGCAGTTTGATTTTCCTTTGAAACGTTGCATAAGGTTTTATGATAGGTGTGCATTTATTAGTTTTTCTTTAGTTACCTATTTAGTTTACTTATTCTGAGATGATTATGATTTCACATAATTTGAGAAAGTTCAGATAATGATGTTTTGTCTTTATAAGTTCATGGTAGGTTGATCCATTATTGGGGTAAATGAAAAACTCAAGAAATTCTCCAAGATGTCAAGAAGTAAAGAGTGGACTTCCACAGGTCTGGCTCATCCTTAGGTACAATGAAGGTGAAGGTGTTAAAACAGCACGGGAGAGTCCATGCAACCTATCATTCTAGGTAGAAAGAGGTTGTGTGTCCTAGGGAAGATTGTTTTGGTTATAGAAATGCATAAGAATGTTAGAAAAAATGTTAAAGAGGTCATCAAGGAATGGACCGAAGCTGGTGAGATGGTTTCGTTACCCACAGTAAAACGAGCCTATGCTCACTTGGACTAAAATGCCACTCTTCAGAAGAACAGCTGTTTCGAAAACAGCTCTCATGACGTCCTGATGGTAGTCAGTGGGAGAGCTTAAAATGGATGGAATGCAAAGCGGACACTAAGCCGTGTTATGAGAAATGTGACAAAATACTAGAAAATTATGTAATTTTTTATTGTTTAGGAGCTGCTTTTCCCAAATACTTGGAAAATTTATTTCCTTATACTTTCAATTGCAATAAAAAAAACAACACAATTGAACTGTTAACTGCTGTAACACCACAATATCCCCATTGTTGGAAAAATAAAGGGATTTTCTATCCTATTCTATTCTATTTAAAGGTGAATACATTTTTACTTTTGTGAAGCATATTGGTCCGGTTAGTTTTAAAATGCTACTTCTATAAAGTTGGATAGGATTTGATCTTTTTAAGTATTAAATACAAAATTAAGGCATTCCTTATGAATTGTAGGATTTTCTTACACTGTTTTATTATATGCACCAACATAACTTACCCCAGTGCTATCTTGCCTCCAGTTTGTTTGGAGTGGCCTCTTTTCATCCAGCTGATGGAGGGCAAAGGATGACCGGACACCTCACACACCAGCATTGCCGGGGCTCCCACAGGAACGGTCAACACTGTGGGCCACAGTTTCACTAAAGGTGGGGCTGTGGGAAGACAGAGAAAGAGAGAGAGACACACATTTTCATCAGGCAATCTTCACACTGGTATGGGGATTGCATTAATACCACACCTAGAACAGTTAGAGTTGCTTTTTTAGAGGTGAGAAATATTTGGAGGTGTCGGTTCGAAGCCCTGCAGAAGTAGCTGCCGCCATCCTGCTCCTGGATGCTGAAGGAAAATAAATACAACTGACTTGGACTAAATAAATACATATAAGAAATAAACAAAAAAAATCATCTTTAATTCATGCATATGTTTTTGTTTTAAAAGAGAGACCTGTTAAAGAAGAGATCCCCACTGGGCTGCACTGTCATGTTCTTTGTTGGAATGAGAAGCTGGTTGTTTTTGAACCAGGACACGTCAGCTTCTGGATGGCTGTGTGGTGGTCTGCAGGTGAGCGTGACATTTTCTCCTGATCTTACTGTCAAGCTAGTGGGTTGCTGCACAAAACTCCAATGCATGTCTGAAAACACACTGAATGCTCAAAATTCTGACAGTGTTTGTACTTTGATCATTCAGAACATTTCCTGGTAAATTAATGTTTTTTAAAGACACGGGTTAGTACTGTAGATGGTTCAAAGTACCGAATAGAAGCAGGAAAGCTGACTGAGATTGAACAGTCTCCTCCTGGTTTGATGCCACACAGTGATATGAGCCCTCATCCTTCTCTGTCACATTTCTGAGTGAAATAGAAAGGAAACAGAAAGTAAAATCGCAAATGATTTACCGATACTTTTATAAAAGGAAGTGTAAATTGTTGTGACAAAACAAAACAAAAAATGCAATAAAACAAGAATAAAAGAACTGTATGAAATGCTGCAATTTGCACCAAAAATAAAACAGTAAAGCTGTAATAAAATCCGTCACTACACAAATAAAAATGCTGAGCTTAGAACTGAGTTTAGAAACTGGGGTATTTTAAATACAACTTAACTTTTCATCAAGCTACAGGAAAGCTGCTTTTCTAACCTTCAAACAAACAGGCCTCAAGCATTAACATCCCAACAAATATTTTTCTGTATTTTTTACAAATAAATATTACAATGTTTTAAAAGTACAGTGTTGATGAATGTTGAAAGTTTTCTCTGTAGGAAAGTGATTTAAATGATTGGCGTGTCTCTTAAAGATGCATCAATGATGTTGATATTAGAGATGCACTGATTTGATACCTATTGACTAATTAGCTGGATCAGATATCAGAGATCCAATCCAGTGCCCTTTACATGGAAATGCTATCTCTTTCTTTTTCCTGCCTACTTGTTAATAAATAATAGTAAAAAGTAAAAAGACATATGGTTCATTTATTCCACAGTCTAATCGGATCGGTATCGGATATTGCCAGATATGTTCAGGTATACTGATCAGATCGGAATACAAATGGATCGGTGCATGTCTGTTTGAAATCATTTTATCTTTTATTGCAATAATATCAGCTCTTACAAAGAAAATTAGGAGAAAAAATTTAATTTATAAACCTTTACCTTGTAGAGAAGGAAAATCCCACACTAAGAAAAAATATTTTTCAACAGAATCACCATTGACACCATGCTGACGGATAATATAAAACAAATGAAATGGGAGCTTTTTCATTTTTTATCATTTATATACTATAATTTCTATTCGTTTAGTATTTTGTGAACTTTTAATGTGTAATCATGAGGCTAGTGAAAGGTTTTAAAAAAACTTCTCCAGAACTTGCATCCAGGGAGAAAATAACAAACTGGGTAACCAAGTGATTTCAGTACCTGTTAGATACAATATAAAGGATTGGAGGACATTTAGAGGAATGCAAGAATGAGTTTTTTTCTCCCCCAGAAAAGGCTTAAAGGGCTTGGTTAGAAATTAAGTTAATTTATTTTTATTGAGATAAATGAAATGTGTCAGTTGTTGCAAAATGAGTCATCTGTGTCCATAAGTGGTATCCATACATGCTTTTTGAGTGCCTAAAGGATCTGTAGCATAACATATCTTCTGCTCCATTAAAGCTGTAGCCTGTCAGAACAAATGAAGATGAATATGCTGTTCTTTGGAGGGTCTGACCTCAGTATGAGCAGCTGTCCATTGTTCATGAGGCTGAATGAGGCCAAGCAGCTCTGCAGGAGACAGCCGTCTTTGAACCAGTGCACCATGGGAACAGGGAAGCCGCGGACTGTGCATTGCATGGACACTTCAGTTCCCGTAGTAACCGTGATGTTGTCAGGGCCCTGGATGATCTTCAGGCTCTGAGGAACCCCTAGTGGAAAGAATTACTTTGTTATGTTGCACCTCATTCCTAACAGCAAAGGGTTATGTTGCTCATTAATGATTAATTGTTGCAGAACTGTCAGTTTTAAGTTTAGATCATTTATTGAAGAAGTTGTTCTCACCTTCCACAGTTAGTTTTGCTGGTTTACTCCTCTTGCTGATGTTCAGGAAAGAGTTGTGTGTGACACAAATATATATCCCATCATCCTCCAGTGTTACGTTAATAAGGTGCAAAGTTCCTGACATTTTCTTCTGTTTACCTCCTCCATATTCCCCCTTGACAGGAAAGCAGATGATCGTAATAAAATTAGTCTAGCTTCATTTTATCAAGTGCTGCATTTCTTTTCTTTTTTTTCCAATCTACCAAAAGCTCAAGATTTAGGGCAAATTCCCTAAAACTGATAGGATTATGGGGATAAATGAGCTGTTTTGGGAAAGCATGAACAGGAGAAAATAGATCAACAATTAAAGAACCAAACAAGGAATAAATATCAAGTAACAAAAAGATAAATATTTTCTCTTCTTTGTATGTTTTTATGGAGCCATTAACAGAAACATCATGAAAATTAATATTTTCAAGCTTAAAATAGGAAATATTGGTGACTGAGTGCAAGATATATTTTATCATTTCTTTTCATTTGATGTTAGGATTTCAAAACAAATTTTCTTTTTGTTTTTTACCCCACCTGATATAGTCTTCCTCTTGTAACAATCTGTCCATCTTTAAGCCATGTGATGTTTGCTGGAGGGGAACTTTCTCCAGATACACACTGCAAGAAGACCGACTCTCCTCCTTTGACTGTCTGGTCCTGGGGACTAAAGAAAACATCTTCCAAACCTGGAAATCATTAGAAAAACATTTTAAAGATGTGTTTGATGCATCGTTGAATCAGCAACCATGCAAAATTCTGAATATTTTTTTTTTTTTTTTTTAAGTTGTTGATGACATCTTTCTGTTTGGTTTCACGATTATGTAGAAATTATCAGAATGGATATCAGGGCACTTAGTAGGAAGTTGAGATTTGGGAAAAGAAAAGAAAAATACATTACATTTCTGAAGAATTATGGGTTTTAAACTCAGAAATAGAAGAATTTGCAGGCAGAACACAGATGACCTGAAAAAATCAATACCAATTTCCATAATTGAACATTTCTGGCAAAGCAAAAGATCAAAAGGCTGATGGAGTCTATATATACAGCAAGGGGCAAAACTATTGCATGAATCAATGCATAAAAGGCAAACCATTATTAAAACCAAGTTAAATGTAAATCCTTTTATTGTCCCACAACAGGGAAATTCAGTCTGCATTGAACCCACCCCCTTGGGGAGCAGTGGGCTGCAATTGTGTGTAGCCCAGGGAACAGTGTGGGGTTAAGGGTTTTGCTCAGGAAACCAGAGTGGAGTCTGTGGGGATCAAACCAGGTTTTTGCAACCTTTCCAGAGCACAAGCACACAGCTCTAACCACTAGGCCAATCCTCCCCTTAAAGCCTGACACTCCTCTGCAATCAGATGCAATAGGAAAGATCTTGCAGAAGATGAGCCAATAGTAACAATATAGTAAAACACAAATTCATGTACAGTGACTTTGTAGGAATGGTTTCTGTTTAAAAAGGCAAACCAAAGAAATGACTCCTACTGATTAATAATGCATTCTTTAGAGTAGTTTTTTGCTTTGGGCATTTTAGGGTTTAATTACTAATACTTTCTGCTTATTTCTTCACAGCTTAAAATAATATGTGGTGCAACATCTGCAAGACACTTGAATAAACTTTCATTCTTATGCATCGTTTTAATATCATTAATAATAATATTTCTGCCCTGCATGTAAAAAATTCACAAAATGCTGCAAAACAAAATCATTCAAAAGTCTTGATGTAATTTATTAAATTATATTCAAGAATTCATGAATCTTTCACATAGAACCTGTATTCCCGTTCCCTCAAATACAGATAGATTAGAATATCAATGTAAAAAAGGAAAAGATTATTTGCATGAAAATTATTATGTAAGCCATTACAGATATAAAGTGAAAGATAAACCAGCAAGACTCACCAAAAGAAGATGCGACTGCAGAGCCAAACAGAATGAACAAGCAGACCAGAGGAGTCATCTGCTGGACGAAATAGATAGACAAACAAACCTGCATCCTACTGCATAGCTCCATCATAAGAGGGAAACAAGCAACACACAGCTTCATCCATGATGCCAGTCTATAGTGTGCACATAAAAGTGCATCTATTTAAATGATTTTTACAAAAAGGTCAAGCATATTAAGTGCTGCATACTGTTTTGCATTATTCTGATATCTTACTCTCCTACACAAAAAAAAGCTCAAAGCAAAAACTACTCAGCATCTGTCACTTTCTCTCTACACTAGTGAGATGGTTTCGAACATATATCTAGTTTTTGATCAGTTTGTGGCAAATATATTCAGCAGATGGATTTAACATAATTCACTCCCCGCCCCTTGTTCTCTTGAGCCCTCCCTTGGCGCTTTGCTTCATTCCTATTTTGGTTGTGAGTCTGTGTTGCACCACGGCGAGCCCAGCTTTGTCCTCTTTAGACCCTTGAATGGACACAGCCACTTTATAGAGCTCACATGGTGGCCCTCCACTCAATGAAAGTGACATGAAAAGAGGCTGCGCAGCTTTGTACTGTGAAGATCAGTTATTGGCCCCTGCAAGGACAGCTACCCGTCTGATCGCACAGGCTTTCATGATCCTTAGTTTGGTCATCGAAAGGTGCCTGATGAATGTGAAACAAAATTTGGGTTTTGTACAGATAAAGTTACATAGTATTCAACCTAGAGTGCTCACAGAGAAAAGCTGCAATTAGAAATATATTAAATTAAATTATGCAGGTGACACAATCATATTCTTCAACATATATCTATCTAAGGAAAACCAGCTGATTTACTCTCTACAATCCCTTGCACTGAGCATGCATGTAGTGACAGAGGAGAGGAAAAACTCCCTTTTAACCGTAAGAAGCCCCCATCAGGACAAGGCACCGTGTGAGCGGCCATCTGTCGAGGCCGATAAAAGCAGAAAAAAATATTCATGACATAAATTATTTGTCGCTCGGCAGAAGACTTCCTTGCTGTGGATCAACATACACTTGGATGAGTAACTTAGAAAAGGATTACAGCAGTCATCCCCCCTGGGACCTGCACACTGGTGGTGGAATAAGGCAGAGGGTGAGTGAGACTGAGAATGGTTTGGGAAAGAGAGAGACGATGAAGTGGGTGAAAGCTTGCTTTGCTTGCAAGAGAGAGAAGCTAGGCCAGGAGCTAAATGAAGCGGATATTGAGAGATGATTGGCTTCAGAGAAGATGCAGCCCCGAGTTGATTTGCTGGAGCTAAAGAAGGACAATGCAGGTGTTTCAAGTGAAGCAGATGAGTCTTCCAAATTTAATTTTCGCTTAAGCTTCATGCAGCTGTTGATCAGATAAATTATAGATACATTTAAAATTAATAATAAAATATGATGCCAAACAAATATTTAAAATCCTTAAACTTTTTCACATTCTTCTGCACATTATTCTGCACTAGATAGAGTTGATAGACTAACACAGTGGTTCCCTAAATGTAATTGCAGGAGTGGTATGCTGGAAATGAATTAAATAAATAGCCAATTTTTAGAGGCATTTATTTAAAATGTATTGATAGCAATGCTGATTTCAGTTACACAGTAAAATACATGTTTAAAATTAAAATAATTATCATTAAAAGTGACAGTTTTGTAATTTAAAGGAGATTCTAGTTTATTATCAATCTGTAATTTACTGCGATTGAATTTTGTTTGTTCTGTACTGTAAAATACGAAAATACTTTCTGAAAACCACAGGGTGGCTAAACAGGAAAGTTTTGGGAACCACTGAACTAAAACAAAGTCATAGATAAAAGAGAAGTTGGAAAAATAAGACATCACTATCTAATAAAAGTCATACAGGTTGTGGTTTACCTTTGGGACTGGTCAGTTGATTGAGTCATTGCAGCAGCAAGTCATTCCACCTTCCTCACAGATTTGGCTAAGTTTCTACACTGGATGCCTTACTGACACAATCAGGATTTAAACCCATGTGTCAAAGACATGGAATTAGGCCTCTGCAGCAAAAAAAAAAAAACATTTTCTCAGTTAGCACCTTTAAGAAATACTTTTCACTAAAATCATGGCTGAAAGTTCATTTTGTGTGTTTGCCTACAAACTTTGTACATTTCCAGGCTAAAATTTGCCAATTTATTTTAACTTATTAGCTCAGGTTAAAAGAAACAGCAGTATCTGAATCTCTGAAAATGTTTTATAGAATGTTGATGTTTGTTTCGTTCCTCTGTGGAAATGATGCCTAAACCATAACGCAGCCATCACTGTGTTTCACAGTGGATGTTGGTGGAGGTGATGTGCAATTACATTCCTGCTGATGGTTGATGTAAGGGTTTTAGGGTACATGGACACACAAAATCTTCAATATTTAAAAATGTAAACAGTTTTGAAAACCACAGGTCATTAATCTTCCTTTTCCATGTCTTACAGTTGTAATTGCATTGTTTCAAAATCCAATTTCTCTTTTTCTACTTTGTTTTTTATTAAACCATTGAACTCACAGCTTAAATAAAGTAAATTATTGAACATTACAGTATATATTATTGCAGAAAAGCTAAGTGAGATGAAAACCTCATGTACAGTACTGTTTCATCCATTGAGGTTTTGCTAAAAAAACCAAGTGAAGACAATAAAACATGTACAGACAGTCTGCAAATCCATACTGTAGTGGAGGCATCATTAGTTAGCTTTCTGTAAAGCAAACTGGCCTAAACACACCAGACTATTAGGATCCTGAAACTTGATCTTATCTAATGAAATAAACATATCAAAACAACTGTTTCTTTTTTGAATTGTGGGCTGTGTTTTTTTTTTTTTTTTTTTTTTTTTTTAGTATTGCTTTCTTATGCTGCTTTTAATATAAGAAATGTTGAAATGTCCTCAGTGCACTTCAAATAGCATCAGTATGATAAACTATTCAGTTCCAGTTTAAAAAAAACAAAAACATTTACACCATAAACTGAAATATCCTCATATATTAAGATGTAAAACCTGTTGGGATACACTTGACCTTACTAAAGAAATCATTATAATTGCAGAATTAACATTGTTCCTTATTGCGCAGCTAAATGCGTTAATGAATTGCTCGGTGGGTTTCCTGTAGAGCTAGTGGCTGCTTGTGCTAACACAATGCTAAGAGCCTGTGGGTGTTTTTATTTGTTTGACTACCAAGGCACCCAGTGGATCATTTACACTGTTTAGCATGTCATTAAAGGGTTTTTTACCTCTGCACCATCTTTGCATCTTCTTTTCTCAACCATTCTTTTCACCTTGCAAAGGTATTCACATCCATCCACTCATCCATCTCTAAACACATTTTTGCTTACAGGTTTGTTGGGGGCTGTTGTTTATTTTCAAAAGTCATTAAGCTAGAAGCAACCAGTCCTGGACCAGTCCTGGGTTGTCCAAAATAATCTTGCAAATTCCAATGTATTATATCTAATTACAGACAAACACAAAATACTTAATAAATAAAATATATTGGGTGCTAGTCTCATTAACTTCAATGTTACTAAATAAAATCCATCCTAAGCAGATGTCTTCATAAATAATTTAAATAGTCCACAGGTTTAGCATGCATAGTTTAATCACAGTTTTCAAACATCACAGCTGACAATTAGAAAACAATAACCAAAATGTTGCATGCTAAGAGAGGAAAAATGTATGATCTGAGATTAGAGGAAAAGTGTGGTACAACTTCAAACCTAAACAGATATAGGCCTCAACCTAATTCCTTGATCAACGGGAACACTTACTCAACATGCAAAATATTCTTTGATGCAAAAAAAAAAAACCTTAATAGATCACTTTGAACATATCCTCATAAACATCCATGGTGGTGGAAACATGTGTTGTACAGTAGGGATACTTTTCTCCAGTTGGGACAGGAAAGCTGGACATGTGGGATGGAGCCAAATAAATGTCTAAATGTCATGGAGTAATATTAAAGAAATTTCACATGCTTTTTTTATATATTCTAAACACAAGATCCTTACACAAAAGCCTTTTGGGTTACCAGAAACGTTTTATTTATTTAAATTTAAAAAAAGTAAAAAAAATATAACACCCAGCACATTATTGAATAAATGAACATAATGACACTAATTAATTGATTTTTAACAAGAAGAGTATAGTGATCTTAATTAATCGGTCAATAACCATTCCCAGGACTGTGTCCACATAAATGTAGGTTAATGGGCAGCATTAGCACCCAGTCCATCCATAAAGGGAATGTGGAACAATGTCCAAAATATCTTTTTACATTTTTTTTATATAAACTACAAACAGCTTTAGAGGAGACAATCAGTTGAATAAGTGTGCTTATATTGAAAGTCCACTTTGCTTTTCAAGATTTAACAATATAATTTTGTGTAATTCTGCTAGAGTTTCTGTGGCACTATTACTTTCTAGTGGTGCAATAAAATTGTCTTCCCAGAATTGCCTACATCTGATGTGGTGTGAATTGGCAGGCTTACAGAATAAGCTTGACTAATAAAAAAGTACAAATTCCATTGTAAGTTATGTAACATGTTATAATGCAAAATTAGATTTGGTAAATACAAGCAGAGCTGTCTAGTTGCTGTTTACTCACTCACATGGGCAAGGCAGCAGCGAGCATACTACAGCCAGATGAAGTCCTTGCAAATGTAAATTGGCGGTCTGTTCAGCATAATCAAATGGAAATGAAAGAACAATTGTGCCGATTTTTAATCTATGCAGGGAGCTCTATTTTAATAATGAAGAACAGACATGGCTGGTGAAATGTTACATCCACATGATAAACCCACATGCTGAAGATTTACAGCTTATCGCAAAAATGTAAAAGAAATAAAGGAAACTGGACAAATGGGGTATCAGGTGTACTAATCTCTATAAGTGGTGTCATTTACTATTCTTAACTTCTAAGAAAATTCATTTTATTATCACACTTTTTTACACTTTAAATGTAATTAATCCATGTTACTCAGGAGTTTTATTATTGAAAAATGTATGTGAAAAAAAAAATGTTATTGGGTTTAAACAAAAGACAATCATCTGATGTTTGTGTTTCTCGTTGTTTTTTGTAAAGATGACCTTCAGCAATCCTCCCACCAGCTTTAATCTGTCATGATCTTGGCACTGATGACTGGTCAGATTACTCATTCCATTCACCTGCCTAGCTCCATCCAGTTTCTTGTTATTGCTCATCTGATTTACCTGCTCCAGTCTTTATTTAACCTGCCTTCTACCATTCATCGGTGCCAGATTATTCTAACCCGTGGTGAGAGTTTTTGAGCATATCTAGTCGCTTCTGATTGCATGATCCTGACCCATTCTGCCTCTGGACCTCTGAGCGGGCCCTTTCCTGTCCTGATCTGTTAGCCTGACCTGTCTTCGGACACCTGCTTGATTCTCCCTCTTTACCGACACTAGAACTGATTCCTGAGACCGTCCTGGATTTCCCTTCGGTACCTCTTCAGATCTCTTACCTCCTGGCCCGGACTCCTAACATGTCTTCGACAAAGGCTTTGGCTTTACCCGCTGGATTATCCTGCCTTCCTTTGACTGCTCGGTTCTTATCTCCTGCCTATTCTCCGGCCTTCTGGACTTTAATGTCTGGTACTCCTAGGCAGCTTCCGCCGTGTCTTGTCGGCAACCAACCGGCTGGAACCAACCACTGGGCACGGACTGAACTTTAAGACCAGGTTAGTCAGTCACACATTCATAATCTTCCTCCGCCAGATAGACGTGGACACTAACCTGTGTTCTCTCCCTGCAGAGGTTCCTGCCTTAGACGCCCTTGCTGTTTTCTGCAAATCGGTTTACTTAATAAATGTTGTTGAGAAATCCAACTGTCTGTCTGCTTCAAAAAATGGGTCATACTTTCTGAGCCTTGACATTAATCATTAAAATCTCACTCAAATTGAAAGACTTTCTTATTTTTGTCATATAAACATGATCCTGCAGAGGATCATTATATTTCATCATATTTAGAAGGTATATACACATTTACAGATGTAGTGATAATTTTTAAAGATTTCAATAAAATCTTATTTCTTGTACGATTATGAAAATTATGAACTTATTTTTTATCAGGTACATTGAATGAACTAAGAATTATCAGACATTTCTACATGATGGTGGATGACCTGGAACTGAATGTTTGTTACTTAAAACCAAAATTGTGCAAGAACACAGAAAACAGATGTGAAGAGGAGGAGGCCTGGAGAGATGAAGATGGGATGCGCAGTGTCATGGAGTTCAGTTATACACAGAGCTCGCTCCAACATTTGAT
Source organism: Cyprinodon tularosa (assembly GCF_016077235.1). NCBI lineage: Eukaryota > Metazoa > Chordata > Actinopteri > Cyprinodontiformes > Cyprinodontidae > Cyprinodon > Cyprinodon tularosa. The sequence continues at coordinate 1,059,464 of NW_024037916.1, forward strand.
GAGTCTCAGCACTAATCCCTGGAAGATACAATATTTTAATAGCAGACTTATATTTGGTTTGAATAACATCAGTTTCAGAGCGACTCATTGTTAAATCTTACCATGTTGGGACCACTCCCTCCAGGCGTGAACATATTCAGGATCATATTCCCCCCGAGGAGCTGTTTCAGAGGGACACAACACACTACGCTAAGCAGCATTCTTTGTCATTTTTGTCAAAGTGGTTTCGCTCTGTTATAACTCCATTCCTACCTTTCGAGTGCTCTGTCAGAAGGTGCTTCAGCTCTCTGAGGGCTCGGGTGAGGTTTTCCAAGCGGTGCTGCAGGTGGAGGTTTTCTTCTTTGAGAGTATGGATAGTATCCTGCAGCTCGTATGCTGAGCTGCACCTTGAAATCAAATAGATCCACCACACCATAAGGGTGAGTTGTAGGATGGACAGCATCTTCAGATCAATTGATAACTAAATGTTGTTGGTATGTCAGCCACAGCTTGAATCCTTCTGGTTCTGTCTGCAGCTCCTTAGTGTTTTAAAGTGCTGACTGTGTTCTGTTTCTGTGTCGGAATTGATTCCCTGAGGGCTAAATAAATGATCAAACACACTTTAAACAGTCAATTGTTCTGTTTTGATTCTCAGAGCCAAAATTAGTGAGCATTAGTGGTTACACGGATCTGTAGTGTCACATGACCTTAAAATATAGTGATGTTATAAAAGATCCAGATCTCTGAAACGTATAAATAAATAAATAAAATGAAATTAAATGAAAATACTAGAATCTATTTCTAAGTGCTAAAAAACTCAAACAGCGATGGATTGATATTAAAGCAACTGCTGCTTTCACTCATACTGATGTCTAAATATCAGCCAAGGTCAGGCCTGAAAACCAAGGAAGAAATTTTCAATACCTGGCAAAGTCTAGCTCTCTATGTATGAGCAGAACTGCGAGACTTGTGAGTGTATTTAGCACTTCGAATAAAAGAAAAAAGTGATATACTTTAGAAAACTATACCATTTATCACTTCAAAATGAAAACAATGCAGCAGAAAGAGTTAAAGAGTTAATGTAGCAATGAATGAGGAGTTTCCATATTTATACATTTAATACTACTGGAACAATTATAAGAAGCCTAAGGTTAGCCAAGCTGACTACTAATAACAGATAAAAGGAAGACTGTCTTTCTGGATGGAAAGGCAACAAGTCATGATACGGCCTATAGCATGATGTCTCAAACACTATAGGTGGGAGATACCATTAAAAATTAAATTAAATTAAATCCACAAATAGAGAAAAACTCTAGAATTTAGATCAAATTTAGAAACTGCGAAGCGTAATTTAAAGTGTAAACATATACAGTACTATCAGGGAATGTTGTTTTTTAAAGCGTTCAACAAAGTGTCTGTCATGGTGCCCTGACAACACCCACTTCTTCCTGCTGCTCTGAAACAGCAGTTAATCTCTCAACAGATCCCCCCTCCCTCCCCACTCAGATAAAGAGTTTATTGGCCTTTCCATTGCTGACACGCCTCCTTCACTGCTCAAACCAATGACGTGGAGCAGAGTTCAGGGTGAGTTTCATTTGTCCAAAAGTGAAACTAAAACCGTGTATGAGGAGAAATGGCGCAGAAAGGAGCTGAGCTGGATCAAGTGAGTTTTTCCTGCTCTATCTGTCTGGATCTACCGAAGGATCCGGTAACCATTCCCTGTGGACACAGCTACTGCATGAAGTGTATTGAAAACTTCTGGGATGAAGAAGATAAGAAAGGAGTCCACAGCTGTCCTCAGTGCAGACTGACCTTCAAACCGAGACCTACCCTGGTGAAAAACATCATGTTAGCAGCTTTAACTGAGCAGCTGAAGATGACTGGATTAGGAGCTTCTCCTTCTACTCACAGTTATGCTGGACCTGAAGATGTAGGCTGTGATATCTGCACTGCGAGGAAATTAAAAGCAACAAAGTCCTGTTTGATATGTCTATTTTCTTACTGTGAGAAACACCTCCAGCCTCATTATGACGTGGCTCGGTTAAAGAAGCATCAGCTGGTGGAGCCCTCCAAGCATCTCCATGAGAACATCTGCTCACGTCACGACGAGGTGATGAAGATGTTCTGTCGCACTGATCAGCAGAGCATCTGTTACGTCTGCACTGTGGATGAACATAAAGGTCATGACATCGTCTCCGGTGCAGCAGAGAGGATGGAGAAGCAGAAGGAGCTGGAGGTGAGAAAAGAAGACATCCAGCAGAAGATCAAAGATGGAGAGAAAAATGTAAAGTTACTTCAACAGGAGGTGGAGGCAATTAATGTCTCTGCTGATAAAGCAGTGCAGGACAATGAGGAGATCTTTTTAGAACTTATCTCTTTTATACAGAAAAGGAGTTCTGAACTGAAGCAGCAGATCAGATCCCAACAGGAATCTGAGGTGAGCAGGGTCAAAGATGTCCAGGAGAAGCTGGAGCAGGAGATCTGTGAGCTGAGGAAGGAAGTTGCTGAGCTGGAGTATCTCTCACAGGCAGAGGATCATAACCAGTTTCTCAAGAGCTTTTCCTCACTGTCAGATCTCACTGAGTCTAACTGCTCCTCTAGCATCAATGTTCGTCCTCTGAGGTACTTTGAAGATGTAACAGCAGCTGTGTCAGAGCTCAGCGATCTGCTTCAGGACGTCCTGAATGAGAAATGGACAAACATCTCACTGAGAGTCACTAAATTGGACATTTTACTGTCAGAACCAGAACCAAAAACCAGAGAAGACCATTTAAAATATTCACAGGAAATCACCCTGGATCCAAACACAGCTCACATGAACCTGCTTCTTTCTGAGGATAACAGGAAGGTGACCCTAATGCGTAAAAATCTAAATTATCATAATCACCCAGAAAGATACTCAGTCAAGTTTCAGATCCTTAGTAAGGAGACTCTGTCCGAACGCTGTTACTGGGAGGTACAGTGGGGAGGAAATGGAGGCTATATATCAGTTGCTTACAAGAACAGCTCTAAAACCGGCAACGGATTTGGACAGGATGAAAAATCCTGGGCTTTATTGTGTAACCAACACAGCAATCACTTTTGGCACAACAACTTATCAACTCCCATCCCTGGTTCAGTTTTCTCCAGAGTTGGGGTGTACCTGGATCAGAGAGCAGGTACCCTGTCTTTTTACAACATCTCTGAGACCATGACTCTGCTCCACAGAGTGCAGACCACCTTCACTCAGCCGCTCTATGGTGGAATACGAATGTACCACCATTTCGGAGATACAGCTGAGATCTGCAAACTAACTTAACATTATGTTTTCGCTGAAAAACATCTTTTTATTTGACCTTTGTCAACAAAAACACAGTTTTATAATAGTACTGGCACCTCAGTAGTTCAGCTGCGATGCATCCATCAGCCTATATTTCTTATTTTAATTCAGGTCGGAGGTTCCCACACCGTTCTACGGATGTGACATCAAGTGCCTCCATGTTGAATGGGTCAGAGCAATCGTTATATTCAAGATGGATATTGGGCATACTCGAGCTCCACTCAGACACCAATGGCAACCCCACATGAGATGGAAAAAAGAAAAGGAAAACCTTGTTAAGTGTGCGCCAGAGCTACGAGTACAAGCAGAAGAATGCTGCAGTTTTGTATTTTGGCCACAGGTGACAGTATCATTATATAACTCTATAATGCCTCTTTTATTCAAGTTGCCTAAAAAATATATATATTGAAGTTATATTGTTTTTTTGGGGGGGGGGTTCTCCCTTAGATCCAACTTTTTTAATAACTGCTCTTAAAGGTTTGAGTTTCCTCTACAAATTATATACCTTTAAAAATGTAAACCATAATTTATCAAAACCCAATCTATGAAATAAGTAGGTGGATAAGAAAAAAAAAAATAAAGATGTTCCAATTGCTTTAATTGTAGCACCGTGTCCTGGCTATTTGCTAACTTGTTATCGGATGTCAATCATTGATTAGATGTTAATAACATATTTTATGTAAATACAATTGTTTTTCAATGTTTGCAAGGAGGAGTGAATTTTGCAAGTCTGTTGCCTAATGTAATCTGTTATCTGTTTTATATATATATATATATATATATATATATATATATATATATATATATATATATATATATATATATATATATATATATATATATATATATGTGTGTGTGTGGGGGGGGGGGGGGTTGTGTGTGTGTGTGTGTGAAATATAGACAGATGTTGTGATTAACACTATATAAAATAAACCATTTGAAACTGAATCTTTGTTTCAATATACTGTAAATCTGGATGAAGTGCTGTGTATTTTTTTAGGTTGTGTTCAATTCCCTTTAGAAACTTAAAGCCAGAGGCTTTTATGTCATAGACTTTAGGGAAAGACCATACTATATATGGATCAAGTTATACATTAGTAATAGTGGCTTGTTTATTACCCATGACGGCACATTAAATTGCTGCCTATCTTCTCAGTCAGCAGGTCTGATAAACAATAACTTGAACTTTTGTTTGCTAATCAACCAGCAGGTTGTAAATAAAGACAGTTGTCGCCAAAGAAGTCCTGGACAAATCTCCAGTCTGTAACAGGGGAACACAGAGACACAGGATAGACAACCATGCAAACACACACACAATCAAATGTAGTTTAGGTAAATTGACTTAACATCTCTGAGAGGAGGCCAAAGTACCAAGACAGAATTTATGCATCAATGGGGAGAATGTGAAAGCTCCATATAGAAAAACTCCATGCAGGGAATTTAATCCTGGATGTTCTTGCCAGAGATTAATCATTGTACAGTTAGATAAAACATAGGAAATCCAGCCTACTTAAAATTCTTTAAAAAAAAAGACATTGAACTCCCTCTCCAAACAGAGCTGTCACTAGAATCGCAAGTTAAAATCAAATCAACTTGTTGTAGTTTGCAATTGGTTAGAAGTGTATATTTTAGATTTCTTGAGCACATCTCCTAAAATATAATGGATACTGAAGTATGACCGGGATAGTCGTACAGCGGATATTGTTAAATTTCCCTTACTTTCAATTTGAAAAACTTGACAGGTATGCTTTCTTCTTCTTATTGGATTTATTGGCAGTTGGCAACAAACTTTTAGTAGCATTAGTGCCACTTACTGGAATGGAGTGTGATTCGTGATGTGTATCTACTAATATGCTGATGAAGATTCTCAGTCATCCAGGTCATAGTCATTCCGTAAAAATTCAAAAAATATCCACTGGACCTGGTTTCCAAGATTTGAAGATGTTTCGCCACCTCTCCAGGAAGCATTCTCAATTCAAATGTCTGGATCCGCAGTGAGTTTGAGTCTTATAGACAAAGCCTTGTGTCGCTTGGAAACATGCAAATGATAACCGATGAATGGGTCGTTTGGTTCCATCGTTAGCCTGTAATATCTGAAACCTGTCTATTATTCTGAGGGTCGGTCGTTAAGGCAACCCCCCCATACTTTGAATTTTTACTGAATGTATCTACTAATAAACATATATATAAATTAAATCAATCAATAAAAAAAAAAAAAAAAAATATATATATATATATATATATATATATATATATATATATATATATATATATATATATATATATATATATATATATATATATATATATATATATATATATATAGCCTATATATATATATATATATATATATATATATATATATATATATATATATATATATATATATATATAGCCTACATATATATATATATATATATATATATATATATATATATATATATATATATATATATATATATATATATATATATATATATATATATATATATATATATATATATATATATATATATATATATATATATATGCACACACACACACAGACACACAAATATATACATACTTCTTATACATAACTTTGTATTCTATCCATCTATATCAAAGACAGGTAAGCCTTACCCTAACTGTCAAGTTAAGAACATTACCAAATGGTAAGAACTAAATAAACTGCAGACGTGTATATCTGCCCCGGAAGTGACGCAGAAAGCTTCTATTTTGTTCCGGGTTGGTTTCCGGTCAAAGACGAACAGGATGGCGACTCACATGTCGAGGTGCAGGAGCTGGAGTCGGCTTCAGAGGTAACGGCTCTTTATATTCACGTTGTTAACACTTTATGGATGAGCCATTTACACAAAGACTTGTGAAAACCAGAGCGCGTCACTGTCACGCGCTGCTTTTAAACAGCTGACCGTGCTGGTCTCTAAACATTAGCTGTCAGTTAGCATTCAGCGTTAGCCGTTGGTGTGTTCTAATGGTTTGCCTGCGTCTGTAAGCAGCAGGATCAATACTTCATACTTATTCTACAGCTCAGTCAGAGCCTCTGTTGGTTTTCTGAAATATTACAGCTTTGTTGACATTTTATTCTTCAAGGCTGTTGCCAGTTGACAGTCAAGCAGTAATAGATGACAAGTGCATGTCCTAGATATCCTTACCAAGGCTTTATAGAGGCAGGAAGGGATTTTAGCTAAAAAAGGAGTGATGATTAACATTTATTAAGCCTGTTTTATGTACCATGTGCTGTCTCCAGTATCAGACCACTGTGACTGACCCAAAGATTGTGCTAGAAAACATAACTTCCACTCCTAATAAAGGCCAATCCAGCATTTATTGCAATGCAATACATGCTGCAATGATACTAAATTATCTCCACATTGAACACATTCTTGTGGGTTATTTGTGTGTATCGCTCATTATTTTGACAAGCACAAACTAAAGTGCTCTCAGAAGACGGCGCAAACTTCTGACCATTCCACCTTTTGATCCAAGCTTTTTTATTGTTTGTTACATATTGCTCACTTTTGACTTTCTTCAAAATCTTATGAAAAAGCACTTCCAGACTGCAAATTTTTTTTTTTGCTACAGATAAGCTCCTTTTATATTAATCATCACTCAAAAATATGTGTATACAGAGTTCTGGTAGAAATAAGTAATTGACCCTTGTTTGTTAAACTTAAAAGATCAAACCAATTTTTTAAGATGTGGTTTTGCAGGTCCTTAATCCTGAATTATGTGAAATTAAATAATATTTAATGTAACAGAATGAAGAATGAATCTTTGTCAATCCTTTCCTATTAGCTTAAAGAGGCATCATGGTGTGATACTGCCACCTGTGGCCAAAACACACAACTGCAGCCTTCTTCTGCTCGTTCTTGGCTCTTATAGTAAACAAGGTTAATGTTTTCACTTTTTTCACCTTACCCAGAGTTGCCAGTGTTCTGTGAGTTGAGCTGAATGCAGGTCGCTTCTGAATATCCACAAATTGCAGCTTGAAATAAAAGGGTTTTGATTATTTACTAATTTGGAAACCTTTAACATGGATGTTCTTGACATCACATCTGCAGAACATAGTGGGAACTTTCAACCCAAAGTAAATAAAGAACAAAAAGGTTACAGGCTTATAGATGCATCAGTGCTAAACTACTGAGGTGTCAGTCTGCTCGTCAAACATTGTTTTAGTCATAAAGGTTTCAATAAAAAGGCTAGTTTAAACCAAATTTTCAGTAAAAACCTACATAATGTATCTTTACAGGTAAAAGATAGCAAATTAATTACAAAAATTGTAGAAAATAAAATCTCTGATAATTTGTTTGCAAGAAATTATCAGCTGATTCTTTTCCAGTGTCTGATTAATAATATTTATCAGTTCCATATTAGTAAAAACACATATTTTCTGGAATCATTTAAAAGTACACAAAAAAAGTACAAAATTATTGTGGAGAATTTTCTCGAATGAAAAAAAAAAATGCGCTTGCGAGAGCATGCATGAGCCCATGTATACTGTTCTAAGAGCTCATACAAGCTTATTGTGCCTGAACGTCCGCCCTAACCCCTAAATCCCTCAATCACTATATAGAGCGGGAACTTTGTAGTGAACTCAGTCAACTTACCGTTCAGACAGATGATCACTTCCTCGCTGGTGGACCGCACACTGCCTGCGCCATCTTTGTTATTAGTCGCCGCTGTTGGGTAGTGACAGCCAATGACAACAGCGGGCAGCTTTGACAGCAAATCCCATAATGCTTTGCGAGGAGCACAGCATTAAGGGATAGATCTTCCTCTTCTGAGGCCTTTCTTTTCTTCCCCTACACTTCGTAGACACTTTTTCTCTAACGACCCTCTGCCATTTTCTAAGAACAGCGGTGAGAAAGGTGAGCTTCAATGACTGTCTGAAACCGTAGCTCACCACAGATTTACACCTGGAAGTGTGAATGCGCAGAAAAATATGGCTAACGGGACGAGCAAGTAGGACCGCCTTATGTAAACATTTCATCAAAATGATTGACTATTAGGAGGACAACTTATTTAGATGATACACCCGGAAATAAAAGATTGTCCTTTCTAGCTTTAATCACGATATGTGGAACAGGTGTAAAGCAGCGGGTCAAATCTGGGAAGTTTAGATGAATAGAAATTACTCTAGATTGCTTTTGAAAGAAATATTTTAAATGAAAATTACCTGGACCTGCTTCAGCTCTCTATTTCTAATATTTTCTATTTGTAGAAACCTAAAGTGTTTGCAGATTTTTGCAAGCTCACCACTAACTGACTTTGTTTGTTGTGAAAGGTTTGGGATTGCAGCTTACAGAAAGTACAGCAGTGGTGGAGGATATCCAAATGTGTCCCTATCTACACCGCTACCTGGAATCCCAAAACCACTGTTTGCATCCGTGGACGGCCAGGAAAAATACGAGACAAAGATCACAACTCTAGAAAACGGCCTCAAAGTTGCTTCTCAAAACAAGTTTGGCGAATTCTGCACTGTTGGAAGTGAGTTTAAAAAAATTCTAGGTTTAGATTCAGATATAGATGCTGATCTTTTTTGAACTGTGGGAAATTGTTTAAATGTTCTTTTTTTATGTTCTGGTGTTTAGTTTTGATAAATTCTGGATCTAGACATGAAGCAAAATATCCAAGTGGAATAGCACACTTTTTAGAAAAACTCGCTTTTTCTGTAAGTCAACAAAAGAAACAAAGAAAAAAAAGCATATTCCACCTGTTAAAGCGTTTTTAAGCATGTTAAGGAATGTCCTTTTCTTTCAGTCCACAGCTCAGTATGGGAGCAAAGATGAAATCCTTCTCACACTGGAAAAACATGGGGGCATATGTGACTGCCAAACATCAAGGTATTAAAGCTGAATTTTGTGTGTGGCGACCTCTAAATGCGGCACTTTAAATATATGTGTTTTCCTTGCAGAGACACGACCATGTATGCAGTATCTGCTGAGGTCAAAGGTCTGGACACTGTAGTCAGTCTTCTGTCTGATGCTGTCCTGCAGCCTCGCCTGCTGGGTAAGTCCATTTTACTGCAGAGGAAACACAGAGGAGAACTGAGACCTAAACTGATTCTGTTTACATGCAGACGAAGAGGTTGAGATGACCCGGATGGCCGTGCGCTTTGAGTTAGAGGATTTAAACATGAGGCCGGACCCCGAGCCTTTACTCACTGAGATGATCCATGCTGTGAGTGGGAACTCTGGGAGCTTCATTGATCTGTTTCAGCTGTAGATTGTGTTTTAGCAGAAATTTTTTGTTGAACCAAGAAGTACAAACAGTTTGGAGGCTTTAGAGGAAGGGATCATATGGTTTCTTGAAGCAAACGTGGGTTTTCTACGTTTAATTACCAGTTTAATCTACCATACATTCATTGGTGTTAAAACAGACCAGCAGGTCACTCATATTTGATGACCAAGTGGATGAACATTAGTAGACGGATAGGTTGCCTGTTGGGTTTTTTTAGACAAGCTATAGCAGTGCCTCTAGGATTGATTGATTGATTGATTGATTTTAGGTGATTTATATAAATTTGTAGCACCAACTGACTTGTACCTTGCAAATAATTTATGTAAAACGAGATGCTGGAGCTAATCCTCAAAATCTCTGGTATTAATCAGTAAAAGTCTGATAACAAGTAGCTTCTCTGTATTTTTTTCAGTTGTTGTAAATGGTTCTATTTCCAGTTATTCTGTGTTCAAATTTAAAGATTGATTTGCAGGACGGGAACATAGTTCCTTTTACTGTTGAACTTCTTCGCCTTACAGGGTGGCCTGATTTCAGTTAATATTAAAATAAAGCGTATTTGCTTTACTTGACGTTTTTAGCCTGTTTTTATAATGGAGGTGTTTGGTTTTAAGGATCCTCTCTGTTTCCAGGCTGCGTATCGGGGGAACACAGTCGGACTTCCTCGCTTCTGTCCTGCAGAGAACGTGGAAAAGATAGACAAGAAAGTACTTCACAGCTATCTGCATAACTACTACTGCCCTGAGCGCATGGTGCTGGCAGGCGTGGGCGTCGAGCATGAGCAGCTGGTCGAATGTGCCCGGAAGTATCTGCTGGACGTGAGGCCGGTTTGGGGGACGAGTTCGGCCGCTGATGTGGACCTCTCTGTAGCGCAGTACACCGGTGGCTTCGTTAAGGTGTTTATAAACGTCTAAATGTGTGACTAAACCTTGTGTTTGAGATGGTCGCTAACGTTCCCTTTGATTTGTTAGATGGAGAAAGACATGTCTGACGTGAGCCTGGGCCCCACACCCATCCCAGAACTCACCCACATCATGATAGGCTTGGAGAGCTGCTCCTTCCTGGTTGGTGTTTGCAGCACATTCCCAAATCAGCCTTCTGACACACGGAGACTAAAATGATTCCCTCCACAGGAGGAGGACTTCATCCCCTTTGCTGTGCTGAACATGATGATGGGTGGAGGGGGTTCCTTCTCTGCAGGAGGACCGGGGAAAGGCATGTTCACTCGCTTGTACCTGAACGTCCTCAACAGGTGAGAGCTTCATTTTGACTAATCCAGGCTAAAATCTTTAGCTTTGTCGTTTATATGTGGTCCTACTTATCTGTTGTAGACATCACTGGATGTACAACGCCACCTCCTACCATCACAGCTACGAGGACAGTGGGCTGCTGTGCATCCACGCGAGCGCAGACCCCAGACAGGTCAGCAAGACGGCTTAAAAAATCTGTTGAACTTTAGGATTTTATTTCTGGGGTTTAATGACTGTATAATACACAAATTGCAGGAGTTTAAACTTAACTATAAATGTGACTATATTAAGACACGTATATTTATAATCACAAAATCTGAAAAATGTATCAGTATTGAATATTGCGATGATGAAAACATAAGTAGATAGCGTGAACGACCCTATGCAAGCTTCAGCAGCAGAGCGTGCTTGAAGTGACCGATTTACAGACAATGTGAATTGATGATCAGTTTAATATTTCTTGATATAGTGCTGCCTCATTTTACACAATAAACTTGTTTGTCATTTAAATCTTAGCTATTTATAGGATCAGCCCTCCAAATTGGGTTTTCAGCAGTTTACAAGGTTGACAGCAGGGGCACAAAATATTCCCTGTCAAAGTTATAAGCAGAGCTTATAATATCGATTGAAAACAGACACTTATGCTCCTGTGTTGAACTCCAGGTGCGAGAGATGGTGGAAATTATAACCAGAGAGTTCATTCAGATGGGCGGGAGTGCAGGAGAGGTAAGGATCCCAACAACTTTGGCTTCATTTGACGCTGAAAAAAGAAAAGCAAAGCCTTTAGATTTTCCCATCCTTTGTACAGATGGAGCTGGAGAGAGCCAAAACTCAGCTAAAGTCCATGTTGATGATGAATCTAGAGTCTCGTCCTGTTATATTTGAAGACGTTGGACGCCAAGTTCTGTCCACGGGAAAGAGAAAGCTCCCCCATGAGCTCTGTGACCTCATCAGTAAGTTGTTTTTTTTTTAAAACAAGTTAACATAAATGTGCTGCTCCAATGAATGCATTAATGACTACTAAAATGATTTACAGGCAGCGTGACGGCCAGCGACATTAAGAGAGTGACCACCAAGATGCTGAGAAGTAAACCTGCAGTGGCTGCTCTCGGGGAGCTGACAGAGCTGCCCACGTACGAACACATCCAGGCGGCGTTGTCAAGCAAGGACGGACGCCTGCCTCGCGTCTACCGCCTCTTCAGATAGATCCTCCCGGCATGGCTCAGGACCTGCTGTAAATAAGCCCCCCACTGGAAGATTACACTAGCATTTCCTCCCAAACTCAGAAATCTACACGGCTAGGTCTGGGAGAGGACTGATACCTGGTCTCTGACATGCGCCTCTGACAGAAAAGAGGAGTTTTGTTTTTTAAGAAGTTCTTTCTACAGCACAGCAACCTCAGCTGGATGATCTATTTATTGGGCAGAAAGCCATAAATCTCCACCTGTTTGGTTTTAAATGGACGGTTTTCCCCAAAACAAAAAACACTTAGCTGTTTGTTGATAAGTAAATGTTACGCTGTGACTCCTCATTTAGTCGGTTATGGTTAGATATTAATGTTGGACTTTTTATCGTACCTTCATCTATTCTCCTTCAAAGTGAGCAAACTAAAACCTTCTGAGGCTGAAGTATCTAAACCCATTTTAGAATACATTTAAAAACAAACCAGTCCAGATGAAGAGTGTTTGTATAAATAAAGTTACTGGAACTTTCTTTTATGGTGGTTATTTAATTTAGTTTGAACTACATAGACTGAAGGCAAAAAATAGAAATATATTAAATTATTGGCTGGAGGATTAATTCAATTAGACTGACTCAGTGTTTGTGATTTGCTAATGGGCTCCCAGTCTAAAACTTTCAGTGAAATCTGTGACAAACAGCCAGTTTTATCGGTTATATCACATTTGAATGGTTTTTAATTGGTTTTAGGGAAGATGCTTTGGTTCAAACAGTTTAATATCTATCTATATATATGTATATATTAGATGATGGAACATTTTCCGCTTTCTAGTTAATTAAAGGAACAGACTAGACTACAGCTTTATTCTTGACCCGTCTGCTCCGTTTTATGCTCATGATATAGATGCTGTTTTTTATGTTCTCAAATAAACCTCTGAGGATGTTGTAGGACAGTAGGGTTCTGATAGACAGGCTTTTAAAGGCAGTTGGCTGTACATGATTTAATTTTAGGTTATACAAGTAGACTTCTTTTTATTAAATAAAAGAACAGCTAGCACCACAGCTGTTGTGCTAAGGAAACTTTTTTTCTTGTTCATGTCCCATGCGTCTCATTTAGTCGTTGAGCTTCTATAAAAGTTGTCCATGAACAATAACTATGCAAATCCTATTTTTCCTTGCAAAAAGACAGTATTACCATTCTAATGTGTTAATTCCATTTTAACTAAGCAGTGCTTGTGAATGCAACCTAAATCATCTGATCACTGTAAAATAAAAAAAAAACGAGGAAGATAAGACACAGCTAATTATTCTGATCCGGGGTGTATGTTTTGTTTGAGGCATGGTGCCTTTGCATTCATTTCTGTTTTACATTTAAAAAGATCCTAAATGAAACTAAGACATTTCCAACATGCACACAACTTTTTGATTGGCTGCTGTTATTGATGGGCTTTGCGTATTTCTGGACAAAATGTTGCTTTAATTTGGATCCAGCTACAGCTAGCAGTTCAATGTGCGAAAAACCAAGAATAAAAAGGTAAACCACTATTGTATACAGTTTCCTAGTGGTTACATTAAACCATGTTCTTCCAATAAGCTAATATGATTCATTAATAAATGTAGACATAAATAAAACTGTTTTATAAAGGTTCAAATTTACCAATTTATTACAGGATGTTACACATTAGATTACACAATAACTTACAAATTATTGACAAACGGGTCATGTTAAGTTAGCAAGACCCATAGGCACTTGTTTAAATAAGCAGAAAGCTTTTAAAGCTCCAGCCCATAGCTGTGCTACATACAGTACATTGAAAGTTTACGGTCTGTAAGGAATTAAACGAGATGCAAGGCATAAAGTCAGAGCTATGATGAAAACTGCATGGAATATAAGACAGCGACAGTAACAAGCTTCCCATGACAAAAACATTTCAACATTCTCTCTATGGTGAGTTCCCTGAAAAAGCAGATCAATACAATTCTTCAAATAAATATAAACGTCAAGTTTCCCTGAAATGGAACCAACTCGTACCCTCATTTCTCTTTGTAACACTCTGAGAATTGTACTAACCTCAGCAGAAATGCTCTGACCAGTAAAAAAAATGCAATTTAAGCCAAACACCTACATGTTTCTTTTGTTTTAATAAAAGTTTGGGTCAGTGCATTATAAATCACAAGGCTTTTGATCGTTTGACCATCAGAATGGTTACGGATTCTGTTAAGACAATGAGTGCAGACTTTCAGGTTAGTTGCATGTGACTGAGGATTAAGCACTAAAGGCACCCAATCCACTCACTCTTTGTTTCCCAGTCATATTTAAGTAAAGAAGGCTAAATAAAGGCCAGACTGCTGATGTCTGCAGACCTTAAAGGCCCTTGGTGCTCAGCTGCAGCCATTATCCCAACAGCATGTTAAGACAACGCTGGTTATCATTTTGGTCCATTCCCACGTGTGGCACAGGTTCAGTCCTGACTGTAGAGAGCTTCTTAAAGCGTTCAGGAGATGGTGCAGATGGTGCTGCTGTTTTGGCTGGATATGGCCTCCCTCCTCTTCAGCTCTCTGGCAGTCATCCTCCTTTTGATGCCCTCCAGGTACAAACTCCGGTCGAACATTCCTCCACACAGAGGAATACTGAGCAACACAATAAAATATTGGAAAGGGAAAATGAACAACATCTTGAATCTGTAATTATTAAACAGGTAGATTTAAACATTTTTTTACATGAAATTGCTAAATAACAGCACAAAAAAAACATTTTTTTAAATAGTTAATATAAAAAATTAAAAGATGCAATATCATTCCCCAGTTGGAGGCTAAATTATAACATAGGTGATAGAACTGTTGCTTGGCAACATCTATCAATGAACCAATGGGTATTTCTCACCTGACTTCTGCTTTAAAGTTTGATTTATTCCATAAAGGAATCATTTCACAATATCACAATATGTATAGTATTTTTATTTTATTATCTTGCCTGAAAAAGGTAAGATATATATATATATATATATATATATATATATATATATATATATATATATATATATATATATATATATATATATATATATATATATATATATATATATATATATATATATATATATATATATATATATATATATATATAAAAAAGCGTAACTAAACCCAACCCAATGTAGAAGTATAAACCCACCAAAAGACACATTTTGAAATATGCCACCAGTATAGGTAGTGCAGTAAAGTGTAGGATAATAGGATGAGGTTAATTGGAGGTTTGGACAGAAGAAAGGAAGTGAGGGTGAATTTTGTTTGACTAAATTACAAGTATCTAAAATAAAACAATGACAAATGGTTAATAAAATGCTCACCTAAAAAATCCTGTCAATGCTTTTATCATTTTTATTGTTGTAAAATAGGCTATAACCTGTCATATATGAACAATACATAGTGCACTCAAGACTCCCCAGTTCCAACTGCTGAGGTAAATCCAATGTATCACTATTCCCAACAACAGGGCTGTGAAGTAGGCAGGTACCAATTCATATATTCAATGAAAGCTGGATATTGTTAGAAACCTAACAATTAATTGGATCCTTTTGACCATGATTAAGCATTTTTTAGCAGTTATATTAATATTGAGAACAAAAGAAAACAAACGCTGAAATAAACTGCTTCTGAACCTCAAGTGTTCCCCTTTCCTTTAAAAAAAAAGGAAGGGAAAAATCACAATAAGTCTTTGTTTTGTTTTTATAATACCTGAAAAAAAGCCCTAGCACAGTAATACTAATGATGTACTGAAGGCTGGACTGGAGAGAAAAAGTGACCCTGGACTTTCTGACTGGCCCACTTTAAACTGCTGGGTTGACAAAATAATAATCAGCAACAGCAAACAGTCTACGGTCTATAAGGTAAACTACAAGAGCAAAAAAGTATGGAGGACCAAAGCAGACATCATTCTGAACTTAAAAACTTGAATCTGTCAAATAAAGAGGGGGTAAACCTACTTAGTTTACTCTGAGTAAACAATGTTGGTATAATCATTTCATCTCCATATCATTTCATTCTCCAGCATCTATATTGTATCTTATTTACATCTAATGTGGGCAATTGATTATTGATCTAAAATGATCACAAAATTATTCAGATTGCGTCTAAAATTATCTTAATTTTACCACCATGTTTCTTTGCACTATAAGTAATATAAACGATTGGCAGTGACCCAGCAGTTTCCTGATGAATCAAATAGAGAATCTGTCTAAGGATCGATAGATTATGGTGATGGTAAGGAGACGTTCCCACATAAAAAGACTCGGAGCTCCTATCGACTGATAAATGGATAAAAATAAAAGTGGAAACGTGTTAAAAGCTGGTCAGACCTAACTATGTGAGACTGCTTTGATCCCAGTTAAATTTGGGAGATAATTTAGACATCCCATTTTAAAATAAAAAGTAAAAACAGGAAATAACTTCTAGGTAATTCAAAATAAATGTAAATTTAAATCTATTGTAAATAATTTGGGGTTTGCACATCAAAGTAGATGAAGACATACAGAACCTAACAAATGCAATTAAACGCTATGATGTATTAAATGGACTCACTTGTCTCTTCCCGGCCTGAGTTTAACCTGACAGACGGCGATGACGGGTCTGTGGTCTGAAGTCTTTATGCTGGAACAGCTGTCATACTTCAGCACTCTTATGTCATTAGCCTGCCTGCTCCTGAACAGAACCCTGTCCTGAGAACAAAAAGCCTTTAACCACACATAGATTGTGAGCAATTAGAACATGCTGCTAAATGCCTCCTTACTGTGTATGAAGGCGTTCTCTGCTTAGAGGTGGTGTCATAGTTATCACAGCCAATGTCAAATTTGTAGGTTGGAAAGAAGTGGACTGGTGCCTCCTGGAAACCTTTGAAGATGGACCCTGTAAGGAGGGAGTTATTCATTCAGAGATCATCAACCAAACAGCTGTGGTTCTCCGAGGCTTTCATCCTACATACCGTCCTTCATTTGCTTAGTGAGCTGGTCATGCTCCAGCAGAGGGCTCATATCCCCACCCATTGTTCGCTTCATTATCGTCTCAATGTCAGCCCGCTCTTTGCTGAGTCGGAAGTTAAAATCACCAAACCAGAAAACCTGATCAAACCTGGTGGTGACGTCAGCTGTGATTAAAAGTAAAAGACACAAGATCGTAATGAGAAATGTCGGTTTCCAATGACTCTAGCTGTCATTTTTCTCCAGTCTTACAAGATGAGGAGCGATACGGGTTGGTGTCTGGAATGCTTTTGGGAAGAGCTAAGGCCTCAATGATCTTATTGTAATCCAGAATTCTCTCGTAAACTTTGGCATCTCCAGCTGAAAGACAAACCAAGTAACAAAAATGTACAGAGATAAAGAGCAATAATGAACTACAGGTTACACTTTGTAATATAAATATTTTTTAAAATGATTGTGACCACTGGTTTATCCCACAAAATAAAAGGCAACATGGATCGCTTTGAAGAAAGAAGGAAGACTGGCAAATTTTACAGGAATCAAGAGATCAGTTTAACTTGGAGAAACATGAAACCCTAAATATTCAGCAGCATGAAGACATTAGAAGATCTCCAATGAGAAGAACTAAATAATCAAAATATATAAAGGACAGATATTTTACATTCACAGTCATTGATCACACATTCAATGTACATATGAAAGAAAAGGAGGGCAAAATAATTAAATGAGGATATATCAGTGAGGAAAATAGCAAACAACTCGCTCACAAAACGGGAAAATTTTTGTTGAAAAATTACCCCTAAAAATAAATGTATTATCTAGACTGCCCCATGCTGCAGAAGTTGTTAAAATAAAAAAATAAAAACATAAGACAGCCAGCCTGTCTTTAAAGCCTCTTTGGAAGCACATAGTTGAACTGAGGATAACCCTGTGATATAATTTGCTTTAAACCAGTTTAGACCCACATTAGACCAGTCACCCTGACCTCCCATGTATGAAGACCATGGTGCGCCTCCTCTTCGCACCGTAGTGAACCCTGGACCCGCTGCAGTTTACTTACCGGCCCATCATCAGAGTAGACAACGCCATCATCTACCTGCTGCAGCGGGCGCTCACACACCTGGAGTGCTGTGAGAGTTATGCCCTTTGACTTCTCCAGTGCTTTCAACACCATCAGACCAGAGCTGCTGAGGGGGAAGCTGGAGGAGGCAAATATCTGGCTGAATGGACCATCAACTACCTCACTGACTGCCCTCAGCACGTGCGGATACCCAGCTGTCAGTCAGAGGTATCCAGAGACTGCCTGCAGTTCCGGGCCCCCCAGGGCACTGTTCTGTTTCCGTTTCTTTTCCCCCTCTATACCTCAGACTTCACCTTTAACACGGACAGCTGCCACCTGTGGAAGTTCTCCGATGACTCTGACATTGTGTAGGCTATGTTTCTGAGGGGAACGAGCTGGAGTACCGGTCAGTCATCAAGGACTATCTGGACTGGTGTGAGAAGAACCACCTGTATCTAAACACTAGTAAGACCAAAGAGACAGGGATCGACTTTAGAGGAAGACTCCAACCTCACTCCTCTGTGAACATCCAGGGGCAGGACAAAGAAACTATGGAGAGTTTCAAATACCTGGGTGTTCACGTCAATAATAAACTGGACTGGACTCATAACACAGAAGGGCCAGAGCCGCCTCCACCCCCTGAGCAGGCTGAGGTTCTCTAGAGTGAGAAAGCCCCTGCATAAAACCTTCTATGACTTTGTGGTGGCATAGGCCCTCCTCTAAGCTGTTGTCTGCTAGGCCTCTGGCAGCGCAGAGCGGGACGGAAAGAGACTGAACAAACTGGTGAGAAAGGCAGTTTCTGTCCTAGGGCTGTGCTCGGGACTCTGTGGAAGAAACTGCTGAGAGGAGGGTGCTGTCCAAGCTTACATCCATCATGGATAACACCTTCCACCCTCTGCACCAGACTGTAGAGGAGCTGAGCAGCTCCTTTAGTAACAGAGTTATACATCCCGTGTGTAAAAAGGAGTTCTTCCGCAGGTAGAAAAATATCCCTGCAGCCATCAGACATTACAATGCCTATGCAATATAACCTGCTGTAATAACACTGCAATAACTTCTGTTATTTATTTAATAAAAACCAGAAACCACACTTTACCTGCCACCACTTTACTGTACATATAATACTGTATATATAAGTCACCCTAAATCTATTGTTTATTTTTTTTACAATCCACTGTATATGTGCACTGTATAAACTTTATTAACCTTTTTCTCCTTTGTGCACCTTGTTGTTTATAACAGCCAATGTCACAAGTGAATGTCTCCATTGTGAAAAAAATAAAGTTCTATTCTAAAATGTCCCCATTTCACATGCTGATTTTTGTTTTTATGTAGGAATGTATCTATAAGGATACATCAATAAGAACTGACTCAGGTCCCACTAAAAAATGATGGAAAATTAAAAGAAGAAGAAAATACCAAACAGAGGATGGATGTAACCCCCGTTTGTTAGTCATTTCATTCTTTTGTGTTTCTTTTTTTTCCTTCTAAATTCTAGCAAATATAACTAGATATCATGGTATTCGATAAGTCCAAGTTTAATTTAGCTGATTACCAATAACACAAGTACACCTCCATGTACTATCTTCATGATGGTAAGATGTTTCTGATGCTGCTTGTTGTTTTTCTACTTACATGTAAAGTGGGATGTTATGAAGAGGAAGGACGTTCCAAAGAAGGTAAAGGTGACCCCCAGAGCCCCTTTAGTCTTAATCTGAGAGATGATTCTGGTTGTGACCGTGGCATGTTCCACTTCTGTTTGGGGAGAAACCGAAATAAAAAAAGACAATACAAAACTTTGCAATTGAAAAGAAACATTGGCAAAGAACGTGTAGATTTACATGCTGAGATCTTTCACAGGCTTCAATGTAGCAATCATTAAGATAAACGTAAAAAATTCTACATTTATCATGTTTTAAATTCAAGCTTTATATTGATAATGAAACATAAGTTGAGCTAAAAGGCAAATACATTAAACACTTTGAGCAAGATAGCAAAGCTGTTTTATCTTTCGGGAGTCTGTGTTTGTCAGCGCTGGAAAAGTCCCCTTTGTGCTTTTAGATCCACAGCCCTAACGTCTTCAGACAATAAGCTTAATAAAGGCTGCAAAGAAAATATTTTAATCAAGAATCCCTAAAATCTCTCCATTAGCAAATAAGTAAATAGTTGGCCTAAGGCAACGAGAACATTCTAGATTTCAACTCTCAAAATAAAAAAAAGAATCCAGTTTGACCTGATCTCCTGATAAGAACTAAAATACACTGAGCATCTTAACGCAGGCAGCTGCTTTCCTCTAAAATGAAAAGGCTGCAACAGCAGAATCCTTTGATCAACTGTAGAAATTCAGGACGTCTCTAACTCTAATCTAAGGACTAGTACTGGTAATCTGGATCTATTTGGGATCTTCTAAGGGCTAAAATTAAGATTTTAAAACATTTATTCTATAAAAAAAAAACTGCAGCTTTCTCTCATTTATATTTCAGTACAATATATTAACAAACTTAAATTTATCATTTTGATGCATATATTAAAAATGTGTTCTATAATACAAAAGTTCAATATTTATATATATAATTGTAGAACTTCAGGTTCCAGCAAAATCCCACATTTCACGTGTGGAAATGAATTCACTTGGTCCATATAAACAAAGGTAACCAAGCAATATTAGAGCACAGACCTGAACAGAACCACATGAGGTCTCTCCTGATAAACACGGTCAGGTACAGGACCCCATGTGATGCGGTGTAGAGCATAACATAATGAGGTCCCAGAGTTTCCTGGAGGCAGGTCTCCCACTCCCTCCTGCAAGCAAACACATGTAAACAAACTGATTGCACTAAATTGAAAGTGTAATCCTCCTGATAAAACCCTAACTGGACATACCTGTCAGGGCAGCCCTCCTGAACCCCGATGACGTAAATATCTTGTGCAAATTCAGAGTCCATCGGAAGGAGGAGATCATTTAAGTTTGCTGGAAGAAACTGAGGATGACAGATGTTTGGTAATAATTTATTCAGCTGCTTGCATTCACAGTGAGTGAGACGCTGAAGTCTCATTGCTACCTTCTCTCCCTGCATGTTCCATGTCACCACATAGACGCCCACTCTTCGGTCTGGAAAGTGTCGGTCCAGCTCCTCAGCCCCGAGCAAGGCCCCGCTTCCCAGCATACTGCCCTCCAGGAAACTCCTAGAAGAAAGCAAAAATCTAATTTTGTTAAAGGCTTGTCCTCAAGAAAGAAGAAAAATTTAAAACGAGGCTGCTGTCTCATGGAAACTTAGGTGTTTCTTAAGTAGTTGCTGGCAAGAGACAAATTATGCATTAGGAGACTAGTTTATGCCCCCTTTTTGCCTTTTACTCCCGTAGAAAGAAGGCTGAGCAAGCATCTTCTCTGATCCATGCTAATCCCTTTCACACTGCAATAACACTCCTCTTCCTACAGATGTTAGCACAAAGTATAGATACAGAGCACAAAGTTATAGTCAAACAGCAGCAGAAAATGTTCTCATCTAAAGCTGCTATATGAATAACAATATATTTCTAGAAACAAAGCTAAACTTTCTTCACTATAAGGGAAAAAAATCTAGCTTTTAAAGTTTGAAGCCTTGCCAGGTTCACTCTTTTCTATTAAAATGGAGCCCAGTCATTTGATTGTGTTGTAATAAAAGTTGTGATCAACCATAATCTATGGCCTAAAGTTTCCCTTAAAACAAACAAACAAACAAACAAAAAACCCATCAAAGTCCTGACTATAATTCCTAATTCAATTAACTTTATTTACATATTTAGCCACAATTTGCAAAGTATAAACATTTTATTTTTAAGTCATATATAGCAAAATCAGATGATCATATAAAACTAATTTGTAAAATGCTATCTAAGGAACCTGGCCTGGATCCCAGAACCATGGACTCTGCAGTCGCCCCTCATCCCGAGCAAACATGATGTGAGAGAAACACTCCCTCATGATTCACAAAGCTATTACATTCCATTCTCCATACCCCTGAGCAACCTCTTACAATATGTACCTAAAGAACCCCAGATGTGTTGAAGCTTTATCTGGAAAGGAGAACGGGAGCTGAAGACAGATTTAGGGTTTATAAAACATATAGTAACTAATGTTTACTCACTAAAATAAAGTGATAAAATATATTCTGGGATGATTAACTAAGAAAGATCATGAAAGCTATAAGTATCTAACAGCACTTTTAAACTGGGAAGAGTAAGGATGAAAAAAGCTGCTAATTACCCAACATAATGATAATTAAAGGTAATCAAAGCAATTACATCAAGTCCTAAGTCTACTTTACCTGTTTCTTACATCCTGGGGTCTGATGGGGCTTAGAACGCTGTAGACAGACTTCATGGAGCTTACAGAGACACTGTCCGATCCCATGTTCTCCAGGAGCCGGCTGTCGCTCAGGTTCCTGTGGAGTCTCTTACCACCCTTCTCTTTGACCAGCATGCCATAATCCAAACAATCCCTGTCAATCCTATTAACAGCCTTTAAAGCGGCTGACGCAAAGGTCTTGTCCAGAGCAGGCAGTGGCCCTGTGGGCCGCAGTGGAGACAGCCGTATCTTGGCTGATCGCCCCCGGTGGTCCTCCCAGACACTCTGCTGACTCTGTGACCTTTTTTCGTGCTTGGCCGGTCTGCTCTTCCTGTCCTGGAGAACCGGAGATCCAATTGTGAAGTTGGTAAGTTTGGTGTTGGAGTCCTGCTCGTTTCTTGGAGATAATCGATCTTCTCTGAGAGAGTCTGTGGAGGAACCTGTCTCTGCTCTGTCACTCAGACTCTCCTGGCTGTTTCTGAGCCTCCTGGTCCTCACCGTCTCCTCCGCTGAAACACTTTTACCAAACTTAGAAAGCCTGGGTAGTGAGGGGGGTTGAGGCAGGTACACAGGGATCTCCCTGTCTGCTTGTCCAGCATCATTTTTCTTTCTGTTAGATTTTATATCGACTAGTGGGGTTTTGGGGCTCCTGCTTTCAATGTCATCGTAGGCTCCTTTATCACGAGTTTCAGAGGGGCAGTTGAGAGTGCAGTCCTCTCCATTCTCCGCCATCCTTTCTTCATGTCCAAAACAAGCTGTTGTGAGCAGGATAAATCTTTTTCATTATCGTCATAACACCTGCAACAAAACAACAGAAAGAGTGTTAGTAAAAGCTACAGCGGTTCACAGCTCAGAGGGGAGAATCTCTTGACAGGACAATTAATAGATTTGCTTTCTGGTCAAAAATGTTGTCTTTTAGGAAGAAAGAAAAAATAAAGGCTTTGTAAGAAAACTTGAGGGAAAAAGCTATTCTGGTCGATTAAAGTCTAACTTTTTAGTCCCCATGCAAAATACTCAGCATGGCTCCAAACTATCTTCGCACATCATCATTCCCCACTATGAAGCATAGTGGTAGCCAGTGTTGTGCCTGAACGCGTTCATTGAACGAAAGTTCATGAACTCGTTCATATTTTGGGCGAACGTGAACTGAACGTACTGCATTATTGCCTGGTGAACGTTATTGTGAACTCGTTCATTCTGGCGTCTGTGAACGGAGCTCTCTCAGTTCAAGTCCGTTTAACAGGTTGCCAGATTTCTATAAAGCCCTCCAGGCGAAACCCCGGCTAAATCACACCGTAAACAGGCCTTAATATGTAGCGGGAAAAACACCCAATCTGGCAACACCAGCTACCAGCGTCGTAGCCTACAGCCGCGTGCGTCATCAAAACAAAATGCAGCGTGGAAGCAACAGCAGCATGTAGGCGACTTAAAACAGGTTTATGACCAGGATGATGGCAACAAGTTTGCCCGCCGGCTTTCAGTAAAAAAATCCGCACTTCAGTAACCTTAAATTCCTACCTCAGCCTGGTCCCTCAGTTTGTGTTAGTAAAATGTTCTTGATCGGTCTTCAACGGGGGATCCGCGACCCCTAGGGGGTCTACGGAGGTACTGCATGAGCGTCTGCATGGTTAGTTGATATTTTTATATTCCCCCCCTGCATTTCTTTCCCCCACTAATTGAAATGTCTTTAAATACTCATTAACATGAAATCAACACACTGTAGTAAACAGATAAATGGAGGCAGAAGATGTCTTTCAGTCATCAATGCTCACATTCAGCGACACACAGGAGCTCTTTCAAGCTGGGCACCGTTTCCTTCACAACACCTGTCCCATCAACCAGGAATCAGAATCAGAAAAACTTTTATAATCCCAGGGAGAAATTAATTTCTTTACATTACTCCATCTGTAATAGAGTGACTATAGGACACAATTTCATACAATATATATAAATAGGGGGTCCCCGCTCCATCTCGCCATCAGTTTGGGGGTCCTTGGTCTGGAAAAGAAGACCCCTGTTCTTGAGGGTTTTACTATCCATGTAACTTGTTTGTTAAACCTGCCTGGTATAATTTTCCAGGATTCCTTTTTAGTATGTATTGAAATGGAATTTCAAATGGAAAAAATTATAAAAAAAAAACAAAAAACATTTGCACCTTAAAGACTACTTTCCTATTTTTCTTTTAATAATTCCTCATAAAAAAGACCATTCAAGCAGCACATTTTTCCTGATGTTTTTGAGAATATACTGTAGGGTTGAAAGCTGCAGCTGCTACTAGTGTGAAGTGATGGACAGCAACAAAGCATTAAAGCAACAATGGGGAAATGCTGTCCCCTCAATGCTAATGTAAACCCTGGTTGGATAAGGATTCAAAACTGGATATGAAGATGAAATCTGACGCACAGTTTCAGAGTTACAACTGATAAAATAA
Organism: Cyprinodon tularosa; assembly: GCF_016077235.1. Lineage (NCBI taxonomy): Eukaryota > Metazoa > Chordata > Actinopteri > Cyprinodontiformes > Cyprinodontidae > Cyprinodon > Cyprinodon tularosa. The sequence continues at coordinate 1,084,222 of NW_024037916.1, forward strand.
TTGCTGTCTGTGGTTCTACAGTAGGCTATGGTGTAATTGAGCAATATATGAAAAAAAAAAAAAAAAAAAAAGAACTATGAACTAGTTCGTTTTTTGGAATTGTGAACTATGAACTGAACTAGTTCATTTTAAAATGTGTGAACTGAACTTTGAACTAGTTCACGTAGAAAGAGAACTTTCCCAACACTGGTGGTAGCATCAAGGAACAGAGATGCTGCTGTTTTTCAGCCGGCATAAGGAGGAGGCTAAACAGAGGCAGAGATTTCCCCTTTCAACAAACAAACCTAAACATACATTCAATACTATGTTCAACAAGTCTAGATCAGGGGTTTCTAATTCAACTGGCAATACATTGCACTATCTACATACATAAATGATCGTACACACTTCAATTACTTAATTACTAACTCAGCATGAAGATCATTGTGCTGAGCATCATCAAACCACCTTGCCTTAGAGGCCGGTGGGCTGGTGATGCAAGGGGAAATGTACTTTATACAACATGCAGCATGTGGATTGGCTGTCGTTTAAGTTTCCATTTAATGTTGGGGTGAATAAAGTGTTTTTGTTCCATTTTTACATGTCAAATATAATGTAAGTCAGATCTGATTTTTTTTCCTTTGGGATTTCACCAGATAAATAGGAAATGATCATGCATTTCTTATAAAGGACTACTGTATTTCGCAATTTAAACCCACATCTTACTCATAGGTTAGAATCGTATCTGTTATCCTTCCAGGGAAAATCTCAGATGCCGGACTAAGCTATCTAAAATTCAAATGTTAGAGTGCTTAATTCGTTAGCAGTGCAACAGGCCAGCAAATACTTTGGGCGAACTCACCTCACGAAAAACGAGGATGGTATTGTTAGCACATTTGACCATTTCACACCCTACTTGCTTACTAAAAAAACTTCAGACTCAAACACTTCATTTATCTTCACTAGGTAGGAAATCTCCTGTAGCTTGGGAAGCTAACTGCTAACTGAATAGCAACAATATATGCTAGCTGAGCTAAATAGCGTTTCAAACAAATGCGTCTTAACCCTTTTTCTCTCTTGTAAAACTACAGGAACCGTTTGGTTATTTTGGTTTATACAACTTTATCGAAAACCTGCCAGTACACCGTTACCTTGAACCGTCAATATCAGAGTGGCGGCTTTAAAATTAGCTCCTTCATTTCCCTAGCAACGGTTAACAACACTGATTTTGTTGCCAAGTAGACGAAGACAGCAGAGTTGTGATGCGTCACAGCGCCCCCTTCAGTCAGATAAATGGATTACAAGCACTACAGTTATTTACAGGGGAAGATCAAAATAGACTGATCAGAGGAAGTTATGTTTTTAGCTTTTTCTGCAGATTTGGGATTTTAAAACTATTTCCAAGGGTTGATTAAGACAGACTTTGAATTCATATTTATCCCTCAAACTTCAGTGAACTTCAGTTATTTAATTGGGTCACATCATATTTTTTGTATAAAACTTTAAAATATTAGTAATTTTTGTTTCTTTTTTTGTTTGTTAAGATTAAATTACCTTTTAATGGATTAAACAAAAATACCTCCCACAAACTAAAGAACAAAAAATATGCATTATGTGAAGAACAACAAACAGGCAAAAACTGTTGTTCCTGATAAAACTGCATAGATAAATAAACAATTTTCAGATTACCATAGACATCCTTTTTGTCACCCAATCCCCCAATATAACAAATGCAAAACCCATAAATTTCTTAATTAGGAACCCCTGAATGGATTTCTGAGGTGACTGGTCCCCCTATACTGTCAACTATCCTGCCATATTCTGTTTTTTCTTTGCATTGCTGCTGTTTTATAAAGTTTGGTCAAAAAACAGTAAAGTAAAAAAAAAAAAAAAAAGATAAGAAGAAGGCATTAAGGGGAAATAGGGGAAGTTTTGTGATATAGTGATAACAACAGCAGATCTAATAACAGCAAAATCCAACTAACAACCAAAATAATTTCTACTATGACATTGTGAAATAGTGAGCCTTAAACACTCTCCCTGAGCTTAAACCACCATAAAAAGGATCTTATAGGATGAGGACAAAACAGAAACCTATAAAGCTTAAGCTTATAAAGTGCCTTGCAAATATATTGGCTTATAAACCTTAAACTGCTTCATGCTTAAATACGTCGCAGTCAAAAAATTTATTTGGTTTGGATTTATGTCACACACCAAACTAAAGTAAAAATTTAAATGTGAATTGGGAAAGAAATGGTACATAATTCCAAATGCTTTTTGAACCAAATTTTAACTTTGCTTCACCTTGGATTTTTCAATTTTTTCAAAGCCAGAGAGCTCTGTTAGTGGAAATACTACTGCCTTTTAGGAGCAAAAAGGAGTATTATCTTTAGAGATATTTTCTCCCAGCAGCTAATAGCCTTAATACCTGGGGAAAAAAGTGTTCAACTATGCAATCTAGTTGGATAAAGGAGACCGATGGTAATTCACCCAGTAGGCACTTTATTTATCTTTGCAAAGATGAAAACAAGACAAGCGTAACACACAGCCCAATGATCTGCCCTGCTCTGAGTAAGACCAGGTTTCTTTTTAACTTAAAACCTGTGAAGATTTCCACATAATTTAATCAAACAAGTTACAAACAGTCAAAGAAACAAGTTTAGTTTCAGAGAAACAGGGACAACGTACAATAAACATTAACTTCAAGGGGTACTTGTTCAAGTACTACTTGTTAGGATAATGTTGTTTATAAAGACTAAACAGTATTTTTAGCTCTTGTAACATGCTGCCAAAATACCAAAGTCAAGGGACAAAAAAGGACTATTCCATTCTATTCTGTTCTGTTCCATTCTGTTTTAATCTGTTCTGTTCTATTCTATTCCTTTCTATTATATTCTGTTCTGTTCTGTTCTGTACTATTCTATCCTATTCTATTCTGTTCAATTCCATTTTATTTTATTCTGTTCTGTACTATTCTATTCTATTCTATTATGTTCTATTCTATTCCTTTCTATTATATTCTGTTCTGTTCTGTACTATTCTATTCTATTCTGTTTAATTCCATTCTATTTTATTTTATTCTGTTCTGTACTATTATATTCTATTTTATTCTATTCTGTTCTATTTTATTTTATTTTATGATATTATTTTCTGTACTATTCTATTCTGTTCTGTTCTATTCTATTGTGTTCTGTTCTATTGTGTTCTGTTCTGATCTATTTTATTCTATTCTATTCTGTTCTGTACTATTCTATTCTATTCTATTATGTTCTACTCTGTTCTTTTCTGTTCTCACCTGTTTTGTTCTGTACTATTCAGGTGTGTTCTGCTCAGTTCTGCTCTGTCCTATTCTATTTTATTCTATTCTACTCTAAAACCATGTATTACTGAATCAGTAAACTTAGTCCAGTTGAGTGATTTCAGCATAAATGCAACTGTGTCATGAGGACTCACTGGGTTCAGTTGGCATCACAAGAACACAGCAAAATAGTCAGAGAGAAAGTTTTTTTGGCTGGATGGAAGTTGCTGCCAACAAGGTTGGCACCACCAGTTTTAAAGTTTTAGGGGAAGTTTGGTTGGATAGCTTCCCTACACATTTTTAAGTTCTCCTTAACTTTATGTCCAGTTATTTTGCTTGGTGTTCAGAAATGTTAAATGTTGGACAGGAAAGTCAAATTAGAATGATATGTGTTGAAAAATATTTTATATAATTTAGATATACAATATATTTTATGAACCTATTTGAGAAGATGGTGTTAGGATACTGAGCAGGATAAGCACGGACACACTGTTTTGTCTTTAGGATGCAGTGTAGTGGAACATCAGTAATACGCCAAACTCACAACAAAAATTCAAAAGATGTTTAAGTTGTTAATGATTAAATCTACACAGCCAAAAAATATAAAAAATCGAAGTAAATAACTGGAAGAAGCACAGTTTGTTCCAGTTTAAACTACTGCATTTAATAAATCAATTAATCTATCAATCAGTTTAACTGATTGATTCAATAAATCCCTTTTAAAGAATAATCCACCATACACAGCTTTTAAACTTCTATTCCATTATATGACCACTAGGGGGTGATCCATCAAAAGAATTAAGGTTGGAGAGAAAAGTATGTGGAAAATTCCTATTTAATCATTTGATTTATTACCTCTTTGTCTTCATACCTCATCTCTGGGGTTGGTTTTATTACCCTTTCTTTGATTATTGTTTGACCTGTGATTTGTGGTCCTACATGGACTAAGAGTGACACAAGAGCACAGTTTCCTTTAAGGCAGGGAGGTTTGGTAATGCATACATCACCACCTTGATTTAAACGCTGTCTGCTTTAACAGCAATGCATTCCTGTTTTGTAGACAATGCCCAGCTGTAAAACAAAAACAGATTTAAAAACAGTTGAAATGCCATTTTATAATTTCCAACGATTATGCATTTATTTATCATTCCCCAAAGTGCATGCAGCTGTTCCAATGATGGCATGATCTGAAATGATATCCCTTTGGGGTACTTTTGACATTTTATGTGAAATTGCATATTGAAAGTCCTTACCTTTTCCTCACCAGGAATGGTTGTTTTTATCATAAGTATTCATTTATTTTTTATTGAATAAAAAAACATAATCCTAGCAGCTGAGTCATTTGTTGGTTTAAAGGGTCAGAAATTAGGGGGACGGGTGGCCTAGTGGTTAGGTCATTGTGCAAAGGTTCTCAGTTCAAGCCCTACTCCCACAGCCTGCACTCTCAGTCTCTGAGCAAGACCCTTAACCCCACACTGCTCCCTGAGCTCTGCACAATGGCAGCCCACTGCTCCCCAAGGGGATGGGTTAAACGCAGAGGTGAATTTCTCCAGTGTGAAATTCAGAATCAGAAATACTGCAATAATCCCAGAGGGAAATTACTTATTTTTTTTTTCCACTTTTTTAAATTACTCTTAGTTCAATTATTAGAGATGCAAATTGGTAAATAAATTAAAAAAAACTCAGTCAGTTCTGTTTATCTCCAGAACAGTGTTTAGTTTTCCAGCCAAGGAATGCTGCTGTTGCCTTCCTGTTTTAATAAAAGCCCAACACTGAGCTGGAAAAGGTTTAGTCTGAATCTGAGAGGAAATGAAACTGTTATGTCTGTAGAGTTTACATATACTTCCAGTTTACAGACTGAATAGAGTTATAGTTCAGATTATCCAGGTTCCTTGGGTAATTATTTAACTTTAGTGCCACTCAGTCTTTTGAGGTATAAATATTAATGTCAGACCACCTGAGTTTGTTTCTCTGTTTCCTCCAGCAGAGCTCCCACCGAAAAGAAACAGAAAAGTGCTGCGATCAATGAAAACATCCAAAAGAAGAATCCACAATGTTTCTTCAATAAAATCTTTTAATTGCATTACAAAATTAAGCATGAGGCACGAAAGCTTATAAACGTACCAACTTGTTACAGGAGACTTAGTGCTGTTCTGCTGTTTCCACACAGGAACAATGGGGGAATATTTACCCTAGAGTAACAAGTATTTTCCTTGTAAAAAAAAAGATGTTTTAGCACACCTTTGAGTTAAAAGGTGATATTTTTGGTATGGCTTTTCATCGAAGAGTGTCTACAGGAGTGGTGGAAATAATTGTACTAAAACTTTATAACAGACCAGCAGTTAATATTACCAACTAATTTATCCAATATGTATTTTTCCTAATCTTTAGGTATTAATAAGAAAATAAATAAAACTTATACAGGCTAGCAGAACTTTAAAACCAGCTCTGATTCTCTATATCTGCTTCAAGGAACCTAATATTCTGCCCATCTATGTGTTGTTCATCTATGGGGTTTTTCTATAATTATATATTTTTCTTTATATATTTACTGATTGTAGCTAACCCAAATAGTTTTAGTTTAAAGTGAGATTTTTTGCTTAATAAAGCACAGAGAGAAGTGCTTTAAATCGATCAAAGACTCAACGGTCAGAGGGAAGTACAGTGAGGAAAATAAGTATTTGAACACCCTGCTAATTTTCAAGTTCTCCCACTTAGAAATCTTTGAGGGGTCTGAAAGGTGTCATCGTAGGTGCATGTCCGCTGTGAGAGACCTAATCAGAAAATAAATCCAGAAATCCCATTGTATTATTTTTTTTTAACTATTTGTATAGTACAGATGCACAATATTTGAACACCTGAGAAAAGCAATGGTAATATTTAATACAGTAGCCTTGTTTTGCATTAAAGAGGTGAAAGGTTTCCAGTAGTGTTTTACCAGGTTTGCAGACACTGCAGCAGGGATTTTGGCCCATTCCTCCACATAGATCTTAACTAGATCAGTCAGGCTCATGGGCTGTCACTGAGAAACACAGAGTTTGAGCTCCCTCCAAAGATTCTCTATTGGGCTTTGGTCTGGAGACTGGCTAGGCCACACCAGAACCTTGGTATGCTCCTCCCAGAGCCACTCCTTGGTTATCCTGGCTGTGTGCTTTGGGTCATGCCATGTTGGAAGACCCAGCCTCCACCCATAATGCTCTAACTCAGAGAAGGAGGTTGTTCCCCAAAATCTCTCAACACATGCCCCACGGTCATTGACCAGCTCCTCCTGTGTAGTTCTGGCCTGACTTCTCAGCGTTCTTAGGATCCCTCAGACCCCACGAGGTGAGATTTTCAATGAAGCCCCAGTCCAAGTCATGTTTAGCTTCTTCCATTTTCTATTGATTGCTCCAACAGTGGACGTTTTTTCACCAAGCTGCTTGGTAATTTGCCCATAGCTGTTAGTAGTTGGGTTCTTTCTGTTTGTATGGGGTGCACAGGTGTCTTTATGCAGCTAATGACCTCAAACAGGTGCATCTAATTTAGAATAATAAATGGAGTGGAAATGGACATTTTAAAGGCAGAGTAACAGGTCTTTGAGGGTCAGAAATCTTGCTGATATCTAGCTGATTGCAGCTTTATCATACAAATAAATTGTGAAAAAAATCATACATTGTGATTTCTGGAATTTTTTTTTTCTAGATTATGTCTCTCACAGCGGACATGCACCTACAATGACAATTTCAGAGACCTGCATGATGTGTAAGTGGGAGAACTTGCAAAATAGTAGGATGTTCAAATATGTATTTTCCTCACTGTATCTTATGAAACATGGATATTTCATATAATGGTCTAATGTTGTAGGCTACTGAAAAAATACTTTGAACAGCTATTTAGGAAGATGTCAGTTAGTTAACTTATAGGGATCATAATAATTTCTATCCAATGGATAGAAATAAGGCAGAGAGGAAAAATGATGCAATATGTTCAGACATTATTTCATATTGCATATAAGTTGAGAGAATAACCTGTCTGCATCTTTGCAAGGATAGATCTTGGCTCAAACCACCTTAAGTCGTTGTTCAAAGACCCATTACAGCTTCGTTTTCTAAAATGGAAAATCCTGAAAAAAAGATCCAAGCATAAATCCTTTCATATCTCATATTGTTTTCATGCCTCAAAGGGGGATTTCATAAGCGTAACTTTCTAACGTTTCTTCTCAATCTTTTTCTTCTTTGCTCTTCCTCCAGAGAGCAGCCAATCCAGCGGTCGAGCGGGGAATCGATGCCCTGATACAAGATTCAGCCTAATGAGGATCAGAAACATCTTAATAAAGACCCATAATCCACCACTTAATCCCTCATTACAGAATCATCTGCATTTTCTGGGCCTGCTCCATACCGCCGCAGTGACGGCGCATTCAGGCCTATTGTTCTGGCTCGCCTCATCTCATCTCTCACCCAGGGCTACGACTCCCTTTGTCTCCCCGTGGTGTCAGTTATATTTGATCCGTTCTCATTAGACTTTCAGACGAGATGAGCAGAAGGGCCTGAAAATAGTGCTTTTGTGTGCACTTCTATGCTATCTCTTGTCTGAAATGGAAAACGGGACATATGTTTAATGAGGAGGTAATGGACTGGGACCTGCTGTCCGACAGCTAGATAGGGAGCGTATTGTGGAGAAGGTGCTGTGACCGATTACTGTTAAAGGACACGCTTCCCAAGCAATGTCTGCACTGGTAATTATGACTTATGAGAAATGATTCCTGTACAGATAGAATACTGTTTAAAACTGGGCTGGAGAAAGATTCACACAAACTGTGTTTGGTTAACAGAGAATTACGACAAAAGTTTCATTCAAGTTGATAAAAGTTGTGACATATTATCCGTAAGTTGGCGATTGATCCCAAGCCAAACCAAAACACAATTTCTAACATTTAGATTGAGCTAAAATGCTAATGTTGCTTGACATTGGCTGTCTGATGTCGAAATACAGGATTACCAAATCAACCATATAACTCATAGGGAGCATAAACCCAGCATTTTCTTTTTTATTTAATTTATTTCAGTCAATGAAAGATGAAAAGAATGACCCATTTGAATATAAAGAGAAATGCAAAAATGAATGAAAAGGTGTAAATTCAGCCATTTTATTAAGGTATGGAAACAGAGGCATGTCTAAATGGATGCTAGACCTCGAAAACTAAAAAAACTTATTTATGGAGGTTACTTTAGGTTACTGAAGAGGTGACTTTATTTCTTTATTTATTTATTTTTTATATATTTATTTTTTATTTGGTAAAGGCATAAAACAGTTCTATACAAAATTTCATAAATTGTTTACATTTTCCTTTCCTTAAGGTGTTGATTTATAAATACAAACAAAACAAATTACAGAAGCCAAGTCAAGTACAAATACCAAGTTAAGAAAAACAAAATACAAAAGTTTAGAGAGAACACTAACATGTCAATCCATACATGTTTTGTATTCCTATCCATTCCAAAGATGAAAATTTGTAAATCTAGGTTAAATCTTTCTTTGCAAATAGTTTCAATCTTTTTCCTTACATCATTCCAATATTCTTTAATTTTGGGACAATCCCAGAATATATGTTTGTAGTCTCCTTTCTGGCCACAGCCCCTCCAACACTTGTCTGACATTTTACTGTATTTCGATAAGATACTTGGGACAATAAAGAAATGCATTTTTGATTTCCATTCAAACTCTTGCCATGAAACACTACTCAATATTGTATGTCCTACTATAAAGGATTCCTCCCACCTTCCTTTTGTATTATTATATTTCCTTCTTTATCCTCATTATCATCTACTTCTATCTGCAGGGCTTTATACAACTTTGAAATTACCTTTTTAGTAGTGTTGAAGTTTGTCATTAGGATCTCTTCTAAACAATGTGGCTTCTTCAGGATATAGTCTCAATCTTTATGTTTGGTCAAGTAATCTCTAATTTGTAGAAATTTATAAAAATCTTTTGTAGTTAAATGAAATTAATTTTTTAGTTGCTGAAAAGATTTCATATGCTCATTTTCAAAAAGTTGTCCGATATAAACCAAGCCCTTCTCTAACCACTTTTCAAATCCCCCTTCCATTGAGGGTATAAAGTCTGGATTTTATGCTATTTTAGTAGCTCTACAAATTAAACATGACATATTCAACTTTCTTTTAACAATTGCCCATATTTTTAATGTTTTAATGTTGTGAAGAAGTGACTTTAAAAACAGGAGAAACAGATGGGTTTAACACATTTTTGGCACTTATGGAACCCAGTAGTCTAAACCATCCCCAAACTGTAGCTGTAGTTTAGTCCTGTTGTCCAGCTGGAAGGTGAGCCTCCTCCACACCCCCATGTCTTTCCCTCAGGACAGCCAGATTTTTGGCTCCATCAACTCTAATCAACCTCTGCACACTACTGAAGAAAAGCATCCCCCACAGAATGACAGTGCCACCCCCATGTTTCATAATTGGGACCTGTCCTCTCGATTCTGGGTTTTCACAAGGTTGTCTGTAGACTCTTCAACATGTTTTCTGTGTCACCCACATGATTAATGTCTAGTGGTGCCTACAAACACAGCCGTCTGGTGAGGGCCTCACAGGTTTCACTTGTTTCATAGCAAAATCATAGTTTTGCATAAATATGTCAGAGATTATTATTTCATTTATATACTCGTTCTGACTGGGAATATGAAGGAAAACAATTATTTAAATGCTCATAAAGATCTGTCAGCAAGATGGCATGCTGATATTAGTTTTGAGGAAGATGTAACAAGTAAAATGCCAAAGAAAATCAGTCAAATTATTACAGTAAATCCTCTTGTAAACAAACAGATGCTCACAATGAGGGTTAAAACAGAATAATGTAACGGTGGTGGGGGTGTCTCATTTCCCTGAAGGTGAAGCTAAAATACGATCTATGATCTAGAGGGTTGGATTAATTAGCCCCATGAAGGTATGCAGACGGCTGACTTTTATCCTGTACTACCCCTGCTTCATGGTGTACTAAGGTGAGTGGGAGGTGGAGAGGGATGAAACAAAACAAATAAAACTCATTAAAGGTGCTCGAGTGGATACAAATCCCCCTCTGCAGTATGCTTAGGCACTGCAGAGGCATCATTAGCTGTGGTGAAAGGAGCCATCGTTATTCTGCCTGGATATGAACACAGATCAAAGCCTGCTATAGTTCACTGTCTTTTAACCTGAGGGGGGATTCTTATAATCAGAGTCCTCTGTTTGCCAGTTTTCCTTTTTCCTGACTGGTTATGGCCTGTGGAGTTCAAGAAAATCTACACAGAGTGAGCAAATGATAACAAACAAACCAAAAACAATAATTCACCAGTGGTGACTTTCAGGTAACTTTTAAAATGATCAATTAGAGAAGGAGTCCATCCTAAAGGATAAGTTAGTTATAGCATGCCTCCTGATTTACCCTTTATTGGCACAAAGAATCCATCCTCTTTACAGGCTACATTTATAAACACCGACAGTGATTTTCAAACACTACAGAATAATTCAAAGCTCCACTCCTCACATTTGGAACAATCAGGATGTGTAAAAATAAAAAGAAAGCTCGAGGTGGATAGGGCATGATTTACTGGGATATTGATCTTGAACAGAAAAATGGTTCATGAGATGCAAAATCAAGCATCTTTTGTGGCCATTGCAGAAACAAATCTGTAAAAAATTAGCAGGCTGAGCTAAGAAGAAGAGAGCTTACCTCTCTCTGCATCCCCGAGGCTGAGAGAAGTGATGGAGCACCACGGGCCTGATCTTCAAAAGGTTTGCAGTTATTAAAACACATGCCAACTTCTTTGCACAAAGTGATTTACATCAACAGGCAGAGTGTGCAAACCTTTTTTTTTTTTTTGCAAGCATGCCTTGATCAATATGTTGATCATATCATAATAAACAAACCGCATAAATGTATGGGTGGAGGATTTGCAAATGTAAATATTTACCACCTCCAAAGCAGTTGTTAAACTCTTAAACTTAACTGTGGCTTTCTTTTCCCTTTTTTGGAGGGTGAGGTGGTTGGGGCCAGTCGACAGACAGACCCTTATTCCCTTTTATATTTAAACTGAACTTTACTATTTTCATCATTTTATTTGTTTGGTTGTTTTTTTTTACTTCTGTTGAGGCACTCAGAGATGTGCTACCTGCGGCCTATAAATAGTTATAACTATTTTTATTATTGTTGTTTTTTGCAATAATTACTCTCATGATTACCTCTAACTAAATGACGTAGAACCTATTTTATTTATCCCACCCTCAAATTGCCAATCTGTTCATTTCAATGTCAGAATTGCAAATGCATATTTTTTGCAACGTCTACTAAAATCTGCTTCACGTCTGTTGTAATGCACATAGCGCTTTCGAAGAGCTGGCCCTACGTGTTGTCCTGTGTAAGTGATTGTTAATGTTTTTAGACCTTTGGTCATACATGCGATTTTTCCCCCCCTCTTGAATGCAAATCCTCTAATTTTAATGCTTTAACCATGGGCTGTTAAAGGCAGGGGTCAATAAAGTAGATTTGATCCTGGTCCTTTTAAAGGCCCCTTTTCTGAATGTATAGTATAAAATCATGTTCCTTTGATGATAAAAGCTGGAACAGAAACTGTAACATTTTTTTTAACCAAATTTTTTACCTTAATTATTTTACTTAAAAATCACGTAGAAAGGTATTTTGCTTTTACCTTTAACCTTACTGAAATAAGATTGTATTGTGTTAGATCAATGGTCTGCCGCCTACAGCTCCAGAGTGTCAAGTGGAGTTTTGGCTCATAAAAAAAATAAATGATGAACTATTGTCTTGTTTCTTTTTCTTTTAATTTTTTTTTTTTATAGACTAAATTTTGTCTAGAACCATCACTTTTTTTCTTAAGTGCATTAAGATCTGCATTATTTCCCACTCATTTGCATGAGTAAGTCGCTGTTTCTCCTTTCACTTCCCAGCTAACCTGATATGTCAGATAAGAATAATAACTGTTTTCTTTAGGCAAAATGGCTCCAGCTCTCCTTGACAGCTTGATCTCATTTATGCCAGTCACTCCGGCTCAGCGAGGCTGTTTACACTGTATCAGAGGCAGTTGCAGCCGTTTTCCCCCCAGGGCAGCTCACTGCTGTAACTGTTGCTAAACAGGGAGACTGAGGGGGGAAAGACATGCTCTCGGCTAATTGCACATGATAGCATCTTCACCTAACAGACAGGAGACACAGCTTGGAGGCCTCAGGAACCTTACCTGTGCCATTGTCTGAAAAAAGAGCCACATTCCCTAAAAAATATTCCAACTATCATAGATGGTGAACCCTGATGTTTGCAAACACTACATTAAGACATGCATCTAACCATATGATAGGTAATTAGAATAAATTTGGCTTGTTTTTGATGGATTAGATATACTCAGACGATTTTGACTTTAGGAAAGTAAACATACATTAATATTTGATAGGATTACCTGTTAACTGTTTGATTCTTGTCAGATGTTTTGTTAACTTGACTTTTAGCCTGTTCCAGAACTGATTTAACTGAGATATACAGGCTGCCTCACAGCCCATAAGCCCATGATTATTAGCTAAAGTGGTAAATGGAAATTGCACTTTGGTATAAGTGTTAGGTTACCAGGTTGTTTTTCCTCTGTGTGTTTTAGCTAGTGACCAATGTAGAAAGCACCCTTCAGAGCCAGCGAGGAAAAGCAAGCATAGTGCGTGGATGATTGGGTTGTTTTATAAATCAATAAATAGAATATTTTATGATCTGATCTAAAGCAGAAAGCAGATTGTTTTAGTGTCAGAGAATGAGAAACAAATAATCTGTTGTTTTATGCAGTATAATTAATATCTGCATCATTTCAACTTTTCATTTCTGTCTGATTGAAAGGAAATGGACTTTGAAATTTATACTAAAATATTCTAGCTGTAAGAAAAAATACTCAAACATTTCCTTCCTCAAATGAAACTTAACAAAAACTGTACTTCAAAATCAAATAATTATAGTTATCATATAGATTCGACATTCACTTATCAGAATCACAGGATCTGACTTCTGAGAAACAAAGTGATGTTTTCAGACAAAATCCTCAATCTGAATTATTGTAACCAAGATGTCTGGGCAAAGGTTTACATGAAATAATGCGATGAAAGACAGAATGCAACATGTAAGACTATCTTTTCAAGGGGTCCGTGTAAACAAGCAGCTGTGCACAAACATGGAAATTATTAGACGTCTCCTCACTGATGTTTATGAGGTTACATCCAAATTTTCTTTAATAAAAGTTTGAATAGATGTATTCATGGTTTATGAGAATAAAGTAAAAATACACATGCTTTGTTTTATTAAAATTGCCCTAAATAGGATTAATTTATTTTGTATGTAAAACATTTAATCACTTACTGGTTTTTGCATTAAATAACCAATTTTTATTGTTCTTTTCTCTTTTCTTCATTAATTAGATTTTTTTTATTTGACTAAAATAATTTTTTTTAGAAAAAGAAGTGTTTTTTTTTAAATGCAGCCTTTGCACCATTTATTTTAAATTACCAGGTTCATTTGCAAAAAGAGATAAGGTTGTATGCATGAAATTTACTCTGCAGAAAACAGGAACTAGATGTTAAAGTACAACATTTTGGCTAAAGCTTGTTTTGTAGGAGTATAAAAACATAAGCTCAGTCTAAATTATATGCAATGTAAGATTATGAAAATCAAGCATATCTTTTGATACTATTTAATTTTGACAGTGCTTGTCCGAAGTTTCTGTTTCATGGCCCCCTAAACTCTGATTTGCTTACGGTGTCTTACAGCTTTACTTCCTCCGCTGCTCTCAGCCATCGCTGAGAAATGTAAGCATAGTATTTCCCCTCGGGTCGTGGGTGTGTGTGTGTGTGTTCGCTGTCCACATGTTTGTTTCAGCCAAGAAGAAATAAACACTGTAAGGGGGTCTGGTCATTACTCCAGATGCCCAGGAATTGGTGAATGGAGAATGCATTTTGCAGCGATGGGACAAAACTGATAGTATTGTGTCGTATACCATAGTCCCTTCCCCAACACATGCTTATTAGAGGTTGGTGGGCTTTAGTGGTGACCTCTGATGTGACCTCTTAGAGTCAAAAATAAATAAATAAAACCGAAAAGTATTGAATCTGAGTTGACCTCTTCTTATTTTTCACTTTAATACATTTAAATAGATTATTAAATTCTAACTTGTAAAAGATGCTGTATCTACAAAAAGATTATTTTAAAAGCTCATCTTTTCACTTTATCTTATTTCATCAGAATTTATTGAAAGATTTACACTATATCTTCTATTTTTAAACTTGTTTTAAGGAAGGAAGGAAAGAAAAGGAAACATCCCTTTATAGTTCCACTGTGTGGGAATTCATCCTCTTCATTTAACCCACCCCATGGGGATCAGTGCGCAGCCACACTGAGCAAGGCTGGTAAGCGTTCTGGGTTAAGGGTCTCGCTGAGGAAACCAATGATCTAGCAGCTTCTCCAGGAGACAAACACCCCCCTCTGTAATGGGCACACTTCAAAGATTTATCTTAAACAGGTGAAACAAACTAGGTTATTTCTGATGGGGGTTTCATATTTGGTTTCTGGACCCTGTTGTTTAACCTTAAACCTGACGGATACTTTTCCAGAAATGTAGCTTATCCCTGTATACGTGGGACTGACTTTCCTGATTCTTTCCTAATATTTTTGTTAGCTTTACATTTTCTTTGAACTTGCAGACTATCATTCTTTAGGTCAATGTAGTTTTGCCCTCAGCCTGTTTTTCTAATGGTTTAACTCAAGTGAATATCTAAATTACTTAAGGGAATACTTTATGTCCTGGGAGTCTGCCTCAGTGAACTGACCCCTAACCTTTGACACATCAGCCACTGTTAGGTAAGACCAAACGCTTTAAAGGCCACCATGTTTGTCAGCTTCTTTAACAATCTTTAACCATTAACAGGATCTTTCATTTTCCTAATAATCTATTTAAAATACACTTTTTACACCTCAAAGTAGCTTACAATGTTAGATAGGTATGCTGTGTGATAAATCAGCATTTAAGTTGACAGCAGACCTTTTGACTTTAAACAGCTTGTTTAATTTATTTGTGGAAAGTTGCACCCAAACTGTGAAAACCACAGCAAAGCACTTTAGCTGAAAACCTCAGGCAGTTATGGTGTTACGACATTAACCGGCCTCTCCTGACCCTCGGTGACCTCTGACCTGGGTCCAGAGCCTTAGCAGTCCTTTAATATGACCAACAGATATAAACCATATGGGGATTTATAAAGAGAAGCCACTTAGAGGGCTTTTATCACCGCTTGACTCGTGACAGAGTGAGTAGAGAAAACAAAAGCTTATAAGCATCTTGGCAATAAAACAGGTCAGCGTGAAAATGTTATTAGTGTTAATATTAACTGTACATTTTTAGAGTTTCTGTGTGATATAAACTGATCTGAAATCCGGTCTCTTCCCACAGTATTGTATAAGAACATTATCAGCCTCTAGTTTGGGTCTAGTTGTTGACACAGCTGTCTTGTGGGTGTAAACTAACATACCCAGAGTGAACCTTCCTGCTGCACAACCCACCCAAAAAATAACAGAGGAGCTGGAAGATAACTCATAACTATCTTTGACTTGTGAAAGAAAATATCACGCGTTTTAGGGTGAAACGTGCATGTTCTAAGAAGAATAACACATTTTTATCAAGCCGTAGGTGTGCATTTACATTGATTTCAGCCAATTCCTCTTGCTGACCAAATGAACTAGAATGGAATTTAATTTAGACATAAAAAAGTAATATTACTAAAAAAAGGTATTCCTAGAAAGAAATGGGAAAATAGAACATCCTAATTTATAATAAAGAAACTTTCGCATTAGGAATTATTATCTAGTCTAGTCTTTTCTATTAGATAACATGTAATCATCCTTTTAGTGCAGTGGTACTGCTCAAAATGTTGGTTCAAACATTGTTGACTTTACCTGATAAATATTTAAAGAAAAAACATTTTATCCTTTGAACTGATGCAATACATAATTAATATGTAATTAATTATTATAACTATTAGAAAAAAATTTCTTAGGGTAATGCTTTTTGGAAGCTTTATAAAAAGAAGCCCAAAGGAACTCAAACATACCCTGCATTTCTCTAGTTATTTTCTATCATAACCTGCATTTATCATATTCTTCCAACCAAACAATGTATGGGCCCTGCTTTAGAAAAAACGAAAGTCATCATTTCTTACAATGAGTTTTGCATTTTAATAACAAATGTATAAAAATCTGTTTAGCCATATAATCTAATATAGTCCACTGCTGTTCATTTAGAGGCATGATGATGGATGTTATCTGCTGTTTTCTATGTCCCCTTGCTTTTCATGCACTACGTTAGACATGTGGAATGTTATTAAAAGGGTATCTGCATTTCTTTTTTTTTTCTTCTTTTTTTTTTTTTCCCAGTCAGTGGGTAATTGATAGACAGACACTAGTGGCTTGATTGATGTGGGGGGTCTTTTCTTTCATGTTCTAGAGAAAACATGGGAGAAGCTGCCCCACATGTTTTCTTTTCTTTGTCAAAAAGAGATGCGTCATGAATCTCCTTCAGAAGATAAGTGTTGATTTTAATGGAAAAGGAGGATTAAGGAAGATTTTTAGAAATGCTTAATGAAATTTATAAAGTACAATAAACCATCAAGGTATAAGAAAGATCCCCTCTATTTGCCTTCCTGATCATAACCCTGTCCAATGCTCAAGCATTTGGTCCCAAACTGATGGCGAGACGTTCTGATCCAGGATTTCCTGCCAGAGAGACAAACAAATGGTTCTGTTAAGGACAGCTAGTTAGTCCTGAAATTGCAACACTATTACACTTCCTCCTTTGTGTTTTATTTTCTATATAATGTTTTTTTTTTTTTTTTTAAGTTGTGTCTGTTTTATGGGTGAGCTAAAAATAGAGATTTTTTTTTTTACATTTGTCTCTTAATGCCACAGAATATGTCCCTAAACATTTTGATGGGACTATAAATGATTTTAGAAAAGATGAGACCGGTTTTTTGTGTTCTTTTTGGTAAGTAGAGGGATTTTCCTGAACCATTTCATGAATGCCATTTTTGTCAAGCTTCTTTCTCATTGAGGAATAGTTACTGAAGCAAGGGAAGACTGTCATGCTTTAGATTATAATCTAGGTTATTTTGTGCTCTCCTGGATGAGTCGTTTTAGCTTTTAATGGAATAATCTGGAATATCAGCCATTCCTGAGAAAGTTCAGCACTTTTTTTCTACCCTATGTGTAGAGAATAGCTCTAACTGTGATTCACAATAGTCCAAAAGCTTAAGAAATGGCTGTTTAGTTGTTGTTTTTTCAGATTGAAGTATGTGAATTACTTTGTCTCTCCTACAGTTGAGCATCTTTTGCTCAAGACCTGATATGATGCTTTGAAAATATTTAGCCTACTTGATATAGTCTGATTAGGAGAATTTGATTATTTTGTGATTCTAATTGACACATTAAATCATGACAGTTTGGATTGTTTTCATCCTGTGATAAGTATTTATAGAACTAAATGTTGCATTTTTTCATGGCCTGAAACTCTCTAGTGTAACAAAAAGGAAGGAAACATAGATACAGTCCTACAGTTCATAACCATTATAACCATGGGTCATGTTTACTGATACGCTGATATGCTGATACACTGTTTTCCTAAAAAAAAGCAGTTATTCCACTCTGTAATATTCTCATGTTTTGTTATTTTGATGAAAATCAGGAAAACTACTGCAGCCAAACCTTCCAGATATACCTAACACAGTCAGAGGGAGGCAGTAGAGTCTCTCTTCTCATTTTATCTCCAGCTCTGAACCTTAGACACTAACCCCAGTGACTAAACCCAGCCCCCTCATCCTTCATTGACAACTGCTCTGAGATGCACACAGGATTTTTCTGTTTCTCTAGTGTCGCAGTTTCAGGAGCGACGTTGAAGCTCTGCTGCTCTGCAGGCAGGCAAGCAAAGGGGAAGGCACCCTGGTGGGGGGGAGAACCACCCTCTGTTTGACCCATTCACCTCCTGTTCAGGCTGCAGTCATATATTCAGCCTAGTGTGACTTTACCCAGAGACAATGGTATCAGATAGTCACTCCACAGAGACAAGTACTTTGAGGTCTATATTTAACGCAGTGTTTGTGCTCCGCAGGAGTATAGAGCTGTTTATATTGTCATGTGGGGGTCAGAGGCTGGAGGATGAGAGAACATCCTCCCTGCAAAGTGAAACAGGTGCTGCACGAATGGTGTTTCCCTACAGGGGCCCAAAGGGAAGAGTTGCCCCACAGTTCACACGATTGTAAAATATCCTTCTGATACACTATTTTTACTTATGTAACAATAAGTTTGATACATGTTTAGTTCTGAATTACAAATGTACAGCTGCACATGCATCATTGAAAGAAGTATTTTAGTTTTTTGAAAAACTGACTCGTTACCAGTGATCAGATGAACCAGCCAGATTAAGGCACTTTTATCACAAGTTTGTATATAAGTTGACATCTAAAGAAGAAAAAACAAATCTTCTTGTTCCAGGTCCAAGAATCTTTTATCTTCAGCTGAAGGATTTACTTATGTGATCTATTTATTTAACCTTTATTTTACCAGGAAGTCCCTTGAGATAAAATCTCTTTTTCAAGGGAGACCTGGCCAAGAGGCAGCAGTACAGTAAGACATGTAAAAACACAGAACAACATAATAAAATCAATCATAAACTAGACTCTAGAGTATTTTCAGACGGTACGCAGGAGCTTCAGATATACGCAGCCAGCCACACGCTGCGTGCGGAGGCTATCTGCTCGGAGTCGGGCCAGAAGAAAGAGGGTAAGACTTTATTTGGTGACTATTTTTCAGGTGCATTAATAGATGTGTTGTGTCCATACGCAGTGCGCTGATTCATTGTTTTTTTTTTCAGCTGCTGAAAGCGAGGCAGAGTGTGCTAGCAGATGAGGAAGTGGAACTCTGGAAGTCCGCCTTCCTCGGCGGTGTCTCTGGATGGATTGTACGGTCGCCGCCATTTCGTAGGCCGGATCTCACTGAACTCTGTGTTAAGCTGCAGTCCCGGTTAGAAGCGATGCCGAAGTACAGGGCCACGCACACTAGGCGTCTGCACATCGGACCTGCCTCGGAGGGAATGCTGCCAGTTACCTCCAACCCCGAGGAAGCAAACGGACCGTTCACGGAGTTTTAATTTTTAGAAACGCATGTGTTTGGATACGCGTTGTATATAGTTGTGTTTCAATAAAGCTCTTTCTTTGCATAAACAGCTTCCTGGCAAATCTTCATTTCCTGTATAAATTCATTCATGTCCTTGATGGTAGCATAATAATTGTGTAGTAGTGTAGGATAACATAAATACACACCATATGAATGAATAAATATATGAATGAATAAATATATATATGAATAAATATATATATGTAAATTTATATGTAAATATATATATATGCCAACCAATCACGAGCGACTTTACTTGTTTAAAAAGAAGTGGTTCCGTCCAATACTCAGTAAGAAAATTAAAGCCTGGCGTGGCCACGTGTGGTTTTGCTGCCAATCACGAGCGATTTTACTTGTTTGAGAATAGTGGTTTCAGCCAATACTGAGAAGGTTATTCAAGCCAGACTTGGCCAGCCGCGCGGGTTTGCTGTATTCATATGCTAATTAGGGCCATTAGTACAGCTGATCGCTCTCCACATACGTCACGGTACGTTTCCGACAATTTGTGGCACGACAAACGCGGACAAGCACGGGTTGCAAATAAGGCTCGGGCACATGACGTCACACGTTGCGCGGCAACCATATTGATAGCTGGTCAGCCCACTGTTTACACTTTGACTTCGCGCCTGTAAAGACGAGCTTTCTTCTGCTAGTAGTTTGCTTAGTTTTTTGCCGTTTCATTTTACCTCTGCTGTCGTTATGGTCGCCCGTTGCTGTGTCGTAGGGTGTAGTAGCTCAAGCTGTGACTGGACGGGGAAAAAAATCCCAAATGGATTGTCTTTTTACCGTTTTCCAACCTGGAGGCGTCTCAATGGAAAACAAATGTCCTCCATAACAAAGAGTCGCCGGCTAGCATGGGTCGCTGCTGTAAGACGGCCAAATATAACTTTCAACTCAATCCCTGCGTCCATGAGAGTGTGTTCCCGGCATTTTCATTCTGGTAAGTTACAGAACATACTGTTTTTATTCATGTATCATTTCAAGTTAACCGTTGTTGGCTGATCTGTAGCATGTAGCATGAGCTGAAGTAGGGTTGTGTTCCAGAGGGTTAGCCAGGTCCACTGAAACACAAAACAGTTGTCCTACTCTGTTTATTTTGTCATTAATAGTTTATAATAGGGTTAATAGTTTTGGTTGTTTCACCAGGAAAGCCAGTAGATACATTTTTGATGTTTTACGTTAGTGCCAGCACCTAGTCTTATCACCACAACAAACACCACACCATGTTGAGACGGTAGCTTACCTTGGCTCTGATGACTGTGTTCTCATTCGGCTTGATAACTTCCATGTCATGAACTTTTCCATCTGTCAGCTGTTTGTAAGCCTCTAGCGACTTGTAGCGGCGAAACTCTTCATGTGTGTAGGCACTGACGCCACACACTAGATACGAAAATACGTCCTCCCTTGCAAACGGCGGTAGAAATTCTTCCCCAACGCACCACTCCTTGCTTTCTACTTCGTAGAGATCAAGTCCGTTTATGAAGCCCATCTTTTGCAGATAACGGTCCCTGGCTTCCCTCTGCAGTGTGTCTCGGTATATTCCGCATACTTTCTTCGCTTTTAACATCGCTGTTTACTCGTCTTTCTGCTCTGTCTCTATGCTGTTTTAGGTCTTTGTTTACCGTAGCAACTAGCTACCAATATGGCGGCGTACCCAGAATGCAACGCGCTGTGCCCGAGCCTTATTGTCGGAAACTGACCAAAATCAGGCAGATCTGCGGGAGTTTACGGGGGTTTACGGGGACGAAAATCTCACTTTTCATGCAGTGTAACAGTTACAATTCTCTGTGCAAGCGGTTTTCAATAGTGATTTAAAATGCTGTAGCGGAATAAGAGTCCGTAATTGCAGGGAGTTTTGAATATTGTGCCACGACCATGGTGCTGCATAGGAAAATTATGTTTTGCCAAGATCTGTGTTGATCCTGGGAATAGTGTAAAGAACACGACTTGAAGAGAGTGAGTTGTAACCACTGTTAGTTACAGACATGAGGTGACACAGGTATGGAGGGAGTTTACCCAGGATGGCCTTGTAAATAAAAGTAAGCCAATGATGTTGTCTTCTGAGGCTTAGAGAGGGCCATGAAACCAGAGCATACAGTTCACAATGATGAGTCCTGAACGCAGAGTTGGTGATGAAATGTAAAGCACTGTGATAAACTATGTCCAGGGAGTGGAGAGCTGAGGAGGCAGCATTCATATATATGATGTCTCCGTAGTCCAGAACAGGAAGGAAGGTGGTCTGAACAAGTCTTTTCCTCACTGAGGGAATCAAAGAGGATTTTTGTCTAGTAAAAGCCGAGAAGGGCTTTCAGGTTTTTTAACATATTATCTAAATGTGTTGTGAAATACAATTTGTCGTCGATCCAGACACCCAGGTACTTATAACAGGACACAATCTCAATCGCTTCTCCACTTAAGGTCTTAATGCCGTGATGCTGTGAGTTTTGGGAGCGAGCTTTAGAGAATGTCATGAGTTTTGTCTTTTTTACATTTAGGACCAACTTCAGCTGATTTAGGGAGACCGGAAGTCTTTCATAGATATCAAAGGAGGCTAGTTTTAAGTCAAGTCAATGCTTTCTGTATTATTTGTGCTTTATGTCGTAGAAAAATAGTCATAACTTATTTTAAGGGTCTATAAGAGACCACTGGATTTATTTTAATCTGATCCAAAAGTTCCACAAGCTTTTGTTGAAGAAATAGTCCCACAGCATGATACTCCCTTTACAATGCTCCTCTGTTCTATTTTCTGTTATCCTGATTTTCTTTTGTTTGTTTGTTTGATTGGGTCTGAAATGAAGTACCTTCCTTTATGTCATGGCAACCCTTTGAAAATCCTCCATCACTGCTTAATCTATTTACTATAGTCTTTTTGTTTTTCCTCCCTAGTAGCCCCACATTCAATTTTTAATATCACCACAAAAACTATCAATGTAATTTTTTTGTAAACTTTCTTAAAGTATTTACTCTTAATTTGAGAAGGTAACTAAGATTATCTGCCAATGAAATGAATATTCTCTTAAAAAAGGATTATTAGATAGAATGCACTTGAAATAAGGGGCGGTAACAGTGTTTTTTTCTTAATTTGAATATAAATTGTTTTATTCCATTGGCAAAATGTCTCACTCACCTGCTCAATTAAAGAAAGAATCCACTTTTTTAAGAAAAAATGATTTACTTAGATTTCTTTTTTTAGCAGTGTATCTCCTTTGCTTATACATACATACATAGCTTGAAATTCCTATTTTTAATCTTGTTCTTGTTAATTGCTGATGGAAAAATTCAAATGAAAACATTAGTGGATGCCAATGAAAAACTGTATTAATAAGAAGTTAGCTCTTTTTAACTGGAGGGTTAGTGTTAAATAGACCGTCAACTACCTCCAAAATGTCAAAAATAATTATATCTTACATCTTGAAAATTAAGAAAGAAAAATCAAACTTATTTCTCTGAAGAACAACAGCACGTCTGCTCTGAAATGGTCAGTTTTACAGTAACAGTACTTCAGAGGATCTGAGATCATTTCCTGTTTGCTGTTCCTGATGCAATCATGCTAAAGGGCTCTACAGTCCTTTTCCAAAGATCCAGGAAACTATTTCCTAATTTGTTATGCCTCTGTCACCTCTTTTTTCTTCTAATTCCCAGTGACAACATGGCACAAAAGAGGGCCCGTTCTTATCAGTGTGAGACTTTAAACATGGTTATTTACAGATAATCAGAGGCCTCAAAGGAAGACGCCCGCTGATGTTCAAACCCTGAGATGTAGTCCCTTGGCGAAGCGTCAGAGGCCTCGCTCCTGCTGCCATGTTTGATGGGTGTCGACAGCCACTTAACAAGACTTCAAAGAGAAATGTTGCAGATGTGTGACTGCTCACAGGCTCCTAATCTGTTCAGAGGAGAGGGCATCCAGTCCGGATCTGTTTCATCCAGCCGCACAGAGGCAGGGCTTTTTTCCAAGAGTCCTGTTGTAATGCGGTGCATTAATGAGATAAAGGCCTCTCCTCACAGCTGTCTCATGCTGACAGACTCTTGGAAAAACTGATCCCTTCCCTCTCTGCCGCCGTATCTCCTCTACAGGTCTGCCTTTGCAGCCTGGAACTTCGCTGAGCTGGGTCTTCCCTTTTACCCTGAAAAGTCTTTAATCATCTGACTCCTTGAGGTTTTGGGTTCATAACACAGTTCACCTCACTGCAAAGCCTCTGCAAATTTTCAAGAGTTTCTCAGACTTGAGAATTATCAAAGATGTGAGACCTCTTTATCTGTTTTGCACCCAAGGACTTTTATTTAGACCTAAAATAAAAAGAAATAACTTTTTTCTTTTAGATTTTTCTTAGCCGTAACAGTGCAGCTTTACAGAATAGTAGAACTGCCATCCTAACGAACCCAGTAGCCCCTATCATTCTACACTGTGAAATGTTTATTTTTCCTATATTCTTACATAATATAATATCTCATAAATGAAATATTGTTCCATGATGTAACATGCTTTAGTAGGTATATGGTCAATTTAATAGAGTGGAACATTCCTTTATTTGTCCTTCAGTGTGGAGATTTCTAATACGGCAGTATTAGCGAAAATGATCTGGTGAACTGTAAAGTGCCTTGAGATATGTTTTGTGAATTGGCGCTATATAAATAAACTGAATTGAATTGAATTATCCTAAAAATTATCATAGATAAATTTCTGAAATAATAGTGAAATATCAAGCTTTGCATTATATTCAAGTAGTAATGACTTGTTCTTGCTTTGCAGCCACTGAGCCTCTGTAATTTCTAGTGACTGAAATAACTATTTAGTCAACTCCGTACCAAAGTGTGCTAGTGACAAATGCGAGGATATCAGTCAGACAGCTAAAGATGTATTCAAAAGGGATCTTTAAAAAAATATGATAAAATTATTTAAAGAAAAAATTGCTAAAAGCCCTCCAATAAAATGGGGAGAGATACAAAAGAAACTCTCCATGTTATTGTTTCCGAAGGTGTTCCCAAAAGCTAATGAAATCTACTGTTTTTCCTCAATTGAGGTTTTATAAAAATAATGTAATAAAGACATGATGGTTAAAATTGTAGTAATTAAGTCATAGAGACATTTAGTACATAGATAAACAAATTAAACACCTCCTATTTGCAGACTGTAGTGTGTTATGGAACTTTTAGTGGAAAATGATTTGTCAATAGTTTCAGAAGATACACTATATTGCCAAAAGTATTTGCTCACCCATCCAAATTATTGGAATCAGGTGTTCCAATCACTTCCATGGCCACAGGTGTATAAATTCAAGCACCTAGGCATGCAGACTGTTTTTACAAACATTTGTGAAAGAATGGGTCGCTCTCAGGAGCTCAGTGAATTCCAGCGTGGAACTGTGATAGGATGCCACCTGTGCAACAAATCCAGTCGTGAAATTTCCTCGCTCCTAAATATTCCACAGTCAACTGTCAGCTGTATTATAAGAAAATGGAAGTGTTTGGGAACGACAGCAACTCAGCCACGAAGTGGTAGGCCACGTAAACTGACGGAGCGGGGTCAGCGGATGCTGACGCGCATAGTGCGAAGAGGTCGCCAACTTTCTGCAGAGTCAATCACTACAGACCTCCAAACTTCATGTGGCCTTCAGATTAGCTCAAGAACAGTGCGCAGAGAGCTTCATGGAATGGGTTTCCATGGTCGAGCAGCTGCATCCAAGCCATACATCACCAAGTGCAATGCAAAGCGTCGGATGCGGTGGTGTAAAGCACGCCGCCACTGGACTCTAGAGCAGTGGAGACGCGTTCTCTGGAGTGACGAATCGCGCTTCTCCATCTGGCAATCTGATGGACGGGTCTGGGTTTGGCGGTTGCCAGGAGAACGGTACTTGTCTGACTGCATTGTGCCAAGTGTAAAGTTTGTTGGAGGGGGGATTATGGTGTGGGGTTGTTTTTCAGGAGCTGGGCTTGGCCCCTTAGTTCCAGTGAAAGGAACTCTGAATGCTTCAGCATACCAAGGCATTTTGGACAATTCCATGCTCCCAACTTTGTGGGAACAGTTTGGAGCTGGCCCCTTCCTCTTCCAACATGACTGTGCACCAGTGCACAAAGCAAGGTCCATAAAGACATGGATGACAGAGTCTGGTGTGGATGAACTTGACTGGCCTGCACAGAGTCCTGACCTCAACCCGATAGAACACCTTTGGGATGAATTAGAGCGGAGACTGAGAGCCAGGCCTTCTCGTCCAACATCAGTGTGCGACCTCACAAATGCGCTTCTGGAAGAATGGTCAAAAATTCCCATAAACACACTCCTAAACCTTGTGGACAGCCTTCCCAGAAGAGTTGAAGCTGTTCTAGCTGCAAAGGGTGGACCGACGTCATATTGAACCCTATGGATTAGGAACGGGATGTCACTTAAGCTCATATGTGAGTCAAGGCAGGTGAGCAAATACTTTTGGCAATATAGTGTATAATGTCTAATACAACCAGTCAGGTGGCCTTAAGAAACATTCATGGTTGATGGGATGTGTGTGTGTTATTCACTTTGATGGTCCTTTAAAGCAAGGCTTCACATTTTAAAAGATACTTTTTGTTTCTGTTCTTATCTGTTTTGAAGCAAACAGTGACAGGTCACTTTATCTATGCTGAAACCTTTGGCTCTGATAGAAATTAGCTCATTTCCTATTTTACTCCACTAATGGTTCAGGAATTTAAAAAAACAGATCAATGTTACACATTTACATTCAATAAATAATTACTTTAATTTATCAAGGATAAACCTAAACATTTCCATTTGACAGATAAAATTTACTTTAATATGAAAAATAAATTCCCTTGAACTTGAACATTATTGTAAATCATCCCTTCTGTTTTGATATAAATATAGCTGATATCTGAAAATAAAATGGACTCCATTTTCTAAAATAGTTTGTTGATCAGAGTTTATTTTTTCTGATGTTTATTGGTTCTGATGTTGAATGCTTTGAAGCTAGAATGATTTTGAATGTTATTTTTTTACTTTTCGGATACTTGTTATGATGTAAAATCACAACAACCATAGTAAGTTGATGTTTTTACAATCAGGAGCAGTTTATAACATCTCTAAACCTGAAATAATATATCAACCACTTCTGCCAGCTGAATTGTAAAAGAGGCGACAGGGATGCAGAGCTGGTGCAAGGAGAAGAGTGAGGAACAAGAAATTTAAGCCATTTGTTCCATCAATCATCATGTGAGAACTCCAAGCTTAGCAGGGACCCATCCAGAATATGGGCAATGTGGCATTATGTGTTTTACTGCAGGATTATATCTCGGACTCAAACGTCTCTCTGGCAGGCTTTCTGACCATATGAGCTGACAGAGATGTAGGGCCCAGATTTAGCCAGCGTGTGCCTGATGTCCGAGAATCTTCTAAAGCGCTGGCATGCTCAAAATTTCTTGACATACTTGCTGTGATGGCAACGTGTGGATTTCAAAGTATGGCCACATGCAGAAACAACTCAGAGGCAGGGTGAAAATTAAACAGTTTATTGTCTGGTGTTGAACTCAGAGAGACAAAAAACTGTGGAACTCAGAGGGAAAAAACAAAGAGGATTCTCAGTATGGGTAATATCCAGCGGTCAGGTGAACCGGAACCAGAAACTCTAGAGGGAAGTCAGAGTGGTGAGAAATGGACTCACAGTAATAGTTTGTGGAAACTCCTTGGCTCCTATTTGTGGGGGAGGTTGTCCAGATATGGAGATAACTTGCTGGAGGGCGGACAGGCAGACTTATTGTGGTCCAGAGGAGCAGCGAAGTGGACTGTCACAAGCTTACATAAAGAGGTCTGTGAACTGGTCAGGTAAATGTTTTCCTTTTTCTCAGGGAGACGAATTGATTCCTTCCAAGGCTTGAAGGACCAGGCTTATCCAGAGGATCAGGTGATAATCCAAATACTGCCAAACAATCTGGCGAGGAGGTGGTGACAGTCCACTGCTGATATACTCCTCTGATGGTAATGACCAAACAAGCTGCAGGTGTGGGTGGTTGACACCAGGAAGAGGCCCTCCAGGCCAACAGAGAAACGAGGGCACCATCTGGTGGATGGAAGGAGACACTAAAAAAGAACACAAAACAAACCCCACAAACTGGAACCCTAACAATTTGAGCATGTTCATAACTCACCAATGTACAACGCACCAACGTATGCCAGACTTTTGCCAGATTTTTCGCATGTCAGACATAGGCTAAATCATGAAGGAGTGACAGGGCCATTAAATAAGACTCGGAAATTCAAAGGAGGTGGGTTGGCAGTGTTTGATGATGAAGATGAAGAAGATCACAGGCTTTAAGCAGAAAGATGATCAGACAGGTTCAATTCAGGATCAAGTTCAGCATCCCTCCTTCTTGCCCACAGTCACGTGGACAGCCTGCCTTTTTATGCCAATGACTCTCTGGCTTCTATGAGTTTGTTGTCAGCCAGCCTCTCTTCACCCTTAGTTTGACCCAAGAGACAGTTCCAGTGATGTGGAAGACCTCCAGCCTTGTCCCAGCACCAAAGAAGACTCAGCCAACAGTACTCTGTGACTATAAACCTGTTGCCCTGAAATCCCACATCAAGTAGGTCCAAGAGAGACTTCTGTTGCTTCACCTCAGCAAGCAAACAAATAGCTATCAGGACCTCCTGTAGTTTGCTTATTGCAGTGTAGTTGATGATGTCATCATACAACTGATTCAACAAAACCAATGTCCTTTAGACAAAGCAGGCAGCACTGTGAGGATCACGTTCTTTGATTGCTCGAGTATATTTAATTCAATTCAGCCTGTCTTACTTTGTGACAACTGCAGTAGACCTCATCATCTGGATCAAAGACTACCTGAGAAACAGATCACAGTTTGTTAGACTGAAGTGTCAGCTGTCTATTCAAGTAGTCAGCAGCATAGGAACACGACAAGGGGCAGTACTCTTTCCATTCCTTTTTACTCTGCACACTTCTGACTTCCAGTACCAGACAGAGTACTGTCATCTGCAGAAATACTCGTATGACTCACCAGTAATTGGGTGCATCAAAGATGGACAAGAAGCTCAGTACAGGGAGCTAGTGAACCACTTTGTGGCATGATGTGGAAACAATAATCTGATCATGAATATCAACAAATCAAGAGGGATGATTTTAGATTTTAGAAAAAACAGGAATAAATTGAATCCTGTTAACATCATCGGACACCTAGACAACAAACTAGATTGGAGACACAACTGTGAAGCAATCTACAAGAGAGGACAGAGTTGACTGAACTTTCTAACAAAGCTTAGGTCCTTTTGTGTTTGCAGCAAGATGATACATAACTTCTATAAATCTGTTGTAGAGAGTGTGATCTCTTCTTCACTCATCTGCTGGTGTAACAGTATCAGAACAAATTACTTGAAAAAGTTAAATAAAACTGATAAAGAATGTCGGCTCTGTTCCAGGAACTCCTCAAGAACCTCTGGAGATAAACTGAAGATTGAAGGTTATGGACAGCATTGAGCATCCTCCTCAAAAGTTTTAAACAACGATAGAGTGTTGTCAGTTAGAGAAGATCCTTCCTACCATTAGCTATCAACACCTGCTGTACAATAACTGGATAAAATTTTTTTATAAATAAAGGAACGTATGGCTTATTGAAACATTTAATCTCTCTTTGCCATTGACAAAGTATTTCTGATTGAATTTGAATTAAAGATTAACATTTCTTATTCAACTCATAGAAAAGATTAAAAGAAAGTAAATGTCACATTTTAAAGCACATTGGAGCACAGTTTTCAAAAAGTTTTACATAAGACACAAATAACATGGTCAATTACAAAGAAAAGACAGAAAAAATAATATATAATAATTAAAATCATGTAAAATTAAAGTCAAGTAAACAGTTATGTTTGGCTGGTAAGTGTCACTGCTGGGGACTAATCTCTGAGTGTCTTCTACAGCAAAGTGATGAGTTAGAGACAGTCTTGTCCTAAGCGGACGAAGAGGGACACAGAGCAGCGACATCCAGGCCAGAGAGGAAGGGAGGCAGAGATGAAGGGAAAGAGGTTGGGCCCCAGACTTCACATCTGCCACCACCACTCCCAAGGGGCCTACAGGGCATGGGAACCATGCTCATCCCCACCCCCAATGCTCTTACTGGTCCTTGCAAAGGCTTGGGACCCAACCACTCCCACTTTTTTCCCTGACTGTGACACATTTCTGTCTTAACATCTTGTATTCCTGCTGTAGGCAAGTAATATTTTCCATGCATAAGCCCCTTCCTCATATCAGCAGCTTCTTATCGAATGTTTGTTAAGTCAGGGCTTTCTATTCAATAGCAAGCATGTATTTCCTTTTGTAACTGACCTCTGTAAGCTTAAGTGCAACTTTAATCTAAACTCTTATTAGCTCTATGAAACTATCTGGAAGAAAAAAACAAAGGGTTAAAAGGACTGAGCAGGAGATAAGACACGGAAAACAAAGATATTATTCACTGGGCTTTAAAAAAAAAAAAGCTTAGCAAAGTTTCCCATAATTTCCCAGTAGTGCTGTTTGTGTCATGGAAAATGGAAATAAATTTTCTTCTTGGAAAACAGTCTATTTTGACAAAACAGCAGTATTTGACTCCATGGGAATAAAAACATTTAGTTTGTTTGTGGTTTCTTTCCAAGAAAGAGCTACAGACAAACATCAATGGGAGACTCAAAAATCTAAAGTTTTCCTTTTTTTAAAGCAAATTAAAACAGACGCACACAAAATTAAAATTTTCTTTCAATGTAAAGTGATTAAGAAGGTAGAAAATGCTTGTGTTTTATTAACCCTTTTTGGCTTAATTTTAAGTTACAGCAAAAGTCAAGATTTGGGAGAAACCATTTATTAAATTTGGTTCAAACTGAAAGAGTTTTCAAAGAATGTGGGACTCTTATTGCTACTCAGAATGAACTCAGATTGACTATTATTACCAGAATAAAAAAAATAAATGAAATGAATGAACCCCAAGATATTTGGGAAAACTATATGATTTCCTTATGAAAACTAAAATGCAATAATAAATGATTGCCACGGTGTTAATTCTGTTAAAATGTTGCTTGCTTAGTTTCTTACTGAGGAAGTAAGAAAAAATATGATTTTGTTTTTGCATTTTTGAGAAAAAAACTATGTTTTTACGTTCGCTTTCTGACCAGTAATACAATAGTTGTCCAGTTTTGCAAAGATAACGCATCAAAAACAGGCCAGGTCAGTTTCATTTGACTAAAATATCCTGATACGTTTAAAGCAGAACCAAGCAAAGCCACTTTCTTAACACTTTAGTCTTTATTGCTGTTCTCTGTGATAAGATTTGTAGATTTCTTTTTTCCATTTAAACCCCTGTGCAGGGTAGCCAGATAAACATGGTTCCTTTTCCAGCTTTGTCAGGCACAGATACTGCTATTTCAAACTGCCATACCTTTGCTCTATCTGTAGATGTGAAAACATTTAAATGAGCAGCCATTGTTGTTGTCCTTTTTTGAAAATACATTTATCCTTATTTCAAAGGCTGGTTTATTGTTTTTTTTCTAATTTTAAAAGCATTAAATATAAAAGGCCTCTGTGTCAAATCATATTTTAGAGTTAATGTTTTCCCTAGAAAATGTCCCAAGAGTTCTTACAAAAAGGAAAATGTACTTCATTGAGATATATAATTTGTGATCTATTTGCTTAATAAACAAAGTGGAAAAAAATATATCACTAGAAATTGTTTTTGGCCTATATTTGTATAGTGCTTGATGAAACCCAAGGACCCCGAAGCGCATTAGTCCATCACCCATTTATTATTTACATAGAAAGAAGTTAAAGTAACAAAAACTAAAACATCCTCCAAGATATATTTTTATATTGTATACAACAAGAAAAAATATGTAAAGTATTTTCCAACAAAAGATGAGATAATACCAGTTTGTTCAGTGGAAACATTTATCAAAAATCAGTGTTTGCTTTTGCAGTAAATCTTATGTGTTTTTTTTTGTTTTTGTTTTCGTAAGAACAAATATTTACTCACACATGACTTGACGCTTAGAATGACTCGTTCAGGGAAACTCCAATTCGAGCAGCTTAGTACAGTATAGGACAGAAGCACCATACCAAGGGCAAAAAGAGAATGAGAAAAAAATGCAAAATTACAAAATTCATTAAGAAACAAATATAAACTGTAACCTAACCTAATTTTTTTTCTGAAATTTAAAAACGAAAATAGCATAAAGTAAAAAACTCCTAATAAAATGTCGGAATAAAAGTGACCAGCGACATTAAATTAGATCAGATTGCCATTGCATTCTGGTTGCAGACTGAAATATTGCACATACATGAACATTTCTAATTTTGTTGTTCTCTATACATTGCACCATTCATGCTTGTCACAAGTATACTCCTTCTCAGTTACAATGGGATTAAAATGTTACTCATTATTTATACTTATCTGCTACAAACAAAATGGACATTAGCTGCATTGTTTAAATTTTTTCACAGTTTTGACAGCCAAGGTTTCCGTGGCACAATATCTCTTCTGCTGAAGTAATGCAACACTTAGATTGCTGCCAGCTGCTAACAATGGCGCACTGTGTGTGTAAAAACATCTGTTACAGTTGTAAGCTTGAACACATGCATGTACTGCAGCTGTCGGCTGCATGCATGGCCTCCAGTCAGTGGCCACAAAACAGCAGCCTACTGCGTGCAGGGATAATGGCAGTGAAGCTACCTTGATATGTTCACAGCTAACTGCTGCAGAAATCTGTAGAGATATTATTAGAAGAATTTCTGTGTGAATAAAGTAGCCTGTGTATGCTTAGTGCAAGACAACAATTTCCTTATTTGTTATCAGAGTGCTCATCATGAAAAGTCAAAATAAGAGGAAGGAAAAGCACCAAGATAACATCAGGCAGAGAGGAGGAAAAATAAGATGGAGGTGTTTCCACGTTGCTTGGGAGAACAGGATGCAATGATGGTTGCACAATTCCATTCCTTGATGATCCTTCTAGAGGATTGGCAAATGCTTTATTCTCTTTTTCAATATCTTTTTTGGGAAGGGGTAAAATGCAAATTGACCAATCTCCTGGTGACATTTGTATGAACTGGATGAAATCTGTGAATACAGAGTGGCATGCGGTAAAAAAGATCAATCAAAATGTCCTAATAAGACATTATAAAGTTGTTATACAAACCAAAAACTGGCAACAGAAATACAATAATTAACTATTTAAAACAATATACTGCAATTGTAAAGGGCTAATACAGATTTCATGCTCTTTCAAGGCAAGGCAAGTTTATTTGTATATCACAATTCAGTACAAACACAATTCAAAGTGCTTTACATGAATTGAACAATAAAATTGAAGGAAAATAAAAGCTGAATTAAAGCAAGTAGAGATACAAACACAAGTAAAACAAATAAAACAGTTGGACCACAAACTTAAAAGAATTATACCTCAGTCAACAGTTTAACTTCAACAATCAAAGGCTCTTCGAAAACAATCATTTTTTAACTTTGACTTAAAAGAACCCAGGCTTTCAGCACTTTTATTTATGTTTAAGGGTGGAAAGTTGCTTCTGCAATCATCTGGGACTCTTCTGTGGAATTCGAGTAAAGAACAACCTCTCAACCCGATTAATGTATATACTAGAGCATAAAGGACCATAAATTAATTTAAACGGAACCAATGTGTATATATGTTCATAGCTTTATTAGCAATAAGAGCCTCATGAAAATAATTTCAGTGATTTATTTTCTAGATTTAAGATATTGTGCACAATCATTTTCCATGTGGTTCATTGCAACCAGTATAGATTGACCCTCATCAAGTTTCACTAGATCCCTCATCAAGCTTCAGCCACCCCTTAGTGCACATTGGTCCCTCTCCAGCAGCCCCATCAACATTTTCTGGAGCCACCACCACTGTGTTAAACAATATCAAAATGGGAAATAATATTTTAATGAACAAAACATTAAAAGTACAAAGAGATAGCAAAGGATTGTGATGAAAATACAGAAAGTATGGGCTTTCCATACAGAAAGTCCATATTCTTATCTTCAGCTACTACAGTATGCATGTCAGATTAAATAATACTACTTATCTTTCAGCGATAGTATCAAGGTGTTACTTTATTGTATCTCATATAGGTTGGTTATACTGTTCTTCTTACATCTCTTTACAGGTGATGAAGCAGACTGAATATGTTTTATCGTTATCCCCTCTTTCATTCATATTTTCTCCTTTTCTTTTCCTTTCCTGTTCTACTTACATTGCAGTGTCCACATAATCTGTAATACTCCCTGTATGAATTATAATAAAGCTATTTATATACAATAATCAAGCGGAACACTATGGTGATAGCCGTACTGCTCCACTTGTGAAAGTAAAATCTGTTGGGCTCTTTTTGGCATTAAGAAAATTATTCTTATGACCGCATCGCCAGATAGTACACTGTTAAAAAAGAAAGAAAAAAAAGAAAATGGGGTGAAGAGAAAACAAAAACACAACATTTCCCTTACAATTTCCATAAACTTTGTCTGAATCACATAGGCACATGACAGAAAATTGAAATTAAACCCTTAACCACAGCTGCCCCTCAAAGTAGCCAGATGGTCTGCTACTCGGTTGTTAAATATTTTTATTTGTGTCTCACATAAAAAAAAGCAAAAAACATCCACATGGGAGTTTAATCACCTGGACCTGAGCCTAAACCTTTTGAAAATGTTCAATTAGCATGACTGCTTTGGTAGTCACTGTATTTCTTAGTTTACGCCTAGTCAACAGACACATTGTTCAAATGAAAGCCATGTGTCAGCTCTATCAAAGAAGAAATCTGCTGTTAAATGCTCTTGAACACCACCCTAAAGGCTTTGCCATGTCTATATGTGTATTAGTTTTGACATCAGATAAAAATCACTTGCCAGAGGAATTAGTAACATATTAAAGTCTGATTATATTTTCAAAACATGTTGCAGGGAACTCTGTCAGACTCTGGAAGTTCTATCCGTGACACAACTCATTTAATGTGGAGAAATTCCTGCCTATCCCCAAGACAGGATAAAAGACCTGCTTAAAGCATGAAACCGGAGCACCTGTCTTATGGATTTGATCTTAATATGTTATCCGTCCAACAGGAAACTGGATACCTTTATGAAACATCAGCTGGTTCTTCCTGTGCAGTGGAGGATGTTGGGGATTGCTACTTTATGATAAGGGAATCCTTGTTCACACTGTAAATGAGAATTTTAACCGCTTGTTTACTCACTTTTAGGAATTAGCTTCTGTGTATTATGAAGGCTTAATTCAGTAACCAGGCACAGAAATGAAGTCAAGCACAGGGATTCTGGCTGAAAGACAGGAGGCTTTATTTAGGAGGCAGACTTACATGATAGCTAATCTGGCAAAGCTTGCTAGCCAGCAGGCAATATATTACGCCATGGTTGCAGGTAGAATAAATGAGACGTGATTTGGAAGCAGGCATGAGAGGCACAGATGGAAACAAAGATTTATTTACCTGCAGCATGGAGAGGAGCAAGGGCAGACAGACAGAACAAAATTACAACAATATACCCCTTTCCTAATCTGAGGTCAAAGAGCTCATCTTTGACAGTCCTCAAAGATGAGCTCCATCGGATGACAAGATGTGATATAGGGCTTGACTCGAGAAACATGAAATGTGGGGTGCATTCTCATGAAATGGGAAAACTGAAGACAGATGATCACAGGTTCAACACCTTAGAAACAGGTGGATAAATTGATGTGCCAATTTATTAGACCCCACTTACAGGGAAAGGTCTTTAGTGGAAAGACAATTTCTGGCCAGTCTGGTGGGCTGGAGTAGGAATGAGGCAACGTCTGACAGCACAAGACACTTCCTATTCTTTTTCCAGACTCTTGCTTATCCCAAAGTAGCAGAATGAGCAGATAGGACCTCTCTCCTGGAAACTGAACACCAGTGGCTAAAACCAATGAACAATGTAGAATGGAGAGAGATCAGCGGTACTAGACATAAGGGATTTTATAGCATGTTCTACTCCAGTTAATAGTGTGACTATCAAATGGGATCAGAAACTCGGTCTCAACCCCTTGGTTTGCCTTCACAAATTTTCTATCAGATGGCGATTTGGGGGCGACAGTGGTGTCTGATGTAGGAGTTTGCCCTGAAATCGAAGGATTGACGGTTCAAGCCCTGGCTCCGACTTTCATTGTCGTTGTGTCCTTGGGCAAGACACTTCACCTGCTTTGTCTACTGATGGTGGTCAGAGGTTCCGGTGGCGCCAGTGTACTGCAGCCCCGCTTCTGTCAGTGAGCCCCAGGGCAGCTGTGGCTATAATGTAGCTTATGTGAGT
The DNA here is from genome assembly GCF_016077235.1 of Cyprinodon tularosa. Lineage (NCBI taxonomy): Eukaryota > Metazoa > Chordata > Actinopteri > Cyprinodontiformes > Cyprinodontidae > Cyprinodon > Cyprinodon tularosa. The sequence continues at coordinate 1,120,040 of NW_024037916.1, forward strand.
GTGCGTGAATGGGTGAATGACTGAATGTAGTGTAAAGTGCTTTGGTCAAGTCTCCTGACTTAAAAATGTGCTATATTAATATAGGCCATTTACCATTACAACAAGACACTAAACAGACAGTAATTCCCACCATGTAACAGAATTCTTTTAGAACCCTAAAACAAACTGTGGTCCTCTGTCAGAGACGATGGACAAGTTGTGGAGACTGAAAACCTCCAAGGCCAGGGTCTCCTTCATCTGCTTTGCCAAGGGGAGCATCTTGAGTAATTAGATTAACCTGTTTGGAACATGTGTTGGCAATTGTATGACAGAATGGCAATTAGAGGAGGGTAAACCTGGGATGAATTCCATTGTTAAGTGCCAGGGATATAATGGGACAGGGAGGGGCCAAAACAACCCAGCATGGGTGTTGTGACAAATATTGGCCTTTGGTCAGAGTATGCTACCAGAATTGGAACTGAACAACCTGAAGAATTTTACTGCATATAATTGGTATAATTAATAATAAGGTGGGCAGAAATCTGTCTTCCTATGGATAAGTAAAGTAAAGGGTGACTGATTTAATTTTTGTAAACAAGAGGAAAAAAAATAAACCTCTCAAAAACAGCCCATCTGGGTTACCTGGGTTTGTCTTTTTTTAAAGGTAAAATGTTCAAGATTTTTGTAATCTGTCCAAACAATGGATGGTTCATTGGCAATCTCCAGCAAGACTCTCCACAACTTCAAGGCAAGCTTGACAGCCAGAAGCTCACAATCTTTCACTTCATAATTACATTTTATTAGGGATGGAACGGTTTATGAAAGCCGTCCGAACCGTTCGGTTCGACTGTCTTGGTTCGGTTCGCTTGTGTTGCGTTCGGTTCATGCGCTGCTCCTTTTTCTCATAGGCGAAGCGTGTACACTCCAGAGCAGAAGGTGGCGGTTCTGCGACCAAAGCCAACCACCAGTAGTAAACAAGAAGAAGAAGCGAAGCAGCGTAGCCGGGTGTAGCAGAAAAAAATCAGTTGTTGTGGAGAATTGTGTGGGTATGGCGAGTGGGAAAGAACAGGAGTTGGAAGACGCGCCAGCAGCACTTTATAGGTCTGCTGTATAGGAGCGCTTTGCATTTAGAGTGACCTACGATGACGGCGGAAAGAAAGTTGGGGATAAAAGTGCAACAGTGTGCAAGCATTGTGCAACACGTTTTGCTTATGCTAACAGCAACACGACCAACATGTCATGCTAACCCCGAAATCCCTCATACTCTGACAGCGCTCCGCTGCGCCCCGCTGCGCTCCAGACCGCCTGCGCAAAGCAAAGCCTGCAGCCTCCGCTGTGGCTCCCGTCCGCTCCGCTCTGAGTTCCTTGGAGATCGTAGACGGCATGCGCGAGATGATTAAATTCAAAGCAGCAAAACATGCAGAAATTATCCTGGGTTTCCGCGGATCATTAAAAATAATACAATTCATAAATTTTTATTTTTTTTTCATTAATTTCATTAATTTTTATGGGATTTCGGTGTAACAATCAACATATACCGAACCGAAAACCATGACCATGAAACCGTGAACCGAACTGAACTGTGGATTTTGTGAACCGTTCCACCCCTACATTTTATAGATGACAAGGTTCAAGAGAAAAGCCACATGGGTGAAAACTACCATAAAAGTGCAGGATATTTCAACTTGGCCTGTTTAAGCCTGCTCAGCCTAATCATTCTCATTAAGGGGGTCTGTGAATAAATAAAGTCATAAAAAAGGTAGAGTAAACTTCCTGATCAGTTGATCTAAATATTCTTTGAATGGTTGATGAAAGAGCATCTATTGTTATTTGGAATCAAAAATTTTTAAATTACTTTGGAGATGAGCTTTTTTTTCTATACTTTTTTCTGTTCCTCCGCTTTAGTTATCATCACTAACAGTTTTCTCCCTTCATCCCATTTTCTCACTAATGCTGGGCTAGTTATTGCTCAACTCCAACATTTTCTTGGTTCTGGCTGATAGTGTCTTAAATTTCATATCGACTGATAAAGACTTTAAGCTTTAATTTCACTAATCGGAGATTGTTTAAAAACATCATCAACGACATGAATTAAAAGTGACTTTTCTTTGTTTCTTTACAGCAAAACAGATTAACTACCGTATATAAACGTTTTACCTTTTTATGGGGCACTCTGAACACACCTCAAATGGCTGCTTTCTGAGTAATTGTTTTGTTGTTCGCAGTTCTGCAATGAAATCAGCTTTTATTCAATCTTGAAAAGCACCAGGCTGCAACAGGGGAACAAATTTAACACTGACCGGAGATTTTTTTTTTTTATTCCTAAACACTATCAAGCTTTAAGCTTACCTTATCTTTACAGGAACAATGACCTAATGCAGGCCTAACACACAGGGAGCAGTACCAATGCCAACAAGCTGATATACACACAAAAGTTCACCCATAACTCTTTAGGCCTTTTGTTTGACAATCTCAATGTGAAACATACTAGTGCATGCAGGGTTTCCAATCCCGCTCAGGTAATTTTTCTCACCTGGTTCAAATCTCATTAATCTTCTGCCATACTGTATGTACTCTTTGAGTTTGTCCTGTTTTCTCTCCAGTTCACACTTGTGTGTTTGACTTTTCCTTAATTTTCTCCTCAATCTACTGCTGGTGTCGTTGTTTCTGTAGTTTTGGATTTCAATGACGCTACTATTTACCATACTATACTTTTATCCATCCACAGAAGTAAACGCTGTCACATGCAGCTCTACTAATTAGTTTCTTTCTTTCCCTTTTGTCATTTTGAGTCTGGCTCAGTTGCTTTTCTCTTCCTGTTTTATTTTGGTTCGCTTATTTCTGTTATCATTTCAGACTACTTCACTTCCTTGAATTCCCTTTTAATCAGCCTTCCGCACACTGCTCACCTGTGTCTTGTTGCGAGTTGCCTCTCACTGGAGCCTCTTCCTGCAGCCTTCTTTGCCAGTTCGTCTTTGGCTACGTTCACACTGCAGGCCTTGATGCTCAATTTAAATTTTTTTGTGAAATCTGATTTTTTTTTTGTTGCCGTTCACATTTCTAAATATATGTGACTTGTATGTGATCTCCTGTGTGAACTGCAGTCATACAGCTTAAGTCTCCCGCATGCGCAGTAGAGGACGCGATGACATCACAAGCCAGCGTGCTTCGTGTTTATGGAAGTAAACATTGACATAGTGCTGAAGCGCATCTAGCGATCCAAACCTTAAAACCTAAATCTTTTCAAGATGGTTATAAAAAATACTGCTCTCAGCATCATCGTCCGCCATGGTTTTTGTTTTCCTTGCCACTTCTGCGTGGCAAGAAGCAGAATAGTGACCTATGTCAGCTACTAATTGCGTTCAGCTTGAATGAATGCAACCTGGCCATTCAGACACAGGTCGCATTTGAAAAGATCAGATTCATATTGGATTCAGTACCACATAGCCAAGTGGCCTGGGTCACATTGGAAATCGGATAGGTGTTGTTCAGACAGCCATGAAAAGATCAGATCCAGGTCGCAGTGGCCAAAAAAAAAAAATCAGATTTGGGTCACTTCATGCTCTGGCCTTAGTCACTTGTGTCAAGTGCCCCAGCCTTTGTTTTACCTTACCTAGTAGCTAAGCTAGTTGCTTTACTTTTTTTTTTGGCCAGCTTTTGTTTTTTTTGGTGATTTTTGCCAGGTGCTCCAACTCATTGTGCAGTGTTGCATTACATGATTTTTTGACTTCGTTTCCCTGAGTTGAGTCCTGTATTCTCTTTGGTTGCCTCTGAAAATCACCAGGTACCACTAGAAATGAACATACACTATATTGCCAAAAGTATTTGCTCACCCATCCAAATTATTGGAATCAGGTGTTCCAATCACTTCCATGGCCACAGGTGTATAAATTCAAGCACCTAGGCATGCAGACTGTTTTTACAAACATTTGTGAAAGAATGGGTCGCTCTCAGGAGCTCAGTGAATTCCAGCGTGGAACTGTGATAGGATGCCACCTGTGCAACAAATCCAGTCGTGAAATTTCCTCGCTCCTAAATATTCCACAGTCAACTGTCAGCTGTATTATAAGAAAATGGAAGTGTTTGGGAACGACAGCAACTCAGCCACGAAGTGGTAGGCCACGTAAACTGACGGAGCGGGGTCAGCGGATGCTGACGCGCATAGTGCGAAGAGGTCGCCAACTTTCTGCAGAGTCAATCACTACAGACCTCCAAACTTCATGTGGCCTTCAGATTAGCTCAAGAACAGTGCGCAGAGAGCTTCATGGAATGGGTTTCCATGGTCGAGCAGCTGCATCCAAGCCATACATCACCAAGTGCAATGCAAAGCGTCGGATGCGGTGGTGTAAAGCACGCCGCCACTGGACTCTAGAGCAGTGGAGACGCGTTCTCTGGAGTGACGAATCGCGCTTCTCCATCTGGCAATCTGATGGACGGGTCTGGGTTTGGCGGTTGCCAGGAGAACGGTACTTGTCTGACTGCATTGTGCCAAGTGTAAAGTTTGGTGGAGGGGGGATTATGGTGTGAGGTTGTTTTTCAGGAGCTGGGCTTGGCCCCTTAGTTCCAGTGAAAGGAACTCTGAATGCTTCAGCATACCAAGACATTTTGGACAATTCCATGCTCCCAACTTTGTGGGAACAGTTTGGAGCTGGCCCCTTCCTCTTCCAACATGACTGTGCACCAGTGCACAAAGCAAGGTCCATAAAGACATGGATGACAGAGTCTGGTGTGGATGAACTTGACTGGCCTGCACAGAGTCCTGACCTCAACCCGATAGAACACCTTTGGGATGAATTAGAGCGGAGACTGAGAGCCAGGCCTTCTCGTCCAACATCAGTGTGCGACCTCACAAATGCGCTTCTGGAAGAATGGTCAAAAATTCCCATAAACACACTCCTAAACCTTGTGGACAGCCTTCCCAGAAGAGTTGAAGCTGTTCTAGCTGCAAAGGGTGGACCGACGTCATATTGAACCCTATGGATTAGGAACGGGATGTCACTTAAGCTCATATGTGAGTCAAGGCAGGTGAGCAAATACTTTTGGCAATATAGTGTATCTTTGTCATAAAGCAAATGCGTACTTTGTTTACAAAGTTTGATTTTTTTTTTTTTGCATTTAGCTGACTTTTGTGGATCTATTTCTGCAGTAAAACAAAAATTATAATTTAAATAAATTTTAAGATGTAGACCAACTAGCTTGCTGTAAAGGAATCTTAAACCAAAACATTATCTTTAAATCTTTAATTTCTATTTCCCTATAAATAAATAAAAAGAAATATAATAATTATAAATCATTACATTAAATGCTAGAGACCAATAACCAGTACATTCTAACTGGCCAAGCACAACTTCAGTTCAATCAGTTTTTCAAAAAGTCGACGCTAATCTTTGTGAAAGATTGGCTCCTTTTTCTGACTTTACAAATAGAAAAAATAAAGAAGTAATGCATGTCAAGTTCTAATAAAGCACAGATTTCCATCATTGGGGTTGCTAAAAATAAAATAAAGATATTCTTAATAATGAAACAATTACAATGTGACAAATGATAAATAAACAGATATTTAAGTTTAATGCAACCCGTTCAAAAGTGTTGAACTTAACATGGTCAACCTTGCAGCCGGAAGCTAGGAATGTATAAAACATAATAATGCCTCATTATAACATTTTCTGCATTCTTGAATAAAAAAGAAAAGGTACTGTATGACAGTTAGACAGAACATGAATGCACTGGAATTACATGAATCACTAAAAATTATTGACGTCTATGCTGATATTTTACATCCTGATATTGCATTGCAGATGCAAGTAATCTTGTTGAACCTTACATTAGATGGTGATTACATCTGAAAACTGTCCCCACCTCACTCCTGCCAGCTCTCTGCAATTAGAGAATGGCACTAACATTACTTTGATGAAAGGCCGGGAGTCTGTGTGGCCCTTGCCGCGGGTTCGACTATATTATAGTCAGGCGCCTCGTTGTTTTCAATTGAGGCTGCCAGTGCACAGTGAGAGCCTTTATACTAAGAGGGGAACAGAGGAAGAGTTCAGCCACATCAGTAGGTCATCCATTCTGCAGAGTTACTGACAGTTTTTCAGGACTGACTTGGGTTAGAGGGGAGTGGAGTGGACATAAGGTTGTGTCCTCATCACTGAGAAATGCAGAAACACATTCAGAAACTCTTTTAAAAAAGTGGGAAAACCAATTTAGTCTGTAGATGATAAGAACACAGTATCATTGTTAGTTAAAAACTAACCTATTCGCATTTGTAAAGGGCTTCTAGAAAGAATAGGGCACTTTAGATCTTGTTTAAGGTGGAAAAGCTGAGTTAAACAGAGATCTTGGGTCCATTTCATGAAGCAGGTTTAACAAACTCCGATTCAAATCTTCAACTCTAAATTGATCTAGCCAAAGGTCAGGAACTCTGAGTTTTCGGTTTCACAACGTCTGCTATGAATTAGTTTAATCAGCTCTAAGTAGGTTCACTCAGAGTTGAGCATGTGCGTAACAAGTTTGGAAAGCCATTATCAGTGGGGCCCCGATTCAACAAGTCACAATGACAACAGGCAACAGGAAGGGCCTATTTCATCCCACTGGAACTAGAGATATTAATAAAGAAATGTCAAACAAAATGGAGAATGTGTTTAAAAGAAAAAGAAACTCAGCTACAAAGGAGAGGAAGGTGGCGAAGGAGAAGATTGTTGCTCTAGTTCTGTTTGAAGACACTTCAGATGTTATCATCTCATTAAATGGTTGCTATTAGCAGTTATCTGCCCCGTAGAATGGACTCAGATTGTGCCAGTAGGCACAGTATCCCGCCTCTCACCCATAGACTGCCACATATAGGCACTGGCCCCTGACAATGACTGAGCGGGAGAAGATGGATGGATGGATGGATGGATGGATGGATGGATGGATGGATGGATGGATGGATGGATGGATGGATGGATGGATGGATGGATGGATGGATGGATGGATGGATGGATGGATGGATTTCACAATGATGTTGTACTTTATTTTGGTCTGTGACGTAAAGTATTAATTTGATACATTGAAGATGATGTCAACATGGCCATTTTAGAAAAAGGTCCAAGAGATGTGATTCGAGATACAAGCTACTGTAACGTTAACAATTTTATATGTGCATCCAAACATGTTCAAGTGCATTTGCTCCTATGCTCACACCTACAGAATTTATCACAGTTAACCTAACCATCTAATCTCACCTGCATGTGTTTTGGACTGTGGGAGAAGGATGATTGACATAGAATTATAAACTGTCAGTTTTAAATCCAGAAGAAATGCAGGAAGGTCAGTTAAATCGTTATGAGCTTTCTTCCATCAGCTGAGTGGCAATGGGTGATAAAAACACAACCGTTTGTGAGTTTTTACCCTGCTGTTACTTTCCTAAATATTTTTGTTCTGCTGCTAAACCAACACATAGGAACCAAAACATCTACAGAAGAGCTTAATAAAATTCAGTTATGCAAATATTTTCAGTGTTGATTCAGTTGAGAGTGTGATCTTGTTCATGAAAATGATCCCATCTGCAAGATAAGATCATCAACTGTCTTATGTTGCAACCAAGTGTGCATCATGTAGACACTCTGATGGGATTTTTACTGTTTGTCTCGCCCTCAAGGCTGGAAAAAAACATTCTCACAAAACAAGTATACAGTTATGAGGTTTGGCTGGTAAGCAGTGCCCAAAACCCTCAGGCATTTTTTCCGTTATGCTGCAGGAATTAAACAAGGGAAGCATGCTGGGAAGAAACAGGATGGCAGGTGTCACCTTTGAGACTACCTGGGCGGGAAAAAAGATACGTTAACCCCTGGCCTGATGCAGGCGGTGAGAAAAAAAGACTATCACTCCGCGTCAGCATTTAAAAAAAACCAAACCAAAAACAGAGCAGGAATGTTGAACTCAGCAGACACAGTGTGGGAAAGTGATGTCAAGCTTGATAAGAGCTTCCAAAGCTGCTACAGGTAGAAATCTTGTGTCTGCTGAATTTGAATGGGGAAGACATTTCACTATTACATCAAAACCAGTGATTTTTCAAAAATTAGGAATATATATAAATATATCAAATTAGGAATATATATATATATATATATATATATATATATATATATATATATATATATATATATATATATATATATATATATATATATATATATATATATATATATATATAGTATATATATATATACAGGTGCTGGTCATAAAATTAGAATATCATGAAAAAGTAGATTGATTTCAGTAATTCCATTTAAAAAGTGAAACTTATATATTATGTTCATACATTACATACAAACTCATATATTTCAGATGTTTATTTTGTTTAATTTTGATGATTACAAATGACAACAAATGAAAATCTCAAATTCATCATATCAGAAAATTAGAATATTGTGAAAAGGTTCAAAATTGATGGCCCCTGGTGCCACACTCTAATCAGCTAATTAACTCAAACCACCTGCAAAAGCCTTTAAATGGTCTTTCAGTCTAGTTCTATAGGCTACACAATCATGGGGAAGACTGCTGACTTGACAGTTGTCCAAAAGACGACCATCGACACCTTGCACAAGGAGGGCAAGACACAAAAGGTCATCGCTAAAGAGGCTGGCTGTTCACAGAGCTCAGTGTCCAAGCACATTAATAGAGAGGCGAAGGGAAGGAAAAGATGTGGTCGAAAAAAGTGTACAAGCAAGAGAGATAACCGCACCCTGGAGAGGATTGTGAAACAAAACCCATTCAAAAATGTGGGGGAGATTCACAAAGATTGGACTGCAGCTGGAGTGAGTGCTTCAAGAACCACCACACACAGACGTATGAAAGACATGGGTTTCTGCTGTCGCATTCCTTGTGTCAAGCCACTCTTGAACCACAGACAGCGTCAGAAGCGTCTTGCCTGGGCTAAAGAGAAACAGGACTGGACTGCTGGTGAGTGGTCCAAAGTCATGTTCTCTGATGAAAGTAAATTTTGCATTTCCTTTGGAAATCAAGGTCCCAGAGTCTGGAGGAAAAGAAGAGAGGCACTTCATCCACGTTTCTTGAAGTCCAGTGTAAAGTTTCCACAGTCAGTGATGGTTTGGGGTGCCATGTCATCTGCTGGTGTTGGTCCATTGTGTTTTCTGAGGTCCAGGGTCAACGCAGCCACATACCAGGAAGTTTTAGAGCACTTCATGCTTCCTGCAGCTGACCAACTTTTTGGAGATGCAGATTTCATTTTCCAACAGGACTTGGCACCTGCACACAGTGCCAAAGCTACCAGTACCTGGTTGAAGGACCATGGTATCCCTGTTCTTAATTGGCCAGCAAACTCTCCTGACCTTAACCCCATAGAAAATCTATGGGGTATTGTGAAGAAGAAGATGCAATACACCAGACCCAACAATTCAGAAGAGCTAAAAGCCACTATTAGAGCAACCTGGGCTATCATAACACCTGAGCAGTGCCACAGACTGATCGACTCCATGCCACGCCGCATTGCTGCAGTAATACAGGCCAAAGGAGGCCCAACTAAATACTGAGTGCTGTACATGCTCATACTTTTCATGTTCATACTTTTCAGTTGGCCAACATTTCTATAAATCCTTTGTTTTTATTGGTCTTCAGTAATATTCTAATTTTCTGATATGATGAATTTGAGATTTTCATTTGTTGTCATTTGTAATCATCAAAATTAAACAAAATAAACATCTGAAATATATGAGTTTGTATGTAATGTATGAATATAATATACAAGTTTCACTTTTTAAATGGAATTACTGAAATCAATCTACTTTTTCATGATATTCTAATTTTATGACCAGCACCTGTATATACACGTTCAAAAGTTGGGGTCACATTGAAATGTCCTTATTTTTGAAGGAAAAGCACTGTGCTTTTCAATGAAGATAACTTTAAACTAGTCTTAACTTTAAAGAAATACTCTCTATACATTGCTAATATTGTAAATGACTATTCTAGCTGCAAATGTCTGGTTTTTGGAGCAATATCTACATAGGTGTATAGAGGCCCATTTCCAGCAACTATCACTCCAGTGTTCTAAAGGTACAATGTGTTTGTTCATTGGCTCAGAAGGCTAATCGAGGATTAGAAAACCCTTGTGCAATCATGTTCACACATCTGAAAACAGTTTATCTCGTTACAGAAGCTACAAAACTGACCTTTTGAGCAGATTGACTTTCTGGAGCATCACATTTGTGGGGTCAATTAAATGCTCAAAATGGCCAAAAAAAGGGAACTTTCATCTGAAACTCCACAGTCTATTCTTGTTCTTAGAAATGAAGGCTATTCCATGTGAGAAATTGCTAAGAAATTGAAGACTTCCTACAACCGTGTGTACTACTCCCTTCAGAGGACAGCACAAACAGGTTCTAACCAGAGTAGAAAAAGAAGTGGGAGGCCGCGTTGCACAACTGAGCAAGAAGATAAGTACATTAGAGTCTCTAGTTTGAGAAACAGATTCCTCACAGGTCCCCAACTGGTATCTTCATTAAATAGTTCCCCGCAAAACACCAGTGTCAACATCTACAGTGAAGAGGCGGCTGCGGGATTCTGGGCTTCAGGGCAGAGTGGCAAAGAAAAAGCCATATCTGAGACTGGCCAATAAAAGAAAAAGATTAAGATGGGCAAAAGAACACAGACATTGAAGTGACAATGTCAATTGTCTGCCACAGACAAGTTATTTTCTCCGCTGTGAGATCAATAAAGCTCATCTAATTGGACAGAGGAAGAAGTGCCCATCCAACCAATCCAACTTGTGGGAGCTGTTTCTGGAAGCGTGGTATGCAATTTCTCCAGATTACCTTAACAAATTAACAGCTAGAATGTCAAAGGTCTGCAATGCTGTAATTGCTGCAAATGGAGGATTCCATGTAAAAAAAAAATCTTATTTCAAATACAAATCATTATTTCTAACCTTGTCAATGTCTTGACTCTATTTTCTATTCATTTCGCAACGTATGGATGGTAAATAAGTGTGACTTTTGTTTGGGGTCACCTAACTTAGTTAAAAAAAAAAAAAACATTTACAGTAGGAGTATGCCTACTAACAGAGCAGAATTTTAGTTTTGGCCTTTGGACAGAGAGCTGTGATTTCATTCTTACAGAGTACCTTCATAAAGAAAATAGTTAAGTAGTGGATTTGCCCACTGCCCAGTGATGTCTTGGTAATAGTTTAATTGAAGGTAATAAAACACATGCTCTAATATCTTTAGATCATCTAAAGAAAATCTCAATAAAATACAATGGTGATTGGTTATAAAAACTATGATGATTTCATCCATCACAGATTAAGCCTTTTTTGGCACACAAAAAAAAAGTACATTCTTTCAACGTTCAGTATCTACCCAGGCCATTAGTGTTTATGAATCTGTTCCTTTATGCTGATGAGCAATGTTTGATTTTAACCCTGCCAACAAAATGAGAGAGCTTCCATGCCTATCTATATATAACATTGTACAAGTAATAAAAAAAAAAAACCACCACACTTCCTGGATCTTCGTCACTCATTGCTCTTAGGCTAATTTTCATTTCTTATTTTCTCAAGGATTACGATCTGTTCAACATAATATCCCACTGTTTGCTTACATAGCTTCTTTCATATCTGTTGATTAGAGCATCTAAATGTCATTAGATATGCTGAAATTATCTTCTTTGTCTAGTGATTGTTTATTCTGATGTGAAAGTGAGCCACATATGTCACTGGGTCACTGCTGGTTTATGCACTTTAATCACTGTGTGAACATGCTGACTAGCAGCTGGTGCTAAGAGGGCAGTGAGCTTCAGCTTCAGTGAGCTTCAGACTGAATAATAAGCTTTATACTGAGATAGATTATGGTGATATTTTTTTTTGTGTGATGTGAGATAGATGGATGGACAGTGGACAGACGGACGGACAGATGGATGTACAAATCTGCGCTTCTTGGATATAAAAATCCCCCTTTTCTGCACAAAGTGTAAATTAATAATTTAGTTTCAGCTGTAATGCAGGCATTTCTACTGTAAAGCGGATTGCCAAAGCAACACTGTTACTTTTAGACACTAGAGGTGTTAGACCTATAACTTCCAGGCTTAGCACCTCAGAAGTACATGGAAATGCTGGACTGTCGCAATATTGAATAGTCTCCCTCCATGTTTTGGAACCTGACATCAAACTCCTTTGGACCACCAGATTGGAAAGTCATGAAATTACTTTTAAAGAGAAGGGCACATTCACCCCTCTAGATTAAATCCTACATAACAAAACTGATATTATGTCTGCTCAGGTCAGAATTATATTTGTTTTAGACACTAAAAACAACAATTAGTTCAGTTAGCTCTCACTTTTAACAGGAGCTCAGACACATCACTCATCCAGTGATAGATCTGACTCTCTCAGTTATACGGGCAAGTTTTTGAGATAGGCAGCCCACATGGACCATCACTTTTAATATATGTCAAAAAAAAATGTTTTGACAACAATGACAAAGTGTGAATCAGTGTAAAAGCATTTCTTAAGAATATTAGGTGTGGTGGAGAATTGGTGATGCTGGGGGGGAATTTCTCTTCCAAAGGCCCTGGTAATCTTCTTAAAGAGCGTGGCATCAGATATGTAAGAATCCTGGATTCTTTCTTTCTTTATTTATTTATTTTATTTATTTATTTTTTGCTTTAATCAAAACTGATTAGCTCTATCAGCAAATAAATGTACTACTGTAGGTATTTTCTCTTCTAGTGTCATAATGATTTTAAACATATGGTGAAATGTCTCGAGATCTAATGAGGTTGAGGATGATCTATAAAAAATGTGACTTTAGTAGACTGAGCAAAAGGATTATTGTTAAAAATCAAAAGTGGTGGTGCTAATTAATGTGGAGTCTGCCTTACATTTTAGGGAGAGAAGGGTGATATGACAAAAAAAAGGATTTAAATGAGACATTGCAGGAGATAAAGAATGGGAACTCTCACACCCAGATGATGTTCAGAAAAATACTTTCTAATTCCACTTCACAATGATGCTTTTCAGTTAATAGTAACTATTTGAAAAGCAATCACCATTTAAAAGCATCCATCAGGTGAAATAAAACTCTTTTCTTTTGTTCTTTTATTTTTCCAGAGAAGCATATTAAGGATTAACGTCACCTACTTAGGTCTCCGACTGGGATAATAAATTTCCCACCATTGTGAGGTGGTCCAGTTCACGAGAGTCCTTTTTTGTTATTGCTAATGTGTTCATAGATTATTGTTTTTTTTTTTACCTTTGTTTTCACTTTCATCATAACCAAGTCACATGTGAGCTACATGGAAGCCTCAAATAGCTGTTTTCTTTTTGAGAGAAGGATTATGTTCCCCATTAAAAGCTACCTGGTCTGTAATTTACAAAAAAAAACCTGTCAAAACTCTGGGAGGTGAAAGGGGAAATTCTGAACTAAAGTCAGCCATATCTTTGATCCTGTGGACCTATTTGGGAGAACGCAAAAACAAGATCCCAGGGACCTTAATTGCAGAAAGCAAACATTGACTTCCTGAGGAGTGTGTACATGCTGCCGGGAAAAAGGAGCGCAGTGGGGGATTCTTTGGTCTACATAAGGACGAGCAGGCACTCCCTGCTTCAACATGTTGGTGGTGCTTATCGTCAAATTATAAGATTTGCAAGATGATTAATATGGGAGGAATTTTCAAGCTAATTTCAAAAGTTTATAATATAACCTGCTTTAGATCTGACAAGAATAGGTTGAAACGCCTTTGAGGGATCATTGTTATAAATGGAGGAAGTGGCTCTGATCTTTAAATTACCTTCTTGCCTGAGTCAGAGTCTGTTTAATACAGAGGTAATATTATTAGAACAATATACACTTCCTTAAAGCTACAGTGTGTAATAATTACAGGCATATAAAGTCAGAAATTTAACATATTATACATAACTATGTTATTTATCATCACCTATGAGCTCAGCCTTTCAACCATAATATTTGCGTTGCCTTAGAATTCGTTATTTATAATTACATAGGAGCGGGTCTCGCAGCCATGGAGGCTGACATCTTTGCGCTACGGCAGCGCAGAGGCAACAAACTAGCGATTGCGAGATCTCTCATGACGCTCGAAAATAACTACGGCAAGTTGAGAGAGATGAACTGAGACGGTACTGAACAGTAGATGGCAGTATTATGCCTGAGAAGCGTTTAGTCTGCCTGAAACCAAAGAAGAAGAAGAAGCAGGTATACTGCGCCTCAGTAACAAGAAAGGTGAACAAGGCGGCAGGCGTGAGTGACTTTGCAAACTGTTTGGCACTGTGTGGCCAAACATCAGACGAATGGAGGATCATGCCTACTCTGTATCACAACGAAAAGCGGCGGACACCGAACCCCCGTCATCTAAGAAGCGGAAACACGACGAGAATAAACGCACGCGTGACAAGAAACGACAAAAAACACGGATCAACATTGGCACGGCATTTACACGATGGAAGTCACTGATGGAGAAAAAAGGTTTTCAAAGTGACGCTCAAGTTGCCAGTTTTCTCTTGGACAGGTAATTAATCCTACACACACAATTGTCTAATATCACTGCAGTTTTTGGAGTACAGGATGCTCAGACCTGTCTAAAACAATAACATGCTGCGTGATGATGCTGTTACTCTCCAGTATACTTATTCAGCAACGTCCCTGACATTTCACAGGTAATGATTCAGTAATTTTCTGTAAAATAAATTTCTGGATATATACCTCGGTTACTTCTCTCCGGCTCCTTTGGAGATCTTCAAGCCTTTCCTCCTCTGCTCTCACCCCGCTGGCACCCCTCCCTCGCCTGGCCCTAGCTGCACGGCCTCCCTGCCCTCGCCCTCGCCCTCTCCCTCTTCCTCGCCTTGTAACCCCCGTGCCACCAAAATGACTTGGACTCTGTAAACGGGGAATATATATCCTTCCAGCAAACACAATCTCGCTGTTAAACTAATGACTACAATTACTTCGTTTGTTTATATCACCATGCAAAGCAGCTCACCAAAACGTCACAACGATGTAGAAAAAATAACGGGTATATTTATTATCTTAAGTCTACATGAAATCTATACCCTACACAGACTAATGAAATACTATCTGTAAAATTATCTATGTAAACAAACCTCATCACTTGAGAAGGTAGGTGATGTGGACGTCGTGTAAGACATTTTGTCCCGTATCGCTCGCCGTATTGTTGGGGGGGAGAAGCGGTGGGGGGGAGATGTTCATGTTGCTGCGGTCTGCAGTCTGACCGCTAGATGTCGCTGAAAATTACACACTGGAGCTTTAAAAGAAGAAACGTTTACACATTTTAGAAAGACTGTGACTGTAATTTTCTTTACAACTGCCAAAGCTACAAGCCTCATCCTAAAACTGAAGATAAGGTTTAAATCAACATGCATTACCTTCTGTGACAACATAAACTGATGGGTATGATCCAAAGGTTGTGTTTATGCTACCGGTAATTTTAAGTAAACATGAAAAGAGAGATAGCAGCCTCCTACATAGTTCTCCATTTTAAGCCATCAAATCACTTAGCTGAATATCAAGGTAACCTTTGCATATGGGCCCTTACAGATTTTGCACAGGCTTGATGCCATGAGATCACCCTGGACTCATAATGCATTTCTTGTAAAGAACCAACATTAGTTCATTAAAGGCTTACTGTGGACTCTGTGACATAAAGAGTTGATGTATATGAGTCTTGAAATATGTATGTATGTTGGGAGATGACGCAATGTCATTGGTCAGGTCATGTGACCTGGAAGAACGTATCGATCTATGGCCGCAGACTCTTATATCGTCATGGAGCTAAGGCATCACAGATCTCTGCCGATCAGCCTCTGGTCTGCCCCGCAGCCTCTCAGAGATTCAAGCCGCCAAGCCAGTGCTCAGTCAAGCCCAGCTGACTGTCCCTTGCCACCACCCCACAGACTGATCAGCCAAGCCCTGCATAACCCTCTACCGAACAGCCTTTTGTGATTAAAAACTAGTTGAATGACACTGCTGTTATGACACAAGGGGGTCCATACGTGTGTTTAATGTGATAAGATTTTACCACGCAATGAGCTGTTCCTCATGGGAAATGCTGTCTTCCCTCAGGCAGAAAACGACAGATTTTGTCCCACTGGGGTGAGCGAACATCGAAAACTGAAAGTTCTTTAGAACTGGTTTATATTGGCCTACATATTGTACTTTTCACAGCTGTGGACAGGTTTGTTTTCTAAGATAAACTCTGGCATTTTCTTGATAACATAATTTGTTAGTAAAGATTTTGCTTGAAACACTTGAAAAAATACTTGTTCATAAAGCTAGTATAGTTTTATTTTTGTTATGGAGTTTGTATCATTAATTTATCTGCATGGTGTTTTACTGTTTGTAATGTGTGTTCAGCTCGTTGCTGTAGGTTTGCAACATTTGGACACTGTTATGTGTCACATTATAGGGATAAATGCACCAGATACCATACAGAGCATAGTTATACATGGGACGTTCCATTTTAAACTGTACAATTATTTAACAAGATGCCTAATAGAGGCATTCTGCACCTGTTTTACGCCCGTACATAAGTTATGCTTTGCCTAGTTTAGGTTAAGGTTCTGATTTCGACGGGTTTACACTCCTGTTTGGCAAGGAAGAAACAGGAGAACAATATCTGGTGTCAGAGGTCCTTTCGCAACACCTCATCAACCTTGGCAGAAGGCAAGCCAAAGTGCCCCTTCTACTTTGTGCACTTCGCTACAAAATAATATACAAAACCTAAAGTTGTTCATTACTGTGTACTCAATCAGAAGTTTTTTATAGTTGTGACAAAAATCTAAAAAATATTAAATCTATGCTTAGATGGTCCTGATTAAATTACTTACCCATGCAACAAGAGTTCTTTTCTGCCCAGAAACAAGTTGTTGAACTTGTTGATTGCCTTGAAGTGTACTTTATAGTGTTTAGTGTAAATTTGTGTTGTCATAAATATGCGCGTAAGCTCACTGCTTACCTCACACGTTGTAATTGCGTCTGTTGTCATGGGCTGATTTCGTTTTATCAAGGAAACAAGACTTCTACCTCTACCTTTGTGGACTGTAATTATGTTAAATGCATATTCCATTGTTGGCTTTGCTAAGCTGTTTATCTTAGAGTAATGTCTGGAAAAGATTTGTTCGTGACATTTATGTTTAAATGCTTAGTAAATTGTTCCAAATACCTCTCCCTCTTTCTAATGCAAAGGAGTGGCCTCAGGATGTCCAAAACCAATGGTGCAGAAAAACCAGCACTGCCAACAATGTCAGAGCAACCTCTTGTAGAACACACTGCTGTTTGGCCAGAAAACCATTATAATTATGCCCTCCCGCTTATTAAGCTGTAATAAGCAGAGTTTATAATTTGGCTTATTTGTTGATTCTTAAGTTTTATTTTTCTGATTTACAGAGCACTTCATGCTTGGATTTTAGTTCATGTTTGCATACTTCACACATAAGCTTTAATTAGTCATAATTTTCCATAGTAAAATCCTGATAAAAGACAGGATTTTACAATCAGCAATCTTCTCTTTAAAGGCAATCTCTACCTCAAATAAGAGTCAAAGGATTCATAATTCAGAAAGTTTTTGATAGATTATCAGATTTATATTTTATTTGTCCTTTTAATACCATTACCGTAACCTGTTAGTACATGTTGTCCGATTAAATTTGATTTGGCTGTTTGTCAATTCAACTTCTTATAATGTTCAGGTTGTTGAAATTGCACATATGCATAAACATTAATTTATCAACAAATCTGTAAATCAAGTCAAAGATTTTCAGGATTGTGAAAGTGCTTCTGAGTGTTCACAATACTGCACTGTAGTAACAAACACATGATAGTCCAGGGACAAAAGCTGAAACCTTTTATTCCACCAAGAAGAGAAATATCATTGTCTTCTGTTTTAGAGAGATGTCTTTTTTTGAACCCTCAGGTGGTTTTTATTCCAGTTTCTCTTGGTTCCCCTTGTCTTTGTGTTTCACCAAGTCATGAGCTCCCACACTGTTCACAGCAGCACACAAAGGTGCACTAATCCTCACTCTTCCTTCTCGCTCATGAGCTGCAATTATGTGATTAGTGTTGCAAACAAACAACACACACACACAAAGATTATTGGGGCTTGCAGTTATATTGTCCTAACCCTGAGAAGACATTCAATCTTAGGATAATAAACTCTCGGAGCATCAAAGTCTCATGTAACCAGTTATTTTCCAGCAAATGTTTGCCTTAAAAAAACGTACAGTGGGAAAGGGACTATGAACGAATGTGTCTGCGTTTTCCTGAGAAATTGTTCCTTATGAGAGAAAGACAGAAAGTCCCCCTCAGCCTGAGCATTGACCTTGAACTGGTTAAATCTATATAAGCTTATGAACTCTATAGAGTCTGTTTCATTCCCATGACTTGACCAAAGATATTTACCCACAATCCCACAGGGTCACAAAATGAGTTTGTTCCAGCTGCAGGGTGATACGTAACATACTCATCATGACTGTTCCTTTCATGTAAATCAGCAAATATTATCTGTATTGCTACCCACCTTCATAAACACATACAGTAACAAGAGAGACTATTCTTAACCCCCTGGGTTTAATTTAACAATGGTACAAATTTGGAGCACTAGCTGTTCTTGGAAGATTTGAGTTTTGCATTTCTTCAGAAAGCTGAGGTCAGACACTAATGCTGGATGTGAGTCTCTCCTCTCTTTCAAACTGGCTACCTCTACCTGATATAGACTGTGTACTATCTAGGATCTATTTGTGGCCAATCTTTTTCAAGTTGCCATAAAACCTCCAACAGTTCACTGTAAAATAATTCTTTGCAGAGAAATTTGGCGATTGGATTCTCACAGTCCCTAGAATCTGCTGGATTTCCCTGAGCTTTGGCAAGTGACCCATTCTTCCCAACTTTATATCATGGAGGAGATTAGAACAACTGAATTAAATTTTTTGGAGGGGTGATCTGATAGTTTAGTCATTGTAGTGCTTCTTTCAAAGTGGAAAAGTAAAAAAAAAATGTTATGCTTTTGAAACTGAAAAAAACTAAAGGATTTACAGCATATTATATATATATATATATATATATATATATATATATATATATATATATATATATATATATATATATATATATATACATATAAACAGATGAATCATAAGTTAATTTAATGACAAAATAGTTACAAAACATGATAAGATTGTCAGGCATCACCACTCCCCATGAAAGTTGCAAAATTTAAACACAGTCTTTCTTTCACATATCTTTCATCAGCCTACATACAGGCACCCCTTAGCCCCATGGTCATTCTGACAGTGTCAGAGTCACCATAGGGTCTTGGTTGCCTCAAAGACTAAGTTTCCTCTCCCCCATCGCTCAGTTTAGACGGCCGGTCAGTTCTTGAAGAGGTCCTGCTTGTCTCCAATAGTCTGAGTTACAAATTAAGGAAACCAGACAGATGCTGCTCAGTGGAACAGTGGGTAGTACTGCTGTTTTGCAGGAAGAAGGTTCGGGTTTGGTTCCAAGTCTGGGGTCTTTCTGGATGGAGTTTGCATGTTCCCCCTAAGCACTGTGTTCTCCCTGTGTACTCCGGTTTTCCCCCGTTTGGGGGAAGCGTGACGGAAAATGGATAGAAACCAGACATTGCTCTGGTATAAACTGTTAACTTTTAGAATATAGACAATAAACTCTTAATATTATTTCTAAGCCTATAGTGGCCTTTATTTGATCCTTTTTTAAAGTAGGAAATGGGATTAGAAAGAGGGGAAAGACATGCAGCCAATTTCACCAGGTCGGGAGTCAACCAAACAACGGCCACATCGAAGACCAAAGCCTGTACATTCTAAAATCCTAAATACTGTACATTCAGAAATTTATTTTGTTTGTGTCATAAATTAGTAATATTTTATAAATTTGGCAAAATCTCAAAATCACTGTGGTACCAGATAGTTGGTTAAGGTAGGATTCAAGCATAGAGAAAGAAGAAGCAAGTACAGACAAAGGAAAAGCAATCTAGCAGGGGGTCTTACAGAAATATTCTAATTAATAAAAAATTAAGATTCGACTAAGAAATTAATTTAAACAGGATTAACTAAAAAGAAAAAGAGGATACCAGAGATACTAAAGAAACCCCAAATGCCTGAGGGTAATAGAATTGTACTAAAAGAATGTGAAGCTACACATTCGAGCAAAACTCACAGTAAATTCAAGCACTCACTTTAGTCTTTAGAGCCATTGCTTTAAGTGCATCTCACTGGGCTGTGCATTAAAAACATAAAAATTATCGTATAAAACCTTTACATTTTGCAGGTGGAGTTATCTCATGGATATTTTGATTATCTGCAGTTGTTAGCTAATTCAACTCTTTAATTTAAAGATATCTTAGCAAACTATCATATTGTGGCATTTAATCTATAGTATAACTAAAGCTTTCTGTCTCCTGTAAACCCCTAATATCTGATCAATTCTTCTCCTAATGGTATAGAGGAGGATCTTTTATTTCTGGTTGGATCATCTAAATAAGTGCTCCTCCTAATTGTCAATCATTCTGGTGATATATTTACATAAGGCTGTTCTACATGTTAGCAATCTCTTCTGCGCATGCACACTTTCTGCCCCATATGTGTGGTGATCTACGGTTTCAGACAGTCATTGAAGCTCACGCTCACCTTTCTCAATGCAGTTCTGAGGGTCATAAGAGGGTCATAAGAGAAAAAGTGTCTATGAAGTATATGAGAAAGAAAGGCCTAAGAAGAGGCAGATATATCCCAGAATGCTCCGCGAGAGCTCTCCTCAAAGTATTATGGGATTTGCTGTCACAGCAGCCTGCTGTCGCCATAGGCTGTCGCTACCTGACAGCGGCGACTGATAACAAAGATGGCGCAGGCACTGCACAGTGAAGGAGGAGTTAAATGACCAGCGGGGCAAAAAGCAGTGATCATCTGTCCGAATTGTCAGTTAACTGAGTTTGCTTTAAAATCCACTATATAGTCCCCACTGTATGCGTACACAGTAAGCTTGTATGAGCCATGAGAACAGCTCATTTTAAACAGGGCGTGCATGAGAAGAAATGGACTTGTGTATGCTCTTGCACGTGCATTTTTTTTAAGTGGAGAGGGCGAGTCTTTAAAAAATCCTCCAAAATACCTTTAACTTAGTTGAAAGATCCAAACCAAGAAAGCAGGATTCTCACGTTGTTCTTTGAGGCATGTTTGCTCCATTTCCTGTGTCTGCTTAATGTCTGAAATGTGCATCCAGAACTAGGGCTGGGCTCCTGCAAAGGCATTAAAAGAAAAGTGGGAAATGCCAGAACTGGAGTGAAATGGGCTGTGACTGGAGGGAAAGTGACACACCTAACAATAAAAGTTAGGTGTTGGTTCTTATTCTGCAGGAAGTGAATCAGTGTTGGAGAGTATGATGCCGTTTGGTGACTTCACTGTGTAGATGTTGGCATCACTGGATGTGCTTTTCAACTGTCAGATGTAACTCATTTGAGGCTTCACATTTACTGCAATAAGTGAACCAATTCAGGTAAGATGAGGCCAAGAGTAATCAAGACTATGTTTTTTGCAAATGCATTAAGAATAGGCTAATTTTTGGCAAATGTTTGACCAGACAAATGATTGCATGTGATTTGTACCCTTTGCACATCTGCAGTGTCTTTCTTTTTTTTCAACAAGAAGATCTGTGATTAATAAGGAAAGAAAAGGGTTTCAAACTTGGGGAAAAAGGCCTTTGGATCTCTGACACATGGCTTGAAAAGCTAGTTATGCAGGAGTAACACAGTCATGGAAAGAGAGGAGAAGGAATAAAGATGAGGAAAGTAAAATACATCATTATGGCAGAAAGAAAAGTTGAAATAGAAGATTGGAGAGACTGAGTGAAAGATGGAGGAAGCAAAGTGGGATTATGCTCCCCTGGGAAAACCCTCACAAGGGAAAGGCCACAAACTTCCCAAACTCCTTCACACACTACAGTTCCTTTCCTGTCTACACTAATGTTGAGAAGCCAACATTTTAAGTAACACTTAACCCCCTTGGGAAGCATTTTCATCCTAAAAATACAGCTTCTGGTATTACTTTTTTCCGTTAATCTGTGCTATCCTCCCAAAACAAGAGTTTTACATAACAGCTTAGACTTCACACAATGCAGTGGGAGGTTTTCACAGCAGACAGAGCATAGAAAGTGAACAGAGGGCAGTATGCAGGGGTAGCAAAACCTCTGCTATCATTATCCAATATTTAGGGAAAAATTGAATGTTGTTCCCTGCCTGGGAATTGTAGATTGCACAATTTTCAAAAGATGAATGCATTATTTGAAGAATTTTAATTTGCTGCGATGCTCTGAAATGAGAGGGCCATTGGAAATAAATAAACTGATCTTCCTGGAGAATTTTTCCCTCACCGATAAAAAGTTATTTTTCCACTAAATTATCAGATAAGTCTACAAAACATAACAATCCAAAATATTCCTTATTCTAGATGGACAGTTTTGACCAAAAAAAATTACATTTTATGCTATGTTTTTATTTAGACATGTATAATTACTTTGATAATAGACACTATAGTATAGGCATGTTGTAAAGTGGAAGAAGCATGATATAGTTGTAAAATGTTTTACAAATACTAATATTAAATTGCCATATGCATTCATATACAACCCGTTTATTTTCAGACCCTACATAGAATCTAATCAACTTCTTTTTTGTTTTTCTATTGAAGTCATAATTAATAAATACACTCTATATGAGTGTTATCTAATTTCAGTAAAGATGCAGCCCTTTTGGGAAGAAAATTGTAGCAGTGTAAACAGTGTCATAAGGACAACATGGACAACAACATGCCATTTTTGGACTGTGCTGTTCAGAGGACAACAGGAGTGACGTTTACCAAAAAAATAACCTACACATACTCACATCACCCACTGGAACATAAACTTTCTGTTCTCAGAACTCCGAGGTACCAGGCTAACAATATTCCTTCAGTTGCAGAGAGGAAACAAACAAGTGGTTATCCAAACTGACCATTTTTGAAGTGGGCCAAGGAAACTAACAGGGAGAACAACACTGCACAGAGGAGGAAACAGAGAGACACAAAAACATTGTAATTCCTTATTTCAATAACATACCAGTGAATTTTATAATTAAAAATACATTCAAACCAAAACTGGTTCATACTGTGGCCCAGTGCAGCGAAGACTGTTTGGGCTCCTATATTGGAGAAATCAAACAACAACTTACAACAACTTTTTGGACAGTAACTCTGGGAAAGATTCAGTTGTATATTTGCACCTCAAGAAAAAAAGGAAACACAATTGAAAGAAAATGTTCAAAATGTTTGGACACAGAGGACAGATGGTTTCAAAGAGGGGCGGGGGAATCCATATTTGCGAGAAGAGGAAAAACTTCACTGAACAGTGGGAGAGGATTCTGGTTTCAGCTTCCATCATTTACAAATCAATCATGGAACTCAATCCAAATAAATTACGTAAGCGCTCCTCTAATGATTGAAATGTCCACTTAGATAGCCCATACAAAACAAAACACCCCAACAACTCAGATGGACCACGGTCATTGATTTGTATCTAACTTGTAATGTGCTGAGGAGGATAGACCTCCATGCTGCATAAAACATCATCACTCCATCAGCAGATCGCCCTGGTGCGAGCCGACGGAATCGACAAAAACGTCCTCAGAAAAAATCAGCAAAAGTCCGCATTCCTCCAGGTTAAGACTGTTATATGGTTGCTATGGTCAGAAGGACTGAGAATTTACACAGGGATGTTATAGATTAGTAAACATCTGATGGAGATCTGGTAAACCCATGTTTGAAAGAGGTTTGAATGAGGTGAAATAACAGCTAAGGAGAAAATAATATTAATAGTTAATAGAGTTAAATCAATCAAAAAGCTGCCGAAAGGCCTGTAGTAACTCTGGAGGCCTTTTTCAGTGAAACATGTTCAAAAGGAAAAAAATGTTTTGGAGAGCCATTTATTTAAACTAAAACACAGCAGAAATTAACCAGTTTTATATTGAACTATTATTATCAAATAAAAGATGATGCTTCTTATGGGATCTTTCAGATTTTGGTGGATTTTTCTTTCTCTGCATTAAAACACGACTTTCCCAGTAAAACTGCTGAGAGCAGGATTTTAGGCCCCTCACTTCTTTTGCCCACACTTTTTATTATCATGACATTTATGTCATTATTTCATAAAAAGAAAAGTCTAAAACTTTTTAGAAAACTAATTTGATTTGATCTGAGATGCAACAGAGTTGTTGGCTTTTTCTTGGTTTCCGGCATCTTTTAACTGTTTTTCAAATAAATGCTGACTATGCTGCTATAATCTTGACAAAAGGTTGATTCCAGGCCATGGACTAAGCCCCAGTTGCTCAGAAAAATGTTAGAACTGAGATGGTACTGTTCTGATTCCAATTCCTATATTGAAGGGGGAAAAAAGCAGAGTTACTGTCAAAGATTAATGTTTGAGTTTAGGGAACAACAAGTTTCAACAAAAGGGGCTAAAGTGGAATTAGGGCTACAAATCACTGGCAAAATCTAACTCGACCCCCCCATTCCCTGTAAACAAAGGGAGGAAGTGGCGCTGTGTGACTGGTTTGCAGTGACTTCCTGTTTGTGATTATGTGTCCAAAAACAGAACCAGGGTCTCTGGACCTCCCACGACACTCCACTCGAGGCCAGACTGCCACTGACCCACTGCGTCTGGTTGTCGTCGCATTGTGCTCGGTAACCGGGGCGCCACAATACTGGGAAGCAGCTGCAGCAAACTAAAAAGTTGCTGTGTGGCATTTAAAGAAAAAACACTTTACTAGTTTAATGCTAATAAACAAAAGAGGCTCATAGAACAGGCAGAGTCAGTCAGTGTGGCTTTTTATTGTGTTCATGTTGGATCAATTATACAAAAAATATAGAGAAAATCCCTCATGAGTACAAGAACAGCACTGACTTAATCCATCCTACTACTAACCTTTTGTTTTCCTAATTAATATAATTCTAAAAATTAAATAAACACATCATCAAACAATATAAAGAGGTAGTACAATGCTAAGAGATAAACTTTAATGCATAGATAACATTGAGGAAGTAAAAAAAAAAAAGCCCCTCAAAATGAATGTAAGTAAACAGATTTGAAATAAAAAGACTTCTCAAAAACTATATTGAATTATAAGAGAAAAACAAAAATTAAGCATTAATACCATTCCATCTTGGAGGAACAAAAAGATTTTTGCAGAAGTGCAATAGAAACTCAAGGTCGAAGACACACAGAGGTTGAAATAAACAGAGGAATTCTTAGAGAAAGGGAAAAGGTGTTGAAATAGATACATTTTGTCAGACATTAGACGTGTCCTGCGTGTTCTCTGCCTCTCGACCAATGATTATTAGAGATAACAGGGTATGTAGGCTGAAAGGCAGGTATAGAGAATAACTGATGCATAATTTCAGTTCTATATGCAAACTGTGTGAAAAGCAACATTAAAACATTCGTTAATCATTTTAAGGCTGTTTTCTCAGCTAGACAATTGAGGTTCAGGGCTTACCTGGAGAAATCAAGCTGCATAATTTGATTTTTTTCCCCAAACTTTCCCAACAAAACCCATTTACTCTCAGACGATCTGCTTCCCATAGCCTTGTGACTGCAGGAAAACAGGAGCCAGGGACCCTCGCCTGTGTTTCCTCACATTGGGAAACTTAATCTACAATTCTGCTTTAAAGTCATTATCAGTCGCTAATAAGAACAATACAGCAACACCAGGATACATTAATCCCCGTTTGAAACACTAAGGAAATAATACAACTGCAATACAATGGCCAATTTTCCTCCCTGGGTTTTGTTTTGGGCACCGTGCATGGAAGAACTGTCCGTGCTGGATGTGAAGTGAGTTTTGTCAAAGGTGTGACCCTGAACATGGCACCTTGGTCTAGTGGGAAAGAGGAAACAAAAAAAAAATAAGCTTGTCCACATTCCCCCAAGGTATTGTCTTCCAAACCCATTCCTGATATTGAAGTCCTTATTGGATGACTGCATTTACCAGTTACCAGCTACCCCACGGTTTCACACACACTCATTAAAAGAATTACCAAGTAAGCTTTGCTGGATCTACATAAACGATGGGTAAAATATTCTACGGTTGAAACATTAATATCAACTTAGAGTAATGCATTTCCTCAGCATTTCAAATGCTGTTTCCCAATGAAACCTCCCATGCCATTTTTGTGTCCCTATCAATGAAACGTATCACTAGTAAAAGACCAGAAACGTATTTTACTTCTTTTCTAAGAGCTTTGAGCTCAACAGAACCAAATCAGAACCAAAATCTCTAAGGGATGTGGAAGTGGCGGAGGTTAATAGTTTTTTCCAGTAATAGACTTTTAATTGCCAGTAAAAGTATGAGCAGTAAACACGACTGTATAATTATAGAAACTTGGTTACTGTCATTTTATGGAACACAAACAAATCCACAATGTTCCCAATAAAGTAACAAAAAGCATTGGAGTCTGATTAATCTGGGAAACTGAAAGAACACTAGAAAATGTCATGAAACAGGACAGACTGACCCAGTATTCAAGGAGAGACTGTCAATAGGAAAGTTCAAAACGTTTATTAGATGAAAAACAAAACTAAAGTGAAGCTGCTAGGATCTGCTTGCGGATGCTGCAGAAGGGGGGCGGGGCACTGTCCAATCTCAGACACTCTGGTGGGAGAAACACAGGTAAGTGACCACGATCATCTGACAGAAGATGATGATCTCTTACCTGGTTTAAAAGTACAGTCCATAACCCTTAAAGGGGCGCAAACTCTTAGTAATACTGCTGTCTGCTGTCTTAATAATACATTTCTGTAAGATTTCAACTTCTGGCCAACATAGTTCACTTTATTACTGGAGCAATTCATCTTCTCTAAAATTGTAATAAATTTTCTTTATCCTCGGTAATTAAAAATGTCTCACAGCATAATGGCTGCGACCAACTGTTAATTCATTCTCCTCAAAGTGACAACTCTAATAGATTTATGTGAAATTCTGGTAGATTAGTATCAGTAGGAGTTTCTTTAGCTGTAATAGACCATAAATAGATAAATCTTTGATGTTAGTGTATGTTGCTGTTTTGACATTCTTTAGCACAGGACTGAACCCAATCAGAGGACCCTCACATCCGGGAGAGTTAACTAGAATTAACACACAAGCTGTTCAGCAAAGCAGGCAGCAACACAATCCACAACATTGTCTTTTCATAATGTCCACTAATATATCACTGTATCTCATGGATAGGAATATTGTCTATTATGAGTTGTTAAAAATGCTGATTTATTTATTTATATTTCTACAATCTCATGGTAATATGACATCTTTCTTCTACAGATATGTTTACACAGCCTAATTTCATAATATACAGATTGGCCCTTTGATTGGCCAAAATTTCAATAATAGTCTTCTAAGCAGTAATAAGAAGTTCCTCATTTTATTCCTGCATCTCAGTTTGGCATGTAGGTCATTGCAAATGTTGTGCCTTATAAAAACAATCCTGTGCTCCATCAGCGTTGCTGCTGGCTGTCATGATGGGTTCACTGAAAGCGATCCAAGAATGCAGAACACCACTGACGGACACAAGGATGAAAGTTTAACAGTTTTATTTTGCACAAACACACTGAATATTCTGGTTCAGGTTCGGGGCCTGGATTCTGGTTCACCGGAGTCTGTGTGAGAGACAGTTCAGTTAGCGTTGCCAACAGAGGTTTGACTTCCAGAAGTCTACTGATTGTACCTTGAGGGTTCTTGAGGTTAGCTTTGGGAGAGTCACTGTTGGTTCTGGAGAAGAGTTTATCAGCAGAGTCCGTAGCTGCTTCAGCGTCTCACGTTTACTTAGAACAGACCTTGGCTTTGGGTTACCCAGCTCAAGTCCAGAGCTGCTTGGAGGTTCTCTGTGAATCTTCGGGTTTGGCTCAGAGGGTCGGCTCGGCAGGTTAGCTCTTCCAGAGCTTTCACAGAGGAGGCACAGGTTTCCTGGAAAACAGACACTGGGGTTAGAATCCAAGCTGGATTCAAAAGTCATGGATTTACACTGAGGATCTAGGCTTAAGCGCTGACCAACTGGAACAACACTGCGGCGTTGAGGCAAGGTCTGAAGACAGCTTAAGTAGTGGATCCTCTGATGATCTAGACGAGCTGCAGCTGTGCCGGAGGCTGCCTCAGAGGATCCACGGCGGACACTGCTGGAGAAAGGTGGAATTTCTCCAGCTCCCAACACTGGCATTTTGATGTTCTCTGGGAAAATCCATTTTTGTCATGATCACTAGCCTGATAGCTCACCTGATTACTCATTTCAGTCACCTGAGTAGCTCCGCCTGGTTATCAATTATCTCTCAACGTCTCCACCTGCTGCTTTATATATGGCTCAGGCCAGCTATCATTGGCGTTGTATTTAAGTTTGAGTTAGGGGCCAAATTTTGTTTTTATTTCCTTTATTTAACTAGGTAAACCCCGTTGAGATCTGGATCTCATTTTCAAGGGGGACCTGGGCAGAGATCTCGTTCTCAGAGGCCAGTGGTAAGAGAGGTTTTTAGTGTTGTCTTAGTGTTTTCTGATCATATCCTGTGTCTTATCCACTGAGCGTGCCCTGCTCCTGCCTTGGCTCACTGGAGGGAGCCAGTTTAATGTACCATAGTTTCCCTGATATCATGCCTTGTTCTGCCTCTCAACTGCTGGGCTTGCCTTTTCCCATCTGAACGTTCTGCCAGATCTCTCTGTTGAACTCTTGGAACCCTGAACATGCCTGAACTCTTTGTGGATTCCTGGAAACATGGATTCCTGTTACTGTTCTGATCAGAACCCCTTACCGGGCTATGGACTCCTGGAACTCAGAACTGTCCTGTTTTGAATTGTTTCCCTGACCTGGCTTGGACTTCTACCTGTTCACTGGGGCTGCTGCACCTGGTTTCACTCTGGGCGGTGTCCGCCGCATCTCGTTGGCTGGCTGGATCCTCGCAAATCCATCGCTCTGAGAAGATGGACTGAACTGTTAAACCAGATAAGTGACTCTCATGGATAATCATCTTCCATCAGATTATTATGGTCACTTACCCATTTTTCTCCCTAACAAGAGTTGCCAGTGACGGGTGGTGCAATGCCTCCCCCCGCAGCCGCTGCAGATCCGCAGTGTTTTGTTTTTTAATAATAACGTTGAGTCTTCCAAATGTCTGTCTCACCTTAAATATTGGGTCTTAAGTTCTGAGCTTCATGACAATTTTAGCCCAGTAAATCTATCCTGAAAAGAGAGTCATCGCTTGGCAACTATCATGTCATATCATTTTCTAATAAAATTTTTAGTGAGTCAATTATATATTTACAATTTAAGACATTTCTCTTTTCATCCACAATCAGGCATGGTGACATGGATAGATAGTTATCACCTTTCAAGAGCTTGAATGGACTGCTGCATCTTTGAGAAGTGTTCTTGGTCAAGCTCGATTGAAATAAATGCTGGATTTGCATCATTGGTCACAAAATCTTCAGAGTCCTGGTAACCACCTAAGTATTTGATTCAGATGTGTTTGAGCAGGAACAAATCTAAAAGTGTAAAGAGACCAACCCTTAAGTACTGGAGTAGCGCATTGCTAATTAGTTATTGCAGTGCCCTTCCATTATGAACTTGGGGAAAAGTTTTATTTCTATATAGGCCTATATCATAGAATTTTTAAAAAAGACGAAAGGTTGATGTTTTCCAAGCAGTCTCGTGACATTTGTGATTTTAGCTCGGGAGACTGAAGGGAGAAAATGAATGGTCAGTAATAAAGCATGACAGAGAAGCAACTGCAGAAGTCTGGTAGGGACAGTCCTCAGCCCACTAGTTTGCAAACCAAGGATTTGCAAGTAAACACAACGTTTTCACAGAAGATTTACTTACTTTCCTTAATTTTATTTTATGAAAAAGAAATAGGGAGTATTTTCCAAATGTACCATTTATTATCCAAGCCTAAGTTTTACTTTTTCCACGTTCAACAGCAATAAAGAAATGTCCACGGTGTTTATTCGTGCACGTTGTGGAACATTTACTGTAAGCCCAACTGACTTGCATGGATATGAGAGGCGTGAACATGTCCAGACCCGTCCTTTTATATGCCACATCTGCCGCTTCAGGCAGCAAGAAGGCGGCCACCCACACTCCCCTCAAACAGAGGGCCATTTATGCAAAGCAGTATTAACTTTTATACTCTTGGCATTAACAGTGAATTCATGTCTGCATTCTGTCCAGCCAGTTGAAATTATGTCGCCAGCAGCTGTCATAGCCTAAATGTTCCAATGCAACCATGAATCCTCTCAATAAAATGAACAATTGTTTTTTGTATTTTAGCATAACACTTTTTTAACACTAAAAAGACCCACACGTGATTTTGTAAGGGTGTGCGGGGACATGCAATCATGTTCAGTGAATAAAAATATAATGGAAAAGTTTGTTTATGTTGCCCTGTTCAAAAGGTGAATCACAGATCAATTACAGAGAGGGATTTTTCAAAGGGCTAGTTTTTCCCTACAGCTAATTAAATCTTATATTTAATGAAAAAAAAATTAGAATTACAGACTAGATCAGTACATTTTTAGCTCAGGAAAGGCACAATAAAAGTATGTTTAATACCTAAAGATTGCTATTGCCAAATTGTGTCAAGGCTCAGAACAGAGGACCCAGTATTCAAGACAGACAGACAGTCAGAAATTTTATAAAATTTTTTATTTTAAAAACGACAAATTTGCATTTAACAGATAGGGCCAGTAAGGCTGAACCTCTGCAGAAAAAAACATAGGTTAGCAACCACTCTATCTGGCAGAAGATGATGATGAACTCGTAAATCACTAACCTGGTCTCAAAGTTCAGTCTTTGCCCAGAGGACGAGGCAGGATCCTACCTGGTTGGCAGCCATCAAGACGCGGCGAGCACCGTCCAGAGAGTTCCAGATACTGAAGTCCCAGAGAACGGAGAACAAGCAGAGGTACAGATTCGAGCAAATGAAGGAAGATGGGATAGTCCAGAGGGCGAAACCAAAGCCGATGACGAGGACGTGCTCAGGATTCAGAACCAGGGGATTAGAAGTACAAAGAGGTTCCGAAGGGAAATCAAGAACGGTGTTGGGGAAACATTTCCAAGTTCTATTAACAGGCAGAATCCAGCAGATCAAAACGCAGAGCAGGTCAGGATTAGGCAATCAGTAACACTTAGGTATGCTAGAAAAACTCCCCCCACAGGCTCAAATTTGGCATTGATTACTGGTAGAAGGCTGGTTAAATAGAACCAGGAACAGGTTTAGTTAGGCAGATGAATGAAATGAATAATCCAGCCAGTCAAGATCATGACAAATTTGACTTGTAATCTAACAAATAAGCTTCATGTTATTATCTATTGGATACAAAAATTTCAATTCAAGGGCAAAGATCCAAATTTGTCTCATAGGCTAGACGTACAGTATGTTGGTTCCAAAAAGGTTTGAATGGTGGTCTTATTTAACAAGTTGTGTATGGAGACAGCTTGGCCTAAAACAGTATTACCTTGCACAAATGTAATGAAATGATCAAAGCAATACCTGGAGCTAAAATCACACTACTGCTGTTTGGTAACTGAGCTTTTAATGGAGTTGGTGAGTAGGTTAGAAGTGTTGCCACCTGTTGTCACTTGTTGATGCCCCCGTCAGACATCCCAAGTCTCCCGGATATAGATAGCTGTTCACAGATGTCCACAAGTTGGATAAATGATTCGGAATTATAGATTATCGAAGGTGGTGTTTTTTCAATGCGAGTGAGAGTGTGCAGGCAATGTAATAATTCGTGCATCATGTGTGGATTAGAACAACTTCGATTGCACTGGCACAACAACAGAGAAAATGTCATACAGTAAATCCATACATAAAAATTAGAGACAAAATGCTTTAGGACTGGCATATGGATCATGAAGCTTGTCACACGATTACATGTGGATCAGGATGCAGGGCACAGCATCATCAGTCAGATTATGGTGTACCTCTTTCAAATTGTACCCAAAACTAAACAGATGCTCGTTTGTTTGATTCTGTTCATGGTAATAAGGTGTAATGGGTCCTTCCATCTGTGCTTTACCATTCTGAGGGAAAGACCACAACCCCCAGATCAACACAATGAGAAGGAAATCAAAACAAATCCTGTTTACTCTCCACATGACAATGTGATGCAATAAACACATTTCCCCCATTTTCCCACAGCAAACAGAGGCACAATGGTGAGATCTGTTAGTATTATACAGCATTTGTAAAGCATGTAAAGGTAAAGACTAAGTCTCAGCTTTATGACTAGCATCAAATTTTCATACTTTATTACAATTTAATGCTGCTGCATGGTGCCATTAGAGGCAACAATGGTTCAGGCTGGAAATAATAACCAGTGCACAAAGTATTATCAATGATTTGACATAATATCACTAAATGACCCTGATAAACAGCTCAGCTTGGCTTTAGGTCAAACTCAGTGGGAAATGTTGAACACATCGCCTGGGACCACACACCATCTGTCTATTTTTGCTATTATGATGAAAACATTTTAAATATATTATTTGTAAGCTTAACTCGTGTGCTTATTTGAACTAAGCAAATCTGATTATACTCTTCATGTGTCAAAGACAGCCAGACTCGTTAATCTGCATAATAATAATAGTTGTGTTAAATGCTTTTGTAATTGCCTTCTGTGTAATTTTCTCCTCCTTGTGTTCTTCTCCCCATCCATCCATCCATCCATCCATCCATCCATCCATCCATCCATCCATCCATCCATCCATCCATCCATCCATCCATCCATCCATCCATCCATCCATCCAGCCTATTAAAGGCGTTTCCTCTCCTTGTTCACGCTCTGTTTAAAAGTTATGGTTTGCTTCGCTCATACAAGCTTACTTTCCAAAAAAGATTTGCAATTTTTCCACCATGTCAGACTCACCACAGCAAGTGAAAATGGGGACGAGCACGTAGGACGGCCTTATGTAAACATATCAGCAGAATAAATGGCAATTAGGGGCACCGCTTATTTTGATGATCCACCTGGAAAAAGAACATTGTCCACTATACCTTTAAGAAGACGTCCCCCCTGTGCAAAATAATACTCAAGTCTCATTTGTATGGGTGATACAGTGTCACACAAAGTTTCGCTTAGAGACACATTTAACAAAATAACTACATGACTTTTAGTCATTGCTAGAGCTTTAGTCGGAATATTTTTTATCAGTCAAATAACGGCATCTTTATTGGGACATACATTTTCAGTTTTCTTCTGTCAGCTGCACTTCTCATCAGCTGATCATTTCCCTGCCTCATCATCATTCTGCCACACCAAACCAAACTCTGCATCCTCGCTGCATCTAAGGAGAAGTGCCATAGCTGCAGTGGTAGCTGGTAGCTCTGACCTTCATCCTATCATATGTCCTGTATACAGTACACTCATACACGAAATATTTACAGGGCATCCGGAGAGGAATCACAATGTTGCTTTTTTTTTCAATTTTATTTATGTTCCAGCTTTATTCCATATTTGTATTGGATTAATCTTTTTCATCCGAATTCTGCTCCTGACAATTCTAATAAAACTAAGAAATAACATGCTATTGGAGTGTGGCTTAGGAAAAAACATCTCTCTGTGGAGGCTTATTTTTACTAATGAAGGTTGTGTCCAGAATGTGTGGAGTCTGCAGAGATGTTATCTGCCCCCTTAACCCTTCCTTGACCCATAGAGGTCCTGGAGGGTGAAAGTCAGAACCAGTGATAATTTCTGAGTATCTACTAATTGATATTTTTAGCTTTTTCTGTAAAATCACATGATAATTAAGTAGCAACTTGGCTAGGTTTATTTGATTTCCCATGTAAGAAGGCACACTTGAACAAATCAGCGCAGTGACTACAGAGTTTATATCAAACAGATGTAGTCTGCACTAGAAGATTTCTCCAACAAATTGTAATGTACATTTATCAGCGTTACTGGTCTAATGACTTTTACCTGTGTGAGTCTCCTCAGTCTCTGTTCACACACCACCTGATGGGAATGTGCTCCTGCTTCTGCTGACTCTGTAAACCTGCTGATTGAAACTTATTTTCGACGCTGTCAGCATGCATTTATCAGTGCTAAAGATCCTGACTGCTGATAAGTTGCCTTCCCAACACTTGTCAGAATGCATGAGAGAGATTTAAAGAAATGTGTTCAAACAAAAGATTGTGTTGATGAGAGGTGGATTCAAATTCAGTGAAGATTTGTTTACTGAACCTATATGCTCAGATAAACTCTGCTTCCTTTTTGTTATGTTGGTACTTTTTATTGGAGGAATAAGCAAGAGCATTTACTGATTAAAGTTCCAACCCATATAATGGTTGGGTGAACATTATAGGCAGATGAAAAAAAATATCCATAATTAATAGATAAGTCAGTGAGTGTATTTTATTTGTAGGACATTTTTCACAACAATAACAAAATGGTTAATTAAGATAAATAAAATATTTTTAAAAATCTAAACCACAAAAAAATTAAATAATACATGACTGTAATTTTCTACACATTTTAGGGAGAAGTAAAAGGGCAGCAGGAACTTTTAAGAGCTTCATGAAAAACAATAACAACTGACAATTTCGTAATTTTTTTCTTTTACATTAAGCTATATAAAGTTGCATTAAATATTAATCAGAGCTTCTGTTTTTTGTCTTTATAGCTACATTCAAATGCAACAGTAAACGTGTTAATAGAGGAAGGAGTCAGGGCGAAATGAATATTTAGTTAGTTTGGTATAAACTTAGAAATGTACTGTATCAAAAATATTCTTGAAGTTTGAAAATTTCCTGTGGAGCATTGAACTAATATTTAGTGGTACAACCACTGGGTTTGCTTCACATCTGTGTTTCATGGAGTCAACCAACTTCTGACACCTGTGAACTGATATTCCAGCCCAGGATCACTGGGTCACATTCCAAAGTTCCTCTGCATTCTTGGTTTGCCTTAGAAATAACATTTTGGGCTCATCCACTTTTTTTTTTTGTTGGAAAAAGTTCGACTAAACATCCTGGCTACTCTGTAGTACTATAATATAAATGTTTTAGGGCTGGAAAGTTGACAGTTCAGTTACTTATGTTTGGGGTCGCTGCCTTGTTAAAACCACCAACTTTAAGAGGGATTCCTCTTTGGCACAGGGAAATTTGATCTGTTACAATATTTTAATGTTTTTAAACTGATCCTTTTTTCCCTGCGGCACAACATAGCTGGAAACATGCGTTACTTCAGTGTGGCTTGAACTCACTGTCTGCGGTTTATTGACAAATTATCTGAGGACCTGGACACCGAAAGGAATCATTATTCATTTATCAGCCCGCAAAAAATTGTGTTGTTCCTTAATTAGAAATGTTCTCTTACTTACTAAAATCTCTTCAATAATTAGACTTGTTACAGTTTTTTTTAACTCTCCTCTGCATCTTTTAATAGTTACAGTGTTAACAGTTCGGTCAAGTCTAATCTTCTCGGTTGAATCAAGGGTCGTATTCATATGGAGCAGCCATGAAACCAACATTTCTTATCTGCTTCCAGACTGGTTAAGTTTAAAGCCATCCCTTGCAGCTGATCTGTCTGGATATCCTCGTGCACTGCATATCCCTTACTACATGCAGTGACACAAAAACACCAACAATGGTGGACTACAGAAGTGTGGTGGCTTTTCAGTTGAGTTTGGATTTTATAACAAAACATTCATTGTTGCTTCCTGTTCCACAAAAAAGAACAAAAACAAAACTTTTTTCCTCTGCTGCCCTTATTGTTTCTACCCCTCTCCTTTTTGTTGGTTCTTTACTTCTGTTGCCCACCACTCAATGGCATGATACAAGTACTACAACTCCTAATAAGTTCAAATTCAATTTTATTTATAAAACACCTAATAACTATTAACTTAAAAAATGTGCATGCCTGTATATTTTGGTTATCTATTCTTTTTTTGTGACAGCACGGTACTTATATTCAAAGCTTATTTTTGGTCTTACTTTACCTTACTTGCATTTGTGTTTTTAACTTTTTTTAAACTTTTCTTCAATCATTTTTCATTTTTTTTAACGTCTATACGTGTGGGACCCTTTTACTATAACACCTGTCACTTTGCCGCTGTTACACCGTGATTTTCCCATTGTGATACTACAATTTTCTTTTCTATTCTATTCTATTCTATTCTATTCTATTCTATTCTATTCTATTCTATTCTATTCTATTCTAAACAAGAAAAAGCTATAACATGACAGAGGAAAAACAAACCCAAACAACTTAAGAATGTGACACAGCTATCCCAAATGTACCTTTTGTGATATATATATATATATATATATATATATATATATATATATACACTATATTGCCAAAAGTATTTGCTCACCTGCCTTGACTCACATATGAGCTTAAGTGACATCCCGTTCCTAATCCATAGGGTTCAATATGACTTCGGTCCACCCTTTGCAGCTAGAACAGCTTCAACTCTTCTGGGAAGGCTGTCCACAAGGTTTAGGAGTGTGTTTATGGGAATTTTTGACCATTCTTCCAGAAGCGCATTTGTGAGGTTGCACACTGATGTTGGACGAGAAGGCCTGGCTCTCAGTCTCCGCTCTAATTCATCCCAAAGGTGTTCTATCGGGTTGAGGTCAGGACTCTGTGCAGGCCAGTCAAGTTCATCCACACCAGACTCTGTCATCCATGTCTTTATGGACCTTGCTTTGTGCACTGGTGCACAGTCATGTTGGAAGAGGAAGGGGCCAGCTCCAAACTGTTCCCACAAAGTTGGGAGCATGGAATTGTCCAAAATGTCTTGGTATGCTGAAGCATTCAGAGTTCCTTTCACTGGAACTAAGGGGCCAAGCCCAGCTCCTGAAAAACAACCTCACACCATAATCCCCCCTCCACCAAACTTTACACTTGGCACAATGCAGTCAGACAAGTACCGTTCTCCTGGCAACCGCCAAACCCAGACCCGTCCATCAGATTGCCAGATGGAGAAGCGCGATTCGTCACTCCAGAGAACGCGTCTCCACTGCTCTAGAGTCCAGTGGCGGCGTGCTTTACACCACCGCATCCGACGCTTTGCATTGCACTTGGTGATGTATGGCTTGGATGCAGCTGCTCGACCATGGAAACCCATTCCATGAAGCTCTCTGCGCACTGTTCTTGAGCTAATCTGAAGGCCACATGAAGTTTGGAGGTCTGTAGTGATTGACTCTGCAGAAAGTTGGCGACCTCTTCGCACTATGCGCGTCAGCATCCGCTGACCCCGCTCCGTCAGTTTACGTGGCCTACCACTTCGTGGCTGAGTTGCTGTCGTTCCCAAACACTTCCATTTTCTTATAATACAGCTGACAGTTGACTGTGGAATATTTAGGAGCGAGGAAATTTCACGACTGGATTTGTTGCACAGGTGGCATCCTATCACAGTTCCACGCTGGAATTCACTGAGCTCCTGAGAGCGACCCATTCTTTCACAAATGTTTGTAAAAACAGTCTGCATGCCTAGGTGCTTGAATTTATACACCTGTGGCCATGGAAGTGATTGGAACACCTGATTCCAATAATTTGGATGGGTGAGCAAATACTTTTGGCAATATAGTGTATATATATATATATATTTATTTTTCTTTTTTACAAAAAAACAGCTTTCAATGGCATTTATCTGCCTAAAAAAACGTAGTTGCCAATATTATTCTAAAATATAAGAAAACAAATGTATAGCTTCTGCCTTGTTTGATCACCTTGGCAGTGGCGGAGCAAGATGGGGGGCCAGGCGTGGCCATGGCCACCCTTAAGCAATCGTTACCCTGCCATTTTTCC
Organism: Cyprinodon tularosa; assembly: GCF_016077235.1. Taxonomy (NCBI): domain Eukaryota; kingdom Metazoa; phylum Chordata; class Actinopteri; order Cyprinodontiformes; family Cyprinodontidae; genus Cyprinodon; species Cyprinodon tularosa. Next base: position 1,157,873 of record NW_024037916.1, read on the forward strand.
CCTCTAATACAGATGGTGGCAGCAGTAATACTCTCAAGTGGAATAATCAAAACATTACATTTTTTTTGTAGTTAATTATACACATCAATATACTTACATCAAAGATGATAAATACAAAATTTATGCTCTTTTCAGAACTAGATTTTGTGTTATATGGGGTAAAGAGAAAATGATGTGTCTGTGCAAGTCATCTTGGAGTCTTCAGTGAAATCATAGAAAAATAACAATTTATATAACAATAATAATCAATTTATGTAGATATTAGTGCTTGTAAATTTTATGCAGAATGTTTATTGATACAAGTAGGTAAGTAATGACAATGGAAAAGATTTACTCCCCCGAGACCTCAAAACTGAAAGAGTTTTATATACCATACGTTTTATCTAGAAATTACGGATGCTTAAATATTAACAATGGCGTAACTATCGGTAAGCAGAGTAAGCAGTTGCTTATGGGCCCCCGACCTCTTAAGGAGCCCCGTTGCTGACACCTGGTTGGGCCCCTACGCATGTCGCTTTGCAGATGTAATGTTGCGAGAAATTCCTCTTACACCCACCTGATACTAGGTTAAATGACTGGACCATATTTATACCCAAACATATGGCAGATTTCAGCATGATTGTGAGCCGTTTAAACACGACACCAACAGCAAAGCAGACAGTGGTACTTATAATTACTATGTTAACAACTGTGTGTAGTTCATTAGACAGTTGGTAAAAAATACACTCATATAATATGTTTCAAACCACCATAAAGATCTTAAAAAAACAATGTATTCAAGTATTTTATTTTTTACAATACGACTTGGAATTATGGGTAACCCAGAGCGTAGATCAAAACCGTAACCGTTACGTACAATGTGTTAGCGACAATGGATACCAAAAAAAGGTACGTAAGCGGATTCCAGAAAAGAAAAAGCAAAGAAAAGCTGCTGGAAGAACAGAAAAAACTTCCCAAAATAAACATGTTCTTTCAAAGAACCAAAGAGGGAGAGGTGGACGTTGTTGCCGAAGTAAGTAAAGATTGCGACCAGGAGATGAATGGAGATAGCTTGGGTGAGGAGGAGGCGGTGAAACTCAAGGTAACTCATTTTACAGCACAATACACAAAATGATATCCATGTCTAGTGAAGGTGAAGAATGATGAAATGATGAAGTGCAGTGTATTCTCATTATGAGTTCGTATGAAATCGTACGAAAAGTTATGCACCTTAATTTCATACGTTTTGGACGTTTTCTTCGTCGTATGCGCATGCACATCTTACACAACATTCAAGAACATAGAATTTAAAATACAATTAGCCCTAACCCTGACCCTAACCCTAAGATATAAAACAGCAAGCAACGTAGTTAGAGACATGAATAAGTGATTATTGCACTGTTTTTGCCAGTTTTACGTCCGTCCGCGGATCTGCTTTTTTTGTCTGTCTGCCTGCGCATGCGCACTGATCTGGTTTTTTGAAATGTATGAAATAGTGTGCATAACTTTTCGTACGATTTCATACGAACTGATAATGAGAATATGTTGTGAAGTGTGTATGTGTGTGCAAATTTCGGGTCGGTTGTCTACAGCATGTTGCTTACGGGCCTATTGTTGTGTCTAACGCTATTGAATATATGCGTCTATTTGTTAGCAAAGGCTGTATGAAAGTATAGTTTGTCTTTATTTAGAAAATGTGGATGTTTTGTTCCTTAATTTTCCAGTTGGAACAGTGTAGATTGACCCTGAGGTTCTGGTGCCTATCCATTTTCGTCAACCCTTATAACAAATTTCTGGCTACGCCTCTGCACCTTGGGACAATAAAGGTATTTCTAATGTGAAACTAAACTTTTTTAAAACTTTATTGGATATTAAAATCCTGTGAGAAGGTGATGTTTTAACGCTTTTATTCAGAATATTGGATAAGCTTGCAGCTCAGTTTCAAATATCCTGAGGAGAACCTTTGGGGCTGATGTTCCACAAGTGTGAGCTAATTAACCATTTACTAGGTGGGAAAACCGCTGGGGGACAGAAAAACAAACTCCCTGCTATCTCTCCATCAAGCTGCACAGCTTATGCCTGTCTGGGGAACAACTATGTGACTATGGAAGAAAAACGCCCCTTCAGAGCGCAGCGCAGCGCAGCGGATGGAGACTTGCGTCCCTCCAATCATTTCCCAGTCTGGTCCTGAAGTGACGACGTCTCATGCCCGGAGTCCGCTTCACTTCTGCTAAACTCTGTGGATCTACTCTTGGATGAACTGAAACAGGCAGCCTTTTTTCCTTAACAAGGAAGACATAATATCGGATCTATGAAAAAACCCACGTGGATTTGTAAAATCTTTTTAAACCAGAAGGAATGCATATTTTTTTGTTAGTGAAACTAACTTTCCTGTTGTCGCTGATAGGAATAACGCGAGGTGAGTGGGGGAGAAGTTTCTAAACACTGCTTAAAAACAAAACTGGAAGAGTTTTATATGAGCTAAACTTTATATATTTATATATATATGAAACTTTCTTGTCAACTGAAGGAACTTTTTAAAACTTTTGCAAGTTTACTTTCTGATATGTTTATTTATTTTAATATGAATTGCATTTTTCTTTTTTTCCTTTAAATTCATTTCTTCTGGATAATTTTATGTTTTTTAATTTGCCTCAGGTGGTTGTACATTTATCCAGCAAACAGAAAGGAAAGAAAAAAAGCCTATTAGCCTCTGCACTGCAAAAAATGTAAATCTCAATAAGTCATTTTTTTCTTAAAATAAGTGGATTTTTCTTGAAGAAAGGAGTTAAGTGAGACACAATTTACATTTAAAATAAGAAAAAACAATTGCATTGTCTTATTTTAAGTGCATATAATATAATCATCTTATTTTAACAGTTAAAATACTACTTCCCTTGGCCAATCATCTTATTTACCTGCTCAAATTAAGGGTAAATACGCTTAATTTAAGACATTCTTACTCATTTTTGGATCATTTTTGCACTGTGGAGTTTGGATTTAGTATTTCTTCTCATATTTCTTTTAAATGCTTTTAAGCAGCATATTAGAGCATTCTGTTGCCAAACTACTAGCAAGTTCCTCTATATCCCACAGAACTGAATCTCAGTTATCAAGAGTTGCAGGTGGACTTCTCATTTAAGAGGGAATACTTTTGCAGTTCCTGATTCCAGTCTGAGAAGAAAATATATCATGGTTGTTTCTGCTGCTTTGCCACAAGCTCAGAACCTTTAGGATGTATTGCAAAGTACATTTGTGTTAAAATGTTGCTTTTGCAGGTCTAAGATGCTCCATGCCCACAGAGTCATGTTTGAACCAGGGGAAGTGTGAATCAACTCCGGATGGCAATGGAGAATGCAAGTAAGTTCAACATCTGCCCCATGTCTTGTGAATCTGCAAGTTGTGACAAATTCCTGCACAGTGGGATTGTGGAGTCTGCAATGACTCAGAGATTTTTGGGGTTTGCGTGTGAGGGAGATGAAACAGTGAGCGCTCACTCTGCTGGATCTATTTCTGGGTGGCAAATGGTCGGAGGATGTAGAGAAATGAGTGGTGGACCCTTGGTGAGGCCAGGGGGTCACCGTGAGGTACGGTGTTTGGGTATGTGTTACTGCCGCCACATTCTGCCGTCTCTCCAGCCAAACTCTTCGGCCCTAAATCTTGTTTTTCTTTTCTTTCACTCAGCGACAGCTGGGTTTGCCAGAAGCCCGGCGACTATTGTTCTCCTCTGCGATTAATTCTGTGTGACTAATCTGGGTGAGGCTTCCCAGAGAGACCCTCAAACCCCGTCCTTTTGCCGCCCCCTCCGCCACACACCCTTCTCTGGGGATTTTGTCCCCTCCTCACCCTCTCTGATTGCCCAAGACATATGGCTACACATTTTATAATCTATAAAAGATTTCAGAAAAGGCTGTGATTAATAAGTTTAAGGGTAAACCTGCAGGCTTACACCTTTCCTTGCTTTCTTGTTTAAATTCCAATGCCGGTTTGAGCCGCAGCAGTCAGATTGTCTCACTGCTGGAATGACTGAGTCGGCCAGGTCAAAGCTTCGGACAGCAACAAGTGGGCAGTCATCTTGGACCCCCGCCACATCTTAATTTGGCCTGCTCATGTATTCACTCATCTCTCACACACACCCCACCTCCTCCTCACTGGGCCACAAAGCCATCATTGTGCCCCTGCACTGTCCCGCTCCTCAGACGTCTCCAATTTTACATGGAGGTGGGCATTGGGTTGGTTTCGAGCAGGCACACAAGGCCAAGCCAGTGATTGTGTTTTTCAGAGTTGCACTCTTTACGTGCTGGTTGTTACTGTGGCAATGGATAATCAGCAAAAAGTTTAAGGGTTGCCAAAGCTTAGACAGGTCATCAGAGTTGGAATACTACATATGTTCAAAAATGAACCAGCACTAAAGTTCATTCACCTGTTTTCAACCCCGCTTTAGTTTTCTTGAGGATTACTAATTCCAAAGTGGAGAATTGTAGAGGATTTTATTTTAAACAGCCCATCATCAATGAGTTCTGAAGGTGTGAACTGAGGGGAAGCAGTTCATACCAGTAATAATATCTTGCAGATTCCAGTAGTACAATGGATGACCCAAATCAAAGAGGTTCAGAGCAAACCTTCTTTCTGTCCATGGAGATGAGAGACGTCAGGGCGATTCGATGGAGGGCCAGGAAGGAGGCTGCTGAGAGATCCCATACCTCTGTTGGCACTGTGTAGATTGCAGAGTGATGTGACCTGGTGAGGATAGGATTGCTTGAAAAATAAAAGTTCAACTTTTGTCATTTTTAACAGAAGTTAATCTCTTGATCTTCATAAGTAAACCTTTTATTTTTATTTTCTAGCGGCTGCATTCTTTATCTTTATTTAAAGCTGCTACAAAAAGTAATGTTTCTTGTTTTAAATACTTTATGACTATTTTGTCTCATATTTTTAAATTACCTGCAGTGGAATCTGAAAGCCCATTTTTGGTGTTCCAAAAAGGAAGAATGTAGGATGACGTTATTGGCCCGAAAAAGCCTTAGCTAATAAGAATCACCTGAAAATCTTATATTTAAGAGATGCAAAATCAAAAAAAGACAGCAGAGCTGCAAAGCAGGTCAGATTTAAAGCGGTAGCTCAGGACTATTACAGTCAGAGTCTGTTAAAAACTTTCAGTCAGGTTATATCTTCAGGTAGTAGATAACCTTCTTAACATTTTCTCTAACTCCATTTGAACCGGTACCAGAATCTTAACCCAATGGTTTGTTTAAGTGGGACCTACATTATTATGTATTTAACGCAACAATAATTTTGGCGGTATAGGCTCTCAATGAGTGACAAAGAAGAGCCATCACTATTTATTATATCACTAGGTGAAACAGTGAAACCAAGCTTGAAAGGATCATCGAGTGGTGGTGGGAAAAGAAGGAGGAAAAGTCCAGGATGAAGTGTGACAAAGCGCTAAAAAATATTTGGTGCCAAGAGGAATGAGACACAAGTGGCACTGAGAACAAACTAAAGGAAGAGCTAAAGCTGCTGAACTATTCTGGTTTCTCTGTTAAGATGATGGATTTTGGGAGTATGCAGCCTTTCTAATACTGATACTGGTGAGATAGAAAGGTTTATAAGGTACTGCGTATTATATTACCACAGGTGATGTTGGTGCACAACAAGTCTGTCTATTTATCGCACCCCTGTACTAAACTTCCTCTAAAAGGACTAAGTAAACACTATCAGGAGGAATGCTTGATTTATTGTTCTATTTAAGGATTAGAGGTATTGTGGAGGATTTTGGCAAATTTTTCAAAAGACCCATGCTCTCCACTCCAAAAATGCACATGAACAACCCTGTAACTGAACATCTGCTCTAACCCCTAAATCCCTCAATCACTATAAAGAGCGGGGACTATATAGTAGACTTTATAGCGAACTCTGTTAACTCACCGATCGGACAGATGATCAGTGGTTTTTGCTCCCTGTTGGTCTCATAAATCCTCCTCCACTGCACAGTGCCTGCGCCATCTTTGTTATTAGTCGCTGCTGTCAGGTAGTGACAGCCTATTGGGTCAGCAGGCTGCTGTGACAGCAAAACCCAAAATGTTTGCATGGGGAGCTCTCCGCGAAAAGCATTTTGGGATATATCTGCCTCTTCTGAGGCCTTTTTTTCCCTCATGCACTTAATAGACACGTTTTCTCTTACAACCCTTGGCCATTTTCAGAGAACCTCTGTGAAAAAGGTGAGCTTCAATGACTGTCTGAATTTAAATCAGGTTCTTTGTTAAAATTCCTGTTATGTTATGACATAATTAAGACTTATCCTTAGAGGAGCCTAGGGGCCTTTCTATGGCAGGGTGATTCATAATTCAACATTAAGTAGCAGTAAAAAAAAAAAGTTACTGTGAAGAAAATAGCTTCGGAACTGGAAGTGATTGCAAGTGTTCACAGAAAGAAATGTATCACCAGTTTAGCTTAAAATCTAGGATTACTTCAAGCGTTTTGCAAGTGACTGTGTGTCAACAACTGACATTGGAGTTTTCAGTTGCATAAGTCTACCTTAGTTGACCTGTTTGAAAGCATCTATCGTGGCCAACTCAAAGTACTTAATCTGACACTTGTTTAAAATGTCAGCAAACTGAAAACATTTACCCCAAATTTTAATAAAATATTTAACAGTTAAAATACCTGTGGGTGCGGGAGTGTATAGCAGCCGTATCTATTTTTTTTTCTTTTTTGGCATCTCTAAGTTTAGATCTGAGGTATCCAGCAGAAACACAGACATTAAAGATTTAAAAACATTAGAGCTTGAATCTTGCTGCTGAAAACCTGTCTACTTTTTAGGGGTTTTATCAAGTTTTTTCTCAGATAACAATCAGAGCCATTAATTCCTTTCTGGTATGTGTCTCTGCTACAGTATTCATTTACCTCAATGAAAGTGAGCCCTTGTCCCTCTAGTTCTGAGCATTCTTCAATGGCAACCCTGTTTGCCCCAGTCAGATGAGTCTATCTTAACTCCCCCCTCACGTCCTTTACTCCCACCCCTGCGCTCCTATTCAGAGTCAGGAAGCAGTCTCGGAGTGGCTTGAGGGAAGAAAAGGTGCCGTATCTGATCATATCATCACACAAGCAGAAGCACATAGTGTAGCTCTTTTATATGGCCGCCGCTGCCAGTGTTAGGTTCCCTTTGGCTGTTGAGAGGGGTTTTCTACCTGAGAGAACAACATGGTTCTAGAGAATCCCTGCACAGTAGACATTTTGAGCCTCTGTGTTTGGCATATACCAAGACAAATCACATAAACTTTGATCGCAGTCACTGACAGTCTGCATGAGGGTGTGTATGTGTGTGTGAGAAACAAAGGCCCTTTGCGTATTTCAAACCACACTTCCTCTTTTCTATTATTTGCCTTCTGCCAGACCACCTGCTTGTGGGTTGAAGTATAATAACCATGTGGGCTATCCACTCATCAGCGCAGCAGCGTGCTCCGTAATACCCATGATTACTTGTGGTTTTTGCCCATTGAACTCCACACAAAAACAGATTGACGATGTCTGCCAGGTGTGCCTTAAGCTTTGAGTCACTCTCACTGCCGGACGCAGAAAGGCTTTGCTGAATATTTAGGAGAAGGAGATAAGATGGCTTTTTTATGGAAATAGACTGTAGGTTAAACAACAGCTCTGGTTTTACAAGGTGGTATAAATCAGTACTACATATTATCCTTATTGTTTATAAATCACATTAACAGTCCACACAGGAACTTTGAAATAGGCTAGGGGCCAAATGGTCAAATAATTTCTTAATTATTAGTGTTACAGCTGTGGAACGCTGGGCTAGCACCCTTACAGGGTGCTAAAGTGTTCATGGGAGTTTGCCCTACTGGTCCATATATGCTTTGTAGACCTGGAGAACGCATTCAGCTGTGTCCCTCATCATGCCCTGTGGTGGGTACTCTAGGAGTCTTGAGCTAGTACCCCTTTCCTAGGGGCCATCCAGCTACTGTTCTAGGGGGGCAGGAGTTTGGTCTGCATTCCCTGTGTTAGGTTCAACCTGTTTTCAAAGCATGTTGGACTTTAGTAGGGCTGTTTTCTGTCCCCTTTATGGGCAGGACTTCTAGGTGCAGACAAGGGCTGGAGGGGGTCTGGTTTGGGGAACAAGCAGATTGGCTTCCTACTGCCAAGACCTACAAATTGCACAGTGGCAGTTTGCAGTTGAATGTGTGAAGCTTCTCCTATTCTGACTCCATGGTTCTTGACTGGAAAAATGTGGCATGTTCTCTTCATATCAGAGTTCCTGCCTCAAGTGGAGGAATTCAAGTCTCTTGGGATCCTGTTCACAATTGATAGACTGAATTGTGCAGCTGCTGCTGCTTTAATGTAGACATTCCATCGCTGTGTTGTTGTGAATATTGAGCTAAGCCAAAAGATTAAGCTCTCCATTTACCAGTTGGTCTACCTCTCTAAGCTTGCTTATGTTCATGAAATCTAGATCAGGACCAAAACACTGAGATTTCAAATACAAGCTTAGGGGTTAGGAGATCCCAAGTCTCAGATTAGAGTCTGTTTTCCTCCACATTGAGAAGAGTCAGCTGAGATGGTTGGGAAATCTGTTTTGAATGCACAATGAACACCTGCCTTGAAGCCTAGGGGATGGTTGTCTCTCAGCTGACTCTGGAACGCCTCAGACCTCCCCACGAGGAACTGGAGGAGGTGTCTGGGGAGAGGGAAGTCTGGAAGTCTGCTAAGGCTAATGGTCCCACAACCAATTCCCTAATAAGTGGAATACTATGAGTACAAGTACAATTGTTGAAGCTTGTTTGTTTAACTTAACTATATTGCAGTTAATGTGGGGCATACATTGTATGATTTTTTGCCCTTTTGGGGCCAATTTTCCAGTCGTGCCGAATTTTCAGACCGGGCCAACTTACTGCCTGATCGTGCGTCCTGTGTCGTGTAGTGTAAAGGGGATAACGAGGGGCTATTAGCCTCTCACCACCACCTCCCAATCAGGAATCATGAGGTAGGAAGAAAATCAAATATGTTTGAAATTCAGTCGACTGTCATGGGCAAATCGATCAGTGGGCATACGCAAACAAGGAATCTTCTTCCTTTTCCTCTCAGATGAAAACACAAAAGCATGGCTTGGGTGCGAGTGAAATTGAGTTCTTTCTGTAAAATTGACAGACTGTAGTAGCCACATTTGGCCAGCCATGTCTTTGCCCAAATATATTGTCACATTTTCTTTTTAGGGCTTTCAGCAAACATAATTGCACAAATTGCCAAGGCAGCGCATTTCACTCTATTTGAGCTTCATATTCCTCTTCTACTTGTTTGGTTTCCAGATAGACGAGTCCGAGTAGCGCATCAGGTCACTGTTTTTTTTAAACAATCCTATCAAATTATGATCTTTTAATAAATTTTCCGATCTATAAAAAATGCACTGGGTAATATAATGGTTTATTTTATATTGTAAGTATTTAAATGGTTTTAACTTAGTTTCCAGTCTATTATTTTTTCCTATAGTAAATGAAAACTATTTGTTGTAAAGGAATGTGTGACACAATGAAGTATTGAAGGCAGTGTCAGAAGTGTTCTAGTGAAGATTCTCATTTTGACTCTGGCTGATGTCTTAACTTTGCCCCCCTTTTTCTCCTCACCATTCTTTTTTTCAATGCTTGAATCTTGCAATTGGAGCTTTAATACCATGTGTATTTATCTGTTAAATGTTTGCCACAGGTTTCTGTTGAAATAATCAAACAGTCTGGCATTAATGATTTTTTTAGGTCATTTTGTAGGTTATATATTTGAGCACCCAATTCAAAACCAAGAATAGCAACATTGGGAACCGAAACAGCTAAAAGTTTTTAGAACGTATTGATTATGTAAATAAATCAGATGTGGATAATAGGCAAACTTGCATATAGACAGAAATATCTGATTATGTGCCAATGTATAAACAAGTAAATGATGTATATACACAAAAGAACAGAATAGGATAATCTAGCATAGGCAGGATTAATGATGGGATTTTTTTCTGCTACACGTACAACCTGAGGGTTCTTTGTCATTTGCACCCTCGGAGTCCCTGAAAACCTATAAGTGGTTCCCAGCCTCGTAAAGCAGGCTGTAGCAGAGGTCATTAAAACAACTCAGTCCCTCAAAAAACACTTACTCTCACACACACACACACACACACACACACACACACACACACACACACACACACACACACACACACACACACCCACACATAAGCTAAGTGTTTGGTCCCTGGGGAGAGCTGGTTCTTTCCCATGGGCTGCATCCACATTGCTCCAAAACTCACAGGGTCACTAATGAAGGCTGCCAGATGTGGGCCGGCCAGGTCAGCTCTCCTGTACGATTACAGAGGAAGGAAAAGAGTGATGAACATAAGGAGAGGGCAAGCACTGGAGGGTCCTGTAATTTCTGCGGCCAGTTGGGATTCAGTGGTAACTTTGGTTTCAGTTCCACCAAAAACAACAACCATGGATTTTGTAGCAGAATTAGTTCTACTGGGTAGGCTATTTTTATCCAAATAGAGTCAGATTGTGAGTTGGAAGCTAATTCTCAATGTATTTTCCACTGACAAATTTCTCCTCTTGTGGTAGTTAAATTTACACTGTTGTTAGCCATGACACAAGCTGCTGGGAAAGCTCAGGAGAGGGCAAGAAAAGGAGGAGAAAGACCGGGAGGAGAGGCCCCCTCTCCCTTTGGGCAAAGCTTTTAAAACAGATCAGACAAGACTAAAGGAGACTTAGGCAAGGCACAGAAGCAAACGGCCAGGAAATGAGAAGCAGTGGGGTGGTGGTGGGGGACAGACAGGATGAAGAGAGGGGAAGTCAGAGGTACAAACATGGTCCACTAACCCAGTTTGACTCCCAGATCACGGCGTCTAAGACATCACAGAAAAATCTCAGTTTCTACATTATACTATAACTTCCTTGGTATTCTGCTCACATTTAAGCTTTGCAAGTATAGTGAACTAATATTAGCTATTTAGTTTTTCAAGTCATTTTGTTCAGGTACTCAGCCTACATTCAGGTTTTTAACACCTGTTACTTTAATTTCCAAACAGCCACATTTTTAAAAGCCATGTAAAAATACATGGCTTTAAAACTTTTCATAAATGTTTTGTCCATAAGTCAATAAAAACTCAGCTGACTCTTTTTGATGCATTTAAAGGTACACTATGCAACCGGTGTTGATTTTCCAGCGAGACTCCCCCCAGAGGGCGAAAGTAAAAGTGCACTGTCGTAAATATGCACAGCTGTTCTCCTGGTTTCTCCGTCAAGCCAGGCTCGGTTGTTTTGAGCTTAGCAGACAGGCGAACGCAACGAATGACTAATGCTGCGTTCACACCGCAGCTGGCGCGACAGAAGCAGCGAGTTTACATGCAACGTAACGTCAAGGCGCAGCAAAAGGTCCCGCGGCAAGTTTTGAGCAGCAGGCGCAGCACGTCTGAGCAGCTGAAGCAGCGCATCGGGCGCGTTTAAGCATCTGATGCAGGGAGAGAGACACAGCACTGATGATCACTCCTCTTAAACAGTTTATTGACGCCTAAATTAACTTAAAATGTAGAAATCTGCCGGCAGAATATGCAGTTTGGATTATTTAGATGAAAAACACCTACCAGCTGCCGTGGTGAACCGCGAGGAGGCGACCAGGCCAGAGGCTGCTGATGAAGGGATCCCTACTGTCGGCGCACCGCTGGTATGTGGGGGTCTGAGCGGCTCCGACAGGCAGGATAATAATCTGAATGAACTGACGGCACTGATTACGTTTTCAGGTGTATTTTCTCACTTAAACACATATTAAAACTACTTTATTCCCACTGATCACAGCAAATATAGCTGCAAGGCAGAGAAAGGATAGTGAAGCTCCGCCCAAAGCGCGTCAGACACACTTTTGCACCGCGCAGCCAGAGCAGCAAAGCTGCTTCAGCCGCGCGTCAGAACTAACTGGTACAAGCAGCAAAAATGAAGCAGCAGACGCGATTTTGCTGCGTCAGATGTGAACGTAGCATAACTGCACAACGATCGCCACTGTGCTAGCAATGAGCATGCTTTTAACTGGGGGGTGTAGCAGTTCTCGCCGTAAAGCAAGACTGACTCTCACGAGACTTCTGAGTTTGTGGGTGCGGGTCGGTGCTCCTGCAATTGCAAGTGCGGTATTTCCCCCACAGACCACCAGGGCGGCCGAGAATACCTTTGTTCAACCTGAAATGAATCATTTAATCATCCATAACGTTATGGAACACATTAATTAACTGAAAAATGTTGCATAGTGTGCCTTTAAAGTTAAAGAAACACATATCTTGGGAACAGCTTCATTGTAGTTTTCAACAGTCTTGAAATCAATCATTTTTAACTCCTGTATATTATTTTATTTCTACCCAACTGTTTTGTTTGATCGAAAAGGCTCAGGATAATATATCTGTTTTGAAAAACCCATAAGCAAACAGTAAAATAATAGTATCTAGTAGGCTTGAACATTTAAGAAATGTTCCAGGGAAACCATTGCCTTTCTTAAATAATAGTTACATAATTAGTTAAATAATGTTTTCTGTAAACTCTCAGCTTGTAAAATCGAATTAAATTCTAAACAACATACATTATTCAGTAAGGTGTTTGGTTGAGCTTGTTTTTTTCCATTTCTTTAACGCCTTCTTTTGCAAGGTTTTGATTAAATAAAAAAGTGGCATCATTACAGTTGATAGAATAACAACCAGTTCATTTTTGTTCTATGGTCTTTTTTTTTTTACTTTATTGATGATTATGGTAAAAATGAACTTTTTTTAAAATGTGACCAAACATGACTTTGTGTCTCACAGAGCTTTACATGGCACAATAATTGAATAAATAAATAACCTAATTCACTAAGCCTCTTAGAAGGCATTCAAAGTGAGCTCCAGGAAGCTGCCTAAATTTGTGTACTCACTCCAGGGTTTTATTTGTGTACAGTGCACATGTGTAGCCCACATATTACATCTCTCCATCTGCATGTGACCTCAGAAAGATGGCAGATGGCAGATTGGCCCGACAGTCAGGAAAACCCCTTTAGAGTGACGCCTGGCTCAAGGTCAGATGTCACCACAACATCTGCTGCAGGCTCGAGCCGCCGCCCCGGCGCTGTCGTGCGTCCCGTCGGTGGAGCAGACCCGTTGCCACCGGCTACTGCGGGAGCATTAGAAGAAGCGATGAGCGAGAAGTGAGCGCAGAGGAGAACAATGAGTGCTGCCGGGGCAGGGATGACAGAGGAGATAATAACAGTATCATCCTTACAGCAGAGATAATTCCACTGCTGTCCTGAAGTTACACTATACCTCCAAACACCTGATATTTGCTCAGCTTCTGATTTGTTCCTTTCTTTTCATGTCTTCTTTATTTACCTTTCCAGCTGCCTGGTTTACCTGCTGCTGTTGAGATTACACAGCTCTGCAGGCCACCAGATTTCACTTGTTGAAGCAGCTGCTTTTCTCTGTTTGCTTTGAAAACAGAAAAGCATCAATAAAGAAGTCTCTGAATATCTATTTTTTTATCCACGGTTTTTTTTTAATGCATTTTAGACCCCGTGGAAGCAGTTGATTTTATGAATGTAAAGGCCTTTTAGTTACAAGGGGTTTTGTCAAGTTAAAAAACTAATTGTTTGAATTCTTTGCCCAGCGTGTGCTACAGTTGACCTGTGGTTAACACCTCCGATGAAGTGTGTTTGTGCAGGGCATCAATCAGCATAAGGGCGTGGGGTCTTTATGTTTGTCTTCTAGGCCTTGTGTGAGATACTGGGCTACTTTGCAAAGTTTCAAAGCCTCTTAGAATTTTTTTTTTTTTTCATGGACCCATGATGAGCAGCTGCTTCTATTCAGATTAAAAATAAGGAGAGTCTTGAGAGTAAAAACTCCTTCTCCACCAGCTTCCCTTTTCTCTTTTTGAGAGCCCAACCAAGCTTGTTCCAGTTGCCTTTTCGTCCGGACTCTTTTGTCTGTCTCTCTGTTTGTGTGTGTTTTGGATTTTGAGCTTTGGTCTTGCTCACTCTTGGCCCCGAACACTTGGAGAGAAGTATACGATCCATTTGGAGTCAGTTTGGGGAAAGTCTCAGAGGGCATTTAGAATCAGTTATAAATCTGAGAGGGATGTCTCACCATGAAAAGAGGCAGTTAGACAAAAGTGGGTTGAACTGGTTTTGGAGGGAAAGACGGTGCACTGAGGTGAAGAACTGGATGCCAACAACTGTTCAGGAAGTGGAACCAGCAGTGTGGGCCAGTTTAGGAGAAGAGGGGGGTTCATACAAAGATGAGAGGAGAAAGAAGAGGGAAATGAGGGAAAAGAGGAGGTGTAACAGCTGAATATGCCTGTGCCTGGAGTGAGGTTTGAATTGGGAGTTGAGGGTGAAGGTTGGGGGGTTGGCAACAGACCCACTTATGCTCCTTCTTCTTTCTCTTCCCCTCTTGTTCCTCCTTTCGCTTGAAAGGACACAGGAGAGAAGAAGGCTATTCACATGCCGACACTGCAAAGAATGTCAGACTCATGATGTGCATAATTTCCTCCAACCTGTCAGAAACATGCAGCTTTGATCAAATTCCTATTTGATATAAAAAGTGTAATAGAACACTTTTATAAGATGTTTTTTTTCTTGCATTGCTCAGCATTTTCCTGTTGCCTTGCTGAAAAAGTAGTGGGACAGGATGCTTGGATGGAGGAAGGAGGCAGAAAGGCTGCAGATATGGGAGACGAAAGGGGGAGGGAGTGTTGGATAGGGTAGTGTTGGCCGGGCCAGCAGCTGCTGTCTCCTCATTAACATGCGCACCTGCTCCCAGCGGCCTTTTTCCAGCAAGCTCGTGTGGCGCCTCACGACTAAAGCACTCGCCACCGCTGGGGTTTAACCGGACTGCCCTCCCTCCCACCCTGGAAACAGAGCAACCCCTTCCCTTCCCTATGTAGCAAAGATGCAGCAACTTTTTTCATGAAACTGAATATGTGAAAGAATTTGACATGTTTCTGATGTAAAATTGAAAAGATTGTATCTGAGATTGTCTAAGGTTCTTTAAACTTTCTGATCCCCCCTATACTGACAGATCATAAACATCCTGGAAGATCAGTATCTCTTAGAATATTCAACCAACTTGTCATTGCTGTTGGACCGTGGGAAATTTGATTTTGTGATCATTGGACTATTTTGCTCAGACATCTATCTGATGATAATACAGTTTGTATAATCAAAGGCAGATTGCACAATAAAAACAATTGCATGACACTTCTTCAGGAAAACTTAGCTAGTTCTAGGATTTACCACCTTTTCCCTTCAGGACTTTTCTCAATTATTTTTGATAAAGATACAACAATGTCCGAAATTTCGAGATTTACATCCATCTTTACATAACAGTAGGGTGACCATATTTTCATTTGGGAAAACCAGTCTAGGTAGACCGCGTCCTTGGAGGATGCAGCCCAGGTTTTCGAACAGAGCAAGAGCCTCTGATTAAGAACAGGGCTGCCCTCACTGACGCGGCTCAGGGATTACGTCACACGCAGCGTCGTGCGCAGTGAAATCAGGACATTTCCTCACTTTCTAAAAAAAACCCAGGACGCCCGGGACAGGACGTGAAATACGGATATGTCCCATGAAATATGGACGTTTGGTCACCCTACATAACAGCATCACAGTTGCAGATTTGATGACTTCCGATCCATCTGTGTGAGGCCAGTAGATGGGTATACTGCAGTTAGCAACAATACAAAATGTTGTTGTCTACTTAAAACAATGCTCCATTGGTACTTGAACCATATGAGTGTCAAACAATTTTAGAGCTCCTTCCTCTAAGGTCAAGTGCTACTACCCACCAAGTGAGATAAATTCTGTCCTATTTTAATCAGGGTTGTTGTTCCTTTAGTCAGGATCCATATCTCTCTTACTATATTAGAGGTTTTGGCTGAAGACAGACAAACTGATGCTTTTTGTCTTAGCTCTGGAACAGCTCCCATATTGCTGCAGATAAGGCCTAAATCTATCTGTCTGTCTCTTGCTCCATTATACCAACATAACTGTTGGTAAGATGGAACAATAATAACACGCCATGATACCTAAATGTCTCCACTTGAGGTAGAGACTTACTGAAATGCATTGAATGTCCTTTCCCTGTGCAAAGGAATGTTCTTTCCCTGTGCGAAGGAAAATGCTAAGGAAAAATCTTTAAAGCCTCATCCCAAAGGTGCTTCCGTTTTGACACCCCTTCCACTAGTCTAGTATTGTAGTAACCAAGACAGAGATGTACGGAGACAGCGACAAGACCAAGACGTTTAAAGGCCAAGACCAAAACAAGACCAGGACCTTTAGAGGCAGTGACTAAGACATTTAGAGCCAGAGACTGAGTCTTGATCTTGGCCTCTAACGGTCTCGGCATTGTCTTGGTATTCGGTCTCGGTTGGTGTGGTCTTGGCTACAACACCACTATCCCCATGAGTGGCTACAAACTAGCATGTTTGAGCATGCAAGCCAACATAGACTTTGCAGCCCTAATCACAGATGCCCTAACATAAACAACAATGGTAGACTTTAAAGTTACCTTTGTGTTTTGGAATCTTTGTTTCAAAAGCTATTCAGTTTATTGTGGTTTTTACTCTTAAATGTTTTGCTGCATTGTCATCTGACCACACAGATGCCTCTGGTCTTCACCACACCACTGTTATGGGGTAAGTATTACAACACCTAGGCAGTTTTAACACCTACATTTACCAACGTTTTTTGCTGCTTTGGTGACATTTGACTTGTCTTTGATCTCCTCGTTTAAGTCAATCAGCAATTGTCAGACAATGTCCTGCTTCTCCATTTCTGCACGTTGAAATGCCACCACTGGCCGCTACTGTTTAGGTTGCAGGGAGCCAAGCATGTGATGTTTTCTTTTCCTTGTCATAGTTCGAAGGCTATATAATCCCCTGAGAGGGGGACGCTGTGTAAACACACAACTGTCCCCTCAGAGGGGCCACAGCTCGGTCCCCACACACACAAAGGTGCTGGTCTCTCTGGGAATGTTTGGGGACGTGGCCCCAGCGAGGGTGTTAGCCCTGTGGTCAGGTATGTTAGAGGGTTTGGGTTTTGATGTCGTGGGAATGTTGCTCAGACAGGATGTTTTTTTCCATGATATTGTGTCTGCGAGAGACTGAACTCACACACTATTCAAAGAAAAATTGTGTTTTAACATGAATGAAAAAGTCAGTAGAAATTTCGATACATTTCCTTTAATACTGACAGACTTCTTTCATTGCCTGTCTGATGCTGGGGCAAATCCTCATGGGGCAGGAATGAATAAGAGCACTGGGGTGGTGGTGTAGTGCTTTGAAGTCTCCATAATGTTGGCTCATAGCTCAGACTCTGTTGCACAGCCTTGTCCTCAGGATGAATGAGTGCTGACAAAGGATCAGACTGAGCACATTTCATCCCTGAGATGCTCGGTGGTGCCAAGATGGCTGATTCTCAGTTTTTGAAGATTCTTTTGAAGAAAGATTTTGCACAAGATCTGAAATATTGCAGATGTTTTTGATGCAGTTTGTTTGTTTGGATTAAGACTTGGGAGGCCTGTTTTGTTAAAACCACTGCTAAATACTGACTGCAGTATTGGGGCTGTAAAGGTGTCCAATGTCAGTGTACTCACAGACCTGTTATCATTTACCTTTTTAAAAATGCAATGTGTTCCAGTTCTTTTGTCAAACTTTGGGATGTTTCTAAAAAGTTGTAAGATTTGCATTTTATTGCAACTGCTCACCTGAATAAAAATAAGATTCCTTGAAAAGTCCCAGTGTATCATCCTGCTGCGTTTTAACGATGCTGCTCACTCCAACTTTAGGTGTGTGGCCCTTTTGTTGAGCCGTGTGCATCCTCTGGGGACCACGGCTCCACTCATTGTACTTTTAAATGTGTGAATGTGCCTCTGTGATTGGCTCCTCTGTCTGCAGGCGTTTGTTCGCTGGGGTCCAAGTGATGTTTATGACTCAGACACAACCTTTGAGAAACATCACAGGAGTTTGGTCCCCCCCACCTCTCCCCGTTTTACAGGGTCTAACTCATTGTTCACTGGGGGTGATGGTAGAAAGATGGATGTGTCTTTTATAGCATACTTTCTCATGGAAGTGTTGCTGTGAGGTAGGATCTTTTTTGCTCCAATGGTTGATTTATAAGCACAGTTGCTCACTGTGGAGGGATCTTTGCTTGTTCAAGGCATTAGTCTTTACTGGGTGGATAAAGACTATGGAAAGCCATTCTGATCCAACCAAGCCTTTTTTTACGCTAATTTTATGAGAAAAATCAATTAATGGAAGGTTAGATATTTGCTGACCTAAACAAGCTGCTGATTAAATGTTTTTCTAGTGGTGATTATTTCTATGAAGAGTTTGATAGATGTTTTGCAATTCAATAATTTCTTCCCTCTCAGACTGACTTAAGTTATGCTGCAAACCTTTCAAATGCAATAGACAATTAGTACTCACTAAGAGACTCAGCTTATTAGTTTATCACTATGAGCTTATATTTGATTTTGCCTCTGATTTTAGATTTTCTTGAAATTCATGTTTGTCAGTTGTTCAAATGTAGACCAATACAGGTACAACACATACTACTATTTATCCAGATCCCACTGATGTATGTAGACTGGTAAAAAAGGGAACCGAGATTAATTCGTAGGGGTAGATAATTAAGGAATATAAGTACTTTAATATTCAATAAAGATACATGTTGTAAAAGAAGTAAATAAAAAGATAAATAATGACTTATGATAATATATAAGCTGATGAGAACAATACAGAATGACAATTTACATATTTATCAAGTTTTTCTTTTTTTATCAAGCTGAAAATAAAGCAATGTTGAAAGATTGTTCTCATCTATAGCATAATGTGTGAAGTTTGTCCTGATTTTTAGGTTCTGGTTGGTTCGATCGTATAGCACAATGCCTGACGGAATGCAGTAATAAAACAATACACTCCAAATTTGGAGTGGAAGATCAAATGGAAATTTGTCAAAACTTGATTTTCTAATAAGAACATTGATCTGATTCTTAGAAAAATGTCAGATTTGTGTCCTGCCTCTTGCTTACAATCCTGCAAAAGTGGATGAAAAACCAAAATACACTTCACGAAAGAGCTGTTGCCTCTTATTTAGCTTAATTTTCTCATTCATTTTCTCATGATCAGAGCCTTTAGTAAACAGCTGGTTGATTGCTCGTTAAAGCTAATCAAGGGATGGTTGGTCAATTATGTTTACTGGCTAATTGATTTTTGCATATCTAATGATCAGTCCTACAAATATCACTCCTTGTCATCTTGACTTTTTAAAATGGGTGACTGATACAGCTTGGGGAACAAGTGTGTATTTTACATAGAATTTTTCCTCTCATAGTAAATCCCTCTTTGTACATTTATTCTTGATATCACAGCAAAGGCTGGTAGCAAATAGCTTTTATTGCCTACATTAGAGTGTGTTGCACTTTCAGAATGCTTTCCTTTATCTATGAGCTTCAAACATGAACTCTTCCTCTCTCCCTTTATATGTGGGCACTCCCCTTCTATATAAAATGTTTGACGTTTTGGGGTATTTGTGTTAGTGATAATAATGTGGTAAAGCTTACTCTTGTTCTCCTGAGCAGTTGCTTATTATCTTCATCTTTTAACTAATTTCAGATATTTCTAATATCTTAATGTCTCTTAGCTTTACAACATACAAAAAAGGTTTTAAGGAGGCATATTCTCAATTGAGTCAGATCAAAGCCTATATTTCACCATTAAGAGAGTCAAAATTAAAACAGAGAAACACCAACTTAAATCATATCATCGATATTCGCCACTGACCACACATGCTGCTGTGTCCAGATGCCGAGATGGATACGTGGGGAGCAGGTGCCAGTTTCATGACCCATGCAACAACGGGCCATGCATGAATGGAGGCACATGTCGTGCCGTCTCCAAGGGAAACACGGTGGATTTCAACTGCACCTGCAGAATTGGCTACACCGACCGTCGCTGCATAACACCCATCAATATCGCTTGTCTCAGCTCGCCGTGTCACAAAGGAGGTACCTGTGAGCCAGACGGTCCGCAGAGGTACAGGTGCCGATGTCCACCTGGGTGGACAGGTAAAAGCCATGAGCTTTTTCGTTTTTTTCAACTTGTTATGTACTAATTCTGCACAGCTTAGACTCTGTATACTCTCCTATTTGCTCTCAGGAAAAGACTGTGCAACAGCCGACCCATGCGCCTCCAATCCCTGTGCCAACGGCGGGGATTGCACTCCAGTTGATTCCACCTTCATCTGCAGATGCACCCCATTCTTCTTTGGACAAACCTGCAAACAGGATGTCAACGAGTGTGACGCCGTCCCACCACGGTGCAAAAATGACGGGATATGCATCAATGAGGTCGGGGGCTACAGATGCCAGTGTCCTCCAGAGTATACAGGGAAGCACTGCGAGAACCGCTACCTTCCATGCAACCCCTCGCCCTGCCTGAATGGAGGTACCTGCAGCCCGAGGGGAGAAACCGACTATGAATGTTCCTGCGTGCCAGGTAACTTTAGAAATGTTGCTGATGGGGTCACTTAACAAAATTGAAGTCTACTTCAATGTCAGTTTTTAACTTTTAAAGAAAAAAAACAACAAAAGTTAAAACCAAGAAAAATGGTAAATGAGCAGGCAGTTTGCAAAATGGCCTGCATCATATACTTGCCTTGCTTTAGAATTATTTTCCAACATAAATGGGAATTAAAATGATTAGGACTGCTTGCTGTGCGTTAGCCAATGATGTCATCTAAGGCTTGGTTTTTCCTGCTTACTCTCTGTCCTGCTTGTGAATACACACACGCGTTTCTGCCTTCTTGTGTGAACCAAGCTGGGGCAGGAAAGCTTCGGAAGCTTATCGTAAGGAAATGGCCCAAAGGACAACATCCGTTTCACAGGGTGGAATGAAGGAAAGCTCAGTCCTGCACAACAGCCCATCACCGTCACACAAGCTGACTTGTTTATTCTTTTTCTTACCAGTCAGTTCAGACGTTTGTGCACAAAATTTGGGCAACTCTTCATTTCATCTCAGCATTATCTTTTGTTATTTCAAAAGTCTAAAAGTGATGGTTAAGGTTAGCTGGAGAATTTACATCTTAAAGCTGAATTGTTTCAAGTTTCCCGTATACATTTGAACCTAGTTTGGGCAATTTAATGCGTCATTGGTAAAGCATTGCTACTATTTTTCCTGGAAAAAGAATGCTTTGTGGAAGTTCAGATTTTATAACATCCATCCATCCATCCATCCATCCATCCATCCATCCATCCATCCATCCATCCATCCATCCATCCATCCATCCATCCATCCATCCATCCATCCATTCATGTTTTTTAAAGATTTGTTTCTTTCTAACTGGTATTGAATCAACAAATGTGAAAATTGTAATCTTTAAACTATACAATTTTGAGATGAACTATAAATCAGAACTTAATTAGTCTATTTATCTGTTTTAAATTAGAACTTTCTTTGTTTAAAATAGATTAAGTAATCTATTCTTTAAATGTACATACAGCTAATTTGATCAATTTTACTTATCAGTAAGATTTTAACAGTTGAATAGAATCGTTTTTACAAGTATATGCATATATCAGTATATGTCTGCAATTTTATAGGAATAACAAGCTGTGATGAAGTGGCAGTTACATGTAGTATTGGCTTTACTTTGCAGGTTATGTAACCAAACTCACCACTTTTTTTGGTCCAGAGGTAGTTTCTTGCGCAACTGTAAAGCGGAGGGGATGTTATTACATGGCACGCTTCCCACAGACCTCAGAAGGGCACAGCTGCCTTCTTTCTAGGGAAGGAAAAGACAGTTGACCACATTTAACGGAACAAAATTGTAACTGCAGTTGTTGTTTCAGACCAGGGCGAGAGTGAGAAACTGAGTTTCTTTTTGGTGCTTAAAGTAACTAAGCTGCTGTGTAATGTTTACTTTCTCTATTTGCTTTTTACAGGATTTTCTGGTAAAAACTGCTGCAATAATATAGATGACTGTCCAGGTCATGACTGCCAGAATGGGGGCACGTGCGTTGACGGAGTCAACACCTACAACTGCCAGTGTAAACCAGAATTTACAGGTTCCTACAACATTTCTTTCTTCTCCTCAAATTGTGTTATGCAGATGAAATGTAGTTGATTTAGAAACTATTCATTCATTCTTCTGAGAAATAAACAACTCCTGCTTGTTTCACCACAGGTCAGCTCTGCCTGGATGATGTTGATGAGTGCCAGCTTATGCCCAATGCATGTCTGAATGGCGGCACGTGCCACAACATTTACGGCGGCTACCAGTGTGTGTGTGTGAACGGCTGGTCTGGAGACGACTGCAGCGAGAATATCGACGACTGCGCCAGTGCTGCCTGCTACCATGGATCTACCTGCCATGACCGCGTGGCTTCGTTCTTCTGCGAATGTCCTCATGGTCGTACAGGTGTGTGTGAAAAATCAAACCCAAATCATAAAGATTTAATCTTAAAGAATGATATTTTTCACATTCTCTCTTTTAAGTTTTACAGTTGTTTTTTACAAAATAAAATGGCTTTAATGCAACACAACTCATGAGGTTATACACAAATTTAATAGAAAAACATTTCATGTTAAATCATAGTTCAAATAAATAAAGAAGGGTGTTTACACAGAGTATGTGGAGCAGACCACTCCTCCTGAATTCGAAATTAACTGAAAATCCCAAACTACAAGTATGTTATCTGGTGGCGTAAAGAGGATGTTCTATGATTTCCTTGCAGCCAATCAGGATAATATGCTTTACAGATTGCTCAATCTCAAACGTACTGGCACTTAAAGGAATAGTACACCCAAAACATGATTAGCCTTCATTTTCTACTCACCCCCATGCTGAATAAAACTCTGGAGTACTTTTTTGATATCTCAAATGCATCTGGAGATCTGGGAGGCTTCTTGCTGTCTGCTGACATTCAAATAATGGAGGTCTATGGTGACCGAGACAGAAAGGTCCATAAAAGTCCACAAAAAACGTGTCAATATTCCTCCATACTGGTCGTCCAATGTATGCCAAGTGTCCTGAGTGGGTAGCATCCAGAATTTACTCGAAACGAAGTCATTTAGAATGTTTTTAGAGCATAAACAGTAGTGTGAAGGATTTTCTGAAAGCGCGCACATGCGCGATCACGACGCTACGGAAGCCGGCAGACCAAACCAGATAAAAGTGCGCATTCAGCGTCTGTTCTGCCGATAATGCAAGCGTAGAAGAAGAAATGTGCTGTTTACCTGTGCAAAGAAAGAAACAACGAAAGAAAAATGTCTGAGGACTTCAGTGTTGAGGAAGAGCATGAGTTCTTGCCGAGCTGAATGCGCTGGTTTGGTCTGCCGGCTTCCGTAGCGTCGTGATCGCGCATGTGCGCGCTTTCAGGAAATCCTATACACTACTGTTTATGCTCTAAAAACATTCTAAATGACTTCGTTTCGAGTAAATTCTGTATGCTACCCACTCAGGAAACTTGGAATACATTGGACGAGCAGTATGGAGGAATATTGAAACGTTTTTTGTGGACTTTTATGGACCTTTCTGCCTCGGGCGCTGGGCACCTCCATTATTTGAATGTCAGCAGACAGCAAGAAGCCTCCCAGATCTCCAGATGCATTTGAGATATCAAAAAAGTACTCCAGAGTGTTGTTCAGCATGGGGGTGAGTAGAAAATGAAGGCTAATCATGTTTTGGGTGTACTATTCCTTTAAGGGCAAACATTATGTGTAGGTAAAACAAAGGGTCATAAATCTCAAACAAAAAACGAATCTTTGTTCAGTGTAGAGCATTGAAACAAAGTAGTCCAATTTCTATAGATATGCAGCATTAATGACTCAATGCAGGCAAAAAGAAAACTTTTAACCAACCTGCATGACTTGATTTAATTGTCTCTTAAAAGGGACTTTTCCGAGACAATTAAAAGGGATTTGTGTGTTGCTAATTGGTTTCCCGTAAAAGTAAAGTTGCAAATTGTATTGAATTGCGTTATTATCGATTTAAAATATAGAGGTCTTTAGGTTTGCTTGGATAAAAACAAAAGCACAGCAAAAAAAAAAATTTCCAGATTTTATTTGTTTTTCTTCAGCATCCATGAAATACCTCACTGTTGCTTTATTTTCCCAACTCTGACAGATGTGCTCATCCAAGTCTGTTATTTCATATTAGTCACTGGATGTATGTAGCCTTTTTTATTTAAATAACACCAAAAGCAAAACATGACTAATACATGGTTAAAATAGCATGTACAAAGAAAACATTTCAAGAAGGTTTTTTTATTATAATTCATTGTTCTTTTTAAAGGGAAAATTGCACGCTAGTATTTTATTTTAATGTGTGTCTGCATCAACATCCGGAACTTGAATCATAATCAAGGGCCACCTAAAATTGCTTAGAGGACTACAAATCGCTAACAGACGCAGAACTATATTATTTAAGTTTTAGAGATTTTTTTAAACTAGAAGGGATTAAATGCAATAGAAGTTTTTCTTGGTAAAGGGACACTCCAGGGTTATAATTAGATGATTGATGTTGGTTTGCAGAGGGAAAATGAATAGAAGTCATTAATATTATCCCCTTTAACTCTTCTGCAGGTCTGCTGTGCCAGCTAGAGGACGCCTGCATCAGTAACCCGTGTAAAAAGGACTCCAACTGTGACACCAACCCTGTCACCGGAAAACCTATTTGTACCTGCCCTTCAGGATATGTCGGACATTCCTGCGATAAGGATGTAGATGAATGCTCATTGGGTAAAAATCACTCTGCCTAAACCCAAAACAGTTTATCTTCCAGTATCAAAACCAGAGTAAAGATCACACTCTTTATTATGGGAATAATGAAACTCCTAATTGCAGAAAATAAGAGCCCCAGGGTTATCATTGTTGTAATCAGACATGTTTAATATTGAATGTTTAACGAACAAAATGATCTAATCTCAAAGACTTTCCAACGAAATTACCTCTTGTCAGCAGTTGCCTAAAGAGGGTGAAACTAAACCATTGATCACTTTCAACAGGTTCCAACCCATGTGAGCACGGTGGGAAGTGCATAAACACCAACGGCTCATTCCAGTGCATGTGCCAGCAGGGGTACATGGGGACACGCTGTGAGCTGGACATCAATGAGTGCAAATCAAACCCGTGTAAGAATGAAGCCACCTGCCTGGACCAGATAGGAGACTTCCAATGCATCTGCATGCCAGGTGAGAAACTTCATAAGAAAAGGTTTTTATACATAAAACCAATAAAAATAGATTTGCTTCTCCAACATATACCCAAAACATGTCTTTCTTTAAATGTACTGTCATGAACAGAGGACAGATGGACCCAGTATTCAGGAGAGACAGTCAGTAGGAAAGTTCAAAAGGTTTATTAAAATCAAAAACAAAACAAAAGCGGAGCTGTGGCTCGCGGACACTGCAGGCAGGGGGGGCGGGGCACCGCCCAATCTCAGACACTCTAGGGAGGAAACACAGGTAAGTGACCACGATCAACCAATAGAAGATTAACTGTGTTGGTCACTTACCTGGTTTAACAGTCCAGACCACAAGTGTCCCAGTGCTGCAGTCCCAGAGGTGATGGTGGAAGCTGATCCTGGTCAGGGATCCAGAACAGACAGAAACAGGCAGGATCCAGATCAGGCAGGAACAGAGACAGGTGGCAGGATCCAGACTTCCAGGCATCCACAGGCTTCCAGGAGGGTTCAGAGTCTTACTGGGACCAGAAGCATGACCAGGTGGTCACGCACAGGAGCAGACAGGATCAGGTGCAGACAGGCAGGCTCAGTGGAAGAGGGTAGCCGAGACAGGACGTGGAACCGGAACTTGAAGCAGACTTTAAACTGGTCTCCACCAAG
This sequence comes from Cyprinodon tularosa, assembly GCF_016077235.1. NCBI lineage: Eukaryota > Metazoa > Chordata > Actinopteri > Cyprinodontiformes > Cyprinodontidae > Cyprinodon > Cyprinodon tularosa. The sequence goes on from NW_024037916.1 coordinate 1,183,742, forward strand.
GAGCCAGGCTTACTTAGATAAAAACTGAACCCCCCCCCCATAATGAGCCAAAAACCCAGAGGACTCAGCAGGGGAGGAACAGTGGACGATCAGGAGACGAGACAAACACTAAAACCCTCTTTCCACTGGCAGCTAGGATCCAGGACATGAACCAAATAAAAACTGAACAGAAAGACTGACAGAAAGACAAGCAATGATCTGGCCCTGAATGCTCAGGCTGAACTGAATATAAACCAGAGCATCCAGGTGAGAGGAATTAATTATAATGAGGCAGGGAGGGAAGAGGGCAGGTGAAAGGAATTACTAATTAAGGGAGAGCAAACAGGCCAGATCATGACATGTACTCTATTTTTCAAATCAAAAGTGCCATTTTTTTATGATTTTTTTTTATTAAATTTGCTATCTGTTTAGCATAATTAGCATTTAATATGAAATAAAGACAGTAACTGGTTTTGCAGATTAAAAATCAGATTGTGTTGTTTGTTATGTTTATTTGTGAAAGGGTCTCAAGTTTGAAGAATCAATTGAAACACTCAAATAATCCTGACATTGACTATTTGTGTTTTTTCACTGCTCCTGGCCAAAGAACTGAGACGAATATCCAGAACAGAAAACCTATTAATAGTGCAGTAATGAAAGTATAGGCGTGTATAGGTGTTTAAATATACATAATTCTAAGAAATACTTTATCTTTATTGCTAAATGTAGTCCGCCAAGCCGCTGCATATTTAGCAGATCCTTCTCTGGTTTTATTTTCTGCCAATGGGAAACAGTTTTACAGGCCCAACATCAGAGGTAACCTCACTATAACGCACCAGTAAAACCAAAGGCTTTAAATGTAAGCATACCTTTTTAACTCCAGCTCCTTTTTAGTTTTAGGTTCAATATTGAATGGAGCAAACACTTGAATGAGGCTGCTGTTTCAGCTGTATTTCACTGCAGTGTAATTTGTTAAACAATTACAAAGATGAAGAAAAGTTGTCCCATGGCCACTCTTGTATCTCTGTAATTATTAAATGTTAATGTAAAGAGCTGAAAAGGCATTAAAGTGAATTTAAGAGCAATCGTTTTTGATTACTAGTTGACTTTAGATCATTAATAGGTGTCTTAATGAATTAATTTTGTAACTCTTTCAACTCTTTCATCATCTTCTATTAGCTAATTTTAGTTGTATTGTTATTTCTATTCATAATAAATATCTATTTAGGTAGAAAATAGCGGCATTGATATCATGTTTCTTAGCTTGTATCTCTTACTTACCGATCTGTCTCCCCCTTTCGGTCCACACTCACTAATTGGCCAGGCTACGAGGGGGAGTTCTGCGAGATCGATACAAACGAGTGCGCCAACAGCCCCTGCCTGAACAACGGCAAGTGCATCGACAAGATCAGCGGTTTCATCTGCCAGTGCCCCACAGGTGAGGCTGCCGTGCCGCCGCAGAAGGGAAGCAGGGAGGGGATGGGAGAAAGAAGGGCACAAGGCCAAGGGGTACAGAGGTTGATCTCTCTCTGTCTCTCTCTGTCTCTCTCTCTCTCTCTGCGTCTATCTATCATTACTCTCTCTCTCTTTATCACTCCATCTCTATCACTGTCTGTTTTATTTTACTCTCTTTAGGTTTCTCCCCTGCTCCCTCTCTTCTGCTCTCAAACACAAACACACGCAAACACCTCTCCGGACGGCACTAATCCCAGCCCTGAGGCAGGCTTACGCAGGCCCGGGCAGCCGAGCAAAACGCTGCAGTTCAGTAGGAGAGGTAAAAAAAATCTATAGGGACAGGCTTGAGGAAGTGTGAACTTTTTCAGCAAGTTTCTTATTCCTTTCGTCAAGTCTAATGATCGGCCAGAAACTTTGATTGTGATAGAGAATAAAAGAGAACCCAGGAATGGGTTTGTCTGAGTTTTGCTGATGTTTAATACAGCAGCTTTGGTCTCTCTTAAAGACTTATCATAGATTTTTTTTCTATATGTATAGAGATATACAGGTGCTGGTCATAAAATTAGAATATCATGAAAAAGTAGATTGATTTCAGTAATTCCATTTAAAAAGTGAAACTTGTATATTATATTCATACATTACATACAAACTCATATATTTCAGATGTTTATTTTGTTTAATTTTGATGATTACAAATGACAACAAATGAAAATCTCAAATTCATCATATCAGAAAATTAGAATATTACTGAAGACCAATAAAAACAAAGGATTTATAGAAATGTTGGCCAACTGAAAAGTATGAACATGAAAAGTATGAGCATGTACAGCACTCAGTATTTAGTTGGGCCTCCTTTGGCCTGTATTACTGCAGCAATGCGGCGTGGCATGGAGTCGATCAGTCTGTGGCACTGCTCAGGTGTTATGATAGCCCAGGTTGCTCTAATAGTGGCTTTTAGCTCTTCTGAATTGTTGGGTCTGGTGTATTGCATCTTCTTCTTCACAATACCCCATAGATTTTCTATGGGGTTAAGGTCAGGAGAGTTTGCTGGCCAATTAAGAACAGGGATACCATGGTCCTTCAACCAGGTACTGGTAGCTTTGGCACTGTGTGCAGGTGCCAAGTCCTGTTGGAAAATGAAATCTGCATCTCCAAAAAGTTGGTCAGCTGCAGGAAGCATGAAGTGCTCTAAAACTTCCTGGTATGTGGCTGCGTTGACCCTGGACCTCAGAAAACACAATGGACCAACACCAGCAGATGACATGGCACCCCAAACCATCACTGACTGTGGAAACTTTACACTGGACTTCAAGCAACGTGGATGAAGTGCCTCTCTTCTTTTCCTCCAGACTCTGGGACCTTGATTTCCAAAGGAAATGCAAAATTTACTTTCATCAGAGAACATGACTTTGGACCACTCACCAGCAGTCCAGTCCTGTTTCTCTTTAGCCCAGGCAAGACGCTTCTGACGCTGTCTGTGGTTCAAGAGTGGCTTGACACAAGGAATGCGACAGCAGAAACCCATGTCTTTCATACGTCTGTGTGTGGTGGTTCTTGAAGCACTCACTCCAGCTGCAGTCCACTCTTTGTGAATCTCCCCCACATTTTTGAATGGGTTTTGTTTCACAATCCTCTCCAGGGTGCGGTTATCTCTCTTGCTTGTACACTTTTTTCGACCACATCTTTTCCTTCCCTTCGCCTCTCTATTAATGTGCTTGGACACTGAGCTCTGTGAACAGCTAGCCTCTTTAGCGATGACCTTTTGTGTCTTGCCCTCCTTGTGCAAGGTGTCGATGGTCGTCTTTTGGACAACTGTCAAGTCAGCAGTCTTCCCCATGATTGTGTAGCCTATAGAACTAGACTGAAAGACCATTTAAAGGCTTTTGCAGGTGGTTTGAGTTAATTAGCTGATTAGAGTGTGGCACCAGGGGCCATCAATTTTGAACCTTTTCACAATATTCTAATTTTCTGATATGATGAATTTGAGATTTTCATTTGTTGTCATTTGTAATCATCAAAATTAAACAAAATAAACATCTGAAATATATGAGTTTGTATGTAATGTATGAATATAATATACAAGTTTCACTTTTTAAATGGAATTACTGAAATCAATCAACTTTTTCATGATATTCTAATTTTATGACCAGCACCTGTATATCTTTATAGAAGTTCCATTTCAGATGCACACAAGATTTTGGAAGAGTGGAATGGAAGAATGAAGTAAAATAGAGAAAAAGGATGGAATTCCTGTTCATAATTCTTACAACGGGATTGCCAAGGTGGAATTGATTATTTTTGGATGGAGAAAACAGCAAAGTTGGATGGATTAAAGCCAGAGAGGCAGGATTCCTCCTGATGAGAAAAAAAGAAAGGGAATTTGGGAGGACAGGAAAAAGCATCCCAACAAGCAGGGCTTTGATTTCAAAGAAAAGCCATCTGAAGAGTGAAATGTCTAAAAAGACTGTTCAACACTGAGTGAAGGTTATGCAAGAAAGCAGCTCAGACTGGTGGTGAGAATGTGTTTGTGTGTGTGTGTGTGTGTGTGTGTGTGTCAGGTTACACAGACCGTTATGCTGTAGCAGAAAGGGTACCACAAGGGGGGAGGGATCTGAAGCGCCCTGCTTCAGATGTAAATTTGGCCCTGTTGCGAGGCCTGAGGCGAGGTCCCCCTTTTCATTCCTGTACATGAAATTGCCATGGAAACCCTGCTGAGAGCCATTGAAACGTCTTGGGATAAATCCCTCTGCAGTGCTTGTGTTTTTGTGCATGCCTGCATCGCCTTTTGTGTGAGGGTGCACACTTGTGCATCTGTGGAACAAATTCCTGCGCAGAGTTTTTTAGGTTTTCTTTGAAGCCTTTATCATGTAGACAGATCAAATTAGTGGGCAATGTTGCTAAACTGTGAAAAAAACATTAGATCTGATTTACATTTTGGCAAAAACATTTCCACCTAATTTATTGATAACACAAAACTGGAAGCTAGAAGCAAAAAATTCTTCAGCTTCAACTGTATTAATTATTTTTTTCTTTCTTTTTAATCACATATTTACCCTGTTTTAAATTTATATCTAAGAAACTAGCAATGCCGTAAAAAGTTGGTGAGTTCTTTGGATTGGCTTTAGCAGGCTATCAGTCAGACCTAAAAGAAAATTTTAAGTTTGGATCAGTGAGTAATATCCCCCCCACATAATTTTATACAGATCGTTTGAAACCCTGAGAAAATTTTGTGTTTAAGCACTTATCACTGTGCTCACATGGATTGGAACCTGTTGGACATTTTCAACAGTTTAGTTTCACCTTCTTTAAGCAATTGCTGAAAATAAGTACATTTAGTGTAGGGCTGGGCGATATGGAAAAAATACTATATCACGATATGGATTATTTTATATCACGATAACGATATATATCACGATATACCACAACTGATGTTGCATTTTGTGTTTTCATAGTCCGTCAGATGGACAGGGTTGAAAAAAATCTTTCATCGCCTATTTTTTACCCATCATCTTGTTTCCTAATATGAGAATCCCAACCCCAAACCAAGAACACCAGTTATGCAATTTGCGGCCATGACAGTGAACAGTATAGAATCTTGGCTATTGCGCTGCAGTAATTAATCATTTAATATTCATTTGTTATTGACATTTTATAAAATTCCAAGGCCAGTTTTTTCTCTTGTCTTTCACTTACCTTGTTTTCCACTAGGAGGCGCCTCGCCTATTTAAGAAGAAATGTGTCTGCACTGGTAATACATTAATTAAAATGCCCACATGTTCTACTGGATAGGAGTGTCAGTGTAGTTAAAAATGTGATCCATCATACGACCTGTACCACAATTATGGGTGTTTCAGTTGTTCTCTTTATTTTTCAGCAGTCACAAGAGAAACGTGCTGCACAGTTTAAAAACATGGAACACAACAGTACTATACAACAAACTATAACAAACAGTACACACTAATACACACAGTATGATTTACTCTAAAGGGGAAAAAGTGAATGCTACAGCACCTTTGTGTGTAAACACAACACTCACAGGTGCAGTAGCCTTCACTTTTCCCCCCTTCAGAATAAATTATAATATCAGTGAGGTCCAGTAATGGATGCGTATGCTGTAAAAGCACACAGTTCATTGGTGTAAGCATATTAGTAAAACCAATAATAGTAAAACTAGCGAACGTACAAAAGTGCATAGCAATGTCAGGCTCATACCTTGGGCGAGCATCACTCCGGTGTGGTCCTCAGGAAAGTACACGGTCTGTAGACACCGAGCGCGGAGGGTCCAGTCCGTGATAAGGATGGTGAGACTCATAAGGCTGTGTTGCTCTACTCATCCACATGTCCGTAGTCAACGCATAATGCGTCGCACCACTGCGTACCTCTCTCTCCACTTCAGCCCGACAACTAGCATATAAGCCAGGCAGCTCCGCTTTAACGGTAAAATCTTCTTGGGTGTCCATCATTCATTTTTTTTCAAGCCAGAAAGAAATTTCACGGGCTCTCTCCATCAGTAATGTCGCAAACGTATGGTGCAAAGCCGCGTGACGTAAAGCGGTGTAGTGTCGCAAAACCACGTTCTCTACACATTATCTTTTTATTCTCTCTTTTTTTTCGTTATATACACTTAGAGTTTGCATAGCAAAAACGCAAAATGTTATATTAACAGATTATATTAAAATGTATATTAGCAGTAATAATAATAATAAAGAAGTTTATCACGATAGAAAAAATAGAGGAGAAAGGTCACGATAGACATGTTTCTCTCGTCCTCACGATATATATCGCCATATCGCCCAGCTCTAATTTAGTGTAAATCAATCTCCATCTTCAGCTCAGTCATAGATCTTTTTCAACATGTTAAATGTGTGCCAGCTCTAAGAAGTCATATCTACCACAATAGAAATCTTTTTTTCGATTTTTTTATGCCACATTCTGTCTGATATCTGCTCCTCGCTTATATTTTAGCTTTTTTTTTTCATAGTTAAATATTTCAGATCATCAAGCAAATTCAGATATCAGAGAAAGATAAGCAAATAGAGACACAATGCTTTTTAAAAAACAAAAACAAAACAAAAAAAAAAGATTTAATTTTAGTTACAAAGCCATTTACTATAAGGCTTAAGGACTTCAAAGAACCCCAGCTAGAAAATTGAGCCAAAAATAGAGAAAACCTAGAAAGGTGATCAACCTTCTCATTGGTGGCTGGAACCAGGTGCAAGAAAACAGAGATGCGCAAAACATCCAGATAAGCAATCGGTCATGTTTTTTGACTCAAGGAAAAAAAATGTTTTATTATTATGTTTTACTGCTCTACACAAGGGAGTTAAAGGAATAGTACACCCAAAACATGATTAGCCTTCATTTTCTACTCACTCCCATGCTGAACAACACTCTGGAGTACTTTTTTGATATCTCAAATGCATCTGGAGATCTGGGAGGCTTCTTGCTGTCTGCTGACATTCAAATAATGGAGGTCTATGGTGCCCCAGACAGAAAGGTCCATAAAAGTCCACAAAAAACGTGTCAATATTCCTCCATACTGCTCGTCCAATGTATTCCAAGTGTCCTGAGTGGGTAGCATCCAGAATTTACTCGAAACGAAGTCATTTAGAATGTTTTTAGAGCATAAACAGTAGTGTATAGGATTTCCTGAAAGCGCGCACGTGCGCGATCACGACGCTACGGAAGCCGGCAGACCAAACCAGCGCATTCAGCTCGGCAAGAACTCATGCTCTTCCTCAACACTGAAGTCCTCAGACATTTTTCTTTCGTTGTTTCTTTCTTTGCACAGGTAAACAGCACATTTCTTCTTCTACGCTTGCATTATTGGCAGAGCAGACGCTGAATGCGCACTTTCATCTGGTTTGGTCTGCCGGCTTCCGTAGCGTCGTGATCGCGCATGTGCGCGCTTTCAGGAAATCCTATACACTACTGTTTATGCTCTAAAAACATTCTAAATGACTTTGTTTCGAGTAACTTCTGTATGCTACCCACTCAGGACACTTGGAATACATTGGACGAGCAGTATGGAGGAATATTGAAACGTTTTTTGTGGACTTTTATGGACCTTTCTGCCTCGGGCGCTGGGCACCTCCATTATTTGAATGTCAGCAGACAGCAAGAAGCCTCCCAGATCTCCAGATGCATTTGAGATATCAAAAAAGTACTCCAGAGTGTTGTTCAGCATGGGGGTGAGTAGAAAATGAAGGCTAATCATGTTTTGGGTGTACTATTCCTTTAATCTTATCTAACACTGCAAGGGAACCAGAGCCAAATTTGTTTCTATTTTTTTATATTTTAAGGTTTAATATATATGCTCTTTATGAAGAATCATTGAATAAGAATTGTAACAACTTGGTTTGAATATTTCACCTTAAATTTTTCACATTCTTGCACTGCAAAAAAAAAAAAAGAAGTCTAGATAAGCCATTTTCCCTTAAAATAAGTGCATTTTCTATTGAGTTGAGGGGGAAGTGAGGATTTTTTCCAATGGAACAAGACAATTTATATTTAATATAAGAAGAAACAATTACTCTTACGTCTTATTTTAAATGTATATTATCTTATTTTTAGAGTAAACATACTCATGACATTGCCATATCATCTTATCTACCTCCTCAAATTAAGTGTAAATACACAGAAATATTTACTTATTTCTGAATAGTTTTTGCAGTGTGGAACTGTTAAGTAAAATAATTCCCACTCAGAAGTTTGCTAAATTCAAGAGGACATATCTGTAAATAAACATGATTATTAGGGGTTAAAGAGAAAAAGCAAACCCTTATTATCTGGAATATTTTTTTTTTTCAATTAACTTGGGCATTTTTTATTAAGCTGCATGTATTTACATGTACCATCATTATTCTATCTATGCTCCCATTTGTCTGCTTCCAGCTTGCTAAAATAAAAAAAGTCCACAGGAAGTAATCAGTTTGCTGTCCAGCACACAAATACTTCCTCTATGGATTTTCATAGCACACCTGTGGGTTTCAGTGATCTGTTGCCTAAGAGGGTTGATCTGAGGGTGATATCTCTTCATCAGACGACATCCTCAGACTGTGACTAAGGGGAGACAGTAATATCTGAGACGACAATAACTCCAGGAAAAAGGAGGAAGCCTGCTGCTAGATTCTGACTGAACGAGGGGTTTAGTGTCAGAGGTCAAGCTAGCTTCTTTCAGAGGTGGGCGGGGAATAGAGGGAGTAGCAGGGAGATTGGGGGGCGACTAAGACAGGAGAATGCACATTGTGATGGAAAAGTTTTGGGGGACAAAGAAGGCAACGCGCTCACTTTGTCGCTGTGTTGAGCAGACAGGCTCTCCTTTGTCCTGCAGACTTTAGTCAGGAGGCCTCACAACCCTCCGTTCTTTCCTTCCTCCCCCACCTTTAACCGAACTTGTCCCCCCTACTCTTGCATCTCCCTGTTTTCGTTTTGCTGAAAACAAGAGAAAGGGATAAGGAGTGGTTACAGTGTTGCACAGCATCTCATTAACATGCAAACTGTGTAATGTGATGAGAGCTCTTTAGGATGGATCCAGCTTTATTTGCAGATCTGGTTTTGAAAACTCAGAGAACAAATTAGCCATGTTTACACACGTAGTTCACAAACCCTATAATAATCTCCTCTGTGTTTTTTTGTTTTTGCTGTTTTTTTTCTAGGCTTTACTGGGAATCTTTGCCAGATAGACATAGATGAGTGTGCCAGCACACCCTGCAAAAATGGCGCCAAGTGCACAGACGGGCCCAACAAATACACTTGCGAGTGCACTGAAGGTAAACCGCTTCAGCTAAAATTTACATTAATAAACAAAACTAGCTTTTTTTTTTTTTTTTTTACAAAAATTAGAACAAGTTAATTTAAGTTGAATGCACTGGTTTCCTTTAGGTTACACTGGGAGGCACTGTGAGGTCGACGTAAATGAATGCTATTCCAATCCTTGTCACTATGGCTCCTGCATCGACGGGCTGGCCTCATTCAGCTGCAGCTGCAACCCCGGATTCACCGGCAGGCTGTGTGAGACCAACATCAATGAGTGTCTGAGTCAGCCGTGCAGGAACGGAGGCACCTGCCTGGACAGAGAGAACGCCTACATCTGCAGCTGCCCTAAGGGAACCACAGGTGGGCACTGGCTGCACAATAAGGACGTAGAAAAGAACATTTAGAAACCAAAGTTTAGCTCGAAAAATCAACCAAAATCAATATCCTGTCCACAGGAATCAACTGTGAAGTCAACATTGATGACTGCAAGGGCAATCTCTGTGGCTATGGATCCTGCATCGACAAGATCAACGGCTATGAGTGTGTCTGTGAACCTGGCTACACTGGTAAATAAAATCAGACGTACTAAAAGTATTTAAAGAGAAGCCAAAACAAAGAAGGAGAACTAGGTTATATGTCATAGAAAATAAGAAAGATTGACAAGATAAATAATGAAATTGGGACCACTTGATTAACCTTCATCATAGTCGCACAATATATACTAAAGTGGATCAGAAGCTCTGTAGGATACAGTACTACGTTTTAATGCAGGATTTGTTTTTTTCCACTTTCTTTCCATTCTCTGCTGCACATATAATACATCTCTTTTTGACCTTTATCTAAGTTTAGCCTTGAAAAGATTGGTTATAAATGAACTAAAATAGGTGGGAGAGCTTTCTGGCAAACTTGAAAACAGACTAACTCACCCTGATTTCCCTGCACGATAAAAAAAAACAAAACATTGATAGCTATACAGTGAAGTATATGTAAGAACGTTTACAGGCAGATATAGCTGAAGCTTAATTCCTGCAGTATTTTTGAGTTTACAAAACACCTGAGAATCTATCATCTACCACTGCAGCTTTAATCAATGGAGTCCCGCCCTTAAAGGGTCTGCCAATTATGTCGTAGTTTAAAAACGGGACATACAGCTGAATAAACATGGCGGCGCAGGAGGACAGACGTGTAGCTGCATCTATCACTTCGGTTTTCTCACAATCCACTAATTTATTTTCAAAAGAGGAACAGCAGGGGTGTAAAAGCAGAAAATTGTGCTTTCTCATGGTGTCTGCTGCTATTTCATTTGTTAGCATGATTGACTAAAAGTAAACTTTAAAAGGCGGGCACTAGTTGTTGCTTTGCCCAATCAGCTCTAAAGGTTCTGCAGAATGTCCCTCCGGTCCCCAAACCGATTCAGTGGGGGTGGTCCCACATTAATAACAGCAACTAAAGCTACATTTTATTAAAATTAGGTACAGCCTTGAAAATTGCAATGGCGATGCTATATTTTAATGAGGCTTAAAAGTATCTGATGCAAAAGTTGTATGCATTTACTAAGTTGTTAAATATTCAGAAAATTGTGTTTTCGGGTCCACTCTCTTTTTTTAGGGGGGTGTTTTTGTTGGAGTTTGAAAGGTAACATGTCTTGGATGTGCATATGGGTATGTAAATCAAAGGACTGTGTTGCAGTACAGGTTTGGAGCACCAGAGGGGCAGACAGAGGAGCTTGGTCCTGGTAGAAAGTGAGGATAGCAGATGGCGAGCGAGTAAGCACGCTCCTCTGAGGCTCATCTGGTGTCACTTTGCAACTCCACCCAGTCCCCAACCTGCTGCTGTTAGGACATGCAAGCTGCCCCCCCCCCCAATCCCAAAGAAAGGACACATACACACATACTTGCACACAGAGTCAGTGGGGATTTGTGCGGGAGAAAAGATTCCCTGAAAGATTCCTGAAAGGTGAGCTTTTAAAAGCTTGGAAGCGGGTCCCTGCTTTAAAGCTCAATGGGCAGCCTTTATGTAATGCATGGCACTGGCCTGAATGGCGTCAACGCTTCAAGTGGCCGACAAAGGCGGTCTTTAGATCTCCTATGCTTCTGAAAATTGATACAATCATTTCGGCATTGTTTTGAGGCTTTGTGTGCAACTTGACTGGTTGGTCGTTGATTTAGAAATATTTATTCTATTATAGTCACTGAAAAAATGGAAAAAAAAGTTTATGAAAACAGAACAGCTATTTATGGAACTCAAATTTTATCTAGTTTAATTGATGTAATAGCAACTATTACGGTGGGTCATGCAGGTTTCTATTCATGTTTTTCTGTTTTTAAAAGGTTGGTAATATTTTAAACTAATAAAATGATTAGTGCTTAATAAAATGTGGCAAAACCATAATTATTATCAGTCAGTAACATGTCTTCTACTCTCTTGTTGCACATTTTTGTATTTCTAAATAGTTAAAACAAGGTCTGAAAAGATAGAAATAGTTTATGAAAGTCAACTATGAAATCCTGGTACTGATTTTCTATTGGATTTAGCTCTAGACTTTGACTAGGTCATTCTAACACATGAACATACTACAATGGATTAACTAAGGTTGAAATATGTTCAAATTTGACTCTCATGGCCCTTTATTTAGCTCTATCCATCTCTCCATTAACTAACAAGCTTTAATAACCATGCTGAAGAGCAGCATCCCCACAGTACAATGCTGCCACCGCCTTGTTTCACTATAGAGATGGTGTTCAGGGTTCATTTTTCGTCCACATACAGTATTGGGCATTTTGGCCTTAAAGGTTCCGTTTCCATCTAATCTAATGAGATAACTTTCTACTGGATGCTGGCTGTGGGCTCTATATGGCATGTGACAAACGTTAAATGGGTCTTATGGTTTGTTTTCTTCTCGTCTCTGTTGGCTGATTTTTAGGAGTGCATGCTTAATATCTTCCCTGTTAACAAATTATTGTCAATTTAAAGTAAAGGGATCTAAATATAAATAGACCAACACTTTTTAGAGTATTGTATTTAGGAAATTTGTAAAAAAAAAAAAAAAAATTAAATAAAGTTACCCTCCAATTCAGTTTTCTTTTTTAAGATACCAAAATATGAAATACTTCAAGAGGTCCAAATGCTTGCGCAAGTCACTTTGAACATGTGGAGTCCTATGACTGAGATGAAAATATTTTGTCTTTGGGCTTCAGGTACAATGTGTAACATCAACATTGACGAGTGCGCCATCAATCCGTGCCACAACGGTGGAACCTGCATCGATGAAATCAACAGTTTCACCTGTGTGTGTCTGGATGGTTACCACGATCCCACCTGCTTCTCCCAAGTCAACGAGTGTCTCAGCAACCCCTGCATCCACGGTCACTGCGAAGACAAAATTAACGAGTAAGAGCTTCACAGCAACAGATCCAACATGTGCTTAACTAAAACTCTTTAGCATACACAGACTGAGCCTAGCGCTGTTTTCTCTTCAGCTATAAATGCCTGTGTGATTCCGGCTGGAGCGGGAAGAACTGCGACATCAACAATAACGAGTGTGAATCCAACCCTTGCATGAACGGAGGGACTTGCAAGGACATGACCAGCGGTTACGTTTGCACCTGTCGTATGGGCTTCACAGGTCAGCACCTGTTTGTGTGCCCACACCGTTGACTTTTGTGTGGACTCGTGTGTGATTTATTGTCTTCTGTGACCTCAGGACCAAACTGCCAGACAAACATCAACGAATGCGCCTCCAACCCCTGCCTGAACCAGGGCACATGCATCGACGATGTTGCAGGTTACAAGTGCAACTGTGTCCTGCCTTACACAGGTATGATATTATTATAATGGAACTTATTTAAAAACACATCAGTCTAGTTGCTTGTTCTTCTGGAATTTCCTCACAGGGGGCCAATTTCCACTGACTGCTTACTTTGAGTTTCGAGCCAAAGAGGAAAAATGTCCTGGTGATGAAATAACTGTCAAGTTCAGTCACAAGACTTCCTAAAGGGCTCAAAGTGTTGCACAAGTGTTGGATTCCTCTCCTCTGTGTGTTTCTCCCAAAGGGAACTTGGAAATGTTTTCATGTAATCTCTTTTTTTATTATTTGACCAAACAGATAATAATGGAAAGGCCAAGGGCTGGCTGTCTAATTTTTGCAGTGTATTTTTTGGAAACCTTTGCAGGACTTTAAATAATAAAAATCCTATTACCCTTGTTGGGGTGGGAACATGGTGCCTGACACATTTCCTGTTTGCCTGCTTCCTGTCTCACAGAACAGCAAATGGCTTTACAATGGCCGGAAGCTGGAGTTGGCTTCCCGTACGAGTCGTACGTTGTGGAAACAGATAGAGACATGTGTCCCCAGGCCCCTGATTCTGACAGGGCCTGGATAAAATCCTCTGATAGCTCTGATTGAAAGATGATTCTGTGTCCGTTTGGTTTGGGTCATCGCCAAATCCAAGAGTCCTACATGAGATCACAGAGTTTATAAGACCTTATGTAGTTGGCTCAAGGATGTGTTTATGTGTCTTACAGGTGAAAACTGTGAAATCCTGATGGCCCCTTGTAGCTCCAAACCCTGTAAGCATGGAGGAGTGTGTCAGGAGTCAGAAGACTACCTGAGCTTTTCCTGTGTCTGTCCTGAGGGATGGCAAGGTGAGCTCCCCGCCTGAAAAATGATCAGAAGGTCAAACGGTTTTAGTGAGGCTTTCTCCAGGTGGATAATCTATAAGATTGAAAACTGAGTCCCTCATCAGTCCTATTTAAAGAAGATTTGTTTCTTAGCTTTTCATCTTGTTATTTAGGAAAAGAAAAATAGCTTCATTTTGTTTGAAATTAGAAGATACTAAAGGAACACATTTCTGATTGGAATCTTTTTTTGATAAGCAAAATAAGATCTATTTTCTAATGGTGAAAAAAAATACATATAGCAAAGAGAGATGATAACTATGGTTTAACTCTATAAAAATTACTTAATTAAATTAAATGGAAGTTTTAAAACACTAATTAAACTGATTAAATTCTAAGATATATCACTTTACCAGCAGGTCAAAGTTTAAAAATAAGTTTTTGAACTAGTAATCAGGGTTTTATTTACTGAGAGTAACAATAAACCATAGAGGAAAAAGGTGGATGAAATGAAACTTTAAAACTCATTGATCTGTTAATTTACAACAGCAAATCCATCATTTAATGTAAAAGAGAAATGGTCCGAATTAAGATGATGGCTTGAAGAAAGAATCAATTTAGATTCCTCCAGATACTGCAGGGGAAGTTTCTGGTGAAATCCAGTTTATTCACTGGATGGCTTTGTTTTTAAGACTTTATTAGATACAATGGTTTGTTTTCTAAAGATGCACAATTGGTATGGATTCCAAGATGGAGCATCTTTAAAGATAGTCCCCTAATGCATCTGTGCAGATTCTAAGAAAAAAAAAAAACTTCATAGAAATAGATATTATTTCCAGCATGACTTACTGCTGTTTTTCTTCTTTTTGTTTTGTGGCTTTAAGGCCAAACATGTGAGGTGGACATCAAAGAGTGTGTGAAGAATCCTTGTCGCAATGGAGCAACCTGCCAGAATACACCAGGCAGCTACCACTGCAGCTGCAGACCAGGCTTTAGTGGACGCAACTGTGAGACCAACATTGATGACTGCAAACCCAGTAAGTTTACTATCCCTTCACCTTATGTGGAAAGTCATTTTGTTCTAATTATGTTGCAGGAGAGTCGAACCTGAGCTTTTCTGAGTTGAGCATTTCTCCCCACAGACCCCTGCAGCAATGGAGGCATTTGTAAGGATGAGGTTAATAGCTTCCTGTGTACCTGCCTGCCTGGATTCCGGGGACCAAAGTGTGAGGAAGATATCAATGAGTGTGAGAGCAATCCGTGCAAGAATGGAGCCAACTGCACAGACTGCGTGAACAGCTACACCTGCACCTGCCCACCTGGCTTCAGTGGGATCCACTGTGAAAACAACACTCCTGACTGCACAGAGAGGTGGGGAGCTCTCACAAGCTAAAATGCCGACCAGCTGTGCAGCTTTGACTTTGATTGGAAAGACAGGAAAGGATGTGATTTCATTAGCAAGTTCATTTTCTGCTGCAATGTAATTCTTCTTTTCTTGTCCACTGCTGCCCCCTGTGGTGGAGTATTGTTTTACTGCACTTCTTCTATTGAAAACAGAAGTAAGGGATGTATCTGTAAAAAAGAAGGGGTTTTCTTAATGTCTTGAAAACTTTAAACCTAAAGTAGAACATTCCTGTAACAATAGAAACACAGATTAGTTGCATTCCATCCTGGGAGCTCAAATTTATATATATATATATTTTTTTTCTTTCCTTTTTTGTTTTTTTCCCCCTCTCAGCTCCTGCTTCAACGGTGGAACCTGCGTGGATGGCATAAACACCTTTACCTGTTTATGCCCGCCGGGATTCACTGGGAGCTACTGCCAGCATGATATCAACGAGTGTGACTCTAAACCCTGTCAAAATGGCGGCACCTGTCAGGACAGTTACGGCACATACAAGTGCACCTGCCCCCATGGTTACACAGGACTCAATTGTCAGGTAGAAATCTGATGGTTGTTTGTTGGTCAGGTCAACGTAAAAGATTAGCATGTGATCATGTTTTTGTCAAACAAGTGCGAGTCTTTCAGCCCAATTTGTGTTTCAGAGCTTGGTACATTGGTGTGACACGTCTCCCTGTAAAAACGGAGGAACCTGCTGGCAGAGAGGGACCACCTACAGCTGTGAGTGTGAGACCGGCTGGACAGGCCTTTACTGTGATGTCCCAAGTGTTTCCTGTGAGGTTGCAGCCAAACAAAGAGGTATGAGGGAGATAAAACCTCAGCATCTTCCTACAAAGGGAATTGTATTAAATGTGAGCTAACTATCTCACCTTCTCTGCTCAGGAGTTGCAGTTTCTCAACTTTGTCAAAACTCGGGTCAGTGTCTGGATGCGGGAAACGTCCACTACTGTCACTGTCAGGCTGGATACACTGGCAGCTACTGCGAGGAGCAGGTGGATGAATGCACACCCAACCCCTGCCAGAACGGAGCCACCTGCACAGACTTTCTGGGTGGATACTCCTGTGAGGTAACAACCCTAAACACAAAGCTGTCCTGGTACTCCGCTGAGGCCCAGCGTCTCTCCCAGAGCTCCGCTATTTAAATAAAGTGTTTGATGTGTAATGACGAGCAAACCTGAGCCTGAGTTAGTTCTGAGCAGCTATCTGTGGCAATGTTTAGGCAGCAGTCATCGTTACTCCTTGATAAATCATCCTTAAATTTTAACTGCCTAGCTGTTCATTGTTTTAATGTTGCTGCCAATCATTGCAAGTAGCAAAAGCATATCTCAGGACCACACCTAATAAAGTGTCAGGTTGTGTTCCTTGGAGAGGAGAATTTGCTGGCCTTGGCAGGATAAAATCCGAAAACAGCCAGGTAAACAAAAACCCACCGTTGTTTCATGTCAGGCATTGATCAGACCTTCTCCTCTCCTTCTTTCGTCTTCCTCCTCCCTCCGTCCCGCAGTGCATGCAGGGATTCTTGGGGCCTAACTGTTCTGAGGAGATCGATGAGTGTTTCTCCCAGCCGTGCCAGAATGGGGGGACCTGCATTGACCTGATCAATACCTACAAATGCTCTTGTCCCCGAGGAACCCAAGGTCAGCAGACCTCACACACACACACTCACACACACCCCTCTTATCCCTCGCCCCCTTTCCCTTCTCCACGCTTCATTAATTAGGGCTTAACAGCATCCAGGGCATTAAACTCCCTACTTTCAGCCTGCCTCCAACTCTTCCTCCTCTTGTCAAATTTGCCATTAATTTCTCTCTCAGACATGAAGCGGCCTGCGTGTCGCGGGTCAGCTTGAATCGGCAGCTGAATTGTGAGCAGCCCAAAGCAGCCCACAGGTTTTAAAAGGTGGCAGAGGGAGTTTTTGGCATGAATATTCATCAGTCTGTGGTTTAATTATGACTGCTGATCTATGGCTCCTTCTGTTATACTGTCAATAGTTAAAAGAAATTTTTAAATGTACTCTAAACTTATAGATTTTAATTGCTAATAACATCTACAGCATGGAACAGCAAACATGCAAATCTCCTCTTTGTACGGAGGAGTGAAAGCTCTCCAATCTTATCGTTCACATTCCTTAGGCGTCCACTGTGAGATCAACATCGATGACTGTAACCCGTCCACTGACCCCGTCACCAAAGAGCCGAAGTGCTTCAACAACGGCAGGTGTGTGGATGGAGTGGGAGGTTACACCTGCATCTGCCCTGCTGGTTATGTGGGGGAGCGATGCGAGGGGGATGTCAACGAGTGTCTGTCCAACCCCTGTGACCCTCGGGGCACGCAAAGCTGCATTCAGCTCACCAACAACTACCGCTGTGAGTGTCGCACCGGATACACAGGTCAGTTTGAGACTAAAACTCATCTTTTTTCAAACAATAATTTAACTATCCCTTCCAGATTTTGATTGAACTCATCTTTACTGTAGCTAATGGACTAAAGGTAGACAAGATCCTTGGGAGCAGGACAGGATTTTCTACATATTAGCTAACTGAATACTTTTTTTGTCTTTTTGATTGATGTTTTTCTGCAGGCCAGCGCTGCGACCAAGTGTTTAATGGCTGTAAAAGTAAACCTTGCCGCAATGGAGGAACATGTGCTGTGGCCAGTAACACGCCACATGGTTTCATCTGCAACTGTCCCTCTGTGAGTACTGCTAATGTCCAGGAATATTATAGTATTTTACAGGGATAATATTTATTTCTTTGTTTTCATGTTACAGAATCAGGCCCAGATTCTAGTTGGTCTTTAGGGTCAATATTATTTCCATCCTCAAGGTTAGAGATTTTATTGTGCAAAAAGAACACTGTTACCATGGGTACAGCCTTAATAAAATATGAAACAATGCCTAAAAAATAAGAAGTGTTTCTATGGCGCTAAACCATTGACATCGAAAAAGAGATTTGACATTGTAAAACAAAACACTCAAGCACGAAACACTGAAAATCCAAACAATGAAAAGTCAGAAAGTTTAGCTACCAGTAAAAGTGACATTAAATGTTCTCAAGACCCCTGTTTAGTTTAATACAGTAGAGAAGAACCCTGGTTTTTCTCCCTAGGTGTTAAAAGCGAGTGTCCTTGCTGCAGATCAAGGGATTTTAAATGCAGAAACACAACATTTACAGAGAAAGTTTGTATCTCATCCACATCTAGTGGGGAAATTATTGAAACTTTCGTTGGTTTATTCAAGTACTGAAAATAATAATGATTACTTGTGATTAGGTAGCAGTGTCTGAGCCGAAGCCTTCTATATACTCACTGTAGGTACAGTAGATGACAAGAGTACCGGAAAAACGGAAGACCACTGAAGGAGCCTATCGTTTAGCCCCGCCCCCTAATCCGAAACAGTCCTAGCTTGATTTGAAAAAAAAAGATCAAAATCAAATGAGAGCATAGTCATTTTTTACTTTTTTAGTAAAATAAATTATATTGTAATTGTAATAGTAAATTGTAATTTTGATTTAAAAAATCTTGAATTGTAAAGTTTTTCACTGTTTTATTTTAAAAATCCAAATTAATGCCAATGCAAACTGTCACTGTTTTAGCTACATATGTTTCTGTTTCAGTTTGGACTTAATAGTAAAAATGCTACTTTTAATCCGGGTAAACAGAAATTGACGGTTCTGGTAGACATTTACTCTTTAATAAGCTTAAAATATTTGCACCCTTCTGTTTATCTGTATTTCTGCATTTATTTATCCAAAATTTACTATCATCACAGTAGAAATAAATGAAAAATATATTCATTGTCGGTTAAAGAGAAACAACAATTTCTGTGTTTGATGTTAAAGGGCTTCACTGGCTCCACGTGCGAATATGACTCCAAAACATGTGGCAGCCTCCAATGTCGCAACGGAGGCACCTGCATTTCTGGCCACAACAGCCCAAAGTGTTTGTGTCTGCCTTCGTTCACCGGGCCTGAGTGTCAGCACCCTACTGACAGCGCGTGCAAATCCAGTCCCTGCTACAACGGGGGCACGTGTGAACACGCTGCCGAGGCGCCTTTCTACCGCTGCGTTTGCCCCGCCAACTTCAACGGCCTCCGTTGCCACATCCTGGCGGCGGACCCTGAGGTGGCGTGCAGCATCCCGCAGTGCGAAGAGAACAAGCACAACAAGCACTGTGACACAATCTGCAACAACCATGCATGTGGTTGGGACAACGGCGACTGCTCGCTCAGCTTCGACGACCCGTGGAAGAACTGCTCAGCCGCGCTGCAGTGCTGGAAGTACTTCAACAATGGGAAGTGCGACTCCCAGTGTGACAATGCTGGATGCCTATACGACGGCTTTGACTGCCAAACTTTGGAAGGACAGTGCAAGTAAGCATCTAATGTGAAACAGATTCAATTTCACAGGAAAGTGTAAAAATGTTATCCTTAATTGCCATTTTCCTTCTAGCCCGCTGTATGACCAGTACTGTAAAGATCACTATGCGGACGGCCACTGTGACCAGGGTTGCAATAATGCTGAGTGCGAGTGGGACGGCTTGGACTGTGCCAACAACATGCCTGAGAAGCTCGCCGTGGGCCAACTGGTTCTAGTCGTCCACATCACCCCCGAGCATCTCCTGAACAACTCCTTCGGCTTCCTGCGCGAGCTGAGCCGCGTCCTCAGAACCAACGTGATATTCAGGAAGGACCCGAAGGGGGAGACGATGGTCTACCCATACTATGGGAACGAGCATGAGCTGAAGAAGTACACAGTTAAGCGATCCGTGGATTCCTGGTCTGAGATTTCTGACAAGGTGCTAACTGTGATGAAGAGGAGTCTGTATGACGTGGCAGGTGGCAGGATCAGAGGGAGGAGGGAGCTGGATCATTTGCAAATCAAAGGGTGAGAAAAAAGAACAAAATCTTTCTCTGATTGCTTCAATTTTGTTACATGTTTTAATCTATTTGAACTCCTACAGTTAAAGAGTGTAAAAGTAGTTATTTTTATGCTTTATCTTTTTACTCACCTATTCTTACAACTTTTCTAAATTAAGAACAGTCACTAAGGCTGTTTTACTATGTGGATAAAGATTAAAAAGACTCCTCTGTCTGTTTCTGTCCTCCCTAAAGCTCAATTGTCCACTTGGAGATGGACAACCGACAGTGCTTCCAGCAGTCCAACGAGTGTTTCCAGAGCGCTGATGATGCTGCTGCTTTCCTCGGAGCTCTGGAGTCCAGCAGCAAACTGGATGTTCCTTTCACTATTGAAGCTGTCTATAGTAAGTCGAATGATAATCTTCAACTAATGTAGTCATCTATTAATCATTAACTGGAGTTTATACATTGTAAAACATGCCTTTAGCTGACAGAGAAACCCATTTAGAGCAGTAATTATACCAAAATTGTAAAAAAAAAAATATATATATATATATATATATATATATATATAATATTATTTTACATTTGACATTATTTATAACTCTCTAGATTAAGTAGCAAATTACAGCTCTGAACTATTTGTGGTTTCTTCGCTACAGGTGTTTGAACTGAGTAAAGTCTAAAATGGAGCCTGTTGAGATTCGAGCAGTGATCCGTTTTTTCTATTTGAAAGGACTCACACCATGGAAGACTTTTGATTAAATTAAAGTAACTTATGGTGATGATTTTCGTTACATGACGTTGCAATATGTTTTACAAGGTTATATTATGGGACAATATCAGTATAAGTCACTTTCATTTGATTAAAAGTCTCCCATTGTGTGGGTCCTTTCAAATGCATAAACTCAGACTTGACTCAGTTTTAACACCAGTAAATCAGAAACCACAATTAGTTCAGAGCTGTAATTTGCTATTTAATCTATAGAGATTTAAAATACTTCACATGCAAGATGTCAAACATCTGGAAGTGGGCCAGGGGCATTACTTATTGAACACCCCTCGTATAAACATTTAGCATTTCCTGGTTTAAATTCTGTAAAAACGCTGTAAAAAAAAAATCCGTATTCTGTTCTGTCTCAAGATTACAAGTTTATCCCTCATGTCAGTAGGACCTCCATTTTTATGGAAACTTGTTAAAATGTGCAAAGAAAAGGAGTATGATCATGCAATTAAAAACAAACCTTTTTTTCATTTTTAAGGATTATTTAAGAGCAAATAAGCATTTAGACCCTTTTTTAAAACAAAATTACTTCAAATTCACCTGTAACAACTCCTGTCAAATATATGTCACATTTGCTTTTCTTAATCTTTCATGTATCACAGCATCAGAGTGTTTGATTTTAAATCAGTCACTTTATACAGAAACAGATTGCTCTTAAAAATAGGAAGACAAAATACATGCAGTTTATTTAAGGCAGGCAATGTGCCCCTGGCCTAAATGTGTCCTTATCTACAGTCAGAGAAAAATAGAACATCTTGAAACCATCAAATATCTCAAAAAATACTTTATTGTATCAGAGAATTGTAAGGAATTTACTGCGCAGTGTGGAATTACGTCACTGCATAAAAGGTGAACTCACTCAGAGGCACGTCTTTATCCAATGTGCCAGTAGCTGTGAGCGTACGTTCTAAAGATCTTTGGCTCAGTCATTTTTAAAGTCATTTTTAAATGCAGCAAAACTAAAAATACCGCTTATTCCTTGCTGTTCCTTTCAGTGAACTGAAAACAGATTTATTATTTAACATATTCATCTCAGCCTTCCTTACTGTGCATGAATGCACTCAACACTTAGAGAACAAGAATTCGTAATAGAAGATTTGCCTGTTGTTAGACGTTATAGTTCCACACAAAACAAAGGATATATTTGTTTTTGTGGTTGCTAAAAAGCGGTACATGCTCCATATAAGTAAAATAATGAAGTCAGGCCGGTTTATGTCACCGGCCAATAAATCACACCCTCTGTGAGGAAGTTAGGCTGACATCTTTACAGTTTAGTAAATTCATTTTGAATTCAAACACATGAAATAGTAAAAATCAAATAATAAATGGACTTATCTAGATATTATATAGCAGCAATACTGTGCCGAGGTGTCTTTTTAAGATAAAAAGTGGCCTTGAATCTTATTTTCTCCACATTGCCTTTAAAAAAAAGATTTTTTTGGGGGGGTATTTCTATTATTTATGCACTGATAGGATTGTGGTTAGGTTAAGTAGCTGACAAAATGTAGGGAAAGTTCAGAGCTTGGAGCTTTCAACAACCTGACAGTTAGCGAGTTCTGCTTGCTTCATATTTAGCTGTTTCCTGTTTGTCAATTTTTTCACCTGAACATTAACGCTCGTTCTCCTTCAGGCTAAAAATGGAAATGAACCTTTTCTGTTTCAAAGGTGAAACAATTATGACTGACTTAGTATTAGTTTTGGTTTTTAAGTGTTTAGGAGGATTATTTTTGACAATATCATAATTAGCGATTTTTGGTAGATATCTCTATTTGAAATTGCATTTCACTTTACTGTTAAATAGATGCTGCAGATTTTCTGTTAGCCTGGAACTCTCTAAAACATACAGTCTAAACAGTTTACATAATCCTTTTTATTGGGGATGTAGCGTTAATAGGGGGGGGAGAACAATTTTGGGGTGTTGGGTCCTTAAAGCACAAAGAAAACATGTGTTCCTTTATGCTTATTCTCAAACTAAAAGGATCAGGAAAGGCCTGCAGTCGGATCCTCCCCGCAGAACTCTTTGATTGTGTATTTGTTATGCAGCGATGAACAAATGCAATTGTGAATCTCATGGTCGAATCAATCAATTTCTTCCTCTGTGTGCAAATCCAATGGCTTCAGGCTCCAAAATGGTTAATTGCAGCAAATCAACCTCCTCCCCGTTCGTTCACATCATAAGGGCGTCTCTGGCTTCCTCTTTTTCAGACATGTATACCTATATGCGCTCTGACAGCGAACCCTCACACAGACGCGCACACACGCCTTATCCCACATGGCGAGGGGCTGCTGCAACCTTCACCTCGCTGAATGTAATACCAGGACTTAATGTATCTCTGAGGGTTTAGGTTGGGGGAGTTTATCATTTCAAAATCGTTAGTGAAAGAAAAAAAAAAAAAGAGAAGAGGAAAAATTGATCGGGAGTGTGCTAGAAGTTGGGAGTCTTTGTTATCTCGAAAATCCTAATAAATCCTTCGTCTTTACAGCTTAAAGCGCGTGCAGTAATTTGAAGTTCATTAATCCCCTCCCTTTTTTTCTCTTAAAGAAGAAATGGTAAAGTTGTCTCTTGGTACCCTGAGTTGAAAAAGGAGAGAGGAGGTGGTGATGTTCTTTTTCCCTTATTTTCTTTTTTTTTATCCCGCCCCAGCCCCTTGTCCCCCCCCCCCCCTTTTTTTTTGATGAAAAGTGGTTAGCTATTCTGATTATTACTGAGTAGATAGTAGAAGCTAGCTTGACAAGCAGGGAGGATCATCAGTGAGTTTCTGGCTCTGGGTCTAGCTGCCGCCTGCGCTGCGGGAAGTGCTGGGCGACGAAGAGCCGGACTATCAGGACCTTCGTGATTATGTCGCCCGCTCTCCTAACAGGCGGCGTTGACCGGCAGCCTTCCGACGGACTCTACGCAATCTATCTGGTCCTGGGCGGCGTCGGGATACTGGCCTTCCTTGGAGTGGGAATGGTGGCAGCCCGAAAGCGGCGCCATGAGCACGGGCGTCTCTGGCTTCCCGAGGGCTTCAAGACCACGGAGACCAGCAAGAAGAAAAGACGGGAGCCTGTTGGAGAGGATTCAGTTGGATTGAAGTGAGTTTTTGATTGGTTCTTTTACGGAAATCTACTTCACTGTGACCACCGGACTCACAGTGAAAGCGATGAATTGGGTGTGACAGTTGATTGGTCATGGTTGAATTTTACAAGGATCATAGACTGAGATAACTTTGGTGAATATTCATTAACTGATCTGCCGGAGAGGTGGGGTAGAGATCTGATCAATGGTTTTATTTTATTTTATTTTTTACTTCCCTGCAATATTAATGATGAGCAGCTTAAAAGCAGCGGATTAGATGGATTTTTCCTAAATTGTCTGCGTTCTCACAGGCCACTGAAAAACACCTCTGATATTTCTCTGATGGACGACAACCCGAATGAATGGGGAGAGGACGAACATACGGATGTGAAGCGATTCAAAGTAAGAAAACAGAAATGCCTTTTCAAGAGATTTAAATATGATTTAAGCTGCATATAATTATCCAGAAATTTTCAAACTCATACTAAAGCTCATCTATAATTCATGCATTAAAATTTAATTATTTGTTTGTTATAAAACCATAATATTTAGCTTTTTTTTTGTGTGTTTTTGCAGATTGATGAGCAGACTGTGATGGACGCCGACGACCAGACCGACCACCGCCAGTGGACCCAGCAGCACCTGGATGCCGCCGATCTCCGTATCCCCTCCATCGCTCCCACTCCACCTCAGGGTGAGATTGAAAATGACTGCATGGATGTCAACGTGCGAGGACCAGGTAATTAAAATACCATATTCACCTCAAATATATTATTTACAGGATTATGTGCATCTAAACAGATGTCATTTTATGTAAAAAACAAATTTAATTAACTGTGAATTAATCAAAATAAGTTGAATAATAACATCCCATCTTTTCTATTGGTGATCCTAACTTCTAAAGTGGGAAAAATGGCAAAATAAATTTTACTGTTTTAAACAAAATCCTGTTAAGCTGTTAAAATGTCAGCTGATTTCATTATTTCAAAAGGTTAAAGAAAAAAAAAAGATAAGTAGAAATGTTTCTGGGTTAGATATTTTTTTAAGCGTGTGCCATGAGTGTGTGTTTGCATGTGTAATTGTGCGTGAAGGAGTTACTAAAGCCCCATGTCCTCAGGGTAAAGGATCTTCTTCAAAGCAGCCAGCTGGAAGCCAGGCGCCTCGGGGAAAACACTGATTCCTGATCAGATCAATCATTTCACCAGTAATAGGGCTCCGTTTTTATCTTTATGCAACATTATAAAAAAAAATGAGTTCATCAGATATAAAAAAAACTGAAAATGTTTGGTGGTTAATGCCAGAATCCCTGTTCAAAAACTATGAAAAATCAAAGTAGCTCATTTAACAACTTGAGAGCTCTTTTTCCCTCTGTCAGGGATCGATGCTCTTGAATCGACCAAATCTGTGAGATCTTAGGATTGCTTTTCTTTTGAGGAGAAAACCTATCCTAGTCATCTGACTGAGCTGCCTCTCTCAGTTAGATATTAATGCTTTGTTTTATGGTAGCAGCCCTGGCCTCTATCCCTGAAGCGCTGCTTTCCTTCTGAGGCGCCTCCTGTGCCTTGATCAGAATCGCTTCTTGAAAGGAAAAGCTATGATGATTCAACCCAAGCAAAAGCATCAAATCCACATTCGATTTGCTGGTTGCTTTGTTTTGATCTGCCTATGGCTTTGAAGAGGAACATTTCTGTCTTCAAGTTGCTCTTATTCGGCCTTCCAGAGTTCTGCTGACCATGCAAACACATTGCCAAGATCCACCTTTCATGTCCTGCTGCTTCCTCTCCCCTTAGATGGATTCACTCCCCTGATGATCGCATCCTGCAGCGGCGGAGGACTAGAAACTGGCAACAGTGAGGAAGAGGAGGACGCCTCGGCTAATGTCATCAACGACTTCATTTATCAGGGCGCTAACCTCCACAACCAGACTGATCGTACCGGTGAGACAGCCCTTCATCTGGCTGCCCGGTACGCTCGCTCTGACGCTGCCAAACGGCTGCTGGAGGCCAGCGCCGATGCAAACATTCAGGACAACATGGGCAGGACACCTCTGCATGCTGCAGTGGCCGCTGATGCCCAGGGGGTCTTCCAGGTGGGCCCTTTTCTCCCTCTAATGCCTTAAATAAATCTGAACGTATTGTTTAATATAAAATACGTTACAATAACATAATATCATAGTACTGTTGTATAAATGCAACTAAAGCTGCTAAGATATTTAATCAACTGTTTCTCTTAATAGATTCTGATAAGGAACCGTGCCACAGATTTGGACGCCCGCATGCATGATGGCACTACACCCCTGATCTTGGCTGCCAGGCTGGCAGTGGAAGGCATGGTGGAGGAGCTTATTAACTGTCACGCAGATGTGAATGCCATCGATGATTTTGGTACACAAATATTATTTATTTTAGCATCTACAGTGCCTTGCAAAAAAAAAACTTGTATTTTCTGTTTGAGTTTCAATGTATTTTATTATTAAAGTGATAGACATTAGCGTAGGGTGGTAGAGTTGGCCCTAAAATCGGGGTTTTATTTCAGGGTAGCACAGTGAAATAGGATTCATTCTGAAAAGTCTTTAGGAGTGTGATTACTTTTGCAGGCTTCTGGACGTGTTTGAAGCTGTTTGTAGTACTATTAGAGTTTGAATGACTTCCCTTTTTTTTTTTTTTTTACCTTTTCAGGAAAATCAGCCCTCCACTGGGCTGCAGCAGTCAATAATGTGGAGGCTGCGATTGTTCTACTCAAGAATGGTGCCAACAAGGACATGCAGAACAACAAGGTTTGGAAAAAAAAATTAAGTTTCCTTTAAAATAACTTTCTTTGATCTGGTTTAATGTTGTTTCTATCCTCTTTGCTTCAGGAGGAGACGCCTCTGTTCTTGGCTGCCAGAGAAGGAAGCTATGAGACTGCTAAGGTCTTATTGGATCATTTTGCCAACAGGGAAATAACTGACCATATGGACCGGCTCCCTAGAGACATTGCACAGGAGAGGATGCATCATGACATTGTGAGGCTGATGGACGAGTACAACCTGGTACGAAGTCCCCCCATGCACGGAGGGTCTCTGAGCACCACATTGTCTCCCCCTCTTTGCTCACCCAGTGGGTTCCTTGGCAGCATGAAGCAGCCTCAGCCTCAAAGTCAAGGCCAGGGGAAAAAAAACCGCAAGCCCAGTCACAAGGGAATCGGCTGCAAAGATGGCAAAGACATGAAGGTGAAGAAGAAGAACTCTCAGGACGGGAAGTCTGGGAACCTCCTGGACAGCTCGGCCGTTCTGTCGCCTGTAGACTCATTGGAGTCTCCTCACGGATACGTTTCTGATGTAGCCTCGCCGCCTATGATGACCTCCCCCTTCCAGCAGTCGCCATCTGTATCCCTTAACCATCTGCAGGGGATGTCTGACCCTCATATGGCTGTAAACCACATGGTGATGCCAAACAAGCAGGAGCTAGCCCGCATGCAGTTTGACCCACTGCCACCCCGTTTAACCCACCTACCAGTCTCTGGCTCCGGCGGTCAGGGTCCCATGAATGGCCAATGTGACTGGCTATCCAGGATGCACAGCAACATTAACCAGGCAGGTCAGTTCAACCCCATGAGAGGCGCCCCTGGGGGCCAAGGAGGTATGCACCAAGGTGGGCAGCATGGGATGATCACAACTACCCTGCATAATAGCCACCCCAACTCCAGCATGTCGCAGATGATGACCTATCAGGGGATGCAGAACCCCCGACTGGGCCCTCAGAGCCACATGATGCAGCAGCAGGCTCAACAAATGCAGCAAATGCAAAACCTTCAACAACTTCAACAGCAGCAGCAGAGTATCCAGCTGCAGCACCAGAACTCTAACTCAGCCAACACCCAGAACTTCATCAGCGGGGACCTCAGTTCCCCAGAGCTCCAGCAGGGAACAGGTAATTCCAGCATGCCCATACGTACCATCCTCCCACAGGAAACCCAGATCATGTCCTCCTCCATCAGTCAGTCCATGCCCAGCACCCAGTTCCTCACCCCACCCTCCCAGCACAGCTATACGGGCCCAATAGACAACACCCCAAACCATCAGGTCCAGGTGCCCGACCATCCCTTTCTGACCCCGTCCCCTGGCTCCCCTGACCAGTGGTCCAGTTCATCTCCCCATTCCAACATGTCCGACTGGTCAGAGGGCATTTCAAGTCCACCAACAAGCATGCAGTCCCAAATTGGGCATATATCAGAACAGTTCAAATAAAAAGCACCCACATCAACTGCTGTATGTTTTATTTTTTATTGTTATTTTGTAAAAAAGAAAAAGTTCTCTGTGAAGAAAACGAAAAAGGGCAAAGAAGTGATCAAAATGTAGGACTTTTATACATTTTTGTACTAACAGTGACATCTGTGCTTCATTCCTTTTCTTTTTTATTTATTAAGGTTTTATTTATGTTTCTTTGGTGTGGGGAGGTCGTACGCAGGACTGAGAAAGTCCTCTAGAGGAACTTCTTTCCTATACAGCTCATTTTTTACAGTAAAGTCACAGCAAACACACTGGGTATTTATTTCCTTAGAGACTCTTAGTCTGTCTTTTTTTTCTATGATTTCTCTCTCTGTTTATAATTTGTATAATCCTGTTTATAATGAAAATTGTGATTAAGATAGAGCACATTGTAAGTTTCAGTGTTATTTCAAATTTGTTTGAAAGGGAGATGACATTTCTGTGAATAGTAACAGAATGCATCTAAAACATAGAACTTTTTCCCCCTTTTTAAACATCAAGTAAATCCTAGTAACACTAGAGTTGTGTACATTTTGTTGAATCGCTGACACAGTGTTATGCTGTGTTAATGTGTTCTTCTTGTGGTGAGGGATGTGATTTGTTGTACAGTTTATGGCCATCTTGGAGATTGGCAATTAAGACAGGCTTGAATTGTTGTGAGTCCTGTGGTTTTGCAGAACTGGCCCGTTGGCCACAATGTTTGTTGTTGTCCAGAGGGAACAGGAATCTCTATTTCCTTTTCCTCTCCGATTAGTTTTAGCCTATGGCTGCGTTCTTCCTTCTGTAAATATGCTTTTATGCATTTCCCTTGTAAGCAAGATTTTGTTTAAGAAATCTTACGTCTTCATTATGCATTGAATTGATCCTGCACTGTTCAAAAGCCTCTAAAATGTAAGACATCAGAATATATATTTCTATTTTTTCTGACCCCCCCCCAAGGCACAAAATACATTGAGCTGATATACAAATGACTGAAATATATTGTTAGGTAACCTTTTCAGAAAAAAAGAAAGGAAAAGAAAAAAAAAAATCAACAATAAAGATTGAGGTTTTATAAATTTGTATTTATTTACTGTTCTGTAACAAAAACTTGCCGAGGCAAACATACATGTGTAGGAATGTCTTTTTATTTTTAAGCACTGCCAACTTAAGTTCTCAACTGTATTCACTTAAATGTCTAAGATGCACTCTGTTTGAGTTTTCAAATCTACTTATTAGAACAAAAGGATATGTTAGTTTTTGTAGCAGCATTTTTGATTTTGTTTGCTTCTTATGTGAAGTTATCATTCATAATAAATGTAAGTTTGCAGTTTATTTTCATCTGTGTAAAAGTTACCTTCTATAATAAATGACATATTGCTGTCTTAAACACATGAGGAAGAGTCTTTCTTCTAATGAGACTGAAATACCTTATTCTAGATTAAATTTTTTCCCAGGCCACTGCTGGCTTCATGAAGACTGAACCTGCTTTCACTCTTTGATTTTGTCTCCATCTAGTGGTGAAATTCATGTTTTTACCAAAAGCTACAATTAACTTCTTTAAGGGAGCCCGTCTCTTTTGTTTTTTTAATTTACAAATATTATGCAAAGTTATGATCCATCTCCCCCAAAAAATGAAATACCAACTGTTTGTCTGTTGTATTTTTGTTTTCATTTGTCTGCATAAAATGTAGATGATAAAAAAAGCCATAACTGAAAAAGGTCACTAATTATTGTTCCTTTAGAATGGAACAGTTAGTGATTATTAGTGTTGCGCCAATGCCATTTTTTTGGCCTCCATACCAATACCTGGTTGTGCAGTATTGGACGATACCGATACCATCTGTTTGAAATTGATGTGTGTGTGTGTACATATGAAGAACTGCATACTACTTGGATGTAAAATAATTTCCATCATGGCTTTGTCAAGCTGCTGCCTACCTTTGTGAAGCAGGAAAAAGACTAATACAAAGTGAATCAAGTAGAACTTTTTATTGCCTACCTGGAATTGGTGACAATGGTTAAATAAACTTCTGACTCTCAATATGGTATCAGTCCCCTATTTGTTGGTACGCGCCAATACCTATGCCACCATTTTAGTGCTGGATCAGGGCCCCGCCCAATACTGGTATCGGTGCAACACTAGTGATTATGATTTAATTTTTTTTTTTCCCTTAATAGTTGCCCTAACTGCTGGGTTTGGATCATCTTATCAAGGTGTAATTTTAACATTTTTGTTCAGTTTTTAATGATTTTGGGATAAGATTCCAAAAGCTATGCACCACAAATTAAAGTGGTGCATAGCTTTTGGAGTCTAAGGAAAGTAAGTTTAAAGATTATCTGTTTGGTATGTGTATGTATAAATCCAGGCATTTTGTAGAAACACCCTGTGGTGCAATCACAAGTCTTTTGGGATATATTACTGTCATTTTGTGACACATCTGCGATTTCGTTCACCATTCTCTTCAAGGTAGCTCAAGCACCATCAGATAAAGACATCTATTAATGTTAGATTTGAATTCTTGTCAAAGATTCCCTTCCCCAATTTTTGGGGAATATACATTCTGGACCAAACCCATTGTAGCTCTGACTTATTAGCTTTATTGTACAGTAGCATTAGTGAACATCTATGCAGTCTAAAGTCTGTTTGAACCTCAGGTTGGTTACAGGACTGCCCTTTATTCATTTCCATTTCTCTTCCCATGAACTCTGATTAGCCTGTGTTGAAGAACAAAAAACACAGCATGATGTAGCCACCACCGTGTTTCTTGGAGGCCAGATCTGTAAAGTGGCCTTTTTTGCTTCCCTTGTTCAGGTTGTCACTTAAGGTTGACTCCTGTGTCTTGTTTTGCAGTTGTTTCAGTCTTTCCATTGCTAGATGATTAAAGAGACAGGACTTTGTTAAAAGGGTTAGGATATTGTTTTATGACCTAACACTAAACCTTTATGCAGCTTTATCTCTGACCTGTCCGGTGGATCCCTTGGTCTAGATCAGGCATCCCCAAACTCGGTCCTCAAGGCCCCCTGTCCTGCAGATTTTAGAGGTTTCTCTGCTTCAGCACAGCTGATTATAATGACTGCAGTAGACCAAAAGCCTGTTGATCAGCTTTTAATTAAAATCAGCTGTGCTGGAGCAAGGAAACCTCTAAAACCTGCAGGACAAGGGGCCTTGAGGACTGAGTTTGGGGATGCCTGGTCTAGATGATGGTGTCTGTTTATTAAATTTCTCTGCCAAAACTTTGAATCCTTTGACAGAGCATCCATCCGTTGTCGTCCTGGATCAGGTCACAGTGGTAAAAGCTCCAGGTGGAAACCAGTGGCGGCTGGTGAAAAATATTTTTGGTGGGGCTGATATAGCCTAGTGTATGTCTCCAACTAACCCGGAATAAGAATTCAAATAAACAATTGGACAATACATACAATTTAACAGTAATGATTTAATTTACTATATAATAACAGTAACAGTGATGATTTGGGTCACTGTGACGGGGTTCTTTGGCCTCCAAGAATCCAGGCTCAGTCGGGTTACCGGGGTTGGTGATTTATTGAGCTCAAAAACTCAAAACAGGGTGCAAAAGAAACTAAACATATACAAGATACTCTGGGCCTCAGCCTCCCTCCAGTTACCAGCAATGTAACAAAGAAACAGAAAACAAAAATTGCCGCTTTTCTTCCCACAGCCCTCATTAAATAGTTTAAGCCCCTCACCTCAGGCTCTCTTATTTCTGATTTCTTCTCATTAATCAGTTTTGTCCATATATTACCTCCACAAACAATTGATGTACAAAAACAAATAATTTTTACAACTTAATTCTTTTACACAGATTCATTGACTTATTCAATTACACCAAACTGGGTTTGAACCCAGCAAAGACGCAGCCAGACTGAAGATGACAAGTCCCCGCATAAACACGTACACACCCACACCCCCCACATACCCACACACACACACACACACACACACACACACACACACACACACACACACACACACACACACACACACACACACACGGCTAACCCCACTGAAATATTAAGTGTGCACCCTCAATACGCCAGCAGGTAACCAGGACAGCTTGTGTGTTTTAAGTTAATAGAGCTACTGATCTCAGCGCGAGTGTATTGGTCCTCACAAACACAGTATAACAGGAATGTGTGTGTGGCGCGCAAAGTTAGAGAGGTTGTTTTAAGCGACGAGGTGGATTCGTCACAGTCACAATAACCATGAAATGAAATGTTCATATCATACAACAGGGATGTTCTTCTGGCAAACGGGTAGATAAATAAGGATCTCACCGAATTTGGTGGAAGCTGCATCTCGCTCGTTACATTCGCCATCTTCCCTCTAATTGTCTGCACCTGCGCTTGGGTTCAGAAGAGAAGCCTGTAAAAGCGCAGTATTTTCAGCGCCCCAATACCATAAAGTTCCGAGACGCTGATTGGCCATTAAATTCACCTAGCAATAGTACATGATTGACAGATTCTCTGCAAATGTGGGTCAGTCTGATCACAGCCCCCAGAACAGAGACGGTAGGAGTCTGTCTGTGGAAATCCACAAATTAATGACAGTAGATAGGGAAATGTAGTTTATATAATTTGTTTTGCTTATAGTTACAGTCTAGAGAGTAAAACAGACATTTATGAGTTAATTTCTAAAAATATATTTTACGTTTCTCTCTTCTTATCAGGGAGGGCGGTGCCCCAGCGTCCCCTATGGGCCGGCCGCCACTGGTGGAAACCCAAATTACCCTTTTTCCGGCAACCTGCCTCCACCTTGTTCTAAAGAATGCAAAGGCATTTCCAAGCCTCTCCACCTTTCCCGGGGTATGCTCTCAGTGGGTCAAGTTAGATAACTTTCAAAGATGGAAGTCCAGTCCAGAAGGCATCCTGATCAGATGCCTGAATTACTTCAACTAGTCCTTGAATATTTGGACAGGTACAGGCAGAGGCGTAGCCAGAAAATGTTTATTAGGGTGGCCAGGCAATAACCAACGTAGACTGAGGGGCAGCTCCTGAACCTCAGGGTCAATCTACACTCTTCCAACAGGAAAATTAACTAGCAAAACATCCATATTTTCTAAATAAAGTCAAACTCTATTTTCCTACAGCATTTGCTAACAAATACGCGCATATATTTAAACATCCGTGCTTTCTAGATAAAAGGTATAGTGGATAAACTCCTTTCAGGTTTGAGTTCTGGGGCAAACATCTTTTCCATTGTCTTTACTTACCTACTTTTATCAACAATCATTCTGGATAAAATTGATATTTACAAGTACTAATGTCTACATAAATTGATTATTTAATATGTTTTTATTAAAATAGTTGTTTATCTATGATTTTTTGACTAGATGACTTGCCGAGACACATCATTTTCTCTTTACCCCATTAGACACAAAATCTAGTTATGGAAAGATCATGAATTCAGTACTTACAGTATCATCTTTAATGTTAGTATTTTAATGTGCAGTGTCACGACCCGATCCATCCCGGAAGCACGATCCATTCTGTGCACGCGGCAGCAGCTCATTTGGGCATGCGTATCCAGATATACATCCAGGTCGTCCTCGATTTTATTTAGTTAAAAAGTACCTTAATGACGTTTTCCCTCCCCCCAAAAAAACGTACTAAAAATATTATGTGTTAAAGGTTAATAATGTATTTCCTGACAAAAAAGATGCCTTAAAATCCTTTCTGTTTTTATCACTCGTCTCTGCCCGATCTGCACCGGAAATGGGATCCTACGCTGTTTGCAGTCGCCAACTTTTTCGGCTTTGGACTTAAACATAAATCTGGTCTTTTTGAGTTTTATGTTTTCGTTTCGCTTTAAACTTATGCTATATAGTGCGTAATTTAAAGAAAGAAACAACTAAAATATAGATAAACATGGTTTAATCAAATTTTGCCAGACTGCTCTGACCATGTCTGATGACAATATCAGTGAAGAAAATGTAAAATGCTCACATGTCTCACAAAAGTCATAAAACATTTTTTACAGATGTGTATTAGGATAGAAATAAGTAGTTTTAGTACCATAATTACATTATTTATGGACACCCGGATGTATATCTATTCGCGCATGTGCACAACGGATCGTGCTTCCAGGTAGGATCGGGTATTGACATGCATAATCAACCAGAATGTTTTTGTTGTCAAGTATTTTTGTTAATATATGAAAATTGTATATGTTTTGAATATTCGACTTGAGAGTATTACTGCTGCCACTGTCTGTATTAGAGTGGGAAAAAATGGTAGCCATGATTGGCTAAAGGTGGCCAAGGCCACCTCTGGCCCCCCCTCTAGCTCCGAACCTGGGTATGTGTGTGTGTGCGTGTGTGTATGTATGTATGTATGTATGTATGTATGGATGGATGAATAAATAGATAGATAGATAGATAGATAGATAGATAGATAGATAGATAGATAGATAGATAGATAGATAGATAGATAGATAGATAGATAGATGTCTTTGTTCAAAAGCAGCAGGAATAAGACAATGCTTTTATATTATAATTTTCCTTATTAGCACTAGCGGTAGTGCAACAGCTTGAGGTTTAAAATAATATGAGAAAATTAAAACTACATTAACAACTATTTCTTTTAACAATGGAACTGCTGGTTTAGTTTGCTAGTTTGTCCGAAGTCACTGCTTCTTTTACATGGGACAGCATAAAGAACTACATGTCCCATAATGCCTTGCTGAGAGTACAGTTGCAGTTCACAGTGCACTATATTACAGTGAAAATAGGATATTCGCCGCCAACCGTTAATGTACTAAACGGCAAAAAGCAACAACTTGGTGGGCCAACGACACATTACTGGGCTTCAGTCCAACCGACATCCGGGTTGTGACCCCCGAAAATGGGTTTGAGTTGAACGGTCCCCCCTTCCTTTCTTTCCTGGGTTGTCGTCGGATTTCCAGGCGAATAGCTGTGGGTGCTAACGCTAGCAGGCTAGCTCTCCGAGAAGAGCAGACAACCGCTGGCCGCTGCCACCGTCTCCCGGACTGCTTCTCTGTGCTGTTAGCGCAGCCATGTTCGTGCAGGAGGAGAAGATATTTGCCGGTAAAGTGTTGAAAATACACATCTGCACGATGGACGGCACGGAGTGGCTGGAGGAGGTCACGGAAGACACCACTGTTGAGAAACTGAAGGAGAGGTGCTTGAAACATGTAGGTTTTTTTTAAGGGGTGGGGGGTTGTTTATGCCTTCATCGATATGTCTTTTTGTGCTGTCACTCCTCTGTGTGAGGTGTTATCTGTCTGCCATGCCCTCTGTTTAAACTGTCACTGTCAGTGCTTTTGTATTTATAGTAACTGGGTAGACTGCTATTTATAATTTAGTAGGTTGGCTGCCCCTCTCTGACTGAGTGGCCTTTTTTTCTGTCCCATGTCAGATAGGCATGCTGCCTTTCTATTATTATACAGCTCACCCCTGCTCTCCTCATATGGTGTTCAACCACCTTGATGTAATGCTCAACCTAAACACCTTTGTCTTTACTTTATGATAGTGGGAAATTTTTAAATGCCGTCTTGTAGTTGCTAAAATCAAATGACTATGCAGAAACGATTCCATTGAGTTACTAAAATTGCTAAAAAGTTTTTAATAGGTGCCTGCCATATCAATGCATGTCCATTACATGCTCCCATATATTGCATGGAGGCATCCATTATTATTATGTCAACAAATCTGACTCTTTATGTATGATTTATTGATTGATTGACTTTAGTGATGTCCCAGTAGATACATTTAGTAATTACATCAGCTCAAATATTTAAAAAGAGAGGAAGAATGTGCCAAAGGAGGAAAAATGTATATGGGATATATACAGGTTATACAGTGGGTCCACATATGACAGCTTTTTTTCTTTTTCATAGCAGGATTATTATACAGGGTTATTGCATAGGGTATTTTACGGAAGATGATTAGGGCCACTGAAAAAAGAAGTTAACAGATTTTTAAATCTTATTTCTGTTTAATATGGTCAAAAAGTCAGAATTCTGACTTTAATTTCAGACTTCTGACTTTTTCTCAGAATTCTGACTTTAATATCAGAATTTTGGATCTTAATGTAGATGGGCACCATGAAGGAGGAGATGTGGGAGCACTCAGCTTCACTGACAAAGATGTGAGTTGTTTGAGAGGGTCAGTAACACATTGGTGGAAAATGACGGAATTAGGGAACTTTTTATGTGCCCGAGGGGTCCCCAGTGATGCTATTTCACTAATGGAAGAGCAGAAGGTGATTAAAACAAGAGCTAGTTTAGTCTGTAAAAAAGACATGGCTACAGCTTTATGCTAACATAAAGCTGTCAGAATTCAGATAGAATGCATTATCAATTCTTATCATTTAACTTATTACGTTTTTTCAGTGGCCCTAATCCTCTTCCGTAGTATTCACATGGGTATTAATAAAAATGCATATTTATATATATAGCTATTGCACTGGGTGTCAATACGTTCGGCTATCATTTTTATTGGCATTTTGAGTTACCATGGCAATCCCATTGGAATGAATGGGGAGGGTGAGAAAGAAAACAAAAAAATTCACAATTTTTGAGGCTTCACTGTGTGGTCATACGTTCACCTACAAACACAGTGTGAAGCTCTGCTTGTAGATAAATCCTTCATCTTCTCAAAAACTGAAGGTGCTATGTTCATAACTGGTATGATTTTTCTAAAATAGGCCATCAAGCACCACAAAGTTTTAGGGAAAAGCACAGCTCTAGATTGTATTAAATCGCACTACAGAGTGGAGGGGAATGGATTTCTTATAAGAAAAAAAGATTTTTGCATCACTCTCATAGCCACAAATCCTGCTCTGCAGCCATTATTTTTGTTCGGTTTGTAAACAGAAGCCTCTGATTTCACACAATGGTTTTGTAACTGCATTCAGATATTTGCTTTTTGTTAAAAACCCTTCCAGACCGCCCAAAAGTCACTGCATTTGAGCCAATTTCTACATTAATTGCAGCAAGCACGCAGCAGAAACGCAGGTGTGACTAACTATTTTTCCAACATCCTACAAAAAGTTTTGATAGACATGCAGATTTAAAATTTGGCTTAATCGAGGAAGAGGGATGGCTATCACTAACAGAAAAGTCATTTCTTTGAAAACCTTTTAGGGTTCATGCACAGCACAAATTTTTTTAGAGGGGTTTTGTAGAATCTGTCACATCCTCTTAAAATGGATCTCAATATAATCTAACCAGACAAGCAGGTGTGACAAACTATTTTTTTTGATGTTCTGTAACCTCAGTCGAAGACAAGAGATAGGTGTCGCTTTCAGTGAAAACTTTTTGAATACCATTCACGGCTTATGTATAGTGCTTTTCTCTGTTTAAATGGTTGTGGAGTTAAAGTCAGTTCGAGCTGTTCTCTATGGGCTAACAGCTCTGCAGCTGATCCTGTACTAAAGCTAAGGTAAGATCTACCTTATTCTAACACCTGTAGGAGTTTACATCAAGGAAGTTAACACAGTACAGTAGGATTGTAAAATAAAAGCCTCCCATTTTCATTGTGATAAGGTATCTATTAATCTAATAACATGAAAAAAAAAGAGTAATTTAAGAATTAGAAAATGATTCCTAATTACTGTTGGGTCTGACTCTGCCCATAACACACAACCCTGCTAGGCTTTCAAAATAAGACACGAGAATAGTAAATGGATCTCTGGCTCTGACCTTATGGCAAAGACACAACCCTACTAGACTTTCAAAATAAAGGCTTAATATTACACCGAGCAAATTATTGCAGCATAGGGCTCTTTATTATGACCTAAACTGAACCTGAACTTTTTTAATTACCGTACCCTAAGAAATCCTTTTAGAAACAGACTCTACTGAATAATAGGGACCGAGTGTGTTTAAAGATAAAAAAATGCTTGAAAAAAATTTGGACTGTACCTGCATTAGCCGTTTCGTTAACCCGGCAACACTTATCACCAAAAGCTATGGCGAAGCCAGTCAGTGTGGGGCCCTAAGTCGCCACCAGACTTGGCGACTTGGGTCACAATCAGGTGTGGCCAAGCACGCCACCACCAGGCATGACGGGGCCAGTTGTCATGATGTATGGGGACGCTAGTCACCACTAGGCATTGTGACATAAGTCTCCAGAAGGCTTCACGCTCTTGTCTAATGTGAGCTGAAATCAACTGACCCCATATAGCCTTCAATGCCAGTCCAACAATTATGCACCTAGTGGCAGGTATCTCAAAAATTTGCTCTGGGAATTTTCTAGTTATTTTTAATCTTTTTTTTTTTTCCTGCTTTAACCATTGAGGTCCTAACATACATGTCTAGCTATATGCCTTTTTTGGATTCTGACAGATGACTTATCGAAGCATCAATTTCACTGTATTTACTTTCAAATGAAATCCTCATATAGCATCTTAAAGTTTCTGTTGGATCTTTTTCCCTATCTTTACAGAATGGTTTTAATTACTTAGGCTGTTTAGACCACTTCAAGATTTTTTTCCAGGGGAGGGTTGGTGTGATTATCCACCTTTTGCAAAACCATAGTGCAGCTTATCTCACTGTCATGAACTGATGTCATGAACTGATTACCAAACATTTTCTTTGAAGACTTTCTGTTGGATCATTTAAACTCAATTATTTTTTTTTATATCCCAAAGGGCAATTTAAAGACAGTGTAAAGCAGCAGGAACAACACAAGAATTAAGATGCACTGCAAAAGACATTAAAAAAAAAACAAATACAAACAAGGATCTCCATGTGATGAAAAGTTGGTGCAGTAACTGTCTTACAAAAGGAGAATTAAGTGATTAGAATTAGTGGCTCAAATAATTACAGCAAGACTTCCAGGTCCTGAAGTTGCAAATAAACCCCAAACCATCACACTACCACCACCAGGTTCAACTTATACCATTGTTATGAGAAGCTGTGTGAGGTTAGCTGTTCTTAACCTCACACAGCTCCACTTTTGTCTCATCAATCCAAAGAATGTTTTCAAAAACATTTAGGCGATCATTGTGAGGATTTTTTGTTTGTTTTGTGAAATGAACTTCTGTCTTGTTTTCAATCACCAGCACTCCTTAGAAATAGCGTTATAAACATTTCAAAAGTGAC
Organism: Cyprinodon tularosa; assembly: GCF_016077235.1. Taxonomy (NCBI): domain Eukaryota; kingdom Metazoa; phylum Chordata; class Actinopteri; order Cyprinodontiformes; family Cyprinodontidae; genus Cyprinodon; species Cyprinodon tularosa. Next base: position 1,222,964 of record NW_024037916.1, read on the forward strand.
TGTTGTCAAACCATGCGTTTCTCACCTGTTTTTGAATTTCTTAAGATCATTTTTGTATCGATGCCTTTTTTTTAAAGATGATTTAGCCAACTTGTTTTCAGACATGGTCTTGCTTAAGGGATTTCTTGATTCTCTCTGTCAGCAGGAATCAGGTTTTCCAATGGCTATGAAATTACCTGTGTAATCATGTTTGACTCTTGATTTAACAAAAGGTGACAGTGAGCTGACAAGCTACACTAACAATTCAATTCAGTTTATTTATATGCCGCCAATTCACAACACTTCATCTCAAGGCACTTTACAGTTCACCAGATCATACAGTCAAATTGATTCAAAGTTTTCTATCTAAGGAAAGCCAGTTGATTGCATTGACTCATTGACCTGGATGCTATCCCTCACACTAAGCATGCTTGTAGTGACAATGGAGAGGAAAAACTCCCTTTTAACAGGAAGAAACCTGCAGCAGAACCAGGCTCAGTGTGAGCGGCCATCTGCCGAGGCCGACTGGGGTTCAAGGAGACAGAAGCAGAGATACAAAAAGCAGCTGTAAAAGGCGGCCCAGTGCAGGAAACACACAGCCAGGCAGAAGAGCTCCGAGCCAGCTCCCATGTTAGAGGATGAAGACAGCTGATATTTCTCTCCAGGGTGGAGTCGCAGCCAAACAGGAACAGATGAGGCGAAGCCACTATGAGAAAAGGCAGAGAGAGCACAACGTTAGAGATTAAACTAGCAGATTCTGTAGAGTGGGAGAATAGAGATAGAATGAGGCAAAATTATGAAATAGGGGTCCCTATGTCCTCCAGCATTCTAAGCCTATAGCAGCATAACTATAGAGATAGCTCAGGATAACCTGAGCCACTCTAACTATAAGCTTTATCAAAAAGGAAAGTTTTAAGCCTAGCCTTAAAAGTAGACAGGGTGTCTGCCTCTAGGACTAAAACTGGTAGTTGGTTCCACAGCAGAGGAGCCTGATAAAGATCTTCCTCCCATTCTACTTTTAGAAACACAAGAAACATGTAAAGTGTTTCTCATCTAAAGGAGAGGAGTTGGGTAAACTTTCCTCTGATATCAGAGACTAGTAGATGATGGTTCATCGTTCACTTCCTTATGATAGACTTTTTAGCAGGTTCTATATTTAAATATTGTCAAAATATCTGATTAATACATAAATATATGAAAACACTAGAATAAATCAAAAGTTATGGATGAATTAGAGTTGGGACTACATAATTATTAAACATGAAAGGTGTTGAAGCTTATCCTGATACAAAGGAGCTTCTATTCCAGATGTGTCTGTGTTTAACTGAGACATATTTTCCTCCTTTTTGCAGCATGTGCATGGAAGTCTAGAAGACCCTAAAACTCTCACCCATCATAAACTCATACATGCTGCTACAGAGAGAGTCCTCATCGACACCAAAACCATTGCTGATGAAAACCTTAAAGACAAAGGTATGCAGTGTTTTTTTTGTTTTGTTTTTTCAACAAATGTGTTGCTAGAATTTCTGTATTTGATTGTTAAAATCTAGAGTTTTTCTTGATCTTTATTTTGGTAGAAGTTTTGCTGCTTATAAAGAAAAGACCGCCGCCAACCCCTCCCAAGATGGCAGATGTTAGTTCAGAGGAAAAAGTAAGCCTGATCATAGTTTATGAAAAAAAAACTTTTTTTTCCTTTTATTTACATTTCTGTTTCTTCTGTTTGTAACAGAAGAAACAAGATACCAAAGCTCCAGATAAAGATGCTATCCTGAAAGCCACTGCCAGCCTGTCCACGAGGCACACAGAGCGCACTGTTACGCAGCACAACATCAGAGACGTAAGGACACTGGAAAAGTTACACTGTATGGGTATTTAAAAAAAAAAATTGATAGCTGAGAAATTTTTTGTGTTCTGATCTCTATGTTCCAGTTTCAAACAGAGCTTAGAAAAATCCTGGTTTCTCTTATTGAAGTTGCCCAGAAGCTTCTTGCCTTGAATCCTGATGCTGTTGAACTCTTCAAAAAGGCCAACGGTAAGATGGAATACCATCAAATAATACTGATTAAATATTGTTTCTTTCTCTAATTGAGTCACATCAAATGAAAATGGTTATTCACTATTAGCAAATAGCTGGACGAAAATAATAATAAAGCTATTACATTCTGGCTTTAGGCTTGTGCTGGGGGTTTATAATATTTGTCTGGTCCCAATTATAAAGGCCCAGCAAAATGTTCCAGAGACAAATGGAAGGGAAAACCTGACTTACTTTTTGGGAAAGCACATTTTTGTGCATGAAGCCAGAAATTAAATGACTTTAATGACACTGAAAAAAAAAAAAGAATAATTACTCTGTAAAATTTGTCTTATGTTGTGTTCTTACTACCTGTGACAGAAAGTAGTTAACATTGTGGAGTAGAAGGAAAAAAAGGTCCTGCGTCTTTAACAAACAATCAGAATAGTGTGACATCCACTTCTGTTGGAGCTCCTTGGAGTTAATTCTTGATTAAATTACATTTCACTTTCACTACAGCTTCACATTCTCCAGATTTGCTTATCTAGAAGGAAATTTTGCTCTTTTCTTATAAAGTCAGACTAGATCAGCTGCATTGGTGCAGTTTTAATAGACTCAGTTGGCTTCATGTCTGAAAAAATTAATATTATCTGATGTAAACCTCTTTGACGTCCATCATCTGCCTGGCCTATCAGTTCCTACTAAAGAGAAGCATCCCCACAGGTTGCCATCGCCAACAGATTTTTACACTTCCAATTTTTCTTTCATTAGACCTACTAACAGACAATGTAGTTTTCGATCTCCTGTCCTTTGCAGCCTGAGACAGATATCTGAAATAACAGTTCAGTTATCTGTCTCTGAAGCTTTAAAAACATCCACACACCAACATCTCTGCTTTCTTCCTGTGGCAGACTCATGCATAAGTTGGATGCTCATGAACTGTAGGTGCTGCAGACATATTCCTCATTTATCTGTCACAAAAATAGTTGTATTACACTGGTTGAATAGCTGATGTCTGATGTTTAGTTTTAATACTAACAGCTCCCCATATCAATAACATGCTGATAAAATAGTGCATCCCATGTTAAGAGCCTGCATAGCTTTGCAGATATTCCATACTTCCAGTTTTAGATAGTGATTAAATATTGCAAATATTACATCCCCAGCTTGAAAACAGAACAGCTGTATTTAAACTTAAGCTCTTCTACGTGCAGGGAAACTCTATTTTATATTTTAAGTGTTTTCTGAAGTTGCTTCCACTGTATTTAACTTAGAAGTTCATATTAATGAAGGGTTTCTTATACAAGCAATGCTTTAAAGATTGTTTTCAAACATTTTGTCAATAAAACACACCAAAGTTTGGAGCTGTAATCGGATAAAATATGAAACTTAAAGAAAATAAAATACTTTTTCAATGGATAGGTTTTTATAAGTGGTCGATTTTAACCGCATATTAAGTCACGCTTCTTTGTATTAACTTACTTAATACTTTCATAGTATTGTAATGATACATGTTGCTTCAGAACATTTATAATTGTTCTGAGCAATTCAGCCTTTCTGTAATTTTTTGCTTGTTGTATCAAAGCAATGTTAGATGAAGATGAGGAGGATAGAGTGGATGAAACAGCCCTCCATCAACTCACTGAGATGGGTTTCCCTGAAAGCAGAGCCATCAAAGCACTTAGACTCTGCCAGTAAGTCTGTTTTCCAAGCGATGCTTTCATCCATTCATCTCTAAATAAAAAAAAGCTTTTGTTTTTTTTAACCAGCGTTTCTTAATATCCGTGCAGCATGTCAGTAACCCAGGCCATGGAGTGGCTGATCGAACACGTAGATGACCCCACTGTAGACGCACCTCTACCTGGACAGGACTCGGCCGGGGCATCAGGAGCCGCAGCAGCAACAACGCCGGGCCCCTCAGCTTCAGCCTCAGCTTCAGCAAATGTTCCTTCAAATCTCTCCAGGCAATCGAGCTCAGATGAGAGCAGTCGGCAGGACGAGCTCACAGAGATCTTTAAGAGAATACGCAGGAAAAGAGAGTTCAGACCAGACTCACGGGTTGGTGTTTTGTCCGACATGTAGATCAAAATGAGTTTTTTACCATTTTGTTTAAGGCTCCGCTGTGTTCAGTCATTCTGAGTTGTTCAATAATCTCGGCATGTGTTTGATTCTCTAGGCTGTGATCGCATTGATGGAAATGGGCTTTGATGAAAAGGAGGTGATTGATGCTCTCAGAGTGAATAATAACCAACAAGATGCAGCGGTAAGTAAATACATAAATACCGCTATTTCTGAAACATATAAAGTTCCTGTACGTAACAATAACCGCACTGGTATTTTAACCTAAATTTACATATCAGATTATCACTCAGTGAGATACTAATGGAGAAAAAGAGTTGGAGAGATAATTAATCCGTGATGTTTTTGAATATTGAATACTTTCCTGAGGATCGATCTTGAGTTTGAAATTTTTAAATTCTGACAACTATATTATAGTTAGAGCTTTGTGTTTCGTTTCACGTTAAAAGAGTTGCTAACAGGTTAGACTAAGCAGAAACTTGCAACACATCCTCCCTTGGTAGATGTCTATAACAAGATTCAAGTGAGAAACTGATGTTCTTTGGAAATGAGAAAACTAATTGTTTAAAACATGATTTTAAAGTATTGGTGCAAAACAATAGATGTTTTCACAAATACAAAAACATCTTTATATTGAGTGGAAACTATTGCGTTTATAATTGCTTTGGGTATGTTTCAGCTGCTCTTATGATTTACCTTGCATGAACAACTCAGTCTTTTAGGGGGAAAACATCTTTGCCACCAGTTTAATATTTATCCATTGCCTGTTTTATGTTAAGCTTCTTGGGTTGTTTTATGCTTAAAAATGAAAATATAATTATGATGTCATTAATCACCTCATCACTTTATTTATTGAGGTTGTTCTTACTGCTTTGTAAAATGGGACCCTATATCTCCAGCTTACATTTCATTCAAACATATTCAACTGTAAGAATTATTGATTATACATTTCTATTACTAACATTTGTATATGAACTATGTTTGGATCTATACTGAACTTTTCTCAGGTGGTTCTTGTTGATTTGGTTCTGGTAAACATTTGGTCATTTTTTCCAACTCTGTTTTTCTTTACATAATTTAGAATCAGAATTTGCAGTTTCTCACTTTTATTGGAGTAAAATTGGTTAAAAATCTATTAAACCACCTCTGTTGTAATTCCTATTCCAGATTGATAATAGGAGTTAAAGTGAAAACATAACCTTTTGTTTTTTATTCTGCAGTGTGAGTGGCTGCTGGGAGACAGGAAACCATCTCCAGAAGATCTAGATAAAGGAATAGACACCAACAGTCCACTGTTTCAAGCTATTCTGGAAAACCCTGTGGTTCAGCTGGGTCTAACAAATCCCAAGACTCTGTTAGGTATAACCCGACATAATATAGCTGAAAGTCAAGATCAGCTGGTAAAAGTTTTGATTCTACATGACTAGAAGTAATCAGATGAGTAAAGTTAACTCTGCTGAATTTAGGGATCTCCTGATTTAAGGTGTACAGGTACTTTTTCCACATAGAGACAAGTTTATTAGGATCACTTTAAATATGTTTTTCTGTTTATTTTGGATTTTGTTAACTAATAATAAATCATATCTGATGATCTGAACCATTAAATGAACGGAGCTGCTGTAGGTCATTTAGAGACCTCTGTAACAATTTTAGTTTTTTTCTTTTTTTTGTGCAGCATTTGAAGACATGCTGGAGAATCCTCTGAACAGCACCCAGTGGATGAACGACCCCGAGACCGGCCCCGTCATGCTCCAAATATCCAGAATCTTCCAGACCCTCAATCGCACATAGAGCCTGCTGATTACCCTCGTGTGATTGTGGCAGCTCGTGTGTATGTATGATCAGAGCAGGACGTGTGAACGGATGTAACACAAATAGAGTTTACCTTTTTTTTTTTCCTGCCTTGTAAAGGAAAAGCCAGATGAGTTGAAAGTTTGAATTAAAATGTTACACTATTTATAACGATACAATAAAATTGCCTATACAAAACAGATGATATTATCATTACAGTAATATTTAAAGACAGATTTAATATGTTCTTTTTACATATTGAAAACAACCTAAATATATGACAGACAGTTTTTTTCTGGAATTTCTCTATGAAGAAATGATAGCAGGCATCAATTTAATGTTTACACTTTAAAGAAAAAACTGTTTTTTAATGATTTGCAATATTTAAACCTCATTACAGTCGTCTCGGTTTTCTTTGAAATGTTACAGTTTATCAGTGGTGAATGTAAGGAGGAGTTCTGTCATGTTCAGGCTTCTACTTCCATCAGGAGAGCAGGATGCTGTCTGAGCTCAAAGCACACTTTCAGTTGCACTTCTTGGTTCAGCGTTTTAACATACACTCATCAATGGGATGTTTAATTACCTCGTACTTTTATTTGCATAGAAGTTCTGCTTTAAAAAATATTCACGCAGGATCCAAATTAAAAAATGCATGCATGTTATATCTCCATATATTCCCACCAGTATTTTGTTATAAGACCCTCTGGTTGTGGGGTGTTCACCTCGTGCTTTTTGCAGCCACAAAATTAGCTTCTGGTGTAAATTAACTTGATTTTGAACCGCTTCTCTTGAGAGAACTGGAAGATTTATTGGGTTTAAATGGTTAAAGTTGTTCAGGTTAAACGTAGAATCCACAGATTTTCTAAAGGGTGGGTTCCTGGCTTTGGGACAGCTATTCTAGAAACCTGCTTTATCCATTTCAGAACCACTTCTAAAGTGTTTCATCCATTAAGCCATGGATTGGAAAGCTAAATATATACAAGAATAAAAATAATAAAAAACCTTTCCTCAATATTTAGTCCACTTTATGCAAAGCAGAGGTACTGCTTGCAGTGAAAGAGCCCCAACAGCATGATACCGCCACCACTATGTATTATAGTAGATTTAGTATGGTTTACTACTAAACTCATCGAGGCCAAACAGCTTAGTCTTTAGTGTTTTTTTCAGGCGGCGTCAATCTTGTTTGATTGGGAAGCTAAGGTGACGATTTTGGAGACGGGGCCTCTATCCTAAACAGCACTGGCTTGGTCCAAACTAATAAAAAAAGTTGGTCAGGAGTGTCTTTAACTTCACTAGTTAGAGTAATCCTTCAGGACAGACATTTGTGCTTCCTGTTAGGATAATGATCCTGAACATTTTTAATTAGCTTTAGAATCCAGTTAGAATTCTAAAGCAAAGCATCTAGAATCGGCTTCAACCAGGTCCAATCCGGAAATCCAACCATTTCATAGAAGCTCAGCAGTTCTACCTAGAAAAGTGGTGGATTGTATTGTCCACATTATTCCAGAAGCCTTTTAATGGCTAAAACAAACGTTGAATATTAGTGTGGATGTGTGTTTATGTTTCAGCTTGTATAGATCAGAGGAAATTTACAAGAAATGTCATTCTGGTTCTTGGTTCTATCCTTATTTCATGGTAAAAAAAAAAAAAGTATAATTATTAATAATGAGATTCAGGCCAATGATGAGTGTCTGTAAACCTCTGACTGGAACTGTGCTTAATTACCTCTCTCCATTTACACTCAGTAAGTCAAACACCTCTCACCCAACAGGGGGAAACTTTTGTCAGTTTCAAACATAAATTTTTTTTTGCCTTTTCAGAGAGACCTTGTACTCTAAATTGCATTTTGGTCCTGATTTAGTTAAGAGTATGTCACAGTAGGCCTGTGTGCGTTTGTGGTCGATGTGGACTTGAATGTCTTTCTATCTGCGCCTCCTTAGCACTTCTTTGAACACTGCTCACTGCAGCACAGATCGCGTCAAAGCGTGGATTGTGGGCCGCCCGAAACGTCTGGAGTCCGTCAGTAAATGGAAACGGAGGGGGGTTGCCTTTTTAAACCTTAAATATGAATCTTTGAATGATAATGATGTGATCAGATCATGTTGCTGGGGTACAAACATCTTTATACACACAAAGACACAAGTTGGAACGTAACCAGCAGATCTTTTTAGTTTCCAGTTTGTTTGTTTTTTCTTCTGAGAGCAATGAACACCTTATGCTGTCAAACAAACCAAAATGTTCCTGTATGTCATGCCTTGTCACTAGTTCTACCCAGTGGAGGAAAAAAAAAAGTGTATTTCTGTGCAATAGTAAAGACTTAAAGATATGTATCTGATCTGAGTATTAGTCCTATTTAAACTGAAAGGGTTAGTGTTTTCTAATGTTAGCCTTTGCATCGAGTACTCATGATCTCCAGCTGAATGTTGGAGCTTTTTGAGCTTATACTAAAAAACCGATACGAAAGGTGGCACGCCTTTGTTTTGTTTTGTTTTTTTTTGCCAAGCTTTTGAGTGTTTTTATTCTATATTTAAAATGTAGTACTGATGTGACTTTCTGCTCAGGGAGGCTTAGATTGTTGTCATGGCAAACCCCTGCTCAACCGATGTTAGTTTGGCATTTATTAATGGCTTTAACAAATCTCTTCAGATCACAACATCATGACATGCAATATTTAAAGAAAACTATATTTAAATGTTTTTGGAGAGAAGTGTCTGTCTGAACTGTGTTTTATTACATTATTTATATCAAAGAAAAACTCGTAACTTGGTCTTATTTCTAGCACTTTCAGCAAACCTGGATGCTGCACTGTGGAAAAACATTCTTCAAATGCTGTTTTTACAAGTCATTGTAGAGATGTTCTTTTGAAGAAATCTGTGGGTCAAGGTGAGTTGACTGATGAGAAACAGCTTGGGAGGTTTTGCTCTTCGAATGATTTATTTAAAACGAATGCAAACATTTTTTCCAAATATTTATCTGAAATTAAAATGCAGAAAGCAATCTTTTTTAGAGTTGCTATTTGCTATTTTTGGTCCTGATCCAGATAAACAACCTTTGCAATCTTGTATCCATTCAAACAAACCAATGACCGCTGCCTTCTAAAAACTAATAGAATCTGTTCTGAAGCTGTGCTCATTGGATTGTGTTTGGACTCACTTTATAGGGCAGCTGTGTTTTAAGGACGGAGTAATTAACAATAAAAACAGCAAAACATTTTGTTAATAAGGTGCATTTCAAAAAGATCATTCTGTTTTAACTTCTCAAGGACAAACCTAAATTAATTTTATTCTAATTATATTTGAGACAAACAGGTGCACAACTACGAAAAAAAAAAAAAAACAGTACATGATTTTTACAATATTTTACAAATTTGAAAAAAAAAAGTGTAGACTGCATTTCTATTTAGCCTTCCTGGGTCATGACTTTTCTGAACCAGGTTTCGTTTAGTTCCAACCCTTTTGGGATACAACAACCGTCGGAAAACCAGACACATAGATGTTTTCTAATGTCTGTTAAATAGTTCAATCCCAGTCAAATCTTATAGCAAACATCTGTGCACATTATTTTTTCCCCAAGTCTTTTCATGGAATATTAATTATAAGTTAAGTTGACTGTGACTGGGCCATTATTTAAGGACTACATAGCAAACAGTTTGTTAGTTTGAGTTCAGTAATAAAGGAATCATTGAAGCAAGCAGTGGCGGATGAATAAAACTATAAAGGGCTGCTATCTTACATGTTGAAATTGGTTTTCAGGAAAATAAATTTAATTTCAGTTTAATTTGGGGGGGAAAAAAGTCTGAATTTTGAGAAAAAAATTCAGAATTTTGACTTTAATCTTAGAATTCTGATTTTTTTCTTATAGTATGACTATGGGTGGAACCTTAAATTTTATTTCAGTGTAATATGGGAAAAAAGTCAAAATTCTTAGAAAAAAGTCAGAATTCTGAGATTAAAGTCAGAATTCCTTAGAAAAAAAGTCAGAATTCTGTCTTTTTTCTAAGAATTCTGATTGTAATCTCAGAATTCTGACTTTTTTCCCATATTAAACTGAAATAAAATTTTAAAAATCAGTTACCATGTTTTTCAGTGGCCCTAATCCCCTTCCGTACAATATAGTTATTTTTTTTTTCTTTTTATTAACGGGGTTCAAATTACAGTGACCAGTGAGATTTACTTCTGCTGGAATGCTTATACCAGTTTTCGCCACTAGATGTCAGTACTGATCAGTCAGAATCCAGGACTTTTGTTTATTCATTATTTTAAAGTGGACATATTTTCAGAATAGTGGTTGGATGAACGCATTTTGTAGACACACCTTCAATATGATCGTAAGAATCTTTTAAATAAAAGTAAAAATTACACAACCGGGTCACAAAATTATTAGTCCACGGTTGACAGTCGGGAATGTAGCCGCGCAAGCGCAGCAGGTTCATTTGGAAAGAAGGATGAAATTTTCTATGGGCAGAGCGCGAACACACCGCGGGATGCGTGTGTTTTCTCTGTACCATGCATCATTTAATCCAGAGATAAGGTTTTAAACAGAATATTACCCTCACTTTTTATTTTTATCGGAAGCTCTCGGGGTATATTTCTCCCTCCTGTCTTGAGTCTGCCGCGAAGCTGTTGTCAGACAGGCAGAAGATTGGATTCTGTTGCTGGGAGGAGACCACACAGACTCCCCTCCCTGTTAGCATTATTATTAGCTGGCTACGATGCTTGTCTGCGGCTGCTGTCATTCCCACACAGCAGACCGCTTTATAACGAAGCAGGTCTCTGCTTGATTGGTTGTGCTACCCTGTTGGAAGTAAAGGGTGATTCGGAAATACGCAGCACCTTTCAAGGTAATGTTCTTCCAGCTAACGTCATTCACGGCTCCATTGAAAGCAGCTAGCTAACCGTTAGCAGCCGTAAGTTAGCTGCTATTCATTTACATGCTTAGTCGCTCTGGTAACCCGGTTTAGAGGTTACATTTACGTAAAAAAAGACAACAAATAGCTTTAAATTAAGTCTTTGTAACACGAACACATCATCTTTATATAGAGTTAATGTTACAGTTTCTCTGTTTTAGCCAAACAGCTTTAGGCCGTCAAGTGTTGTATTGTGGTCCCCTAATAACGCTACAGGTTATAGTAGAAATGTAGCTAATACCAGTTTAGGGTGGTGTTATTTTTACTAAAAATAATGAAACATAAACAACCCCAATCATTAACGACGAGGTTCTGTATCTTAATAACACTTTGTTCTAAGTCCTCACCTGTTAATTACTGTTTGCTACATTTTTGGTTAAAGATCTCCTTCCTTTAGATCTTTTTTAAATAGTGAATTCCAAATATATATATATATATATATATATATATATATATATATATTTATATATATATATTTATATATATATATATATATATATATATATATCCATGACTATCTTTGATGCTGTACTTAAGAGGATCAATCACTTGGGATGTTGATTTTCAGGGTGCTGTAGTCAGACATGCTAATGGGAAGTTGAGTGGAAGGAAAATGTAGTAAAAACTAACAAAGTATATAAATATGGGGTAAAGCATTCAAGATTTCTGGTGAAGTCTCGCAAAATGTGGACTGCAGTTTATATTGCTTTAAAAGCTGTCTCCCTGCAAAACATGGCCTACAACTGTAATGCTCCTTGTTTGAAACATAGAGTTGTGATGATGATGCTTACATTTTTAAAACTGATATCCAGAGACATGTTTGATTTTTACTATAAAATGCATAAACAATCTATTAAAAATAAATAAAAAACACCTATTTTAATTTAATCTTTGAAAATTCTATCTAAACAGAATAACAGATGCTAATTGAATAATTGTACTAATGCATGTGATATGAATTACCCATTTTTTTAATGAGCAAAAGATCCCGAAATGTTAAAAGAACAAAAGCAAACATAATTCAGTGGAGTCCGCTTATAGTGATCACGTTGGTCCAGAGCCAATTTGAACACTATAAGAGGTTGATTACTAAAACCGAATGTACCGTTATTTCACTTATTTTTTTATGCAGAATATCATCTACATGCCATTCGTGTGGTTTTTCAATGAGAAAAATGAAATGAAACGGATAGCTTCTGCATTTACAGAATTTTATTACAGTACCATGCAAGTTTATTGTGCTGTAGCTGTAAAGTTTGAAACAAACGGTTATATAGAACAACATAATAGAAGATAACTGCATAGGCTAAAGAAAATTAAAGCTAGCCTACCTCTGTTTTGTGTTGCGGATCTGCTTCGCCGCATTAAGAACTTAACACTTAACATATTTATCCATGGTTCCCTGGATCAGAGTGTTGTCCAACACCGAGTTCACTTCTTTTTCAAAACGATGTAAAAGGTTAAAGTTTTTGAAACCAACATGCAGGAGACCAGTCTTTAAAATGCAAACTGAATTCCTCATCTCAGCTCTGGAAGGGACATCCGTCTCCTCTTCTTCATCCTCCTCGCTGCACGAAGCACTGGTACCCACACCAAAACGCTCTTGTACCTCCGAGACGTACATGTATTTTTAAAATTATTTTTGCACATGTTTACATTCATAAAATGGCCAAAAAGGAACACTATAAGCAGATTTATTGATTACTATAAACAAATTATTTAAACAGCATTTGTAAAGAAATGATTCTGTCCCAAGCCTTTTGATCTATATAAGCGGTTGATTACTATATCCGTGACCACTATAAGCGGATTCCACTGTATCTTTAGTATCAGTACCAAATTAGTATTTTATCAGTACAATGTTTGACTATCAATACTCCTTGGAGTGTTGAAACCCTTGTAAAACCAGACTGGAAACATAGAAGGGGTGGGGAGGACGGGACTGTTGCTCATTTGTCCAAAGTCATCTGTTCAGGCAAAATGAAATGTATCGTTTCATATAAGAATGGACTTCCCATAGTTTCTGCCTTGGTTCAGCTCTAATGTGAAGGTTTTAATGGTAAGTTTCCAATGGATGTGTTCATTCTCAGTCCCCTGGGTCATAGGAACTGCAAAACAGGCTTAAATTGAAATTTTGCCTTAGGTTGACTTAAAACTTTTATAAAGTTTTAAGTCCGCACCGCGCTCTACTAGCATATTTTGGAGCACTTCATGATCCGCTATGCAAAATAATTAATGAAATTATTCGTGCCCTGCACATGCTGCCAAAGGCACTATATCCTAGTTTAATTCCTGCTGTATGACAGCTCTGGATTCTCCAGAAGCCTTGCCCAACCAGACCTAAGAAAGAATCTAAGGATTGGTGCCAAGAGGAAGTCAGCAGAGCCAACAATACAGAAGAGCTGAGGGCCACCATTAAAGTAACCCAAACTTCTTTAGTAGATTCACAGGCTGAACGCCTCCCCTTAACCATGCTTGGATGCAATAATTACTACTTAAAAATAAAATAAAATAAAAATCCAGACCAAATACTGTACAATACATGAAAATACTTTTTAATTGGGTAAATGTTTCCGTTAACTGTTTATTGATTGATTATAACAGTTTATCATACACATTCCTTCCATGGTAATAATGACTTTTTCCTTCAGTTAGAAATGTTTTTAGTACACAGTGGCTTTACGCTGGTTTAATTAGGTAATATTTTGTCCACAGGCTGACTATATTAAATTGTTTGTCATTAGCTTTGGTGTCTGCAATGTTTTGACTTTATATTAAACCCTGTTTCCACTGGTTCTGGTCGGCTTATTCTTACAAAATATTGAAGAGGAAACCAGAATAACTAAGATTCAGTTATACAGATAAAAGAATATTACTATAAATTCTCAGTGGTCAAAACGGACACAGTTCAATTTTGGTACAATATTTATTTTTTTCTCAAGATGGATGTTGACCTGTGCGCCGGCGGGGACGGTACCAGGAAAAAAGCAGAGTTACCTGGAGCCGTGGACGGGACAATGGATGTTGTTCCTTTGGAGATGTACGACTCTGCCAGGGCGAAAATATCTGCTAACCTGCGGTGGCTTTTTGCCAAAGCCTATGGTATTGGTAAGTTCATTTCAAGGATCCTACACAACTCAAAACGTTTTTATTTTTTTAATTAAAGATTGACCTGCAGCCAGGTTGGTAATTTGAGATGATCATTTTAACTGTTACTGACGTGAAAAGGCAGAGAGTTAGAGCTAACTGACCTAAGTCCTTTGTGATACTTGGAACTGAAAACTCCCTGTCTGACTCAGCAGATCCTTGCATTCTTATACGATTAAACCTAAATCTGACTGAGGGACAGTCACTTCTGCTTCTGGTTTGTGAGCATGATCGGTGGATGAAAAATCCTCATCTGCACATCCTGTCACTCACACTCCCTGTTAGGATTACATTATCATCACTAAGTGGACCTTTGTGTTAGATGTTATGATTGTTCAACCCTATCCACTGGACATTTTCTTTATTAGAAACATGTTTTGCTGCCGAATTATAAATAAAACAAGTACTGTTTTAAAGGGAAAAGGCATTTGGAAGCTAAGGGGAAATAATTCATAGAGCCTGCTTGTGCACGAGGCTCAACAGACAGCATGGTTCTGTTCCATTGTTTTGCTCATCATCTGAGGAGTGGCGGCCTAGAGTTTAGGGGTTAGAGCTTGTAATCCTGAGGTTCTGAGTTCGAGCCCCACTCCCACAGTCTGCCTTTAACCCCTGATTGCTCCCCGGGTGCCCCACGATGGCAGCCCACTGCTCCTCAAGGGGATGGGTCAAATGCAGAGGTAAATTTCCCCAATGTGTGATCAATAAAGTTCAATTATTTTAATTATTACTATTATTTTTATCGCTGCTGCCAAGTTTCTTTAAATTGTAGAAGCATTTTTGTTGTTCAAACGGGACTTTTCTCAGGCGGCTTTCTCTTCCTTTTTAGTCTGCAAACCCTCCAGCAAAATATCTGCTCCAGAATGTGAATGAGGAGCAATGAGAAGCAAAATAATTATCCGCTTGTATTTCTGAGGGTTTCAGACCTGCTTTAGTTTTAAATGCATGTTGGTCTATCTGCATTAGCTTTTTTATCGATTCCTTTGAAAGGGCAGATTCTACTTCTGCAACCGCACACATCAAATGTCGCTTGGGTCTGGCCGCGAACCAGTTTTGCTGGTATGCTTCTGCACCTTCCCTCTGGAATTTTTAGGGACGGACTGCAGTTTCCCGCCAAAGAGCAAAGGGGAGCCTATTCGAGAACCAGCACCAGTGTTTATCTTCAGAAACAACAATGGCGCTTCTGCAAGATGTCACGGAGATGGATCTAGAGTTTTTTTAAAAATGGCGTGCCCCGGCACCGAATCGAGAAGGACGACCACACAGACAGCTGGAAAGGCATACCAAGGACCAATCACAGCTGCTTTTTGTCATCGCACTTCTGCTTGACGTCTGCGCGGGTTTGCGACTGTCCGAGGCGTAGTAAGGATTTTTTTGAGGTGAGCGACGACGGTTGCAGACAGATTTGATGCTTGCTCAGACTATGCGTCAGAAGCATAAATTGACCTTAATTGGTCATTGTTAGACCTTGGCTCTCACTGCTTCCCTCTGCTTTTTCAATAGATTTGGATTTTATAACTTGTAAAAGTTCTGTGAGTAAAGGCTGTTTTGTGTCTTTGTTTGATTGAAAGGTAATTGGATAGAATGAACAGCTGAACGTGAAGGAAACTGTTGCAACATCACGTTGGACTTATAGCAAACAGCAGTTATTCTACCAACCACCAGGTGAAGATGCTAAGCAAACATTATGTTGCTACGAAATTAGCTTAGCAGCAGAAAAGACTGAACAGGAGTTACACTTCTAAGATGAAAAAAGATCATATATCTTTGCATTCTTTTGAATGAGGGTGTTCAAACAATAAGTTACTTAATTAAATTTAAGTAACTTTTCATAAGCTACACAACTGTAATGCAGTTTTACCTTCATTGGCAACAAGCATACTTAATAGCTGCAGAAAAGTGAGCCTGAAACTGATAACAATTATTTTGGACCATTCTGGTGACACGGTTGCAAAGAGAAATGGGAGCACTGAGAGCCGATAGGAGTTAGAGTAAAAATGCTAGTCATCAGTAGAGCAGAGCTGAATCATGGCAACATTTGACAGCGGCTGAAACAAACAGTCATTAAGTGCTTTACAAGAGACCAGGCTCAACATTGAGTGTTTTTAAGTCTCTCAATAGACTGCCAACTGGCGAGGACCTCAAGCTTTTGCTCTTAGAAACTCCTCTCCAGACTTCCCCTCTTCTGAACTCTAGTAAACCTTCACTAGAGACGGACTTGTTCAGGTTTTTAAGGATGAGGCCGATACCAGTTATTTTAACAGTAGTCTAAAGCCTCTTTTCCGCTGATATTAGTGGATTAATGCGGGTATTTCAAACACGGGTCAACCCGCCAACTATCAGGATTTGGCTCCCTTCTTATTGGCAAAAAAAAAAAGCTGGGTCTGACCCCCCCTGCTGCTAAGCTGAGTGACCTCTTTCCCCCCACTCCTGCATGTCTGGTGACAGCATCACGTTGGGTTAGAGTTGATGATGTCACCAGTGCAACAGAACTCAGGAAAGTAAACAACGGAGAGCAACATGTAAGGGTGCTTTATTGTTGGCTCTGTTTGATTGAATGTAAACAAAGTTGTTTCAACTTGTTAGATCAGACTCGACTTGCGCAGTGTGTTGACAATTGTTACATTACGCTCAATAGTATCACTTAAATTAGCAGGTCGACCCAGGACTGATGTCCCCACACCATGCAGAACCGGAGCCGAGCCATTTTAATGTGATTTTAGCCTGAGTTGCTTTCAGAGTTGTTTGACCCGGGTCGGTGAGCAGCTTCCACTGCCACTAAATCGTTCCTAAATTTGTTCCCGGTTGAAAAGTTTTTTTGGCCCGTTTTGACTCGTGGGAAAGAGATACATATATTTGATCCCTAATTTGTTCTGCTGAGATATTTTTCTGTCCCTATAATTTTTTTGGGTCTTGCTTTCTCTTCCTCCATTACGTGAATCTTTATTACAAAACACAATAAACATTTATCACTAAATCAAAGAAAACATTAACAATGGATAGCGAATGGCCGAAGCAGTCCATGCCTCTAACATGATCTAAAGACATGGCGGCTGTGTAATGCGTTAAATAATTTACCAATGCATGCACCTGTCTGCAAAAACACAAATATCTGCAGAATATACTTTAACGGGTTGATGCATCAGTCTGTCTGACCTTTACACACAGGATTTCTTCATTTCGGTGATTAAATAAAGGGCTAAATGAGCTACCAGCATGAATGCAGCTATATTAATTAGTTTCTGGCTCTCTGTCTTTGATCAAGTAGATTTTTAAATATTTTTGATTAATGAGATGTGATTATATTGTATAGAGAACAGATTTATAAAAACCTATGATGGTAGCTATCCCTCGTTTGTCGTATATATTTTTATATCTCCCTTTTTGTAGACTTGTTTACAGGTTGGTGATTGTAAAATTTCTCCTGCTCTGCTAACTAGTAACATGTAGTGTTGTAGACTCCTTGTATTTGGAGCATGTGAAGTAAATATGGAGCTTTCAGTACATTTTAAAGCTGTCACCATGTCTGGTATCCAACCTGAAAATTCAGGAGGCGTTGATGTTTTTACTAAATAACTACATGCAAACTTGTAATCCCACTTCATAGTAGTGGAGCTTTGTTTGATATCTGATGAATAAGTTCCTGATTTCTGGCTTTGCATGTCTGGCCAAGTCATAACTCATCATTACAGCCTTCCTTTGTACTCTGTGGTCTGTTATGATCATTACACAGATTTCCTAATGTCACTGAAGCATGCACTTAAAAATGGCCGTAGTCTGGGGGTTTTAAGGTAAGCAGGGTTTGAGTAAAAAGCTGTCGTCTGCTTTGCTTTTATTTCAGCCAAGAATTTTGTTATTCTCTGCCCGTTTTTGATCATTAGGGCTCATCCTGCATTAGCTTGGTCATGCTGTTGTTTGCCATCATGGGCTTTTGGTAATGATACCGATGGAGCACTGGATAATTGTAGCATCCTCCTACAGACAAAAATAATACAGTTCATCATAGTCTGACTGTAGAGGCCCCAGAGGGAGACGACTCAGTGTATCTTCCTCCACTGGAGACGTAATAAATTAGTCGTGTTTTCTTGTCATCCCACGGTGCCTGTGGTGTCTGCTACAATGCAAACGCTGCGCAGTCGGCGCGCTGTTCCCGGCTGATGTGAATCCTCTGCACGGGCCACAGCTGATCCCAGCCGGCCAGATGCTAACACTGTCTGGCATTGAGTACCAGTCACATATTTCCAGCCAGTCCTACATCCTCCACTCTGCTGGTGCAGATGGTGTGGCGCTGGTCCTGCTTGGCTTATTGTGACGTACAAAGTCCTGACTGCTGTTGTCAGGCTCTACCATCATGCTCCACCCCAGATAGGACAGTTATTTGGCCTGCTGTGGTTTGCAGGAAGGGGGGGTCAACTGCTACATTACATCAATGTCTAGAGAATGAACTCAGACAGGAAGATGTACCTTGCCAAGACCCTTTCATTTTCTGCCACTAACTCCTTCTGTCATCATGTGTTGATTCACTCCAGGAATGACACAGACTATTGGCTTAACAGATTAATCATGTAGCTCAACACCACTGCTAAGGCCCATGTTAACAGGTGTTGCAATAATGGCTGCCGGATTAATTATAGCAGACTTTTCCCTTTAAGTTCATATCTATATATCTATATTTGTTCTCACCAGGAGTCTTCTGTGCATTAGAGCTGATTTATTACACTAAAAGTTAAGTGCTATTTAAGTTGCATCTTGAACAATACAGGGAGAAGCTGTTTGAAGTGAGGACTGAAGAAAGGAAACAAATCAGCCTTCCTTAAAAGCTTTGGAAATAAAAGGAAACTTAGCTGTGAACCAGGAAACCCCGTCTGACGTCATTTTGCCTTTTTCCCTGTTTGGTATTATTTTAGCTGTGATGTTGTTGCTGGCTGAGATCTTTATTAGGGTTTGAATTTTCTCTGATAGGGTTTGAGCAAAGAAAGAAAGATTGATTAATTAAGCTAATTCCTCTATTTTCATATGCATTATTGATTATTGTAGCATTTTAAATTTTTTAATCATATTTGGACAAAATTTACTGAAAGGTATTTTTGCTTTTACTTATAAAGCGAGTTGCTTGGAGCCTGGTAATGTTTGATGGCTCTGTTGGTGTTTCAGTCATCCCAGCACAGATCAGTACAGTACTTTGTTCTCCTGTTCTGTCAGAGATGCAGGGGATCAGAAATAGTTAATTCCGTCTTGATTCTTAAGACCAAAAGGCAGAACACTAAAGAATATTTTGAAACGTTTTTTCTTAGTTCTTAGATTAATGGAAAAACTTATAAATCTCCAATTTATTTGGTCTAGAACATACATTCCGACAGCAGGCATAACTGCTAATAACCTCCTGGATCCTTCATTTTTTTGTTGTAGTAAAAGCTGCTAAATGTGTGAGGGAACCTGTGATGTGTTTTGTTGATCAAAATGGAAATGATGGGTCTGACGGGCACAGAAGAACAGACTTTGGTTTGGTCCAGGAAAAGCCTGATTAGTGCTGCTCTAATCGTTTTATGAAAAACCCAAACTCTATAGATCACATCAATGAACACCAAAGCTGTATCAATAGGAGGAGTTTAGCACTTTATGTACATTGATTTTTTTTAATGTGTTTTATTCTGTGATCTTGTCCAGATATTCTTTGACTAAAGAGCTCTTCTTGTCGCCAACGTCAAAATTTTGATGATTTGTGGTTGGAGAAGAGGGCATAACGTCTCAGACAGGGAGGAGTCGAAACCTCAGGCTGTCAGTCTGGGTCCCTGAGCAAGTCCCCTCATAGCTGCTCCCTAACAGACCAGCTCAATGCTGAGGACAAGTTTCTGTTGTATTGTACGACTATAGAAAGGTTTTTATCTCCAGTCCTTCCCAATCTTATATAATCATATCAATTAATTACAGATACAGTGAATGTAATGGTTGTTGGGGTTTAATGATAAACTTTATTCTTTTTATTTATACAACATTTTTTTTAACCTGCCTACTTGCTCACCTGTATTTGAGGAGCAGATTTCTGCTGATAAGGTTTGTTTCCCTGCCTTCCCACAGGGTGGATACTAGGAACACGTCATTGGCACGCATGCAGCTTTTGCTGTGTTAACAGATCCGTGACAGAATCCTAAACAGATTCAGCAGAAACGGGGTTATGTTTTCTATTACGCCGCTTTCCTCGGTGCCTGCTGTTGGAAGGATTTTGTCCATGATTGTAGATCTTTTAAACATGCAGTTTACCTTCCAGGATAAATCTGGTTTGCGCTGCTGCTTTGCTCTATGTCCTTTTAAGGACACGGCATCTGCTTTTAGAATGACTTCACATACTCTGTAACAGATCTACCTCGACATGTTACCGTTTTCCTCCTTTTTGGCTCCAACTTTTAAGTAAGCATCTGTAACATCTGCACCATCCCCTGAGAATCCTTGGACCAGAGGATCTGCTGCCCGGTCTGCTCTTAAAGCAACACGCTGACTTATAATTACAAAGATCAATGTTTGCTCACAGTAAACTGAAGCCAACATAAAACAAATTTGACCTAATCTTATGACTCGCTGCCTTCCACTTGGTGATGGAAGTGCTGTTGTCCAGCGTGGGTGCTAGGCAACGCATTTTCCTGTTTATAAACACTGTTGTCTTAAATCAAGCTAAACTATGTATATAATATGATTTTCAGCATAGAGCATTACACAGCCCACTATTAAAGCATGCTTCAGTGCAACATGCGCCACCTAACCTCTAATTCTTTCCATTGCAGACCATATTCCAGAGGATCTGAGGGACCCGTTCTATACAGACCAGTATGACCAGGAGCACATCAAGCCACCAGTCATTCATCTGCTTCTTTCCTGTGAGCTTTACTGCCGTGTGTGCGCCCTCATCCTCAAGACTGAGCAGGCCGCATCTCTTCAGTCTCACCTGTCAGTCATCCAAGCTCTGTCCAGAAAGGGTATTTATGTCATAGAGAGTGATGACGCGCCTGTCACAGACGAGGACCTGGCCTGTATTCCTATAAAAATGGTAAGAAAGTGTTTGAAAAGCTGGGATTCACATTCGGTGTGTGGGGAAAGCACTGATCTGTTCTTATCTTTATGTAGTGTTAAAATATGTTGATGATTCAGCAAGAAGAAAGTTAAACTGGAACCTTTCTAAAAAGTATTTGTAAGACAGGCAACGCTAGCATGCATCCAGGTCCTTAAGAGCATGGTGGTGGTAGTATGATGGTCTGGGTCTGCTGTTTTATCTTATGCTCTTTTTTTTTTGTTATGCTTTGTTTCATGAGATGTACACCTTCTGAAAAGCTCCGCTTCAGTCCTGTCTGTCCAGTTTACCTTAAAACGCAGCGCGTCGGGAGCGTTTAAGCATCTGACGCGCGCAAACGCGCTGCTGCTCGAGATGGAAAAATTAAATTTTTGCTGCTCGACGCGCCGCGTCATCCAATCAGAGATGCTGATCTGGGAGCTGGCTGGGAGAGAGACACAGCGTTGATGACACAGACCGCTCTGATCACTCCTCTGAAACAGTTTATTGACGCCTAAATTAACTTAAAATGCAGAAATCTGTCAGCAGAATATGTTCGCTTTTATTATCCTGCTGCCTGCAGATCGGATTATTTAGATGAAAAACACCTACCAGCTGCCGCGGTGAACCGCGAGGAGGCGACCCAGCCAGAGGCTGCTGATGAAGGGATTCCTACTGTCAGCGCACCGCTGGTATGTCGGGGGTCTGAGCGGCTCCGACAGAAATAACATTGGAAGGCAGGATGATAATCTGGATGAACTGACTGCACTGATGAAGCTTTCAGGTGAAGAGCATGTAAAAACATATTAAAACTAATTTATTCCCACTGATCACAGCAAATATAGCTGCAAGGCAGAGAAAGGATAGTGAAGCTCTGCCCAACGCTCGTCAGACCCACTTTTGCACCACGCAGCCAGAGCAGCAAAGCTGCTTCAGCCGCGCGTCAGAACTAACTTGTACAATCAGCAAAAAGGAAGCAGCAGACGCGATTATGCTGCTTTTGCTGCGTCCGGTGTGAACGTAGCATAAGGTGTGTTCAGATGTGTCTGATGCTTCTGCCGCTCCTGTCTTCAATGGTAGAGAGCGGCTTGGGTATATTTGCTGTCATCAGTGGGTAAAAAGTAGTTTTAATATATTTTTATGCAAGAAGTCCAACTCAAAACATCGTCTGTACACTTAATCAAGATTACTATCATGCCCTAAAATATTATTTTGCTGTCAGAGCTGCGCAGACCTCCACATACTAGCTGCGCTCTGTCACTGGGAATCTCCTGCAGCACCCACATGCCAGGTCACCTCTTGGGGGTTTTCCCTTTCTGTTCGTAGTGGCTGGAAGTAGATATTAGTGATTTTCAGGTATGTGGTACAAACTGCAGGCAGCAGAAAAAAAAAGCGAACATATTTTACTGGCAGGTTTGTACATTTTAAGTTAATTTAGGCGGTAATAAACTGTTTCAGAGGAGTGATCATAGTTCTCTGCATCAGCAGCACTGTGTCTGTCTCACTGTCAGCTCCCAGATCAGCTTCTCTGATTGGCTGATTTGGCAGAACGAGCAGCAAAGATTCTATTTTTCCAATTACAGTATCTACAGCTTGTGAAATTTTGAACATTTGGGACATTTTGAACATTAGAGCGACGTTTCCAGGGTGAAAAACTGGGCGTACAATTTGTAATTTTCTTTCAGTAAAGATCTTACAATGTACGCCCGTACGCATTGCTAGCTAAAAGCCTGGATGAAAATCCTTTAAGACATTTTGTGTTTGAAAGAATAATCAATCTGTAGCATTTTGAGAATTTCACTTCTGGTACAGGTTGTATGTCGCCAGAATAAATGATTTTGGGGGGGACCTTTAGCAGCCGAACAGTTGAAGGAATTTTCCTTTTATCCTTACCCTGGTGTTTATTCAGTCTCAGCCAGGCTTTTAGAAGTAATGAGAAATTTAAAATCCATGTCAAATTTAAAAAGGACTTTGTACGGGCATGAAATCTCTTGGTCATGATTACTCATAAAATCAACATAAAGCGCTTTGCATAAAGGAGTTGTGCACACAGTTCTCTGCTCGACTTGTTGGAACAGCCTCTAAATGATTCTGCTCTATGCTTATCTTTTCTATTCAAATAAGGAGCTGGGGATTTGACTGCTATACCAGACCTGTAAGGACCTTTATTCAAACTTGAGGCTGTGATTAAGATTTAACTTTGCCTGTATTGTAACTCAACAGTCTGTGGTTTCAACGGAGTGTCCAGTGAACAAAGCCATGCTCTGCATACAGAAGAAACAAATCAGGATTTACCAATAACTTTCTCCCTTTAGCTGGATCTTTCTTTAGCCGTACAGCTGGGGTTTTATTATGCATAAAGAGTTTTTATGGGGAGCCTTATCTTTTTATGTTTCTTTTTAAGAGGGAATTTGTTAAGACAATAATTGGCTCAGAATGTTCAGATAAGTTTAGGATGCTGTCCATCCCGTCCTGGAGTCCTGCGAAAACTGGCCTAGGGTCAGTGTGATGTAACAGGTGACTGGTTGGTTCACTGTTAGGTCTGATTAGGACTTAGATATAATTTAGGATTATATCTAGATTTTGAAATCATGATTTTTACTTATTTTTTTGGAAACTGATATGAGAGAGACAATATGGTTTAAATCTAGATGGCTTATCTGTTGTTAAAAAATGATTATGTATTTCGAAAGGCTTTTTTCTTTTTCGCCCTTAAGAAAACCCGTTGAGATAAATTATAAGTATTCATTTAACTTAATTATACCGAGATATCATTATTATTATTAGCATGGAGCAGCATTTTTTTTTTCTATTTGTCTGTTCGCAACAAAAATATAATTTTTTTATATCTGCGCAAATTTTGGCCAATGTCGCTTAATGGGCCAGACACCACAATCCTCCAAATATACTGGCTCTAATGGATTCACTGAAGAGAGAGCTTTATTCATCCAAAGATTATCAAGCTTATTTAAATTGATCTTGATTGATGATGGATTGATTGATTGACTTTATTGATCTCACAATGGAGAAATTTACTCTTTATCTTGCGAATTATCATAGAAAATGAAATGATTTGCAGGATCACAATAATTTCGATCTTGCAAATAATTTAATTATCTATGTTAACAGGTCAAGCTTAAATTATCAATTTTATTTTCAGTATAATCACAATTAAAAAAACAGCCGAGGCACAAAATTTTTAGTCGCATGATATTCATCAGGAGTAAGACTCCGACTTTCTCACTCCAGCCCTTTAGGTGGCGGTAGTGCGCTTAGATTGGTTTACAGCTAACTGCAACCAGTGTCCATTCATGCTATTAGAAGTTAGGGTAAAATCCTCAGACAGTGGACTCTGGACCAGAGAACATTCAAGCTCATGGAAATACCAAAACATTTCAGCCAAACATGCCGTTAAAGAATTTTTTTATTATCATATTTGGCAGAATTGAACAGCTCTACTTAAATGTAGCTTTTAATTATTGTTGATCTCGGGGAAAAAAACGGAA
The DNA here is from genome assembly GCF_016077235.1 of Cyprinodon tularosa. Lineage (NCBI taxonomy): Eukaryota > Metazoa > Chordata > Actinopteri > Cyprinodontiformes > Cyprinodontidae > Cyprinodon > Cyprinodon tularosa. Next base: position 1,247,422 of record NW_024037916.1, read on the forward strand.
GAAAAAGCATTAAAACTGTGAAAGTTGTATTCCCAGCTATACTATCAGAGTTTGAGGTTTGCATTTGTCGACACCTTTTGGTTACAACCTACAACCAGGGGCCCTTTCTCTGTATTTCCCTAATATTTGTATCAACATTCTCTTCTAATCACATTTAAATGGGTTTTCCAATCATCTTTAAAAGGTTGTTTGTTCTTTTTTTTCCCTCCCCAACTGTAAACGGTTCTCCCTGAGACTGTGTCGACCATCCTAAGTTGATGTTTGGGTCGTGTTTCTGTAAACCACATCCCACCGAGTGATGTTTAGATCCTGATCATGAGATCCTGCCCTTCAAACTCTTTGAAAGAGCATCTCGCACAGGACAGGATGAACAGAAAGCAGCGTGCCTGGCCTCCCCCACTCCTCCTTTTGCTTTGGTAACAATAGGCTGGGAGCGGGCCTCGCCCGTGCCTGCAGCTCAGGAGATGATGTGCGTCTGCTTTTCCTGCTGCTGGTCTGACAAAATAATCTGCACAGGCCTGTGTGTAAGCAGCCAGACACAAAGCCTAGATAGGAGAGGGAAAATTATGAGATTATCTCTGATAGACCACTGCAACTCTCCTCTATGTTTGCTGACTTGACATGATGTTTCCATAGTAACCGGTTTTCCTGCTATTTCAAAGCCTCTGTGTGAATGAAGGCCCTGCTGTATATCCAGACGGTCCCTCTGCACCTTGTCGAGAGAGTTTGGGGGCAACGCTTGAAAGGAGCAGATCTCTTTGGGTCAACTTGTTTTGTGTTAACATGAAGTCTGCCAGGATATGGATGGATGGCAACATGTTGGGGAAACAAAAGATCTGGATTCACAAAGCTTCTACTACCTTTTTTCTTGTTAGTTTTGGATTTTTTTTTTCATTGCAACCTTCATTTAACTCTGCACAGCATGTCCATATTAGCTTGAAATATGCAGTTCAAGAATCTGTTTTTGACTTCCTAGTTCAAGCCTTGTTTTCAAAGCCAAAACAAGACTTTGTTGCGCTACTCTATACAGCCACGAACTCAACGCTATATCTGACATTTTGAATTGAAAAAGCTTCCTGGATTGGAAGCAAAATGTTTTCAAAATTGGAAACAAAATCCAGTGGATTGTTTCTTTACTTTTTTGGAAGAACAAGTTCTAAGACAATCCAGACTAATAACAGCATCTTTTTTAGTATAAAAGAGGCTCTTTATCTGCTTTATAGGTTTTTGTTACATATTAAATATAAATTTTTTTTTCTCATTTCTAAAATTTCAAACGTTCATATAAACATAATTGCAATAAAATGGTTGTTATTGTTTTATATTTTCTTTAAGTCCTTTAACTGGTATTTGCATATTGTTTGACAATATAACATCTCCAACAGGTATTAAGAATTTTTCATACACAAACTAAAAGATATGTGCAGTACAGTTTATGCTCTTCTAACTTGCTTAGGGCTCTTTGGGTTTGAATTACTGAATTCATATGAATCGTAGAGGTTATCAGCCGGCAGCTCTGCTGAGGTCGTTGGGAACGTGCTCTTAGCTCATCTGAGTTGTTTGATCTGCGGTTTCTCTAAACAATATTTACTATGATTAAGGTTCAGGCAAGTTCTCTGGTTAATCAAGGACAGTGATGCAGTGGTCATTAAAGTGGGCTCCTTTGGCAGTGAGTCAGGTACCAAGTCCTGCTGGAAAGCAAAATCAACATCATCATAAAAGCTTGTAAAAAAGGGAAACAATCTGTTCTTTAATATTTCCTGTTGGACGGCTGTGCCCATTTTCTTTTTCAAAGAAAACTGTAAAAAGAAACTATAAAATGTCAGTTTAAAGTGTACTTAGAAATATTTTGTTGGAAAATCATAGAGTTTTGCATAACATAAGCCCTTGTTTAAGCAATCAGTCAATCAATTTTATATATATATATATATATATATATAAATATAATATGACTCTAAGATTATTGTTTTCCAAGTTGTGGCTGTTGTTAGTCTCCATGTAGGTTGTGCTTTAGAGAAAGCTCCTAATAACGCTCATTTGCTGCTAACCAGCTTAATCTCTGAGCACTTCCATCAGCAATTGGATTAAACCAGGAGTATGTTTCATTAAGCACTGACAGGAACAACCGTGCATGTTTATAGATTAGTTTTGAGTGACGTGGCTTTCTGCATGGCTGCACAATGGTTAATCAGGAATTGATAGTCAGAATCTAAATGTTATGTTTTCCTGTTTGGTTTAAGAACTGATCCCATTTATTCTGCTTTGAAATCCCACTCTGGGCTGTGAAGGAGGTGTTTCAACAGATGCGCCACCCTTTTGCTGGGCTTTGTCATTTTATCAGAATGTAAAGAGCTGTTTTATCAGCAGTTTAAGAACTGAATCCGCTTTCAGCTCTTGTCAAATGTTGTGCTGTGTCACATTCAAAAGATTAACCTCATTCTATTATTCTCTGGTGTAAATCCATTTATTTATTGGCTGTTTGGTACCATAACCACCCTCCACCACCAGTCACCAACCAGAACATTACACTGAGCAGAACTTCCCTCAAGTCTAATTTCTTTTAGAATGAATGGTAGATTTAATACAACATGACTTTTTTGGGTATTTACCTATCCAAATTAGGAGAAATATTTTATTTTATATTTTATAGTGTTCACCACTAATATGTTTGTGTAATTGGTAGCCTCACTCCTGTGATGCCCACATCATATTTCTAACAGCCAGGATGCTAAATCTCAGAGTGGTAGCGACTTTATGAGAACTGAAAAGGGAGTCTGATTCAGTGGTTTATTCTGCAATCTATCCCCATGGTTTGAACCTCTAACCAAAACCCTCTGGAGATGGTAGTGAGATATAACCTCCCAAGTCATGTGTCCTTTTCGGCTAATCTCTGTTTGCTCTTTTTTGTTACATCCCCGTCTTTAGAGATCAGGAAATAAAATCTGATCATAATGGAATGACCCTATTTCTCTTTCTCACAGAGTGCTCACATTTCAATGATCGATGCTCTCATGATGGCGTACACCGTGGAGATGATCAGCATCGAGAAAGTGGTGGCCTCTGTCAAGCGCTTCTCTACCTTCAGTGCCTCTAAGGAGCTGCCCTTTGACCTGGAGGACGCCATGGTCTTCTGGATCAACAAGGTTCTGACGCATTTCAGATGTACTAGAAACCCAGCAGGACTTTGAAATGACTTAACTACCTGTCAGCTCTGTGAAACACGCCTTGTCGGCAGATGCACTGCACATGTGGCTCATTAAAGATGATGCAAGTGTTATAGGATGCATTTAATGGTATTGGACATTTTTGAATCATATCTTCCATTTACTTCAAAATGATTCAGTGTGCATTTATTCTGATCTTAGTTGCTACAACTTTTTTCATCTTCATGATGATTTCCACATTTTTTCCTTTTTCTGTTGGAGTCGGAACTAGGAATGTAAACAACATATGATAAATTTGCAATTAATGGTTAATAAGGTTGAAATTTGTTCCATCCGATTCATCGATAACATCCGCTTAGAAAGAAATTGTCAGTTTTGTAATATTACCTCCATCCACTGAAGGGCGCCGCTGATTAATGTTAATTACATTCTCACTGGTATTTGCACGATAAGTAATGCAGAGCGAAGGCATGCTGAAGCAGAATTATACATTGATCCAGAGTCTGGGGTTATTTCCACTATTTAATGGTGAGAAGGTTGCAGAATGCTCTAATTGCGGTTCTGTTTGAAAATATAAACACTCTGCAAACTCCTTATATTATCACCTATATAGTGTACATATAGTGTACAAGTAGAATATGCTAAAAGCAGAGCTAAATAATCATAATTACCCTCTACTTCCAGGGTTTCCGCGGGTCGTTAAAAATCATTAAAATTCATTTTTAAATTAAGGCATTAATTGGCATTAAAATTCATTAAATGTGTTTATTGTGGCATTTAAAATGCTTTATTAAAAAAATTTTTATAAAAACAATTTCGTCAGACATATTATATCACGACATATTTGCTTGGAACTGCTTCCGGTTGATCGTAAAGCTGTATGTTCAGAAAAGAAGCTTGAGTCGGAGAAAAAGCTAGAGAATGGGGGGAAAAAAGCAAATTTCAACAAAAGTGGTTGGAAAACGAGGAATTCGGACATGGCTGCAGCCTGTTGATGGGTACAGTTGATGGCATTAAAACTATTTCTAAGAGCATTAAAAAGCATTAAATTTGAGTTATTCATTCCTGTATAAACCCTGACTTCACTGAAACTAAGTGATAATCTGACTGTTATTTATAATTTATCATCTCTGTACATTGCAATTTTAATTTTCACATATTTATTCATCTAGTTTTTTAATGAGTGACCTAATCGGCTCCTGTTTAAAGTTTAAGAATGTGTAAAACTTTTTTAGTGTATATTTATTCAGTATTTAATACAGCTGACACGATAAATTATTACATTGTAAGTATGTAATATTTTTTAAATTCAACATATTGTGAAAACAATATTTAGCCCTTCATGTTATGAAAAAATGCTCTTAATATGAGAAAACTGAGGTTTAGGAAAATGTCTGCTTATGAATTAATTATTAGTCGATCAGTAAGATCAATCAACTTTAGATTCATTCACTGATCTATAAATAGCATCTCTAGTCAGAACTATTGCTTTTACTTTAATCATCTTATGTCAAAATCCAAAAATGGAAAAGCTGCGTTACTGAACCATTAATAACTGGTTGATTGAACTTAATGATGTTTGTTTTAGAGTCCGCTAAGCTCTGTCTCTGACATTAGATTATATCTTGATAACTGGGTAATCTGAGCTTTGTGAGAATGGAAAACACAAAATCTGATTATTCATCACAATCAGTTGTGACTTTCCCAGGAAGACTTCTCTGAGGGAATATGTGGGCTGATGATTTTCCAGCTAGTTTATCCTAGCAAAGCCATAGATAGAGGAAACTTTATAGTGAAGTCTTTTTATATGATGTATTCATCCCATCCTCTTTGATTTTCTAAAAAAAATAAACCAAAAACTTTAAAGCTCTTCAGGTGGCTTGGATGATTTTTGCTGTTAAAGAAAGCTTTTCTTCCCAATAATCGTGTAAAACAAGTTGCTTGTATTTACAGCGAGCGGCGTAACCGTCATGTTTGGGTTAAGGCGTTTAGCAAGCCTATTTAGATCTAAAATCATTGTAGTAAGTTCCAACATTCTGTGATTTCTGCTTCATTATTCTATGTTTGAATAGTAGGTGATGTGATTTCTATTGCAGGTGAATATGAAAATGAGGGAGATGATGGAGAGGGAGCACAAAGTCAAGCCTCACCCCCTGGAGTCCCCCAGCCACCAAAAGGTAAAAACATTTATTGTGATTTCTATACAAAGAGTCAGAGAAAGAGAAAATGAATTGAAATGTTTCTCCTTTCCACATCAAGCTGGGTTAAAATAAAAGCATTGTTTCATTGAAGCAGCAGCTTCCTCTGTTTGCTCTGGGAATGTGTCTTTGTAATGGCCTTCTGCAGATCAGAAACATCATATCCTCTGTTCTTCTTTCTGGACTTGGGAAGCAGATCTGATCCTTTTTGCTTGTAACCTCTGACTTTTTAATCTCTGCTCCTGTTCCTTATCTGTCCCTCCTTTCCCACTTGTCCCTGCAAACTGGATAGTCTCCCTCCAAATGGTATTGGAAGCTAGTCCCTGTAAGTTGGATGCCCCCCTCCCCTCCCCCAGTACAGCCATTCTTACCAGCTGATTCCTCTTTGCACGTATAGTTTTGTGTTGGTGTGCGCACACACTCCACCATCGCTCATTCACGCTCATTCAGTGCTGCTGTTTGTGGCCAGTGTATCACCAATGGGGGAGAAAAAAAAGACAGACTTCTTTTCCATTCTGGCAAATATGTCAAACAGGTGTTTGGTATTCCAGCCTTTTAGAGATATTTCCTTTGCTTCTCATCATTTGCCGCTTAAAGCCTAGCTTCACCAGGCCGTGCCGATGTGTGGTTAGTTGCCTGTTCAGAGGTAGACTACTGAGCTACCCCATTCCCACACCTCTCCTTTGCTTTGCAGACCCATCCTTGGCAGCCTCTCCTCACTGATCTGCTTTTGTCATCTTCCCACCAGTCTCTCTCGCTCTATTCTGCGTTCTCACACTAAATGAACTGTTCCTCTGACAGTGACTCTGCTTTGTGTATGTGTCAGCCTGATGCCGTGACCGAGCTGGCCCACTGCATGCTGGAGCCAGAGGATCTCTATGATGTGGTACAGTGCTCTGGTCTGGTCAGGGGAAGGCTCCCTTACACTGCTGGATAAAGTGTTATCCTGATACTTACTGATTCTCTTTGTTAAACATAAAAAAATATCTGATAATAAACCAGCTTAGAAATGACCTGAGTTAATACAAGATGCCTTTTTTTAATGATGATTTAATGTTTAAAGAGAATAATTTGGCCAAAGCAACCTGGTCCTTTGTGGAATAATAATGGCCACCTAAACCCAGTGATGACTGAAGTCATATGTTAGTTGACTTTATTAAAACCCCCTATATCCCTATACAGGAGTATTGGTCCCCCCTTTTTTTTGCTGTGGTATTTTATAATGTAATGGAAGTTTTGTTTTGACCTGGAGAAGTTGATTATGTTCCTTTGATTAATGAAAGGTTTCCCCAACGTCCCAAGTTTTCTCCTTGGGTAGCTTTTGTTTTTGTTTATTTTATACAAACACATATGAGCACAGATTGCTAAACATTTCTTGATACACACAGAATATATTTAAGAGTGCATGGGAAGATAATGGAAATAGTATCCAGAATCCAGGGAGGAGATTGACACAGAATGTGAAATGAAGATGGACAGTTAATATATTATAACCATCTGTGGGAATCACTTCAGTCAGGGATGCATCTCACTATAGTTAGCATCTCCTCACAAAATAATCAGACTTCAATTATATGTGAGCAGTTAGAGCCTCCATACTATACTCCTCCTTCACTTTCTGCTTCCACTGTATAACTGGGTAGCAGTAAATGCATCCATTATATTGTCTCCATTTATCTCCAGTAATCAGTGGTTCATGTATTTTTGATCTCTGGTGTAGCTACACATTTTCAGGATTTTAATAGCAGCCAATCAGTACCTAGAATGTTGTCTATCTCAGTCTTTACCTGCCTCCATTAAAGGAATAGTACACCCAAAACATGATTAGCCTTCATTTTCTACTCACCCCCATGCTGAACAACACTCTGGAGTACTTTTTTGATATCTCAAATGCATCTGGAGATCTGGGAGGCTTCTTGCTGTCTGCTGACATTCAAATAATGGAGGTCCATGGCGCCCGAGACAGAAAGGTCCACAAAAGTCCACAAAAACGTGTCAATATTCCTCCATACTGCTCGTCCAATGTAATCCAAGTGTCCTGAGTGGGTAGCATCCAGAATTTACTCGAAACGAAGTCATTTAGAACGTTTTAGAGCCTAAACAGTAGTGTATAGGATTTCCTAATAGCGCCCCCATGCGCGCTCACGATTCTACGGAAGCCGGCAGACCAAACCGGAAGAAAGTGCGCATTCAGCGTCTGCTCTGCCGATAATGCAAGCGTAGAAGAAGAAATGTGCTGTTTACCTGTGCAAAGAAAGAAACAACGAAAGAAAAATGTCTGAGGACTTCAGTGATGAGGAAGAGCATGAGTTCTTTGCCGAGCTGAATGCGCTGGTTTGGTCTGCCGGCTTCCGTAGAATCGTGAGCGCGCATGGGGGCGCTATTAGGAAATCCTATACACTACTGTTTAGGCTCTAAAACGTTCTAAATGACTTCGTTTCGAGTAAATTCTGGATGCTACCCACTCAGGACACTTGGATTACATTGGACGAGCAGTATGGAGGAATATTGACACGTTTTTGTGGACTTTTATGGACCTTTCTGTCTCGGGCGCCATAGACCTCCATTATTTGAATGTCAGCAGACAGCAAGAAGCCTCCCAGATCTCCAGATGCATTTGAGATATCAAAAAAGTACTCCAGAGTGTTGTTCAGCATGGGGGTGAGTAGAAAATGAAGGCTAATCATGTTTTGGGTGTACTATTCCTTTAAGGAAGTATCATTGTTCAATCTCAGAATATTAGTGTTTGAGAGTCCCTTCATATTTTCTCCAGCAGAGGCTACACCAATAAGGGTTTCTTAGGTTGCTGTATTGAAAGTTTTTTTTTTGTTTTTTTTGTTTCGATTATTTCTTTCCCCTGATAATATAAATCATCATTGGAAAAAAGCATTTGTGTATTTATTAAGTTTATCTTTCTCTGATAGTTAAATCAAGACATTTAGCAAAGCAACAAAGGTAAAAAAAAAAAAGTGCAATCACAGGATTGGTTTTATCACAGCACTGTATGTTGAGCCTTTAATTGGTTGCTAACTGTAGCCGCTGTGACCTGTAGGTTTATAGAATAGCGCAGGTTATAGCTTAAATTGTTTGATTTGTGTTAATTTTAGGTGTAGATGTTTCTAGTTGGTTATGTTGTACTAAATGTGAGATGCTTCTAGAACTGTTCTTTTTTCTGTTCCAAAAGGTTTTTCTTTAAAGCTGTCTATTAGTCTTTTTTTATACAAATTACTCCAAGTCAGAACCTATACCTGCAGTAGAACCCGCCTACACAGATGATGATGATGACTGACATTGCAGTCATAATATTTAGCCAAACTATCCTCTGATATCATACAGCCCTTAAAGTGAACGCTTCACTGTTTGTTCACTATTTCCAAGCAACATCACTAATATTGATCATCTGATTGTGTCAAAAATACCTCTTGGACCTTTTCACTGTTTTACTGTCGCAACCACAAATATCAGGGTATTTTTATTCTTAAATTAAGCTAAGTTTAACATAAAGGAGTGCAAAACACTGGAGTTAAAGATAATGTATGGATTTCAGAACGATTCATCAGTAGGTTACTAAATGTTTATTGTATCTGAGCCAAACCTCCTTTACTACATTTTTATTTTTCTTCAGATTTTTCTAACTGCTTTAAAAAAAAAGCATTTGACTAAAATCCATACTTTGTTTTCATTTCCCAAAGTTATGCACCAAGTGTTGGTTTATCGAATAAAATCAAATGGAAGTTTTTAAAGTTTGTGGTTAAAACTTTACAAACATTGAACCATATGAATGTCTCCAAATAGCAGTGATGTATCTAAGGAGTTTATTTTTATTAAAATCCCACGAATAAAAGGCTAAACAGACCTTTTATCATCAGCTTTTTTTTTTAGTATTTGCAGTAACTGTGACGCTGGACACCCAGTGCTGATTTCCCTCGCTGTCTCTAAGTGGGCCAGTGATTAGTCCAGTTTCCATCCCAGTCAGCTGCTTCGTGCAGCGTAGTTAAACTGGGTTTCCTCTGCAGCGATCTGCTTAACAACCAGAGGCTGACCTTCCTCTCTGATGTACATGCCACAATCTAACACCTTCACCTCCATCTCCCAGCTAACCAGTTCTTCAGGGTTCTCCCTAATCTGGTAGATTATTGTTCAATTTCAAAGAGGTTTCTAAAATGACAACCTTTGTTTTCCTGGGGGAACCCTGACCCACTGCCTTCATCAGTTGCTTTTGAGCTGCTTTGATTGATGCCTTTCAGACTCGGCATTAATTCAAAGCTCTGCCTCTTGTTACTTTAGGGATGATATTTGTTTCTATTTTTTGAAAGCCTGAACATCTCCCCCTGCTGGTTAGGTCCGGTACCGCCGAGAGCATGCGTCCGGTCGCCAGCTGCCCTTCTTCCCCCTGCTGGAGGACCTCATGAGGGACGTTTGTGATGGAGCTGCACTGCTCGCCGTGGTTCATTTCTACTGCCCTGATATCATGAAGCTAGAAGGTAGGAAACACTTGACAGCACCACACTGAATGTAGCATCCATGTGTGATGCTATTTTTATTAGGCGCATATGGCCAAAGGTTCCTCTGTGCCCAGTGTGATGTTTCCAGCCGTGAGGTCATTGAGCTGTATCCTGATCTGACCCGACTCGCTCTCTGCCTCTCTGATCAGATATTTGCCTGAAGGAAGTTCCCTCCATCGCTGATAGTCTGTACAACATCCAGCTGCTGAGAGAGTTTGCCAGCGAATATCTGAATAAAAGCTGCTATCTGACGATGGAGGACATGCTCTATTCACCGCTTGTTCTCAAGGTACCAAACCTGAAGGATTTAGAGTTTCTTTACCAAAACAATCCAGCTGTTTCCCTTCCTTTTGAATGCCAACCCTCCTGTCCATGCTTCTCACTCTCTCTGCAGCACAACGTCATGGTGTTCATCGCTGAACTGTTCTGGTGGTTTGAGACTGTCAAACCAGAGTTTGTTCAACCCAGAGACCTTCAAGAGTTTAAAGATGGTAGGAATCGCATCCAGTCAATCTTACCTCTCAGGAGGAGGGGATTTAATGCAAGGTTTCAGCTCCGCTCAACATGCAGCATTATTTAAAGTTCTAATCATTTACCGTTTTCTGTTTAGCTCGAGCCATAGCTCATCCCAAGAGTGCCCGTCCGTCAGTGCCCATCTCTAACGCCACCAAGCGCAGCTTTCTGACCAGTCCTGGCGTGACAGAGAACCAGAGCAGCCCTGAAGTCTGTAACAGGTACTTCCTGCACCCTGAAGGCTCTGACCCTCTGTAAGTCTTTTCTCATCTTTCTTTACATTCCCCTTATCATCCTTTTTCCAGTTCAGTGTACTTCTGTGTCTAGGGCTGCAACCAATGATTATTTTGCAAATCGATTTATCTGTTCACTATTTTTTCAAATAATCGATTATTAAATGGATAGCCAAAGGTTCCTTAAAGAAGATTTTTTATTTAGGAAATTCAACAAGGGGAAACTAAAACATTTCAACTCGACAAGTTCTGGATAGAACATATTGACAGTTGAAAATGTTTTTTCATCTTAAATGCAAAACATTTACATATATTTTTACAGCTTTGGTATAAGTATTGCTCTAATTTGGTTGCCCTGTCAGTTAAAGGCCTGGTTTAAAGTCTCCATACTCCAGTTAACAATTAATCAATTATTGAATTAGTTGACGATTATTTCAATATATTTTATATTAATATATTATATTAATCAGGATTAATCCAGTTGATTGTTTCAGCCCTATCTGTGTTATTTATTCGATTATCGAAACTCATTCCAGCTGTTAAAATGTTGTCTCTGTTATACCTTGTGAGAAAATTGTTTGTCTTGGTTTTTTTTATTTTTATTTTTTTATTTATTTTTTTGCACTGGAGGTTTTACTGTTTGTGTTTGTTTTGTTTGCTCTCAGTAAAGGGGGTCCCACCTTCAGTCCCTCACACCCACTGCTCCCTCTCAGGCAGAGACAACAGAAGCAGCAAGGTGATGACAGCGGAGGTAAATACAAGACTGTCCTTCCTACACTGTGCAATTTAAAAAAAATAAATCTTATACTATTATTGCATGACAGACTAAATTATGTGCAACTATTCATCTCTGCCTCCACTTCAAATTTGATGCTTGAACCTCGCACTGTCACTGTTACCTACTAAACAATAAGCGACTTTCCAAGCCTGCACCAGATCAGGGTGACATTTATCTGTGCTGCTTGACATCCATACAAATTACAAAGAGGGAAAATGAATCATGTGTCTGGGGAAAAGAGAGCCAGTTGGGATGCTAGTTTACAGAGAGAAGTTAAGACCAGGTATATCTCACCTTTATGGGCAGTATTAGAAAAATAAACATCAGCCTGCTGAATGTTTATTCATTCATTTACTAATACTAAATGAATGAGTTCTGTAGATTGAAAATGTTTGATCAAACATTTATGTCCTTTAATTAATAAATGAGAAAGTTCTGCAAAATGTCCATTATAAAGCGCATCAAAGTCTGGTAAAAGTGCATAAAGAAATAATCCAAGAGAAAGGTTGGGCGGCCGATGATCGCACAGTGCAAATTGGGCATAAGAATGAAGGATCTGGTTCATGTTCTTATTGGACGTTTTTTATTTTTGCTCTAGGTCCAAGAAACCGGTCCAACTCCCTGACACAGATGGACAAACAACAACTCAGAGGATCTGCTGCAACGTGGACCGACAAAAGGCAAAGGTGCTTCACCAAAATACAAGTATTCACAGTACCCTGAAAAAGTATTCACACCCCAAAGAATTTCAATTTTTGCCACATTTTATTGGGTTTTTACATGATTGACCTCCACAAAGAAGCATGCCATTCAGAAATGTAATAACATGCATGCCAATGTGGACATGGAGGCCTCTCCTGGATTATGTGTGAGCTGACATCATCTGGGTACTAATAACTAAAATGTTATAACCTTAGTTTAAGTTAGTGTTTTGTGGCGGCTCTCATGGCATGTTAGCTCTGTATAATGAAAAATCTGAATAAATATAAAGGGAGAAAAAATAGTGGAAGGAAAAATTTTCCACTGTACCCCTACAGGAATCTGTGGCCAGTATTTGTCAGTGGTAATCTAAAAAAAGAGTCCATCTTTTTGTGAATTAAGTCGATGTATTTCTACAGCTGTTCTGCGAAGAACTGGTAAGTTTGTTTTGAAACATTTGCAAAAACAAAACTTGATAGAGATTTAAGATTGCAAACATATGAATGATGAAACCATGGAGATATTTAAAGTAGATTTAGCCGATAACTCCTATAATTCCTCCTATCTGAAGGTAACTGAATGAATGGAATCAAGAACTGGTGGCAAAATTTTAAAATAAAAAATCTTAGGTACAGAACAGTGTTGGCCTAGTGGTTAGAGGAGTGTGCCTGTGCTCTGAGAAGGTTGCAGGTAACCGGTTCGATTCCCCACAGTCTCCACTCTGAGTCTCTGAGCAAAACCCCTGATTGCTCCCCTGCAGCCACTCGATGGCAGCCCACTGCTCCAAAAGGGAGGGTCAAAATGCAGAATTTACACATTGTGGGACAATAACGGGATTTACAAGGTCTGTTTCTTAATGTTTTGGGTTTTTGTAGATAACATAACATTGAACGTTAAGCAGCTTTTTAATGCAGAGTATTTAAAACCCTGCCTGAATACAGAAAGAGTTCTCCTATTCCCATTACTGGGATTAATTGTTTGTTCAACAGGAAAACCTGTTAAGTTTTGTATTAAAAAGTCAAATCAAATAGATGCTGCCTGTGAGTGTGATAAAGGTTTGACACCACCATCTTGGACTGACTGTCTGACCAGGAAAGTCAACGTGGAAATTCACAGTAACATTAGCTGCAGACATTCATAGGTGAGGCTAGAGATGGCTGGTTATGGGGAAGATGTGCAAGAATACAAAATGGTTCAGAAAACACGGAGGTGGCATCATCTTGCTGTGGGAATACTTTTGTTTCCTGTCAGATTTAGAGAAAACAAACTGTTGAGAGGAAATAGTTCAGGCTCCAGTAAAGGTAACCATTGGCCTGTAAAAATAAAGTGAACATAATAAATGTTCTCCTTTTTTTCAGACCCCTGTCTACGCTCAGCCCCTTCATGCTCCACTCAGCCACTGACAGCGACGCAGACGTGGCCTCTGGGGATAGCGTGAGTCTGGCTCGCTCAATTAGTAAGGACAGCCTGGCATCCAACATCACCAACATCACGCCCAAACATCAGGGCGCCGTCCAGCAGTCGTCAATCGCTGCCATGAGAAGAATCAACGGCCACAATCTTCTGAGTAATGTCAACATGGAGGACGGGGAAGAAACTTTAGTTGTTTCCAGGACTGATGCCTCCACTATCCCAAAACGGGTGGATACAGCAGGAGCAGGAGCCAAAGCTGCTTCTGAGGGCTTTTACCTGGAACCACTGATGCCTGCTGTCCTGAAAACAGCTAAGGAGAAGTCTGTCTGCCTGAACAAAGAGGAGGAGAGTGGGGAGGGGGCTCGCTCAGCAGGTAGGGGCTCTTTACGCCGAGGAGATGGACCTTCTGCCGCAGTCCGAAGAAAAGCCCCGTCTGATCTCAGCCAGGTTTCTCCTCCAGGCAAGGAGGACATTCTGCCAGAGGAGCAGCGGCAGTCTGATTTCAGACCAGTCCTCACCAGCAGAGAAACGGCTGAAGGTTTCTACCTCCATTCAGATTCTGAGGAACCAAAGAATATCAATGGCCCAGAGGCTGAGCTAGGAGACCTGGATGAGGAGGAAGAAGATCTGGATGAAGCTCTGACCACTAAACACTCGAACCATCCGAGGAAAGCTTACAGCGACGCTGATGAAGAAGAATCAGCCAAGCTCCAGGAGGACCTGAATGTTAAAGAACATGAAGACAAGGACTTCAATGGAGGCAGTGGACGCTCCAGCCCCTGCCTCAGCACACACTCCCAAGCTAGTAGCATGGCTAGCGGCAGCGTGCGCATGACATCCTTCGCTGAGCGTAAAGCTCAGCAGCAGCGCTTCGGCAGCAATCATGACCTGCGCTCCAGTGCCTCCAGCTCTCAGAGGACCACTCCAGACGGATCAGAGAGCAGCGGGCCCCTGTCCAATTCCTGGAGAATCAAGAGAGATCAGAGCCCGTCGTCTCCCTCAGGGGGATGCTCTCGCCCGGGTGAGGGCGGTACAAATGTGCTGGCCTCTGAAATCGTTCAGCTCCGGATGCAGCTAGAGGAGAAGCGCCGCGCCATCGAGCACCAGAAGAAGAAGATGGAGGTGCTGGCAGCGCGGCAGAGGCAGAAGCTGGGGAAAGCAGCCTTTCTGCACATCGTTAAGAAAGGTGGAGGAAGAAGCGACACGTTACCCAGCTCACTAAAAGCCGACATCTGTAAAGACGAGCTGAATGGGGAGAAAGGACCCTTAAGTAAAGACGATATGTGTGTTGATACCCTGCGGGGGGAGAAGGAGGGAGAGGGGATGGGCCCTCCAGGTGCCTTAGAAGCAGACAAGAAGGGAAACAGTGGAAGCTTTTATCTAGATGAAGAGTTGGACCTGAACGAGTGCAGCCGCTCCATCGAGCTGCTGAACGAGGCCATCGGCAGCATCCAGCAGCAGATGATGCAGCTGTCACTGCAGCAGGAGATGCTGATGAAACAGAATGTACAATCCCCAGCTGGTGCCGCTCCACCTCCTCCTCCTCACACAGGAGATAAGAATGGAGACTCTAAGGCAGGAGGAGGCTTTCACTTTGTGGAGCACCTCTCTGGGACAAGCAGCGCTCCAACCAGGAAACCCCCCAAGCTAAGCTCGGGCCGGAGCTCCAGGTCAAAGCCCTCTGAGTTAAAGTTTGCTAAGGACCAGAGCCGACAGGCCCCCAGGACCCCCACGCCTTCTCAAGGGGGATCCGAGACATTCCCAAACCCACGGCAGTTAGCAGGGGGCAGGTCCCCTAGAGCTGAGCAGCCCGGCAGCCCCAAAAGACCCACACCCGCAGAGATCATGGACAGACCGGGATCCGGGCACATCAGGAGCGCCACCTTTCGCCTTCACGACGAGGCCAACATGCGCCTGCCGACCCGCGTGGACCTGACCTCTCTCTCTGCTCCAGAACTGTTGGACGAGTGCCTGCCTGGTTCGCAGAGAGAGGGAGAGCACAGATCGCAAGGGAAAGAGGGCGTGTCTTCAGAAGAGGCGCAGCGCAGCAAAGCCCACCTCATAGAGGTGGATCTGTCTGAGCTGAAGGCCCCCGAGGAAGAGGAGGCATCTGAGGACAGACAGATGGAGGATGGCGATGGAGAGCAGAAGTCTGTCCTGGGCTTCTTCTTTAAGGTAAAGCGGAAAATCTTTCTTTCTTCATGATGGATCATGAAGCATTTGGAAAACATTTTTAGTTCTGGTCTTAATGCAGTGTTCCTAAACGCTTCAAAAAGTAGGAAATGTTTTATGCTTCCAGGAGGAGCAGGATGGAAAAATACATTCCGTTATTTCATAACTCTTTCCTCTACTACAGTTAAAGGCAGTCAACACTTCAGCAACTACTGAACATCAATGCTGAAGGTTAAATGTGGAAAAAATGCCCAATTTTTAAAGACAAATTGATGAAATGGTGTATATAATTTTCCATGTTCCAGGATGAGCAGAAAGCCGAAGACGAACTTGCTAAGAAGCGGGCGGCATTCCTGCTGAAACAACAGAAGAAAGCTGAAGAGGCTCGCATCCGCAAACAGCAACTAGAGGCAGAGTCCGAACTGAAACGGGACGAAGCCAGGTAGCTCACTTCCTCAGCGACAGCACAGGTGTCGTATCACTCCACAGAGCGCTGAAATGTACGTTTCATTTCGACTAGACGAAAGGCAGAGGAGGAGCGTCTGCGTAAAGAGGAGGAGAAGACGCGAAGGGAGCTAATAAAGCAGGAGTACCTACGGAGGAAGCAGCAGGAGATGTTAGAGGAGCAAGGCCTGGTGAAACCCAAAACACCCAAACCCAAGCAGAAACACAAACACAAGGCGGTCATCAGAGAGGAATCCAGTGATCATTTCTCCAAGTGCTCTTCCACACGTAAGAAACTTCACCTTTTTTCTCTTTAGTCTGCTTCTGATTCACATCTTTTCTGTCTGCTTTGGTAAAAAGCTTAACAAATGGCTGCATAATTAAATCTTGATGCTCTTATTTGTTGCTTGCAGCTGACAACCTGAGCAACGCCCAGTCAGGCTCCAATCTGTCTCTGGCCTCTGCAGCTACAAACGAAGCCGACAGCGTCAACTCCGGAGGAGCCGGCTCTCAGCGGTAAATTACAAACTGATTGCATTTGTATTTGTAAGCTTGTTAATTGTTGATCTGTTGATTAATGAATTATCTTTTCCTTTTTTTTTTCTTTCCATGTCCAGCTGTGACTCAGTGGAGTCGTTTCCAGGCAGTCGTAACAACAGCCGAGCCGCAGAGAGAGACTGGGACAACGGCTCCACTGCATCCTCCATCACCTCCATGGCAGAATACACTGGTGAGAGAGAGACTCAGATCTCCTCTGGCTTTAGTTTGTAGTTTCAACAGCTCTGAATTCGTATTGAAAAATTAGGCCAATCTAATCTTTGTTTGGTTTTATTGTTGTTTTTGGTCATTTTTTTTATCTTCATTTTATTCCGATTTATCAGTCTTGTTTTGCTTCCTTATAATGTTATTCTTTTCTTTTTTTCTTTTTTAGGTCCTAAACTATTCAAGGAGCCGAGTGCAAAGTCAAATAAGCCAATCATACATAATGCAATCTCTCACTGCTGCCTGGCAGGGAAAGTCAATGAGCCCCAGAAGAACCAGATCCTGGAGGTCAGTTCTGCAGCTTAGATTAACTGTCCATACAAATTTTTCTGGTTATTGCTCCCCTTACCTGTCAGTTGAGGTGAGGCATAGTTAAAGTTTGCTGCTGTTTAATAACTAATCCAGGCATTCCTGGATTGTTTTCCAGCCCAACCCAGCTTTAAATATCTTTACACGACCTGATCTAGAACCTTGCTGCTTTGTTCCTGTTTGTCAGATACTGAATGTAACTGTTTGCACTGGGTTTGACTTATTGATCGAGTGAAGAGAGCTAAACACCGATGAACATCACAGTTTTCCATTCATTTGAAAAGAAAGGGAAGCTTAAAAACATTAAGTGTCATTAAGCAGGACAGTTTAAAAACCAACCAGTATGATCTTTTGGTTTTTCTTCCTTCCAATGTTTTGAACCAGGATTGTTGTTTTCATTAGTTTTATTTTGTCTGTGCTCCATTATCAGGAGCTGGAGAAATGCGAATCCAACCACCTGATGATCCTGTTTCGTGACGGCGGCTGCCAGTTCCGGGCGCTCTACTCGTACTTCCCTGACACCGAGGAGATCCATAAGCTGACGGGCACCGGACCCAAGAGCATCAGCAAGAAGATGATCGACAAGCTGTACAAGTACAGCTCAGATCGCAAACAGTTCACCGTCATCCCTGCCAAGACGGTGTCAGTCAGCGTGGACGCCTTGACCATCCACAACCACCTGTGGCAGGCCAAGAGAGGTGCTGTGCCAAAGAAAATGGGGAAATAGACTGGTTTTAGATCCATCATCCCGCCTCCCCGCCCAGCACAGTCTGAATATCTACTGTGATGTCACAGGGATAGCTTCAGGTTGATGTTGGTTGTTATGAAGCAAGCATGTGGGAGAACCTCCATTTTGACATGAAATATTTCTTAGTTCAGCGCCGTCATGGTTGAAACCTAAAACCTAACACCCTTCCTCTTCTGGATAATTCAGGCCTGAAGGTGGAGACATTCGTTTGACCCGTTTAGGGCCGTTTCTGATTCTACAGGAAGCTGCATCGTCAGGCTGACATCAGTGGTTTGCTGCTCAGAACCATCTTCTTTCTGTCTGACGGGGAGGGCGGTTCTAACCGGTTCTCCTTCTAGTCACATCCATTTGCCTTTCTCATACATCATGGTACTATTAGGTGTTTTTATTCCGCTGCTTTTTAACTGATGGTGTAGCAGCGGGTTTGTGTGTCAGAAATAAAAACGGCTCTGATTATTTTAAGGACCCTTTTATTTGTTAAAACATCCCGTTTTCTGTTTTCTGGATGTTTTGAAGAAGGGGGGTTGTTGACAGGGCTTGACAAAAAAATGCTCTTTATTTTGTTTGTTTTCTTTAGCTTTTTAAAATATTTTTGTCATGGAAGAATTGTTCCAGTTTACGAAGGCGTTATGTGTTTTTATCATAACGGGATTTCTCTGATGTTTAGAGCTTTGTTGTTTTATTTTCTCTCCACCGGGCACTCCTGAATCATCCTGTACAAAGGTGCACTCATGAATACTTGTCAACGGCTTCTTTTCATGCAATGTAACTCCTCTGAGTATTCGTGTCCCGTCTTTATTCACACGGGCGGGGAGGACCCCCTCCTCGTTTCGAAGGGTGCTTCCTGCTCAGCTCCAGTGACAGTATTTGATATCCTCTCGCAAAGGGTTTGTGGTTCAGTTGTGTTCCAACATTAAAGAGCATTCCTCCAAGGTGTTGACAAGCACTGCCACATCGTCTCTTCTTCACTGTCTTGGCGAAACCGTTGAAAATGCTTCTTCTTTTTGTTAAATAAACCATTCGTTGGCCTCGAGAACAACCGGAAGTGTCGCACAAGCACTTTACTATCTGTCGGGTTGCATTAGTTTGTCTTTTAAAAGGGCATTGAAATGACAAACTTGATTGGTAACACTGCTGTTTGGTTAAAAATCCAACACTAAAGATTGAATCCTGATGACTACAAGCTGAAGGGCCTCCACTGACGCGTTACTACTGCTGTCTCTCCAAAAGCCACTCGATACTTGATGAATCGTTTGCTGCATTTTGATGTCTTTTGGGGGGCGGCCGCAAAGTGGTCTTTAAATGTATGAAAGTATATTTTTATGTTATAACTAAAAGATTGTATTGGCATTTGATCACCTTTTTTTTTGTTACACTAGTGTACTTTTCATCCGTGTTTGATTTTTACCTTTGATCCCATGTCATCTATTTATTTTAAAATGGAAGCACTGAATAAATTTCCCAAGTGAATAAAAGTCACTTTTTTCCATTTCTTTCTTGTTTTTGACCATCACTATTAATGTTTTTTTATTTTTTAGTTTTTCTGGCACCACACTAACTTCACTTTTTTGGTTTGGTTCTTCATGCCACTGCATTTTCTTACTGGGATTTTTGTCAGAAAACTGATGCTGCTTGGTTTTCACAGAGCAAACGGGAAAAATTTATCTAGAGGTATGTAAGTAAAGTCATTAAAACACCTTTTGGACCTCCCCATGTTCAAACTGCAGCTCACTCTGCTGCCCAACTGGAACCGCGGCTTTAACGCCAGCTTCATAACCATGGTGAGGCGTGATCCTCCTTGGTAACCAATCCTGGTTGTTCAGGCGATGACATAACTATCAAACTCTAAACTGTCCATCCAGAGTCAAACAAAGATCTGCACTCTGCCAGCTCAGAATGAAGGGTGAGTGATCTAATGCTGCAGCTGATTTTTGATATAAAATGTGATTGATGCTGTATGCTTCCACAGGTGTGGTGGCTCTCGCTCTGTTGCTGGGAAGTGTTCATCTCAGCCACCCCTGTCAAAAGGTGAAAAATGTTTTGGTCTGCTCGGACGCTCTAACAAGTGAGAACTTTTTTAACTTTGAACCAGTCCAAAATTTAGCAAACTGCCTTCAAACCAGATTAAAAAATGCTTTACTTTGAGAAATTCTGGAGGAACTGGAACTCTTTGAAATTGGCCTTACAGTATCTGATTGGTCAGAGAGGTTTCTGCTGTCAGACACTTTTTATTTGGGAAGATTTTAATGCTGAATAAACAGACCATGGGCATCAAAATGATGGAAGTCAAACCCTAATTTGTTTAATGACTAAAACCTAGCATTTCTTCAGTGCACTGAGCTCTGCTGCTCTTTTTTTCCTGTACAGCTCATCCATAGCATTCCCTCCTCAGTTTAAGCTTTTGTGGTTTAGCCATGAATTCACCTTCAGTTATTTTTCTTTTTCAGCCGCAATGTTATACATCTGCTGCTGTTTGGGATCTTTGTCCTGCTAATTGCTTGGTTTAGGCTGAATCCAAGTTGCCCATTTGACTCTAAAGTATTCTGTAATACAATAAAGAAGACTACAAGCTGCCCAGTATAACAAGCCCTAACCATCAACCCTCCACTACCGTGCCTAACAGTTTGCATGCTGTCTGGTTTCTACCAGATATGGAAAAGTTTATTCTGTCTCTACATTGGTCTCTCCTGCCAGTGGATGTTGTTCCAGACATTTACTGTTAATTTAGAAGCACCTTTGATCGTGTTGTTCTTTTTGTAATTTTAGGGACTCTTTAGGCAATGTGCTTGTTCTGCCTTTTTCCTGTTTTTTTTTGTTTTGTTTTTTTTGTCATTAAGTTTAACTTAAAAATCTGGACTGCAAAAATGATCTGGATATAAGTAAAACATTTCTTAAATTAAGTGTATTTAGCCTTAATTTGAGCAGGTAATTGAGATGATTTGCCAATAAAATGTGTTTTATTACTCTGAAAACTAGATAATTAGATAATTTGTACTTAAAATAAGACAATGCAATTGTGTTTTTCTTATTTTGAATATAAATTGTATTGTTCCATTGGCAAAGTGTCTCGCCTCCTCGATTCAAGAACAAATGCACTTATTTTAGGAAAAAATGACTTAAGATGTACATTTTCTTCAGTGCGAGGACTGTAGAGCCTTAATGAAGCTCTATTTTAAATATTTTTTTTATTATACAGCTCGGCGCTGGATAGATTTTGCTCGTACATTTGTTTCATGGAAAATCAGCAGCTGCCTCAAAAAGTTTTACAGTTTTGAAAGTTCCCTCCCAGCTTTCTCAGATATAATATACAGCTTCAGCTCCTTCTCTAAAGTCCACGTTAATGTATAAAAAAAAATTATTAAATGATAAAAGCGTGATTTGAGGTTTGATTTAAATGTTTTTTAAGAACCTGACACAGACCCAGTCATTTTCATTACTCTTCAAACTACAGTGGTCTGCAAAAGTTTGGGCAACCTTGTTAATTTCCATGATTTTCCTTCATAAATCGTTGGTTCTTCGGATAAAAAAAATCTGTTAAATATATCATATAGGAGGCAAACAGTGATATTTGAGAAGTGAAATGAAGTTTATACCATTTACAGGAAGTGTGCAATAATTGTTTAAACAAAATTAGGCATGTGCATAAATTTGGGCACTGTTGTCATTTTACTGATTTTAAAACCTCTAGAACCAATTATTGGAAATCAAAATTGGTTTGGGAAGCTCAGCGACCCTTGACCTACATACACAGGTGAACCCAATTATGAGAGAGTATTTAAGGGGGGGCAATTGTAAGTTTCCCTCCTCCATGAATCTTCTCTGAAGAGTAGTGACATGGGAGTCTCAAAACAACTGTCACATGACCTGAAAACAAAGATTGTTCACCATCATGAATTAGGGGAAGGATACCGAAAGCTGTCTAAGAGATATCAGTTGTCCGTTTCGACAATTAGGAACATAGTCAGGAAATGGAAGACCACAGGCACAGTTCAAGTTAAGGCTCGAAGTGGCAGACCAAGGAAAATCACGGATAAACAGAAGCGAAGAATGGTTAGAACAGTCAAAGTCAACCCACAGGCCAGCACCAAAGACATACAACATGATCTTGCTGCAGATGGAGTCATTGTGCATCGTACAGCTATTGTGCGCACTTTACACAAGGAGATGCTGCACGCAAGAGTGATGCGGAGGAATCCTTTTCTCCGCCTACATCACAAACAAAGCCGCTTGAGGTATGCTAAAGCACATTTGGACAAGCCGGCTTCCTTTTGGAATAAGGTGCTGTGGACTGATGAAACTAAAATTGAGTTATTTGGACATAACAAGGGGCCTCAAGCATGGAGGAAAAACAACACAGCATTCCTAGAAAAACAACTGCTGCCCACAGTAAAATTTGGTGGTGGTTCCATCCTGCTGTGGGCCTGTGTGGCCAGTGCAGGGACTGGGAATCTTGTTAAAGTTGAGGGACGCATGGATTCCACCAAATATCAACAGATTCTGGAGACCAATGTCCAGGAATCAGTGACAAGGCTGAAGCTGCGCCGGGGCTGGATCTTTCAACAGGACAATGACCCTAAACGCTGCTCAAAATCTACTAAGGCATTCATGCAGAGGAACAAGTACAACGTTCTGGAATGGCCATCTCAGTCCCCAGACCTGAATATTATTGAAAATCTGTGGTGTGACTTAAAGAGAGCTGTCCATGCTCGGAAACCATCAAACCTGAATGAATTAGAGGTGTTTTGTAAAGAGCAATGGTCCAAAATACCTCCAACCAGAATCCAGACTCTCATAGGAAGCTATAGGAAGCGTTTAGAAGCTGTTATTTCTGCAAAAAGGGGATCTACTAAATATTGAGTTATTTTTTTTGATTGTGGTGCCCAAATTTATGCACATGCCTAATTTTGTTTAAACAATTATTGCACACTTCCTGTAAATGGTATAAACTTCATTTCACTTCTCAAATATCACTGTGTTTGTCTCCTATATGATATATTTAACTGATTTTTTTATCCTAAGAATCAACGATTTATGAAGGAAAATCATGGAAATTAACAAGGTTGCCCAAACTTTTGCAGACCACTGTAAAACCATAGAAGTTAATTGTTTTATTGAGCATAACATATTGGATTGTTTTCTACAGCAAATGAAACATACTTTTATGAAGTTTTCTCTCTACCTAGATTTCCTCCCTGGTTGTGAATCCATGTTTGTGAGTTTGAAGAATATTGGAGAAATCAACTCCACGGTTTTGCAAAGTGAACACCTTTCCACCATCACTGAGTTCCAAAGCCTAAACAGTGGCATAACAGGAATCGCTGCAAACGCCTTCAGCTCATTTTCAAATCTAAAAACTCTCAACTTGGATGGTAACAGCTTGACCAAAATCAACCAGAACTGGTTGGGAAACCCTGCTGCCCTCCATGAGCTGTCGCTTAATCGCAATCAGATTGAAGTTTTAAAGGAGTCGGACCTGAAGCGACTCACAAACCTTAAGAGTCTTAAGCTGAATGGAAACGGGATCCAAACCATCCATCCAGAGAGCTTCAGCTCCCAGAGTGTGATGGTTGATCTGGATTTATCTGAGAACATGCTGACCCGGCTGCCCCTTCAGATGATGGCTTCTCTAAGGTCCCTAACCTCCATTAGCCTTCATGGGAATCCCTGGAACTGCTCTTGTGATGCCCAAGCCTTTATTGCCTCTCTGAAAGGTTTGTGACGTGTGACACAAGTAGCTCCAGGTTTTTTTTAAAGTTTTTTACGACTAAAAGTTGTTCTCCGTTCTCAGAGTTGGACACATCTCATCTGGTGAATCCAGAGAGTATAACCTGTGCGACTCCTTCACAGCTGGAAGGTCGACCAATGTTGAAAGTGTCTGTTTGTTCGACGCCTCCAACACCAGGAACTCTGCCCTGGAATATGACCACTCTAACCAGTACATCTGTCTTTTAGTTTTACTCCTTTGCATTTGATTCAGAGGGGAAACAAACACTTTCCATGAAAAATCTGTGTTGATCTCACTTTACTCTGCAGCTAAAACTCCAACACCGCGCCTGATTGAAAGGACAGAAAGGCCCTCCCCGGCTGACGCCACAGGAGGGACCCCTGCTCACACAGGTACATGTGGAGTTTCTCACCTTGTTTCTGTTTAAATGTTTTAAACTTGCATGTTCTGCACCTTCATCTCTCGCTCTCTTCAGCGACATTTTTCTCCTCAGAGATCTCTTTACCAACCAAAGCGCCTGATGCCACATCGCAGTCTTCATCTGCCGGTACATCTGTGTTCCTGTCTCACTTCTTCATGGAAATTCTTTAAAGTTTTATAGCAAATCCTTTCTGTTTTGACACTTGAAATGTGCAGTATAGTCAGATTTTGGTCTTTGCAAGTTAATACTTTAGGCTTAATTTTAAAGCCTAGAATGGGAATCAAGAAACATCTTTATTACATGTACTTTTTCTCAAAAGCCTCTTTGGCTGCACTGTTGTTGCTATTAAAACAAATACTTATAGAAAAATTAAGATTATATAATACGCACCGCTAACAGCAGAAAATGCAGAATATTTCCTGAATGTAAAGGTTATATATTAATGAACAGCACCATGCAGTTATGGTTAAATGATGTAGAAAACTTTACTACCTAAAGGATTTTTTTTTTTTATAAACAACAAACAAATTAATTGGATAAGCATAATATGTCAATATAAAACAATGCAGAAATATATCAAAGACTTGAGATTTTTTATGGAGCCCCATTTTACATAAAATGCTTCATCTTTTTAGGGAGCCATTAATATGACCAGCTTATTTTGTTAAACCCCAGTTTGCTGTGATTTTAGCAGGTTAGTGTTGCTGGTCTCATCTTTGTCTCTAACACTCCATAGACTCTCAGATCTGTAGGTATGTGACTCTTCCTGCAGGCCCTCTGACCTTGATATCTAAATTAAATGCTAAATTGACTGGTATCTATGAAGATGACTTTGGGCCATTGAGCAACAGTTCCTTTTCTTTCTTGTCCAGGTCCTGTTTAACACACATAACGTGTCGTTAGTAGCTCTAGTCTAGGAAATGTCTGTGGTGGTTCTGGTAGCATCAGCTCCAGCCACTCTCCACACCGTGAAGTAATTTATTTTATTTCACAGCTCCTTCAGTTTATTGATAGAGGGTGTTGCTGACTGCCTGCTGGATCAGCCCATGGTTGTGTAGGCCTTGCATAAAAGTTTCTGTATTCAAAATGTTTTTATTCATCTTGGCCTTTATCTGAATTAATAGCTGCAAGCTAAAACTACGAGAGTTAACAGAAATAACCCTGCAATATTAAATAGTTTAGCAAATAAACCAGTGGATCTAAATAAATGAGGATATCATGGAAAAGTTTTTTTTCTCTGCAGTCCAGGTAAGTTTAACACAATATATTCATTTCATAGACTGTTTATAAGCATTTGTTTCTATGGTATATTTTTTAACTACACAGAAGGAAAACACTGCATTAGTTTTACAATACTGAGTCAGACCAGGGTTTTTATTTGATTTTTTTAAGGAAGGTGGGCTTAATATAAAGAATGTTAATATATAATAGGCACTTTTATGTATTTTACCTTTTCAAAAGAAGTAATTGGCAGAAAATCCAGAAAAGCATCCGTACTTTCATGCTATTTAATTCTCTTTTGATTGGTCACAATGTTTGTTGAAACCAAAATACATAAAGCCCTGTCAGAGGTGTCCTTGATTTCAAGCGTGGTACCAGCAGGTGGTGACAGAGGCTTTTGTCTCACTTCCATAGCAAAAAAATAATATATATATAAATATATATAAATCTGCTAATGTGAAAAAATTAATCCAAATCCCAGATGAGATTTGATCAATTCTAAGTTTTTAATGTCATTTTTGGTTTTTGGCAGGAAGAGTTACCGGTTTGTGGGATTCTACTCGGCCCTCAGGTCCACCTCCACCTTCCAACACTAATGTCTGTGCTCTTATCACTGTTATTGGTAATCTTACATTTTCTTTAAAATTTCAGTTCCTTTGAATTGAAATATTTCCTCTCATGTATTAAATGATCCTTCTGCTGTTGTGCAGCGGTCCTCTGTGTGCTGCTGCTTGTTGTGAGTTTCATGGCAGTCATGCACAGAAGAAATCGCAGCAACAAAGCTGTAAGGCCTGGATGTCCACAAGAAGAAGAGAAGAAGCATGAAGGAGACGGTGTTTCTAATCAGGATCAATCTGCAAAAGGCTCTATGCAGGGATGCCAAGAAGAGCTTTGGAGAAGATCCTTCACAGGCATCAGAGCAAAATCAGCAAACGCCATCCTCCTCTCATCTCCTTTCTATGTGCCTGAGGACAAAATTACTTTCCAAACTGGGAACGAAGTTCCTTTGGAAACTGCTGTTATAGAGACCGCAGTGTCCCAAAGTGGGGCAAGAAGGATGGGAGGACTCAACCCAGAAATGTCTGAATCCATGGACTCAATAAAAGAAGGTGATGGGGGAAACATTTTTGAAAATCAGGAATGTTCTGATGTCAACATCGACATTATACCATACCTGAGTATTGGTACCGTGCAGAACAAACCAAGCCCTGATCAAGAGTGTGCAGGAGGTCCAGGTCCACAGAGGGGTAAATCCATCAGGAGGATCTCCACCTGGCCTCCCACTGCAGCTCAGTGGCAGGAGAGGTGCAAAAGAAAAGAGGAAGAAGGGGAGGAAGATCAGTTTGCTGTTTGGAAACAAACTGTAGCAATGAAGCTCTCAGATAATATGAAGATCATGATAGAGGATCCAAGCGGCTCTGATCAGAGTGGAAAGGAGAAAGAAACCAACATGAATTGGACACTTTCTGGGAGCTCTAACCCACATGAGAGTCCAGTGAGTGTGGTGGAGGTAGAAGGAATGACCCTGGATGCAGATCCTGTCAGTCAGGCCCCGATGGGTCCCAGTGAGGAGCAGAAGTCAGAGGAACACCCTGCACAGAGGAACAGCAGCAAGATGAAGCAGAAGCAGTCTGTGACCATCAGGCAGAGGGTGGAAAACAGAGCTTCTGCTGGGTCAATAGCGCCCTCTGGTGGCGCTTCTCCAGATGATGAAACTCTGCTTTCAGGGAATGAGTATGCCTTCATGGACCTGCTTCATGAGGTGGTTCAGAACAACGGCCGCTGGACAAGAGAGCGATGGAGACACATTCATGTTAACAAGCAGCGGCGGTAAAGCAAACTAAAGTATAATCTTTGTTTTTTCCCTTTGAATGACGATTTATTCTGTCTGGGGTCAGAATGCTTCCATTATAGAGATAATTTGTCTCACTGAGTATAGTCTGAAGTCAGTTTGATAGTAAGTTTAATCAAATAATTTCACTTTTAAATGTTATATTTGTGTCCTCAATAAATTTGCTCAATGATTGAGGGTAAAACTGAAAAAAATGCCTTCTTAGATTGTATGAATGATTTCTTAGAAAATGTCAAATAAATTCATCAGCTGTTATCCCAACCCACTTTTTACTGAATGACATTTGTTTTGCTTAGAAACTATTGTCCATTTGATAAGACTGCATCATTATATATTTTGCAATTATAAAATTAAAATGTTATTCTATCGGTCAATGCTTGCTGTTGACAGGTCTGTATTCTGTTTATTATTTTTTTTTTGTCATTTCATTAAAGGAATATTGAAATAGCACCTGGAACAGAAAATGGATGGAAAGCTCAAAAAAGCTCCTCTAACAATGGGACTTGGATTCATTTCAATCCATCACACCTCCTAGTTATAAGTTTTGCCGTCAACATTTTATGTGTTTGCATGAGAGAGATGGAGAGTACAATGAAGGGATGGCAGATGGGGTCTTAAGATGTAAAGCCCACGTACACTATATTGCCAAAAGTATTTGCTCACCCATCCAAATTATTGGAATCAGGTGTTCCAATCACTTCCATGGCCACAGGTGTATAAATTCAAGCACCTAGGCATGCAGACTGTTTTTACAAACATTTGTGAAAGAATGGGTCGCTCTCAGGAGCTCAGTGAATTCCAGCGTGGAACTGTGATAGGATGCCACCTGTGCAACAAATCCAGTCGTGAAATTTCCTCGCTCCTAAATATTCCACAGTCAACTGTCAGCTGTATTATAAGAAAATGGAAGTGTTTGGGAACGACAGCAACTCAGCCACGAAGTGGTAGGCCACGTAAACTGACGGAGCGGGGTCAGCGGATGCTGACGCGCATAGTGCGAAGAGGTCGCCAACTTTCTGCAGAGTCAATCACTACAGACCTCCAAACTTCATGTGGCCTTCAGATTAGCTCAAGAACAGTGCGCAGAGAGCTTCATGGAATGGGTTTCCATGGTCGAGCAGCTGCATCCAAGCCATACATCACCAAGTGCAATGCTAAGCGTCGGATGCGGTGGTGTAAAGCACGCCGCCACTGGACTCTAGAGCAGTGGAGACGCGTTCTCTGGAGTGACGAATCGCGCTTCTCCATCTGGCAATCTGATGGACGGGTCTGGGTTTGGCGGTTGCCAGGAGAACGGTACTTGTCTGACTGCATTGTGCCAAGTGTAAAGTTTGGTGGAGGGGGGATTATGGTGTGGGGTTGTTTTTCAGGAGCTGGGCTTGGCCCCTTAGTTCCAGTGAAAGGAACTCTGAATGCTTCAGCATACCAAGACATTTTGGACAATTCCATGCTCCCAACTTTGTGGGAACAGTTTGGAGCTGGCCCCTTCCTCTTCCAACATGACTGTGCACCAGTGCACAAAGCAAGGTCCATAAAGACATGGATGACAGAGTCTGGTGTGGATGAACTTGACTGGCCTGCACAGAGTCCTGACCTCAACCCGATAGAACACCTTTGGGATGAATTAGAGCGGAGACTGAGAGCCAGGCCTTCTCGTCCAACATCAGTGTGCGACCTCACAAATGCGCTTCTGGAAGAATGGTCAAAAATTCCCATAAACACACTCCTAAACCTTGTGGACAGCCTTCCCAGAAGAGTTGAAGCTGTTCTAGCTGCAAAGGGTGGACCGACGTCATATTGAACCCTATGGATTAGGAACGGGATGTCACTTAAGCTCATATGTGAGTCAAGGCAGGTGAGCAAATACTTTTGGCAATATAGTGTATGTCTGTGTATTTAAAGTGTGTTGGTTTATCTTAAACTTATTTATTTAGCATCTATTGCCTCCATCAGTAAGTTTTATTCACGGTTTTCCTGTTGCGGTTATTCTATCACACCTTTTCCTTCTACTAAACTTTCTCTGAAGATGCACAGATTTTATGCTTTTTGTGACCATTTGCATGCCTTGCTCTTTTATTATTTTTATTGTGATGTAAATTCAACCCAATGTTATCATTTAGCTAACAGAAAGGTTAAGCAGTAATATTTCAAATGAAATATTTAAAGGCTACTCTAATATTTTCTTTGATGGAAGGAGAGGAATGCCCTCAGCAGACCTCAGAGTTGTGGTTATCAGAGTGATGTCAGGCTGTTGCTTCAGCTCTGATATGGCAGACAATGAAGGCCCTGCGTAGGATAGTGAGGGGAGCTGAGAAGGGTAAGGCTCTCAGCAGTCTCCTCACATCCTGTGTTAATTTATCAAATGGTTGTACTGTGACACCAAAAGCAGAACTACATAACTGCTATAGATTATATTTTGCTTAAGTTTATACATTATAAATTAGTTTGCTTATTTTGTTTAGAAATCTATTGAAGAATCGAGTCTAATAATCACAATCGAAATTATTTTGTGGTTTCCTGTTGAAAATGACAACATAAACTGATTTTAAATAAAATTAACATTGACACCAAAGCTACTTATGCACTTGGATGGATTCAGATCCAATAAAAGCTTCTTCCAGTCAGAGTATTTGGCTGCATGCAGCATTTATTTGTCCGCATCTGTATGTGCACTTCTCATAAGAAATAGTACAAAATGGATAATCCCTTTTTTTTTTTTTAACAATGATTCAAAAACAAAGTGGAGGTAAACTTATAACATTGGCTTTTCATAACATCAAGACAACATGCACATTCCATTCATATAAATACAGAGTATCAAATAATGGCTCCAACTTGCAAGCAGTTTATTGAGTTATGGGCTTTAAATATGGCAGCAGGACACAGCATTTTTGTCCTGCTAAAAGAAGGAAATGTTTAATTCTTGGCAAGCTTTTTATATCAAAACATGCTTTTAAGAGATAACATGCCCCATGTGTTGGTTAGCTTCTCACATCTGAAGACCCAGCGTGAAGTTTTTTTTTTAGAACTGTCAGAGTTTGGAGTGAGGATCCTGGTACAGTAGGTGTTTCATAAGTCAATCTGTACACTGATATCATCCTCTATCACAGACACTCATTTACTGCCTGTAAACCATTGCTTCTTACTCTGCCAACATTTTTTTGGACCATTTGAAGAAAAGAAAATCTAAGCAATCCCTCATCTATTACTTCCAAGATCATTTCAGATGAGAAATAAAACAGCATACCCAAAATGAAAATCTGCAAACATCTGCAGCCTAAATCATGAATGAATGCATGATGAGTCTTTGCTTCGCAGATTCATATTTTCCATGTTCTACAGATTCAAATTAAAGGGTCAAGCTGTTAGGCCCCACATGTCGCCGCAGAGCTTAGTGCAAAAATATTTCAAGTCCCTTTTCACTTTTCATAGGAACAAAACCGTGTATACAGTTCATATTTACAGTGAATAAAACCAAGATACAGATGAAAAAAAATGGCTCAGGAATTAATACTGAAACGTACACAAAGTGAGGCCTTAACAATTCAAACCAAAGCACTTCATTTTATAAATACATCTGTAAAATAAATGAGAAGAGGTAAATTCTGGATGATGTTTTTAAATTCCTGTGCAAAACATCCTGCTGAGCAGAACTTAAAAGGCATTTTAATGTGTGCTATCCATTCGCTATCAAATTGACCCTGGCTGACATGTTTTTATCAAATCAGAACTCAAAAAGGCAAACAAATATAAAGAATAAACAAAGTTATTTATGATATTTCATGGCTACAGTTGTAATGTGATCATTCTGTGTGGCTTACAGTGCTGGGAAAAAGTATTTGGCCCCTTTCAGACATCTTAATATACTAGAAAAAACAAACAGAGCAATAACTACACCGTTTAATAAATTCTCTAGATTGGTTGCTGTCTGACTTGTAGAATCAAGAATATATTTTAAGTAGGGTTGAAGTTTACAAACAGCAGCACAGATCTTTCTAACATAATGTAAGAAAGGCTGAGAAAATCAGCCACTGGAGTGGGTGTTAAAGCTATTTCTATGGTTTCTGATCCCCAGCAGTGACAGTGCTGCAAGTATAACAAAAAGAAAAAAAACTGACAAATCCTGAGGATGAACCTACTTTTTCACAGCACTGCATCTGCTAAGCATTAACCATCAACTAGATCGATTAGCTTAGCAGAAATGTTACAAATATATGGTTAACACTAAATAGTGGAGCCTTTACACTAAACTAAGCAAACAGTTTGCTAATTTTAGAGCCACATTTAAGAGGCAGCAAATATATTTAAAAAAATTAAAGGAAAATGTTAATTTATCTTCAGGCATCCCATGGATTGAGAAAGAAAACAGATGGAATAAAAATATAAATTTTGAATAAAATTTGAAGATAATGCATTTAGTATTCAGAATAAGCTAATTTTAAATAAATACTTAGGGTCAAACTGCAGCTGGTGTTATAATCAAGACTTAGTTGATTTTAATACAGATCAGGTAACGTGAATCATATATTAACCTCTGTGAAAATACACAGCTATTTTCTACATGATCTTCCTTCTGCAAGTTTACTTTGTGCAAGGTAGCAGCATATGTAGCAAACAGGTCTGAAAATGATAAAAAAAAAAGTCACACAAATTAATACATGACACGATAATAACAATATTTACAAATAAATAAGAGTAAACAACATGGCACAGAATGTGGAGCACACATGAATCCAAACAAGAGGATCACTTGATATTTCATTTTTTTGACCGAAGGGAAAAAATAAAGATGAAACAAATGCTAACTTGGCTAAGAAAGTTGCCCACTTGTGCAATCGCATACTGACAGTTAAAAATGTGCTTGTGAGGAAAAAAATGCCTGTTATAGTCCAAGAATAAATTGAAGGGTCATAATAACAGAAGAAAATCAGCTCTTTAAAAACAAAGCATGGTGTTTGATTTGTGTTTGAGGTGAAGGGGTAGTTTCAAAATATAAGCAGAACCAGGCGGAGAGGCAGTCAGCCTAAACATTGGCACAAGGGTAGCTTCTCCTCTGAGCTAAAACATTGATTGATGCGGTGATTCACTTTTATACACCTGCAAAGGAACCAACCTTAACCATTCGATTAGATCTAATAACGCTGCTGATCCCTGCTCTCAGACTCTGTGGAGGAAGCTGCTTTCACATTCTCTTTTGCCAGAGAGTTTAGTGAAGGGAATGTTTCTAACAGATCGGTGATTGTGTTGACTAGGCACTCTTCATGCATTCTCCTATATCAACTCTGTGGTTGGTCTCACAGGGCTGTTTTTATTTTTATTTTTTTTTTATGTGTTAAAACTCTGGTCTGAGGCTGAGAGACACCTAATGGACATTCACTTTGACCGCCGCCCATGTTAGACCTTCATCTGTGCAACTTATTCCCGCTCTGTTGGTAGCTCGTGGAACAGATTATTTAAAGGTGAGTCTCATTTTTTGTCTCTGTGCCAAAGTCATGTTGGTTTTTGGTGTTTCGACTGTGTCCCATCTGTGAGTCCTCCGGCATGTGTGCCAGTGGGTCCGAGCGAATAATGTACCTGTAAGGACAAGATTCATGATAATTCATTAGCTGCTGTGCC
Organism: Cyprinodon tularosa; assembly: GCF_016077235.1. Lineage (NCBI taxonomy): Eukaryota > Metazoa > Chordata > Actinopteri > Cyprinodontiformes > Cyprinodontidae > Cyprinodon > Cyprinodon tularosa. The sequence goes on from NW_024037916.1 coordinate 1,280,195, forward strand.
AGTAATAAAAAAGAGGCAGAGATGCAGAGAAACTGCAGCGTTTAAGCTCGACCAGCTGGTTGGAGACTAAAAAAAATATATTTCTCCATCCACTAAACACACAAAAACAGGTTTTTTTTTTTTTTCTTCAACTTTAAAGGTTCTCAAAACCAGTTGGACTATGATGTGTGGATGGCGCTGGCAGACATTAAGCCCACTCTACCCTACACACTTTTGTTCTGTTCTTATTAACAGTTTGGTGAAAACTTCGTTATTCAGTACGAATATAATAGTGGTGTAAAAATATTTCAGTTAATGATTTTATGCTTAACACATTTAATAGTTATTAAATATTGTTTTTAATATAGCATAAGAGTTAAAATAACAACAATGAAACATTCCTTTGTCCATATTTTGAAGTACCTTCTATGGGTTTGCAAAGGAGCCGGGACAGAAGCTAACGCCTTTAGGTCAGCGGGCTATAGGGGGAAAAGCTCGGGAACCTCTGGTCTAAATAGTTCATTTCGCTCTAACTTTAGTCCGTTCTTCATGCTTTTTGGAAAAAATGTTTCTTTTTTCAGAGCTCCCAAGAATACAAACTTATGCCATGTATTTCTTACTATTAAGGTCGGCACTTTCAGACCAAATCTAACTTTAACATTTTTCAATCTGCTTTCATTTTAACAGAATAAAAGCTGGTCATGTTGGTGTTTTTCTTTATATCCTTAACTTGTTACTGCGCTGTAGTAATATAAGATTTCATTTTCACTAAAGATCTCTTTAAACCAGATGCTGTTTGTAGCTCTCTGTGGTGTTGAATATTAAAGAGCTAAAAGTCTGAGGTTCAAGGAGGTCAAATCTCTTTCAATACACTAAAAAAATACATTTTAATCACGTGAAGCTGATCTGATATTCTTATGTGTTCTATTTTACATGTGATAAATATAATAAATGCCTCATTTTTTCCTACACAGTGTTTGCATTTTTTTGAACTTTACAGAACTCACTACAGGACCTCCTTTATTTTTATTTCTATTAGTTTAATTGCTAAGCATGACTAAACTTGATATTAAATATCCACCTATCAAATTAGGTTAGGTAGATATGATGATAGGATGATCTTAACTTAGAAAAATAACATTTAAACAGGATATAATCCAAAACCAGCAGGTTATAGATAATACAAAAAATAAATACACATTGAATATAAACTACTACATCTATTGCTTCATTTTTAACTTGCATTTTAACCTGAATCAACTAGTAAATCATATTTTTTGTGTGTGTATGGATATAAAAAACACATTTTAATGCTGAATATCAGATCATATTTAAAGGCAAAGCATAGTTGAAGAGGCACGTTTTAAGTTAGAGATTATGTACAATGCACAGAAATTTAAGACATCTTTGTGTAAATTCCAGTATATGGCAACAACCACAGTGGCTAGCTGCTTTTTACACTAGTGTTTACCACTTTAGGGAAAATAATCCAATAACTGCCTAAAAGCAGATTATTAATTAAGGTGTCAAACAGAATAAATCTAAACATACCATTTTAAATAAACAAGCTTTGCTTCATGTTGAAAAAGTCTGCTCTGGTCAATGCACAGAAAACTTTAACTGCAAAGTGAAATGCATAGTTTAATTCATTTTTTATGTTTTTTCAAATATAATCCATGGATTTAACTAAAACTAAAAACTAAAAATAAAAAATGAAAAGCGCTTTGTTTGTTTGGTTCGGACCCAAAGCACTTTTTTTTTTGTTCATTTAGTTTGGTTTGCATTCAAATTGTACATTGGCAAGAGGACGTAGACCAAAACCATGGGTGTGACAAGCTTTACTCTCATTGGACAGAAACAGCAGGGCGGGGAAGGGCACAGACATATTTATGGGAGATCTTTATGCAGCTTTGTGCTGTTGTTAGAGCAGCTCATTCAATGGAGATTTAGACATTTTTATTAAAAATTTTGGAATGGCATTTTGCGAGGCAGGAGATCCACTGCAACAGACATTTGATCAGGTATGATTTGGATACCACGTTCACTGCTATGTAGGATTGCTAAAGAGAAGCATACGGTAATTGCTGTAGTTACAGTCCATTTAGAAGCAGATTGAGAGCACCAAAAAGAATTATTAAATTAAAGGTTTGCTAAGTCAATCCAAACCTTCACAAAAGGTCCGGACCAAAGGAGGACACAAACCTGTTTTAAGTAGACCAGTAGGAATACATCCTTAGGAAAAACAAAAATATTCTAGAATAAATGTTTAATTTTTCTGAATCCACTAAAGATTTGAGTTTTAAACAGAAGGAGCTGATGACTCCTGCATCAAACAGCAGAGGATCAAGTAAAGGCTGCTTAAAAAGAAGACCAGGCCTTACACGATGTCATGGAGCTCCAGCATGGTGTCAGGAGGTGGATTGATGAGGACGTAGGACAGCGTGTTCTGGTGGTCGTTCATCTCGTCTAGAAAAAGTGGCAGAGGAGACCGTTAGAGCCGCTCTGGAGCCCTCCCTCGTCCACGTCCATTAAACCACAAATCAGCCAAAATATGGGGCCTCTAACCTCAGAAAGCAAAACATTCCCATATTTAAAATCTAAGTTACGTTTTCAAACAATGTAAAGGAAAAAACCGGACTTGAGTTTAACATTTGAATGACATATTTCATTTTTTAAAAAATATATATGTTTGCAAAGAACATGCACCATAATTGTTACCCTCAATGAAATTAATTTATTCCCAGTCAGTAAAACATTAATTCCATGAGGTAATAATTATAGAACTGATCTTAAAGTTTGGAATATGAGCTCAGTTTTTTTTTTCCTGTTATTTTATAATTCCACCTACATTAAAATCTACATGTAAAAAACATGATTTATTTGTGTATTTTGTGCTTTGCATTGATAATTATTTATGCTTGACTGTGGAAAACTTAAAGAGTAAATATACATTTAAAATTTTGAAAGTTGGTTACAAAACAGTTTAATTGTTTTATTATTTGAAACACGGCATTTAAAGCATCCAGTAAATTATAATAATAAAAAAAATAATACATCAAACACATTTAAAAGGAAAGCACAATGATTTCTAAGGTTGGCAACTTTCATGTCTTAATAAAGTCTGTTGTGAGGTTGCTCGTTTCAGACTCACAATGTTACTATGCTATGTAGGGTGCAAACTGCAGAATGCATCCTAAATTTAATTGCACTCACTTTATCCTGTTGTAAAACAAGTCAGTATGATGGTTTGGGCATGTTCTGCCCAGACCTTATGTTGTGCTCTCTTGAAGTGAAATTCAGTTTTAATAACTGACATTTAATAACTGACTTATAATAAGTTGCTCTAAAAATGACCAGTAAACCATAAATGTGTAGATATGAGATAATATCTAAATGCATGACAACAAACAGAACCATAGGGGGGGAAAAAAAGATAAAAAAAAAAACCTAAAATACCTAAACCTCTTCCTAATTGGTAAGATTCATATTTTTGAAAAACTGAAATAATATTTTTGCAATCACAATAATGTTCAATCTACTCTTTGAAGCAATAGTGTGATATTTGTAAAGTGTTTTAATCATTATCATCTCTATTTCAAAACATTGATTTCTTTTATATATAATAATAAAGTTCAACAGATAAAAATCTTTGAAGTTTAACTTAACAGCCTCATTAATCAGTCATAGAGATCTAATTTAATTTCCTGATATTACTCAGTAGCTATATCAGTGCATGTTGTATTTAGCTATGGTGTTGCGTGCTCTCTGGCTGTGCTTCCTACTGCATCTAGTGACGGGCGGAGGAAGGAAAAGGAGGGGGTGTGTGTCTCCATCACCCACCTGCTTGTGGCCCTTTACAAAGCCAGGCGGTGTGGGAAAGAGAGAAGGGCTAACCGTTACTGGCAGGCCACCCTGTGGAACAAAGGGGAGGCCCACATGCTGCCCGCTGACCCGCACAGAACCACCATGCCCAGCTTCAGAACGGCGCCGACATGCAGACAGCGTCCGCAACAAATGGGGAAACCCCTCCATCCCATCCCCTTCACACCGGAGCTGCAGGCTGGTAGGGCCATGCCACAGGACAGCACACTCAGCCTCCCCGACACCCACCCCGCTGCCGCCCCCACCTCCCCCACAGCCCAAGAGGTGACATGTCACAGACCCACAGACACAGAGGACATGCTCCAGCATCCGTCAGACCGGACCAAACGCAGAGCGACTGAAACCAAACGGAGAGTGAAGCAGAACACATCGGGAGTGTGAGAGTGGAAGAGATCAACCTGCTGGGTCATCTGCTCAAAGTTTAATCCCTTCACTGAGTTTCTGCTCTAATCCTTACTTTATCACACAGTCCTCAGAGTATAGGGATTATACCAAGGCCACAAACAGTACTGCTGATAAATTAATGCTGTAATTTCAGACAAAAAGGCCTTTGCTCTGTACTGATGGTTTACCAATCGACGTACTGGACGTTCATGCAGTAGATTTTTATAGTCTCTTAACAGATAATCAACAATTTTTACTTTTGTTCTACAGAGAGACTTTCCCCTTTATAATTCAAGTCTCTGCAGTAGTGGCACCATTAGTCTTGAAGTAGCAACAAAGGGGTTTATAACTGCTACTGTTTTTCACAACGGCTTCAAAAAATATTCCTGCCTCTTCATTATTTCATTACAAGAGCATGCTGTACTGTTTTATATTTATAATTTTTTTAAAGCATACATGAGTTATTAAGCATGCACAAACACATTTCATAAGGATTCTCACATTTACTTTGCGCATATGCTATTACAGCGCTTTTAGGCATTGTAATAGCCTAAAAGCGATTTATTTATGCACTGTGGAAGAACGGATGCAGGCAAAATATAATTTCTAAGAAATGAATGTTATAAATGTTGTTTAAATGCCCCGTGAGGCTCAGTTCAGGCTTCAGATGGAGAAGAGGAAGCGTTTCCCTCCGTCACGCTTTACAGTTTCAAGCAGACCTTTTCATATGTCAGGCAAACACACCTGCTGTAGCAAAGCCTTAACAAGCTTTAAAGTCTCTTTCTTTTTGAGCCTGGCAATAAAGACCATGGTATAAATCTACGATACACTCTGAGGTCCACTGCCGTTTGGAGATAAAGGGACGCTATAATGTAATTCAAGATTAAGATCAAAAGAAATTTGGAGTCTGAGTCTAAGCTTCCATCCACAGACATAATGCACTCCACTCCACTCTTTAAGCCATACTCTGATGCCCTGCGGGAATCTAGCCATTTGGGACGTCACCTCACAGGGACACAATGCAGCAAAGGCCAGATAGACAGAGACAGAAAGTGAGACAGGAGAGTAAGAATTTGGCTGCTGATCTACCGCTCATTCTGGCAGGAAACACACATGGAGAGAAACACCCACACGCCCCACACTCATGCAGAGGAGTTGCAGTACTGTGATCAACCAGCTAACCTGACGGCCTTGTCCCCTCTGTATACGGCTGCTCTGAAATATCCTGCAACTCTAAGCAATGGCATTCACTGTTAACTTCAAACTCCTTTTTTTTTTTTTTACAATAACCTGTAAATTGTTTACGTATCAGAATAAAAATGACTACAAACTAGTTCTTTATAATCTTGAATCAATTCAAATCGCTAAGCTTTACTGGATGCTGGCAAAAAGGAAATCAAATGCTTTCTCCACTTTAGACATAAGCACTGACATTTTGTAGATGTATGGGTTATAAATGACATAGTTTACCTTGCAAATATCCTAGATTTACTCGATTCATGACATCGCTCGCAGTGAGATTAGAAACATCCTCTACAAGCCACAAAGGGGGGAGACAGAGGAGTCAGAGAAAGACGGAGAAAAAACAAAAGGAAGAAGTAATCAAAAGATCAGGCAGGCAGTGAAACCTTTCTTTTTATGACAGGTGAGAGCAAAGCAAAGAAGCCATGCATTGCTGTGTGTGCACGGAAACAACACCAGATGATTTGTTTGGGATTTTATGCATGTTGTCATCCTGCAGCAAATGTGCACAAACCATGTTAAAATGCTAGAGTTTTGTGATCATTCTTGTGCAATGTGCTTTTTGATTAAATTCCAGCAATCAGTCTTTTTGAGTAAATATAAATATCAACTGTCCTAGAAAAAGCTTCAGGATATTTGGTTGTTTGCATTCTTCAGTTATAGTTTGATATGATAGTTTAGCAGAATTTGGAACCATAGGGACATTACTATAACTGGATGCCTCTTCATAATTAATAAAAAGACTAGATGCACATGACCAGCCATGCTTTCTATATATGTCTGGGCTACAAGACGGGAGACCATTTCTAGACACTATGTTCTCTCAAATAAACACAATCCTCACATTAAAATACGGCAGTAGAAGCATCCTGATCCAAGGCTATTTTTCTTTAACTTTTTTTCCGAAACCAGACTTTTTCATAAAGTTAATGTAATCTGTAACAATTTTACGTATCATTCAGTTTTATCTGAAGGCTTCAGGGGAAAGCTAAATGCCTGATTTATTAATTTATTTATTTTTACTATTGGCATCTATCTCAGAAAGATGCTGACAGTCTAACCAAAAATGACTGAATGCTGAAATCTTTCTTTACCATCAGAAAAAAACTGACATTTTAAGAGGAAAGTGAGTATTTATTATCGCTTTATTCACGTTGAACACAGAAGTTTATGGGTAAAACCCATCTGGGGTGCGATTCCGTTGCTTTTAAACATGAAGCTGAAAAAAGAAAATTAATGAAACTGAGCAGAGGAGAAATCAGGTCAAATGCAGCGCACTCAATGTTTAATGCGCCTGCACCGTCATGCATTTTATGATCATGTTTGTATGATTACGTGTGTGAAGGATGACTTGGATGATTTTAAAGAGGGTTACCATTATGATGCGATTTTCTGAAGAACCATGTTACATCTTGATATTCATTATATTCAATATGAAGAGAAATGGATGCGTTTAAAAAAGGGGCTGAAGCACAGATTGGAGTTTTAAACACAGCTGATCGCACAACAGAATAATTTAACTGGTTGAGTTGAGCCTCAGTGGGCAAACGTTCTTTTCTACCTTGGAAACTGTTTGAATCTTAAAGATTTGAACCTTAAAGATATGTTTAAACCTAAAAGTTTTCTAGTTTTAGTTTTAATGTTATTATAAGGTAAGTAGTTGGACCTGCTAAGAAACATTTTAAGTAGTATGAACAAGAACATAGACGAGTAGAGTCACTAAAACCATTTAAACAGAATAGGGGTCTCATGAAAAACTATCCTTGTATTCTTTTTTTTTTTAGCAAAATTAATCTAGTGCCTTACAAGATAAACAGATGTGGAAAGAAAATATTTTTCTAATGGAAGCAGGTGTTGTCGGCAAAGTTCTAGCTGGCAAAATTAACCTAATGGCTTTCTAACAAGCAATATGAAAACAAATTGAATTGGGAATAATTAAAATGTTTCTTATTTTAGTGTGTGTCCTGACTTATTAAAAAATTTTCATAGAAAATCCTGTCTGGGTAGTTTTACTTTTGAGTCAATCTAGATAGATGAAGATTTAAAAAAAAAGCCTGTTGGGTGATTTTTGCATAGTTTGATTTACAGAGAGTTTATTTGAGAGTTTAGTAGTGGTGTAAATATGTGACAACATGTGATTCAGCCGCTGTAATGTTTTGCAGATATTTTTGACTCCTTTGGTCAAACTAATGGATACAGGTTGACTGGTGTGTAAAATCTGGATATGTTATAGAGTAGAATAAATTATAAGCTATATAACTGTGTCTCCCCACACCATTGAAATTGAAGGGTTACAGAAAAGCATTAGGTTAGCACTGGAATCAGTTTGCTGATAACAAACACCACTTTGGTTTTCTACAAACGAAAAATCAGTTCTCTGTGGGCTTAAATGAGTCACACTGATTATCTGGATGAGAGTTAGTTGGAGATTTAAAAAATGCATATCAAAAATCAGGTAAAAATAATCTAAAATCCAGCGATCTCTGGAAAAGTCTTAAAGTTAGTCCTACAATGAAATAGTTTCTAAGTTTGCATTAGTGAGCTGTAATTTTCAGATAATTAAAATCATGTAAAACAAGTTAACAAGTCTTTTCTGTTACTCTTTTTTTTCTAGCGCCTGAATTTGTCCCTTCATCTTGGTAAAGTTTGCTCACTGAGTTTAAAGTCAACCAACTATATTATGTCTGCTCCAAAACTGCAATTTAAAATCAAAATGTGTTCTGAGCTACGACTCCAATCTGCTAACATTCACAGCTGCATCAACAGATTATGGATACATTCAATGACACAAACAGCTTTATCAGGTTCCGTCAACATTAACTCAATTTTGATGAATGTTATCACAACTACAATTGTGAAGTGATTTTTAGTGTTAGTCATCTTGTTGTGAGCTGTTGCACTCACCGTATCCCACAACTGGAAGCCCTAGATGCTTCATGCGGTTTTTGACCAGCTCGGACAGCTCCTGCCTCTCAGAGCGCCGATACAGATTGAGTCTCTGCTGCGAAATGCGCTCTGCTCTGCTTGGCGGTTTGGTGCTCTTCCTGCTCAGCCGTCGAGCCCACTGCATGCTCTTTTTCCTCAGCAGCGGATGCTCTGATTGGTCACTGGTGGTGGAGTTTCTGTGAGCTGTCTTCTCTTTCCAGGACTCTCCTCGGTCCCGGTGCTCCTCTCCATGCTCTGCGTTGATGGACACCTGAGACTGTAGTAGCAGAGAGGAGATACCTTTCAATGTGACTTTGAAAGCAAAACCAGGCTGTCTTTCAAAGGTTTTAGGTGGTAATATACACTATATTGCCAAAAGTATTTGCTCACCTGCCTTGACTCACATATGAGCTTAAGTGACATCCCGTTCCTAATCCATAGGGTTCAATATGACGTCGGTCCACCCTTTGCAGCTAGAACAGCTTCAACTCTTCTGGGAAGGCTGTCCACAAGGTTTAGGAGTGTGTTTATGGGAATTTTTGACCATTCTTCCAGAAGCGCATTTGTGAGGTCGCACACTGATGTTGGACGAGAAGGCCTGGCTCTCAGTCTCCGCTCTAATTCATCCCAAAGGTGTTCTATCGGGTTGAGGTCAGGACTCTGTGCAGGCCAGTCAAGTTCATCCACACCAGACTCTGTCATCCATGTCTTTATGGACCTTGCTTTGTGCACTGGTGCACAGTCATGTTGGAAGAGGAAGGGGCCAGCTCCAAACTGTTCCCACAAAGTTGGGAGCATGGAATTGTCCAAAATGTCTTGGTATGCTGAAGCATTCAGAGTTCCTTTCACTGGAACTAAGGGGCCAAGCCCAGCTCCTGAAAAACAACCTCACACCATAATCCCCCCTCCACCAAACTTTACACTTGGCACAATGCAGTCAGACAAGTACCGTTCTCCTGGCAACCGCCAAACCCAGACCCGTCCATCAGATTGCCAGATGGAGAAGCGCGATTCGTCACTCCAGAGAACGCGTCTCCACTGCTCTAGAGTCCAGTGGCGGCGTGCTTTACACCACCGCATCCGACGCTTTGCATTGCACTTGGTGATGTATGGCTTGGATGCAGCTGCTCGACCATGGAAACCCATTCCATGAAGCTCTCTGCGCACTGTTCTTGAGCTAATCTGAAGGCCACATGAAGTTTGGAGGTCTGTAGTGATTGACTCTGCAGAAAGTTGGCGACCTCTTCGCACTATGCGCGTCAGCATCCGCTGACCCCGCTCCGTCAGTTTACGTGGCCTACCACTTCGTGGCTGAGTTGCTGTCGTTCCCAAACACTTCCATTTTCTTATAATACAGCTGACAGTTGACTGTGGAATATTTAGGAGCGAGGAAATTTCACGACTGGATTTGTTGCACAGGTGGCATCCTATCACAGTTCCACGCTGGAATTCACTGAGCTCCTGAGAGCGACCCATTCTTTCACAAATGTTTGTAAAAACAGTCTGCATGCCTAGGTGCTTGAATTTATACACCTGTGGCCATGGAAGTGATTGGAACACCTGATTCCAATAATTTGGATGGGTGAGCAAATACTTTTGGCAATATAGTGTATCTTTAATGTTTTCTCTGCCTTCTACAAACCAACTGGATAATCAGACCATAGACTTACCTGTGCATTACTGTCCTTCCTCTGTAAGAGAAGGACATCCAAACAAAGAAAACGTAATGTAAGATGAAGCATTCAAAGCAAATTAAATCATTCAAAGCTTAAAAATATGCTCAATGAATAGTAAATATAGCATATTTACTATTTGATGCTGAGCCACAGGAAATTAACAAAAGCTTGATAAATTTAACTCAAAACTGCTTCGCAAAAATAATCTACAACTCAATCATTTTATCCTTTTATTCATTTATATTTTTGGTACATGACTTTATTCCTAACCCACCCAGAGGTAAGTTTCATATTCATGTTGACATTTGGTATTTTAAGTAAATTTCTATATTTTACTCAAAGCCTATGGTAAGGAAATGTGATTTATGATTAGGAAGGAAGGAAGGAAGGAAGGAAGGAAGGAAGGAAGGAAGGAAGGAAGGAAGGAAGGAAGGAACTTCATACATAAAAAAAATATTTTTATTTTTTATTTTAACTTCTAATTTTCTTTATTACATAGTTTTTTTTTTTTTTTTCTCTTTAAATGCTTAAAGACTCTGTATTCTCTAAAAATGATTAAAAAGAAGAGAATAAAATAAAAATGTTAGCCCGTTGGTTAGTTGTGCTGTTTTCAGAAGATGCTGTATTAATGTATTAAGGATAAATGCACATGAGATAGAAAGCTGAAATAACCAGTTTGGATTAAAAGTGTCAATAGAAAGCTGAAATAACCAGTTTGTTCTAAAAGCGTCACCCTTAAATAAAGTTTTCCCTCCTCTTCACTTCAGTTCAACAATCAATGCTCTGGAATACAAAATTGCCATTTATTTTTGGGGATTTTATTACCTTAGAGATAAGTTTCAATGATCATATTGAGGCAACTTAACTGTCCAACTATTCCCAAATGAATTTTTTGTAAAATCATTACATCTCTAATTGGCAATGGCTTGGCAAGCATCTAGTGTTACATCCAACAAATGAAACAATGGAATCTGATGAAGAGAGGTGGGAAAAAGAGATGTTCTCCTGATCTGCTAGACTGCTCCTTCAGCAGAAGACTCCTCCTACCCAGATGCACCACAGAGCGCCCCAGGAAATCATTCCTACCTGTGGTCATCAACCTATATAACGCCTACATCAAGTGATTCGAGATATTGAACTGGAAAGGGCTTCAACACAGTTTTTAAAGGGCTGCAAACTTAAGAAACCAGATTGTTTGACATATTTCATTTAGCATCTTTGCTCCTCTTAGAGGTTTTGTCATTCTTCCTGTGAATTGTAAAAAAAAAAAAAAAAAAAAAAGACAGTTAATCTTGGCCATCTTACTTATATAACACAATCCTGGAATTATATTAGTTGTATTTTAACTTATTTCCACTGTGTGTTGGAATTGGCAAAAGGCTAAACTAACCTTGCTCTATTTTATTCAGATTAAATTAAACAAAATAAACTATAACTGACAAGTAAAGCGAAAAACGAAATCACCCAGACTTCAACTTAATTTTCCCTCTAGGTTTTGTTTTAGTTTTCAGCTGCAGCTTCCGCTTATTACAGCAACTAACGAAGCAAACAAACTAAAGAAACCAATTTAGAGAGTAGTGTAATAAAAGCAAGCAGAGAAGGTATGAAAAAAGTTATAATTAAAGCATAATCGTGAAAGGGTAAAGATAAACCAAATCAAGACACCTCCTGGTATATATATATATATATATATATATATATATATATATATATATATATATATATATATATATATATATATATATATATATATATATATATATATATACATATATACACTGTAAGCAATTGCTGTAAATTTACAGCAAATTTTCAACACTAAAATACTGTTTTCTTGTTTAACAGTTCAGTACTGTAAAAGGCAATGCATTGTGGGCTTCTTAACTTGGAGCAACAGGACAGAGGCCGTAAACGGTATGCGGCTGTTTTAAATAACGGGATACTACAGTATTTTCTTAAAAAATTTCCAGAAGACGACTAGAGAACACACAACGTGCTACCATCTGTCTTCATCACAACGATTCCAGCCTTGCATCTAAAAAATGTAGCGGTACGTAAATCAAAATCTTTTTTTCTTTGCCTCTGTGTTTCCTATTTTATTTATATTGCCAAGAATGTTTGATATAGGCTAACGCTCAGGAGTTTGTCTAGCTAGGCTATATGTAAGCTATCAGTGATGCTTAGATTTGAATAGGGTAGTCAATATTCTACTATATTCTACTCTACTTCTCTACTATTTTGTTTTTGTTAAATCTTGGTTAACTATAATATACAGTAGCCGGACGACAGCTTACACACAGGCATGCACACCCCCCCACACACACACGCACACACACAGGGTATTGGACCTCATTAGAATCCCATTTGCTGTCACTTTACTCCACTCTGATCTTAGACTATTTTTACGATTTTAGGCGCTTCATTGGTATAAATCCAGAGAGAAGGACAAAGGCCAAAAGGGGGAAGGTTGTCTCCAAGAAGAAAAGTGTGATCCTCCAGAAGAAGTTTTCCACAGTCAACACACAGGTCTCCTCCACACATGCTCCTGAAGAAACTCCTTGACTTCGAATAGGACTTCACATAGATCAGTGAGTTTTCCTTAATCTTGCTGTCTGTCCATGTGTTGTTTTGACAATCTGGCATTGCCACATTAAGCCACAACAATTTATTAGTTTTATAAGCATTAGCTTGGAGAGTATATTGCACATTCCTGATTGTATAATATTTGTTTGTTATTGTTTGACAGTGGCTCCACTAGAATAATACTGCAGAAGAACAGTGGCTAACAAACGGAAAATCTTTCCTGGATCCACAAGATTTGAATCAGGGTGGTTCACACCCACCCAGATTCCCGGGAATACTACTACCTCACAGGACTACTTTAAGAAGTAAAGTACAGTTTCTTCCCTAAATGTTCTCTTTTATCCATATTACTGTAATGATGTATAAATCCACATGTTCTAACTGTACTGTAATAGATTTGAAATGGCCTTGATGCACTTTTTCAAAATGTTCTTACGTTTGTTTTCCACATGTTGTCAATTCTGCATACAGTATTCTGCATTTTCACAGACATCAGAAAATACATTGCAGATTACATAATATACATCTTTTAAGTGGAGTTTAGAGGAAAATTGTAATCTATCTCACAGGGCTATTTTAAGAGGAAAAACACATGCTGGTTTGCTGAATGTTTTTACTCATGATAAAAAAGGTCTTAATGTTCCTACTTTGAAGTAGTCTTAATAATGTTTAAACTCTTATTTCCTCTGTATTTGTTGTGTTGGTGTGTAAAAGACAATGTTAAATAATATTGACATTGGCTCAAAGTCAGCTAGTCAGCTGTCTCTGTTTGCTACTCGAAATATCTTCTCAGCATCACCCACCACGGTTTATTTTCTGGGGAGGTTTTTCTCAATTTTTTGAAAGTAGCAATATTCAGTATTATATTGCCTTTTGAAATAAATTATTTTGATTCTTTTTGATTTGATTGCTTATTTTGCACAATATTCATAATAATGCTTGAGCAACTGTCTGTTGAATAATGAAGCTCTTATATTGATTGCATGTATTCAAGGTTGATATTTTAGGAAACTGCTAAACTGAATTGTTGTATTGTGTATCTACTGTGCCTCTACAGTAAACTTAAACAGAATATTATTGTAATTTCCAAATAATATAAATATGATGCATTTATTTTTTTATGTATTAGACAGTGAAATCATTAAACAGTGAGAAAACAGACTACTACTGTAAAGTCAATTTACGGTATGAAAACCCTAAAATTACAGTATATCGCTGGTGTCCTAGCTGCCAGCTCTTTACCGTAACTCATAGAAATACAGAAATATACCGTATTTCTGGTTTACGGTCTACTACTGTAAAATCAATTTACGGATGAATACCTTAAAAATAACGGTATATTGCTGGCGTCTCTGCTGCCAGCTCTTTACTGTTATTTTACAGGACAATTACTTACAGTGTATATATATATATATATATATAATTATATTTTTTGTTGTATATTAATGTCAGATTTGATGCATCGGCTGGGATCTGACATGAGCGAATTCATCAAACTTACCTCCGACGTTGAGAACATGTGGGACTCAGTGCGATAGATGCCGATGGGAATCTCTGCACTGGAAGAACAAAATTTCTGGAAAAGCCGCCCATAAGTTCTGATCCACAAGTCCTCCTCTGTGATCTTCATCTGAGGAAGGAAGACTAAGCTTTTAGCCTGCACATGTTTATCCAGTCAAACTCTCAGGCCTTTTTACTTACAACACACAGGTAACCAGAGCCGGGTGTGGTGTCCAGGCCAAGGAGAAGTCTTATAATAGCGATCATGTAGTCCTTAACAAATGACTGTCAAGAGAGGAAAAAATAGTCCAGATGAGAATTTACCACTAAATTAACTGATAAAAGCTACAAGAAGACTAGTTAGTCTACTTCTAGGTCCGTACTTGCCTTAGGTCTAGAACTAGTTTGATCTTTTCTGTAAAGAGAGAATGTTAAACGCCAGGGTGGGTTATCTCACCTGGTATAGCAGCGTGTCGAGCATGCTGATACTGAACACCCGGCCGGCAGCGAATGGCAGCCGGAACATGAAGGCCAGGTTGGAGCCCTTATCTCTCTCAATCTGAAAAACGAGACAAAATGTAGAAAAAGTAGAAACTTGGACAAATTTCCAGGTTATTAGACAGGTGCATTTTATTTTGCATAACATGTAAGCTGAAAGGAAACAGACGGCAGGTTTGGACGCATCTTTCAACTGAAATGTGAAGGTACAGTAGCAGCCATTAAAAATGACCCTTCCCAGGCAAATTGCAGCCGAATAGCAGCCCACTTTCCTGCAAGTCCCAGCAAAACCCCCTCAAACTTCCAGCCACTTCAGCCACTTCCAGCCACTGCAGTGACCCCCTCCTTCTCCTGGGAGTGCATATTTTTTACTCTGACTCCACCCTTTCAAGGAATTACAGGGTCTGTCATGATTTGTGGATATTAAAATCTAAAAATTTTTATATCCACAAATCATGACAGAAAGAATATTCTAGCACAAAGATTGATGTTTAAAAAAGCATTGTAGCGGACTAGCCAAGGACCAGCCAAGGGCCCATCAGGGAAAGTGGGGAAATTTTGAATGGCTACTATGGTAATTTTCTTAAAAAGTCTGATTTACTTTTTTGTTTGTTTGATATGATAGAAACAAACAAATTAAGAAAACCACAAGGGACTTTTGATTAAAATTATAAAACAGCATATATTTGCCTATTTGGAGAGGCAGGATCAGAAATGATCCATAGACATTTTTTTTTAATGGAAGGTAAATGCCAAACGTTTGCAGACAATGCCAAAACATGATAGATTTTCAGGATGAATTAAATCAGTAAATCCAAACGTTTCTCTCATTGCACATCAGACCATTTCTAAATAAATGCTAACAATAAGGCTTATCTTTTGGATTGACCAGACTAATGACAGACATAATGTCAATGCTTCTTTAGATAATCATCCTGTTTCTTCAGATAATATGCTGTTAGAATGAAGCCAAGTCTACAAAAATACTAATTTCATTTTGTTCCAAGTATAAACTAATTTATAGAACATTTATCTGTTTTCCAAACCTATGGCCTATTGTGTTCCATTGGCCAAGCCTTTGTTGTTTTTATTAGCTGTTCTATTATGCGTTCTTTTGTTCTTACCCACAGAAAGGTCCTCTAGTCTATTTTTATATGTTAAAATACACCATTTGTTTTGCTAATATGAACTTTGTTCACCCTCCTTTAATTCTGTAGGATGAACTCCTATTCCTGTTTTTAGTAAATTAGACCTCAAAGTGATCCTGATTACATTGGGAATTTCTTGTTATAAGGGAGTGGTTTCTCTCTACTGTTGCCATATGCTTGCTTGGTCAGAATGACTCAGTGGAGAATGTTACACTTCTTTAGATAACTTTCTCCCAACTGGCAATATATTGCTTTTTTTGTATTGAACTGGACTGTATATAGTTAGATATCACTATTTTTATACATGTAGATCTTACTGGATTCAAATGGAGTATTTTGAATTTGATTTTTAACAAATGTAGAATCTTTAAATGGTTTAAGAACTAATCTGGTTATGTTTAAAAAATGTAATTGAGAAAAAAATCTATAGTAAACTAGCAATATAAAAATAAATTCAATTTAGCTGCCTTTGATTAATATCAATTAGACTGTTAATGCTTAAATGGTCTAATGTCACTGTGTTAATAAAAGAAAAAAAAGGTCAATCTGGTTTCTTGTTTTTAAATCAAATAAAAAAAACATAAATTGTAGGAAAAGCATATTAATTGAGCATATTAATTGGGTTTTACTTTACACTCTGTTTAGATTAAATACACAGTTAAAGAGAATTGTGACCCAAAAATGAAGTGATACTAAAAGGGAAATGCAGGGTCATTTATTGCACCAATGCCAGTTATAAACAGTACATAAACAGAGTAAATATCAAGAAAAGCACATTGCTACTTGGTTGCAGGAATACTGCAGCAATAGACATCAGTTTGCTCCACTTTTCTGCAGTGAAGAGGATAAGCTCTGCCTTGACCTGAGCTCTAAAGCTGATGGACATCTAGGCTGGCCTGCCCAAGCAACGACTGCTGTGATCTGAGGATTTCTTCGACAACTTAACTCAAATGAGAAACGTCTGAATTCACTGGAAAAGTCCTGTCAGAGGGCCTGATATGTTACAGACGGAGCTGGACATTGAAGGAAGATGTTATTTTCATGCGTTTTATTGCATTTAATGTGAAAAGTTAGCCAAAGAAAAGACTTTCACCAGAAGGTTCAAGGACCAGCAGGTCAGTATACATTATTTACACAAAAGTAACTTCAGATATGGGTACGTATCGTGAATGAAAAATTATATATAAGCATGATCTGAATAAGACATGAGTTCTAAAAGCCAATCATTTTCATTCTATCCTAGAAAACAAAAAGCAGCTCCAACAGAAATGAGTGACACACTTCTCATTTTGGCGGTGTGAGAATCATTTTAACAGTATTTTATCATTATTTCTAAATGCATGTATAAAAATTTATAATAAGACAAGGATGCCACAAGACCTTTAAAATAGATAAAGCAAAGGATAAACATCTTAAGGAAGAAACGTTCAAAATAAAAAGCAGTTAAAAGGATGATTAAAGATACTGACTAATATTAAGGTGGTTCCCATGCAAAATGATTAGAAGAGTCACATCAGCACTTGTGTAAATCACATATATCTTCTCACGATGTGGTTGCATGATTGATTTTAACATTTGTCACTGTCTAAAACAGACTAAAGTCTTTGAACACTTGCCTTCTCCAGTTTAGACAGAGCGAGCGAGTAGCAGTCCTTTGCTCTGAACTGCATGAACCGCATGTTAGATGGGTGTGTGAGCTCTGTGATGATGCTTAGACTGGGGAACAATCTGGGTGAGGAAGAGGAAATAATGATTCTTTGGTGAAAAGAATAAAAGATTTTTGCCAAAAACGAGGAACGTTCAGGGCTATGATAAATGTTTTTAATTATTTTTTAGCACCACGAAGAGCACCACAATGACAGAGAGTAGTCTTTGGTATCAGTTCATTCTCTGTTCATTAAAAAGATGAAAACATTAAATCCCATCATTAGATTTGTTTATTTTTTTAGTGAAGCTAAAAAAAAAAAAAAAAATACATATAATATTTAAAGGGAGAAAAAAGTATTCAGTCTCTCTGTTACCTGAACATTGTCTGGACGTTGACAATAGTCTTGGCGTCTGCCATGTAGTCTTCCTCAGCACTCATGGTGCTTTCTTTGTCCACAACAACCAGGTTATCAGCATAGATTATACCGCACTGGAGCAGGTTGTCCAAACTGGTGCATTTCAGAGAGAATCATAAGTCTTTTGCACAGTAAAAGTAACTTCTACTTTACTTACTTTATAAAATCATGTTGAAATCATTCAGTCTACTCTATTGTAGGGCAGCAAAAGCCAAATCCGGCTTATTTGTTTCATGATTTTGGCCTTTCGGGACTTTTTGATTCTGTTTAAATTTTCTTTTTTCAGTTTTTAGTTGCAATTAATTTATATCAATCTGTGTTTTCTAGGTTTCATTTTCTATTTTTTGTATTTTTCATTTCAAATTTTGTATTCGAATTCTTATATATTTCATGTTTACTCTCTGTTGCTTCCTTGCAATAGTCTCCTTTCCTTTAGCTCCCTTCTAGATCCTTTCGCCCGCACCTGCTCCCAATCAGTTGATTACTATATTCTTTCTTCTGTTTGGCATTTATACTCCTCCTCTGCAGGTAATGTTTGCTGGATTCTCTTCATTCCTCCCCCTTTGTTCTGGTTCCTGTGTCCCTTGATTAGTTATTTCTTTATTTTTGCTTCTGTTGCCACCATTTGTGATTAAATCTTCAAGAAACAACAGCTTGCATCTCTGCATTTGGGTCTTCAACAAACTCAACCTTACAATTTTATGAGAATCAGTGACTGTATCATCAGAGCCAAACTAAACCCTTCCTAATCATGCTTGTTAAAACTGCTAAGTGATTATGTGATCTAGTTGGGAATCATTTTGAATCTACATTTTAATAACAATAGCTAATGCTGATTTAGGTAAAAGCTAGGTGCCTTACATGAGCCAGTTTACATACAGGGACCCCTAAAATAAGGTTTTACACACAATTCACACTAACACTTTCATATTATAAAGCTGTAGATACACATGAAAAAAGCTGAAAAATAACCTAAATAACTATGTAAAAAAAATATATATATATAGTACTAAGATATGCAAAGGTTTAAAATAATCTTTTTATTTATTTAAATGGTGAAATATATTTTTATACCCCAAAAATGGTTTAAAATCTTTTTTATTGAAATACCAGTGACCAGTTTTCTCCATCTGCATGAAGCATAAAGCAACCCCCCTACACCACAGGCGGCTTCCCACCACAGCTCGCTACAACTTATCTAACACATGGATCTAATTTAAATGATCAAGATTGAATACATTTTACTAGTAATGTAATCAAGTAGTGTTACTTTTCTCTTTCATATTAAAAGGAATCATCATGATATACTGGAGATCACTTACTTATCAATAGTTCCAACCATGAAGTAAACCATTGGAAAGCAGCAGATAGCCTCTAAAAAGTGGTTATCAGGTCTGCAGGAAACAGGACACATTCAAAACCAATTATACTGACAAAACCCCCAATGACAGTTTATGAAGCTAGTCAAATTATTTCCTGAAATTTGCTTGCTAATGAGGAATGGATATATTTATCTGAATTTCCCTCCAAACTGGATCGAAACCATCTTTAATTGAGCAAAGTAGCTGCTTATGGATATCCATCAAGAGCTGGAAAACAGCTAGAGCTTTCCTGGCTCTACATTTGTAGGATTTTTTTTTTTATTTAAATACAAACATGGTAAAAAATGATTGAAATAAATAAAAAAAAAAAAGGATAAATCTAAAATTAATCAACACAGGTGGAAGGAGTTATGGCTTGTTTTAAATTGGTAGTAAATGAACACGCCATTAGGGGCAGTCATTATGACATTTCTATGTTCTGTATCTTTGTAGGAGTGAAAATAATCATGCATCAGGCTGGAACAGGGGTGCACAGAGACTTACTCATTGTCCAGGAGCAGAACTATTGGGTTGAGCTCCTTTCTGGGCCGATAATAAGCTCGCAGGGGAACTATGAAGTTGTAGAGCCCATTTCCTGCCATCTCTGCAGACACTATAATCAGCTTATTCTTGAAGCCATAAGACTTAGCATCCTCAAAGCTATTATGTTTGCAGCCCTGGGTGGAGACAGAGTTCAGCAGGAAGTCGTCAGGCTTTTAGCAGAAAAATCACCTTACTCATTGTCTGTTATAAATAAAAAAAAATACGAAAAAGCATGTGGGGAAATCCAACAGCTCAATTTCAGTGTAAAACTGCACCTTATTGAGGCAAAGGCAGCAGGGTGGAGCTTTCTGTGGAAGGAGGTGGCACAGAGTCGGAGAGCTGCCGATGTAGGGAGAGTTTGGAGGGTAACCCTTCACAAACCTTATGGAGGGAAACAGAAATTTACAGGTGAGGAGATGAATACAAGGGAAATACAGAACATTTTGATAATATTCATTCCCATCTTTGGCATATTGGTCATATAAACACAGACAAAAAGTAAAGATTGATTTTCAAAGAAAGGAAACACAGCCAGGAAGATGAGCTCCGATCTAGCTCCCACGTCATAGTAGAGCTTTCCACTTCCTAATGCTAATTATGGTTCCTGCAAAACTGCACCTGCATCTCTATGTTTAACTTAGTTATTTGTTTTATCAAATCGTGTGTTTGATTCCATAGGATAATTAATCCACATAAACCGGCGCTCTGAGAGGCTTCAGGTTCCCAGTGTGTATCAGATTCTGCTGCAGATTTTAATCATTCAACAGATGCTTTTCAGCCTACAGGAATGTTAACATGAAATTACATATCCTGTTTTTTTTCTTGCTTTAATGCAAATTAAAGCATAAACTTGATGCGTCGCCTTTAATGTTTGATGCTTTAGATGCAATTACCCCAATCAGTTGTACCTTATAACTTTGCCAGTTTGAGCCCTTAGACGACACCACCACATGATGGCAGTGTGGGACCTTAAGTTTCACTTTAAAATCTCTGCCCTTCCTTAAAAAAAAAAAAAACCTTTCAGAGGAGAAAAAGACAACTTCAACACCACCTCTGCGCCTGCAGTAGCAGAGGCTCAGAAGACCATGTTATGTCAAATGATAAAAATCGCTCTGAAAGGTGCTATTTAGGTTTGGCGGCTGATATCACACTGCATTTGAGTTCCTTTACTTTCTGTTCTTTAAACTGCTGCAACTGTGACTCTGTGTGGCTATCTTAAACAGGAACATTGACAGCAAAGCATCTAAGGAGCATCAGCTGCACTAAAAGTAGAAGGCTAACCTCCCTGTCCTGATATGAATCACTGCATCTTACAGCATCATGACACACCAATTATAAGCCTGCTGAAACGCCATCCATCTTTCTTTCTACAGCCACTGAAGGGATGTTCAAGAGAGAAAAAGGTGAGACTGATCAATTTCAAAGCACAGAATGCAACCATCACGAACAACACAGACCCACGGATCCCTGCTGCAGCTTGTTCATACATTTAAACATGTCTGTGCCACTTACTCTGACCCTACAGAACCCTCCTCATCTGATTGGTTGGTTTCATCCTCCGACTGGTCGCTAAGGAGGTCGCAGGGCAAAATTGCGGAGGAGTCAGCAATTTCCAGGACGGGTGCAATGCTTGGCCTTCGACTTCCGGCCCCGTTCTCAGTAGGTAGAGTCAGTTTTCCACTTTCCCCAGGAGGATCGGGGTGCTGGAGATCTATCGCTACAGTCCCTGAGATTAAAACAAGTGGATTTTAAAAAACCCCAAAGAGCATTGGCATTGTCACTGTAGAAATTAAACAACAGCACTTTACAATTAAAATTACATTTGTACATTTCTGACACTCAGTATTTTCAAACTATTCAGTAGATCTAAATGTTACATCTGAAAGAGAAGATCTATTTCTTTTCAGGCAGATGCCGGATAAACAGCCTATAGCATGCAAACTGCAGTGCTTGCAAAACATTCTTGACATACATCATATGACTGCTCATAATATGTTGTATGGCAATACCTCAATGCATTTATTACATGTATAACATACTTGCTGTATGCACAGCGCATACATAGTCTATTGTGTTTAAACCTGATATGTTAAAAAGGATAAACACATTAAGCAAACTATCTGTAGGGTGTAGTAGAAAGCAATTTAATCTTTATTTATGAGACTTTGTGGTGTTTAAACAAAAGATGATCCATGCATGAACTTACCATATGAGGTTGCCTGATCAACTTTCAGAAAACAAAAACAGGCACATTACAAAAAAAGTCAGCCAATAAAGTAAAGGAAAGTATAAATTCAGTCAAAAAATATCATGCAAAAGCAGTAAAAAGGCAGCCATCATTCAGAAATGTACAAAATGCTTTCAGGATTAGGACGAAGCGTCCATACTCTCTTCACACATGCCAACCTTCTCCTGCCTACCTCTCACTAATGATTTTAGGTTAAATGTTTCCTTTCCACGCTGTCATTCTTACCCATGCTGGCTATGATGCTGTGAACGGGAAGCCTGGAGGGGGCGTCATAGAGACCAGAGACAGTCAGACCCTTGGCATGATTCTCCTCCTGTTTGAAGATGAAGGCAGAGTTTTCCTCCTTGGTGATGTTGATATAGTAACAGGTGTCTGTAGCAGCCATGATGTGACGTGGTCCAGGATTCAGGAGGATGCTTTTGTTGTCTTCCCTCTTCACTCCGATCAAACACACTCCATACCTAGAGGGCAATTCCAAATGGATCTCAGCTTTCAGTCATTCTGTCCCGTGGATGATACTAATTCATTCTTAATTCACCAGCAGAGGATTTACTAACTTCTTGTGGGCATGAAAGGAGGCATAAGTGAAGCTCTTTCCATCATACTCTCCAAAGAACTTGCTGTCACCTAGACGGATGTGGTAGACCTCGTTCCCAGAGCAGCGTCCGTAAGTCCTCTGCCACTGCTCTGGCGATGTCTGCCCCTCCCTGGAAAAGGAGCAATTCAATATTTACTGTTTCATTCAGAGTAACAGTCATAATAACACTTATCTGAGGCGAATATACCATTTCTAGCCTACATGGTAATTAATGTTAAATTATTCTTGGCCTTTTTGTTGGTTTGCACCCATCTTTTTTAAGGGCTTCTGGCAAGGTCACTTTAAAAAGTTCATATTACTTTTTATGCGAAAATCCATGTTGGTTAAATTAAAACATTACACATAAACCTGCTGGAAGAATGATTAATATTAGGCTAAAATGTATATAAGCTCATACAGCATATATGCAAATACTCTGCTAATATTTAGGTACCGGGAAATAATCAATAATGACGTTAAAACATCAATCTGAGATCTTGAAGGATTAAAAAATGTTTTTTTTTTCTGCCAAAGCACAGATCAGTTAGACACATTCTATGCATTATGGTTCTATGCTCCTAGTCTTTGGTTGTTTTCCTATTTTTTCAATGTAAACACATCAAACACAAAATAGTAAATTGTAAAATTGTGTCTCCCTGTTATCACTACCAAGTAGTAGCATAGTATAAGTATAGTTTGAATTATTATTAAAGATTAAAGAACATTTCAACCTAATGGGAACCAAGCACAGCTAAAATAAGGCAGCATCAAGTAAGTTTGATTGACATGAAGAAATATGTCTTTGACACTCAGGGCCCAGCAGAAAGCAGTGGTTCTGCATGCAGTAGATCCATGTAAGTAGGTCAATTTAGGTTAGAGATGTCAGTGTCAGCCTCGGACACTGATGGTGATATGGAGACTGAATAAGGGAGGAAGCCATATGGAGGCTCCCCTTATAAACCCATTTCTCTACATTGTATTAGTCAGTGAAATCAATGGTGTCAATCAAACCCTTTTTTTATCTACTGCAGTCACGATCGCCAACAATTCTCATACAGGCCTTGTGTACTTCTGCCATTTTTACAATATTATTGTTTCAAATGGTCAGCAGCACATCAATCAGTGCCAATAATGAGTGGATGCTGACTTCTGACCAGGACAGTAGTTTTTGTCTAATTTAAATAAAACACATTTTCACTGCCAACTCGTTAAATATTAACACTTTTTGGTCAAAGCTTCCTGCACGTCACATCCTGACTTTAATGGGGAATGTGGATGCACAGGGTAAATGACACGTTGTGTCACGTGAGATACACCGCACTTTAAAAAAAAAGTAGCCTGCAGTTATTGTTAAGTTGGTAGCTTCAGGAGCACATGGTAACATGTATACGTGCTGATGGAAATAAATGTTTAATTTAACAAGAAATAGAGGTTCTGTTTTTTTTCCCATTTAAGCCAACATTTTATTTAATACCTTGCAGGGCAGCACAGATACAGTGCTGCTAAAATTCCTGTTAATATGCCTGTTTGGAATTTCACTGGTTTGCCCTAACTACTTAAGAAGCACAGGGAGAGATTCTCACAGATAATATAGACAGTTTCTCACAAACCAAAGCATTTGTTCAAATAACCTTGAGTGTGAGGGAGTATATTACCAAAACATATAAAGCTGGAAAAAAGCCTCTGAGGCATCAGTAAGTTAAGACCTGCATTCAGCCCCTTCTAGCAGGAGCTGTGCTTGAGTGAATACTTGTAAAAATAAGTACATAAAGATCAGCACTCATTATTAACAGTGTTATAGTAGATCGATATTCTTTAGCTTTAGGGGTTAGGAATGGGTTATTGTCCGTTTTTTTACTTTGCTGTACATCAAAAATGGTTCCACCACAGCCTGTCATGCACCCCCTACATCACAGAATAACGAGAGGGCTACCCCCATCATGTCAGATGCTGACAAGATGGGGGCAACACCAAACGTCAATATTTGACGAGTTGAAGCAATGTTTAGGCCACATGATTTTTATGATTTATTCCCAAGATTTGAGACAATAAATTCCGATCCTTAAATCTCAATTCGCCTGGCACAAGATGAAGAGGAGGATGAGTGTCTCTAAGGGCCTACTCATATGGATGGTCTCTTGAGTCATCAGGAAATATAGGCATCTTCAAAAACAGTTACCCAAGAAGACTGAGGGGACTAGACATGGTCGAGTAGAATGTAAATCCATAAAAGAAGACACCAACGGATCCCTCCGATTCTTAAAGGCGAGGTTCTCTTTTTCCATTTTATTCCCTCTCTTAAAATGAACAAAACCTATCAAATTAGCCAAATTTAATGAAGTCATATCAAATTCACAAACTTATCATCCACTAGTGCGAGGATTGTGGTTAGTCTTGAGAAGGTCAAAAAACTAAAGATTTTATTATGTTTCGGTATAAAATTCACCGACCCTAGGATTAGGTTCCCCCGAAATCTTCTAGGCTGAATCTTTTTGGGTTACTGGCAAAAATATCGACATTTAAAGTATGAAGAACAGTGTTCAAACATCCCTAAAAACAACAGTCAGGGGTCATTTATGTAACAAAGCTGGAAATCAAAGTATTAATTAAAAATTTGAATCATCTTAGATTCTGAAACAAATTGACTAAAATCTGTTTTGCAGATTTTAGTCAATTTTTAGGCGTCTCTGTCCTTTACAGGCAGAAGAAGCATGTTAGAATCTCCATGATAACATCTATGTGCTGTATTTCTGATGTGGTGAGAGAAGGAAGGGTTGGAGCCTAAAGGAAGAAACAGGTTGATATGCTTTCTGATGTGCTGACATCCATCAGTCTAAGTCTATATCTCTAAAAAGACACTTTCACAGAAAAAAAAAACATTCCTTTGATTAAACAATCAAGTCAAGCTAATTTTGTTCCTGTGAATCATAAGCAGAGTGAGAGAGCAAGAACAGAGACCATTATGAAGCACATAACCAAGGCCTCAAGCTCAGCATTGATTGCTATTTGTTGTTTGGACCCAGTGATGATCTGAGCCGAGTAGGGGAAAACTATAAAGGTTAATGAGACAAACACAAACTTAATCTGAGTATCATCCTAAAAATTATAGAAAATTTTACAGGTTTGTCACTTCTCTTTATACATGCTCTGCTGAGTGTCAGAACATTCAGCATGGCTGCCTGTGGTAGTTAGGTGCTGTATACCAAGTGAACTGGATTTGAGTATTTAATTTCATGCAAATCTACTCTAAAATATGTTTTTATATGGCAGACAGATAGACAGAGGAAAATGGGTAACACTGCTTGTAGTTATATACACATATGTGTATTTTTTTTTTTACATAAAAAAAACTGAAGTTAAACAATGAAAAAGGCTCTTAAAAGAATCCATTTATAAAGCAGAAGGTGTGTGTTTACTTACTGTCCTCTGGAGGTGTGAACCAACAGAGTCACTAAGGTGGATGTGGCTGGACACACGCAGTTGAGTGCCAACATGGCGTACTTGAACTCTTCTTCACATACAACGTGATCTGTTGAAAGGAATTCATTAACAATCCTTTACAAATTGATGCAGTTGTGGTTTTTGAATGCATTATATTTCATTTTTTGTACCTACCGGCAAATTTGACATGAAACTTATTTTCCGGTTTGAGTATCTGTACGTATAGAGGACAGTTGGGAGCAAAGTCTTTTGCAGCCCAAGCCCTCAAAATAGTCTGGTGATCCTGCAGGAGGAGAAATATCCTTTTGAGTTAATGCTCATGCTTAGATAATCACTGAATTTACTGCCTCATCTTTATTGCAAAGCATTGTTCTGGATATCTAAATATCTTAGAGTGACAAAATAAGGGTAAAGTATGACATGAAGGGAAATGCCCCTTTTCTTTGTTCATGCAGTTTATGAAAGGGTTCATGCTAGAAGTCGCTTTACTTCACTTACAGCAGCTGTTCGGTCGGCTTCATTGCGGCTGCTCAGGATGAAGCACGCCTCAGCATCATCCATCCTAAATCAGCCACAGACAAAAATGAGGATCTATGGCCTGGTTCAGGCAAGCATAAAATGTAATATCCAGGTAAACAGGTGCCTGGTTTTGGAAGGATGCTTATGTTCCCAGATATGAGCTCTAAAGTTTAATAGCCCAAAGCTTAGATGGAAAGAATCAGTAGTTAGATGGCACTGAATTGTGAAAGTTGCAGCAAATCAGGAGGGAAAGATCAGCTTACAAAGTTACAGGGGGAAATGGGCTCACAGAATCACGCAGTGTAGCAAGTCTCCATCCAGGAAATGATGTTGATTTCTTTCTATAAGGGGCCCTTCACAGTTTTCAGCCTTTTCACAATCATACAAAATGTGCACTGAGGGTAGGGGGTGTCATGTTTACGCTATAATGATGCCATATGACATGCAGAGTTAAAATATAAAAAAGTATGTTTTGAACACTTGTGAAAAGGCTGAAAATCATGGAAGATCCCTAAATATTAAAGCAAAGAAACACATTTCCTTATTCACTCTTTAATAGTTGTATGTTACTTATGACATTTGACCAAAAAGAGTGTGAAACGCATTGAAGACAGCCAACTAAGGAAACCAACATTAGGGACTGTAGCCTTTACACATGCGTGGGTCGCTGACTGAGCCTTACAGTGCCTCACGAAGCAATTTCCCAAAACACATCAACACATTATGACTCAGTCGTTAAAAGATATTAAACAATATCTAGCTATAAAAAAAAACTACAGTTGGGACCTTTTTTATTCCTGTTAATGCCTTTAGTCTTTGCTCTGTGCAGAGAATGATGTTAAATTCTATTACAGTGATGTGCAAGCAGAGGGCAGCCAAGATGACTTGTGGCTAAAGCAATCTGTAATTGCAAAGTTAGTGGATCTGTTTTTCCAATGGACCACTTTTTAAAAAAACAGGTGAGTTTCTAATGCTTTCTTCGAGCATGAGTTAAAATATTCACCTTACTGCAAATGAGGGGAAGGTGATAACTTACTTGGCCCTCATCAGATCCTGGTCTTTGAGAGCAGATCCTTGCAGGTAGATGACACGCTGAGACCACAGAGGAATCTGCAGGATGCGTCGAACCTGAATGTCTATTTCTGTAGGGCAAAGGATCACCACGTAATAGTCCTGCAATCAAGCAAACAAAATTTGTTTTCTGAGTTTCAATAATTGCTTTTTAAAGTAATGTTGAAGATTAATGAGACATTTAAAGTGTAGATCTAGTCTAAGATGCGCTCATAGTCTGCTACACATTTTGCATATTAATCACCATACCCAGTTCCATATTTCTTTAATCTTAGTTTGCTATTTTCAAGAACTGTACAGAATTGTCTGTGTTGCAAGTTTGCTCTTAGACTATTCTACTTGTTTTGTATGTTTTACTTTTATGTCTATCTGCAAGCTAGCATTTTCCTGACACTTTGCTAGTGGTGCACCTGAGCTTCCTCAGTTTTGGAATAATAAAATATATGTTTAGTTCTACCCATTTGTGTTTGAAAACATTTGCGAAGGTGGGTGTTGATGTTGGAATCACTTTCCTTCATATTTACTTCAGGGATTCCATCTGACTGAGATACGATTGTCCAATGCTTATATGTTTTTGTGGATGCCGGAATCTCAGGGCTTTATGTTTAAAAAAAGACATACAGCATTATGGAGTTGGGTAATCAGAGTGCAAAATACGGAGGTCTGGGGGGGGGGGGGGGGGTCGACCCCCCCAATTAACCCATGAGACCCCCTGAAAGCCTCAAAAGCAAAATTTAAAGGGGTCTTATTGTGTCAAAAAAATTTAAAATAAAATATTTTTTTGTAACTAATGGTCACTAAAATGTTTTAAGCTCAACATGTCCAGTATTAAAATTCAAAACCTTTATTCACAAATATGGTCTGTTTTTTGCCAAGTGGAGCCAGCCAATCCTGTTCGCGTATGCAAATTAGCCATGTGCTTTTCCGCAATTAATAACACGGGCAACCAGACGCAGAACAGATTGCGGGAAGACAGCATGTCTTCACTCCTGTTTGTGGACTTCAACAGACCTCCTTTGGACAAATTCGACCCAGTTCCATTCGTCAGAAACTGGATTAAAGCAGGACATATGCATGTGTATGTGAAAGAGAGAGACAGACAAAGAGACAGAGAGAGACAGACAGACAGTCTTTGTGCATGTGTGTGTTTTCATAGACTGACTGTCTGTTCAGGCTCTTGCCAGCTCCACCAGATTCACAGAAAACTTCATCCACCAAGCTGTCAGGAAGCTAAACTCTCTCCCCACAGCCGCATCCTCCAGGCTGTCAGGAAGCTGACCCCCCCTAAAAAAAAAATCCCTCCGCACTTATAAAGACGCTCTTTTTATCAGGAGGTTCTTGACCCAACAAGTGTCAGTGGGTAAAAAAAAAAAAAAACTGATCCATAAACTGCAGTTCAGTGTACAACTGTGTTCAGTTTTGCAATTCCCGTTTTGCAAAAGAACTACGTTCATAACCAGAAGGGAAATGCATCCATCTAGAAAGGACCAGACTAGTTGTTCAGACTAGGAGCATCAGTCTCCCCAATTCATAAACCAAATAGTTATACTAAGTGTTTCGAACAGGGGTGCAGCAGGGGCAACTGTTCATAAGAGCAGCTGCAGAGTCAAGAGTAGAATGAGACTAGTGCATGAGGTGCATAGAGAGGCCAGCAGAATCACTCAGGCTAATGTAAGTGGTAAAATATTAATGTAGACTCAGTAAGACAATGATGATTGTAAACCTCAGTAAGTGGAGGTTTACAATCATCAGGAACATGCTGATGGGAAGAGCGCCGAGGGACTTTTATCTTAGCATTAGTACAATTTAGACTACACTTTAAGGTGTAATGCAACATGATGTGAAAATATCTAGTCCTTTATTTCAGTCAAAACAGAGAACCCTGATAATAGCTAAACACTTTAAGTCCTTCGAATGATCACATCAGGTCTAATTGATCTAGCTCGTCTTACACATACGTAGACAAAAAGGTGTTGCACATTAAATTGGTGAAATAACAAAAACAAGCAAAAGTAAGCTTCCTCTTCCCTTTCATTTGTGCTGATCCTAAACGTAACATCTGAGCTGTTTACATTTGCAAGCAATAAAACATACGTAACAGTAATTATTTACATGTGCATCATCACTCTGGTTCTCTGGGTAATACCTTTACCTTACAATTACTACCTTATTTCATTATTAATATATCAGTGAACAACAGACTATATTGGATTCATTGTGTTTGGCAGGGCAAAATAAAATAGTTTCTTCCCAAGAAAACTAAAGGAATGAAAAAATACAGTAAAACAGAACAGGTTCAAAAGCAACATATTTTGACAAGTAACTAATATTTATTCCTTTTTATTCCTTCCTTTTATTTTAAGATCGATTCCATATAGAATTCAAATTGAACTACACGACTTGATCTGGAAAGCATCATGTACAAATTCTTTGCAAAAGGAAGGAAATTCAGTACAATATTTTGAGCTGATTGGGTAATTACCTCCCATGCTGATTTTTTAGCCAATCATAGCAGCAGTAACAGCTTAAATAGTTTCACAACTAGTATAAAAAGTATGCAATCACTTTGGACAAATGATTGCATACTTTTCATATCCACTGAAAAGAGATAACCTTGATAAATTTTCCCATTTAGAGATAATACCAGAGGACTAAGCTTACTACTTAGATTATGTTTGGGGATATTTCGTCATCTAACTCGAAATTACTTTTCTTAAGGATTTTGTAAGAACCCAGTTATCCTATGATGTACTCCTACTCATAATCCTACTGTAGCTGATTTATTTTCTACTTACAAGGGTTTTCTTGTTGTTAAATTGACATGTCTTAAAGTGGACCACAGTTGAGACAACCAAGCTGTAAAGACAGATACCTGCAGCCGAGGATGAGCGTAGAATTCATTGAGAAAATCCATCAGCAGGTCGATCTTGAGTGAGCTGACACATAACACAACATGTTTCTCAGTCTGTGCCCGGTGACGGCTGTAGTTCCCCCCCAGCTTCTGGCTCTCCATCCACAGGTATGCTAGTTCTTCAAACTGATACATTGAAATAGAAACAATGGTTAAGAATAGAGAAAGAGGAATCAATTTCTTGTCCAACAGTTAATTTTATGTAAACCTCTCATTAGGAAATTTTGGGAATGATGGAGCAAGTGTTAACTAGCATATAATTTAACCAAAGATTTAATTAGGAAGCAGAAACTCCTGTATTAGCCAAAAGGTCTAAAAAATTAAGCTCCCTATTAGTTTCTGATTTTTTCATCAGGCTGCATCAACTGCAAAAAGTATCCTGCTAATATTTGATAACCTCAAAAAAAGGACATCTAGGGAAGCAGGAAGTGAATGGATTCCAAAATATATTTTTATAAAGTTTGTTTCATCTATAACGTGGTTCATACCTGGAGCGGAAGGACTACCAGTGCAACGCAGATGAGAATTACCACCAATAGCTGTGATGGCCAGATCTGGGGAGTGACATCCCCATAGCCCACAGTGGAGAAGGTGACGATGCAGAAATAAAAGGAGTCAAACAGGGATAAGTGCTTTCCAGCTCTCTCAAGGTGCTGAATTCCACAAGCTCTGCAGAAAGAACGGGTGACCAATATCCTTCAGGTTAGGACGATT
Organism: Cyprinodon tularosa; assembly: GCF_016077235.1. NCBI lineage: Eukaryota > Metazoa > Chordata > Actinopteri > Cyprinodontiformes > Cyprinodontidae > Cyprinodon > Cyprinodon tularosa. Next base: position 1,311,460 of record NW_024037916.1, read on the forward strand.
GAAATAAAAACACTTTATAAGGTATACAGCTACACCAAGGTATTAGAAGTTACTCTTTTAAGACTTCTGAAATGTTCTGACATTTAAGATCCTAGTTTTTAAAGCTCCTCAATGAAATACCAGAGATAGTGACAGTTTTCTGTGGCTGAATAGAGAATGAAGCTGTGTAGCATCGTTCTTTCCTTCTCTGTTTCTGAGGACCATCAGCTGAATCAAGGCCACTATGTCAAAGAACTCTATAGAAAGAGTAAAAAATCTAACTGTTAATACAAATTGTTGAAAAAGAAAGCAAAATATAAAAAAGTTACAGCGCTATTCTATTAAACAAAACAATTCCATCACATTTTATTCTTTTTTTAAAGGGTAAACACCCTCTTATAGTGAAGCTGTTCATTTTTACCCAAGTTTATGGCACTAAGAAGATCTCCTTCTAGCTTATGTCTAAACGTATACATGTCTCATTGAGACAAGTGGCTTCAGGATCACAATTTAGCCTTCAATTTGATTAGGACCAAAGGGCACCAAAGCCAATGCAGCGTCGCCTCCTCCTCATGTCCTCGGTTTTTATTTTAAGGTGACAACATTGATTCTTCCTTCGGTAATCTCCTTCAATGCTTCTGACAATTAATGTGTTTTTTTTTGTTGAAGATTTAATCAAACCCTGAGACATGGGAAATGAAGTTGTCAGGGTGTTGGTCAGGGCCAAGGAGGAGCCACGTTAGATTAAAACGAAATTGGTGCTATAAAAGTCCAAATCGATAACACATCCTATAAAGAATAGGTGAACTACTGAGAGTTGAAGTGTTTTATTGTTAGATGTAAATTCTGCACAAGAATTACAAGACGGGCTGCACATGAGTTGCAAATAAGAAAAAACAAAACAAAAAAGTTTCTGAGTAAATAAAAAATTGTCATGCAATATTAGAGCTAAAGAAAAACAATTGTAAAAAAAGAACATTGACCCAAACATTAGCTTTCCGAATGCAATTGTTTTTTATATGTGCATTGGACAAGTTTACCATTTATTTATTTATTTATTTATTTATTTATTTATTTATTTGTTTATTTATTTATTTATTTCAAACAAATGCTCAGAATGTAAAATGAGCCTTTTCTATTTCCAGCATTTTCCCCTACAGGCTCCATCATTCAGTTCAGTTCGAGTGATAGCGGCCAAATTCTCCTGGCTGTCTGAGGATGTGACACGCTGCATGCTCTCGTTTACCACTTTTCTTTGTTAAATCTCTGCCGCAGCGAGAAAACAGGGGTGAGTGTCTGTGAAGATGGCTCACAAAAGACAAACAACAAGTGTACCTGAAACCTCAGACCCACGCAAGAGTAAGAAAATAAACATTTTGTTTGAAAAAGGCCAAATTGGAGTAGCAATAATATGAGAATAAGTGGAAAATAAATATTAGGGAAGCTTTCAACAAAGAGGGAGCTCAGATCTGTCCTGTGAATGTCCTCAATAATGTCAAAACGGCACATAAAATATATATATTTTTATAATAGATTATGGATCACAGAAAGGCTCCTTAAGACATTTCAAAAATAAAGCAGTGAAGGGTTTAAAATATAAACAGCAAATAAGTCATTTTTTGCTTTCATTTATTTAAAATGGATTTTATAGAAACAAATGAAACAAAATATATGATAAGCATTTTTTGTGTGTTTTCGGTACCTTTAAGGAAATATGATGCATTTCCATTAGTTGAGTTTTATTTCTAAAATCTGCTTATAAAATAGATTTTCAGTTAATCTTGGGGTGTTTCAGATGAAAAAAAAAATTACAATAAAAGAGCTTGAGGGTTGTGTGCAGTATATGTGCTGTTCCTACAACTGCAATCTTCTGGACCGATATGTCTGATGTATTTCCAGGGATCTGCTGTAACCACTCTTCAAGTTTGGGGGTCACTGCCCCGACTGCCCCAATGATCACGAGTACCACTGATGGCTTGACCCTCCAGGTTTTATCCAGCTCTTCTCTGAGCCCCTAGTATTTTTCTTGTTCCTTTTTACCTGATGTTTCAGCTACTTGGTATTGCTACGTCAACCACAACGGCTTTCCTCTGCTTTTTGTCCACCACCACAATGTAAGGTTGGTTTGCCATTACCATTCGTTGCGTCTGTATGTAGCTTTCCCTGCTAGCATCTTACACCCAGCAGTTATGTGCTGGATTGTCTCAGGAGCCTCTTTGCACAGTCTGCACCTGGGGTCTTGTCTGGTGTGCTCAGCAAATGTCTCAGACAATGGGGAACAGAAGATGAGGTGCCAGAGACTCCATCATTGGAGGATAAGCCTATACGTGTGATGTACCACCGGAACATAAATTAAGTGGCGGATATCAGGAAATCCTACCAATAGCTAGACAGAGTCGGAGTGAAGAATAGCAGAGGCACACATCATGACTGCACAGGAGCAGGATCTGGGCCTCTATTGCCACCTGGTTGCATGACCTTCATTATGCAAACTACAGTATTTTCTTTCACATTTAATAGCTATGATGATTTTCCTTCATCAAATCACAACCAAAGTGTTATTTTGTTTAATTCATGCACGTCAGATTAATCCTAATGAATTCTGCTCGCTGAGTGGCAACCCCTCCTTTGCTGAAAAAATAAGTGTCCATCACCTAGTTACATGTAGCGATGGTTTACCCGCTATGCTGTCCTTTCAATAAACAACACGCTGTCTTTCTCTGATGTGCAACCACTGATGTGAGGCAGAGTGCAGTTATAGCTGTTTAGAGATGAGACAAAGTTGCTCCTCTAGCACCTAATCTGCGCACTGAGAGTAACTGTTAATTTCTTAGCTAGTGCATAAGTCACAAAAATTTGTTTTTCAGCTGAGATGAGTCTCGAAATTTGTTTAGCCTCCTAAAGAACAGCCAGATCACCAGAAGTGGCGAGATGCCCTGCTGATACCAGGCTGCAGAAGCTCTAGGGTGAAATCATGAAATAGATGGCACCAATACAAAAAGTGTGACAAGAGGCAGTGACACAGAAAAACAATAAAGTGTTTTTGTTCTGGTTCGAAAAAATAGCACCAAAAAAACCCAACAACCAATATTTCCTTAAAAAAATAAAAACTCTGTAGTAGCTACAGCAATATTTTATTATATGCGTGCCTTTAGTTGACTTTGGCAGGCTTTTGAAAGCATTAAATAGGACTTTTAGAACAGCTATTCTTATCTTTCTATTTCTTTATTTAAACTGGCTGTTTTGACCTGTTTAACTACAGCAGAGAGTAAACGCAAATGTAAAGTTTTCAGCTTATATTTTGCTTTTTTTTTGGGTGTATTTCATTGCATTTAAATCCTGCAGAAAAAAACAACAACAAATAAACAAAATGATGCATGTACAGTATGGTCCCCCAACTCTTACAACAACCAGAAATGGGATATCAAGCTAAGAGATGCTTAAGAACCAGATGCTGACTCACCCTGTGAACACCAGACACAGTAAGGTGCAGATGAGAATGACCACCTGGTTGAACATTGCGGAGTGCGTCCTCTGAATGGCACGATGGAAGTCATTCTGGGCACAGAAGAGAAGATTGTCATGCTGGTGTTTTCTGCTGTAGATACTCTATAATATTACAAAGCTATTCCAATTTCTAAACTGCATAGTATCCTTTGCTTTCTGTATATTACTGACCCTTTCAATAACTAGAATCTTATTCATTTAATATATTTTTTCAACCCAGTGACTAAGTAAAGTTAATTATATAGATTAATTACTAAATATATATATATATATATATAAATATATATATATATATATATATATATATATATATATATATATATATATATATATATATATATATATATATATATATATTTTTTTTTTTTTTTTTTTTTTTTTGTTAATTATAACAATGTTTTGCTTATAGTTAATGAAAACACAATATTAAGAGTATTGCATCAGACCGACTAATATACATTTTGGTGCAAAGATATACTAAGAGACATCTCGAAATTTAAAAGTTTCTTAAAGCTTCCTAAAATGTCCTAAAGCTGATGTACATTTAAATCCAATTCACTATTCTGCTGCTTTTATGTTAACTGTCCTTCATATATGGCAGATAATGAGTGGTTCTCCTTGTTAGAGTGTTCTGGCTGCCACCTCCTCCCTGCTGGCCTCAGGTTTAACCATCTGCTAACTACAGCTTTGGCATGAAGCGCTCATTCTGTCATTGCCTTGTCTGAATCCCAGTGATATTGCATATAACACTCATTAGATTATGACCCAATTCCTCTCAGACTTAGTACGATCCAACGTCTTCAGAATTTTGTGCATCATTTCATGTCGAGCTGCGTAACTTTCTGTATCATTTCCATAACACCTCATGGGTAAATATCGAGCCTTCAGCCCCCTGAAAATAACTTTTTTTATGTAGTCATGAGTGCATCTTCTCTCCAAACATGTCAGCCAACTGCTTCAGAATAAATCACTGGTTTTAGCTTTTAAGGCCAACTAATTAAACAGCAGACTAATTCATCAAAGAGTACAGCATTACTGACAACAGTGTTACATGGAAGCTGGCAGTATTACTGCTATTAAATGATGCACTGCCTCATGAACAGATTAGATGCATTTACCCAAAGAGTGATATCAACTAAACCATAAGGAAGAAACGGGCCTAACCAATTAAATTATGTTCAGTGAGACTGTGTTAAAATCAACAGCTAATTATGTCAATCTGCTTTAAAACTGTATAGCTGCTGGGAGGGAAATGATCCATCAAATCCCGCAGAAGCATCGACTGTATGAAGATTTTATTATTATTAGCTATAAATGTATTGTAATTCATTTGTACAGAAAGAATGTAGATCTAGGGTTGTAATAACCAGAACAATGTTTCAAAGAGGCACTCAGTTCACAATAAGGCAAAAAAGTTTCCATGGAAAGGTGAGAAATCAAAGACAGTGATGCTTTGGTTTGTCTTAGAAAAATTATGATTAAAATATTTAGACTGTAAAAAAATGTTTACCAAAGAAAGATAGGAAGGAATTTCAATCTGTCTTCTTCTGTAGTAAATATCATATCATATCATTTCAAGTAAATTCGGTGCTTAAATCATAAATTGTAAAATGTATACAAACTGTTTTCTGTTAGACACCCGAGCATTAAGAGAAAAAAAAATGTAACTTTAATAACAATAACTATTTTAAAGTGTTTTTTTGTAAAAAAAATAATTTAATAGCATACACTCAGTTAAAATGAATGTTGAAATGTTTATTTATTTCAGTTAATATCAAAAACTAAAGGCACATTTCATTTTTATTTTTGGTAATTTTTTTTTTGGTTAATTTTACTTACAACTTTTGAAACGTCCAGTTTCCCAGTAAGTTTTAATATTATACAAGATCAATACTAAGGATTGTGTAAATACCTGCATATTCAAAAATAATTTACACTGATGTATCTGAGCGTTGGCTCCAAATGTGGAAAAAAAAAAAGTAAACAGTTTGACCTCTTGCTTTATATCTTTGGTACCAAACTATTAAAACATTGAAGAACGTTAAAAGTTAAAAGAAGTATTTTAAACTTAGGAAGATTGAGGGAAAATAAACTTGAGAAATGCCATTATTGTAGTGCTTTCGTATTCATCTTACCATTTTTCATAATTATAAAAACATAATGTCTAATGCTAAAGTGCACAGGATCTGGTTCTGGTACAGAGACTTACAATCATATTTTCCAGCGCAGCTTTGGCAAGCCAGCAATTAAGAAATACAGGAACAAATATGTCTCTTATTCGAGCCCAGAAGATCTTAAAAGGAGAAAAAAGAAGACAAACACAGCGTTAAACAGATTGCTGTTGAGTCATATTCTTTTCATATGGATTAGAGATAAACAAATACAGGCGTTTATTCATTTGTATAACTTTCAATCTGTAAACGTGATATAAGTAACAAATCCTTGTTACTAAATTCCTATTTAAATATCGTATTTCATTGTTGCCCTATTAAGCTAAATAATCAGCATCATTAAAGATTCAATATGGTACTGTCCAAAAAAAAGCTACCCTTAATTTGAACACTTTTTTGCACCCTGTGCAGCAATCACTGTAAAAAAAATAAACCTCTACATTAAAATTGATCTTGTTCAATCTGTATCTTATAACCGGTTGCATGTCTGTTACTTAACTTATGTTGAAATGCAAAAAAATTCGCGTTCAACTAGAAATGTTTGAATCGAAAGAAGAGGGAATCTGAATGCCTTGTTTATTTAGGCTTAAAACAAAATGACCCTCTCAATACATGCTCTAGCTGGTACCACACTTTATCCATTATAGAAGCTCTTTGACATATGTAGAGTTTTCAAGCTTCCCTCAAAGAACAAATAAAAAAATGTTGCCTCACTGCAAAAAGGAAAAAAAAAACAAAAAACAAACAAAGTCACTAGAACATATATCTGCTTTGGTTAAGACTATATTACGGTTAAGATGGTTGGGACTATATTGTTTTCCAGAAATAATCTACATGTTCAGTAACTCCTGCCGATAACTGATATTTACCAATATATGTCATACATTTCCTAAACTTTGGACACCATGAAAGCCCAACTACAGTGCTGATATTGCTTCTCTACCTCAGTTAAAAGCCAACAATCCTGAGCTGCATCTCAATCATTGTCACATGATCAAACAAAGACCACCCGATTCCTCTTCCCTCCCCCCCTGAAACCAAAACAGCTTCTACATGGAAATAAATATTATTCATTAATATTTGCCTTTTTTAGCTTATCAGATCAATGCCTATAAAACAACTGTTGGCTGATAACAGTATTAATACCAATACATCCATCACCAGACTGTGGGTTTTCACCTGCAGTCTGGCTTTTCTGTAGGTCCCTCCTGTTTTCTCGAATTAAGTCCTTTCTCGTCCAGAAAGTGAAATATGGTCAGATAGGAAAGCTAATTATTTAGTTTTGGAAATTAGCTCAAATGGGTTCAGAAGTTTTAGTTTTGCCCGTCTTTTTTACCATTTGCATCATCTGTCTGCATTTTCAACTGTTCTCAACCTTACCGTCTATAATGCATTCATGATCACCCTGCACTGATTTAAAGCCTGTTTAAGAGTACAAACAAATCTGTTGGTAAACATGGCACACCTTATATATTATCTTTGTAAAATTTGTTTACTTTGTTTGTGTCGATAAATCACCTTTAGCTTCATGTGAAAGAGTGTTCATTCAGCAGTAATGGTTTCAACAATTGTTTTTTGGTATATAATTTTATGTTGACAACATTCCATTAAGTTTCCATTTCGAAATGTGAAAACACAGTTTTATGCAGGATAAATAAAATAGAGAACATAAGATGAATTACTCACTGTGATAATAAATGGTACTGTATTAATCATCTCCAATATGAAGGATATCTGGAAGATCTGCTCCCAAATGTTCCCCTGGAAATGAAATGTATGGGAGATGATTGAATATACCAGTAAGGTTATTATTTCAGGCAGAAAAATGATGAATATTCCAATCAGGTGAGTTTTTAAACCCTGTCTTATAAGAATTCAACTACAGAGGGTCCATCAATCAATATATATCATTTCCTAAGTAGTACAAAATATAATAGCAGTAAGTAGTAGCAGCAGTATGGATGCAGTGAGAACACATCCTAAAGGACTGAGACAGTATGCTGCTCACATGCAGGGAATAAAGCTATGCTTAAGTTTTAGCAAAGGAGCAAATAAAACGCTTGCTGCAACAGAATAATATTCAAGGCTTTAATTTATGGGCTGTTAAAAACAGCTAAATATTTTGAAGCCATTCCATTAAAACAACCCACTGAGGCAAGAAGAGCGTGACATGGTCAAAAATTAAAGGATTAACGGAGTATTAAGTATATACATTTCCCCAGATCATCTCGAGGTTGAAGTTTAAAGCGATTGTCAAATATGTTTACCTTCCTCAGAGTAGAGAGAAGCCGTTAAGCGGCTGTTTTAACAAAGTTCAGGATGTCAATTGGACTTTTTTTATACAAAACATTGCCTCTGTATTCATATCCCTTGAAGTTCATTATATATTTTCATCTTATAAAAAGAAAACCCTTTATTTTTCCTAAGAGGAGATATTCAGGACAACTACAAAGTTCAGTCGATGGCAATTAGGTTTATGAGCAGCTGAACCTCTCTACTAAAGCAGAGTGTAAATAAAAAAACAACAGCATATACAACAACAACAACAAAAAAACAGTAAACGCTGAAACAACAGAGGTATATGAGCATGGCATGAAATTCTCTTCACTGCCGTCAGGGTCTACAGTGTGCTAAACAACCCTTCACTAACTAAAGCTTTAAGTCCTTCGGGTGGGTTTCTACCACTTTTGCTAACAGAAGAAGATTTTTAGCCAGTTCTTTGAAAATAGCTTAAACTTAAGTCAGTGTGTGAGTGTGTGTGAATGGGTGAATGACTGAATGTAGTGTAAAGCACTTTGGTGAAGTCGCCTGACTTGAAAAAGCGCTATATAAGTATCAGCCGTTTACCATTTTATTTAGACTGCATGGAGATCATCTACTGTATCAACACCAGTTTTTATGTCTTTACATTTAACTGCATGTAAATCTATATCCTGACAAAGACATTCTAACACATATATAAGTTGTTTGAATCACGGGCTGTATGTTTAGGGTTGTTCTGGCGCTGGAGGTAAAAACTCTGCCCTCGGTATTTAATCTGCAGCTTTTATACCCTACACACTATCTTCCAGGTTTGAAGAGTCTCCCAACCCTTACTGAAGAAAGACCGCATCATAATGCTACCTATATCATGTTTCACAATGTGTTTGAGGTAAAGTGCGTTGATGAGGTCAAGAGTTAAACTCTCCCCTCACAACGACACCTTCTTTCATATTTTACTGCTGTCTTCTCAGATACCTCACATAGGACATAAGAGTAGGTACATAGGAGTCCATGCTGCCATACCCTATGTTATTTAATAAACCAACTGTTTAGACAACGTCTGAAGCCAATCTATGGCAGTGAATTTTATTTTATGATTATTAGAGTTAATGGGCCTAAATGTAAATGCATGCCACACTTTTCAGATGTCTATTTCTGCAGAATTATAAGATTTATGTAATATTTAGCATCAGCTCCCTGATAATGACTGTTTTCTTCTTTTTTCAAAAAGGTTCAGTTCTTCAATCACAACTAAATTTGAAGCTCTGAGGCTTCTTATACGGTAATAATAATAATAATTGAACTTTATTTATTTCACACTGAAGAAATTCACCTCTGCATTTAACCCATCCCCCTGAGGAGCAGTGGACTGCCACTGTGCGGTGCCCAGGGAGCAGTGTGAAGTTAAGGATCTTGCTCAGGGACACAGAGTGCAGGCTGTGGGGATTGAACAGCGTACTAGCAAACTTCTCCGAGTACAAGTGCACTGCTCTAACCACTAGGCCAACACTCCCCAACAACTTCACCTCTAAGATCTCTTATGCCCTCTCATATGCACCCTTCAGAGGGATATCAAGACTAAACTGTCCCTTTACCTTACTTACGGTATACGCAAAATATAATCTAATTGTATTAAATTATACAAACAAAAAAAAGAGGTCCAGACATTCCTGATCAACACCCAATAAGATAAGAGAGCACATAGACAAAAACTGTGAAGCAAATCGGTTCCTTACCTTGTAGCTGAGATATGTGATAAGCATAGTCTCCAAGAAACCGATTAAGGCCACTGTCACCTGCAGGAGAGATGAGAAGAAGATGGATGAACCTGTATCTGCTGACTCATCTCCTCTGGCTTCTTAGCTTTCACTGGGGAAATACACTAAGCTATATGTTTGTCTTATAAATGAAACTGAGTTTAGTGTTTAATTACACAGAATTTAGTCCATGGTGTCCAATTTAATGTATACCCTTTCAAAGCGTTGCAGACAGCCTTACCTGTATAGCCCACACAGGTTCCCGTCTGCTCACCCAGAAAATTAGGCACCTGCATTAAGTCACAAACACCTATTAAGTATTCTCTGAAAATTATTTACAACTAAAACTCTAATGAACACATACAGTTCATTTTGCAAAAAGCATACCATTTGATTTCTGTAGTCTCTGTAGCATTTAGGGAACTGTCATTTCGACATGGACTGAAAAAGAAAACAGACATTAAAACATCAATAAGAGAAAGACTTAAGCAGGATTAGTGTTTGTGGGCTGCCGGTTGAGCTGTAACAAATAATGCTGGAGCAGAAGCAATCAGGAGAAACACGGATGTTTTGCTTTTTTTCAAATAATTATTTCGAAGGCAAAATGTACCTGAAAAAAAGGATTATTTTGCAGAGCAGAAGATCTGAGCTTTTTACCTCAGAAAAAAACAACTAACAAAAACATATAAGAAAAACAGCTTTGGGTGTTACTTTTTTCTTCTGTTGTGGCCACAGGAGGATTAATCCATGAAATTAGTCTATGTTATTTTTGTGTTCAGTATTGGTACTGAGATAAAGGAACTTCTCTGTCACATTCTTAATGACTGAGATGCAATTATATGATCAAACACTTATTTTGAAACAAAAATCTATACTTTTTAAATCAGTTTTGAAGAAAACGCTGTTATATATTACAGAATGGAACATTTAGTCTTACATTTGTTCATCTGTACCAAGTAGGAAAATGATCTGTGTTCAGTTTACATTAAACCAACAAGTTAATTATCATTATGTCTATAAATCAAATAAATTATCATAACATCTTTGATTAAGGTTAGTTTTCAAATTGAAAAAGAGATTTTTTTTATACATATGTAAAGTTACTATGAACTCCAAAAATAGACTTATACACTATGGGCCGGATCTATCAAAGGTTTGCGTGTATTAAAACGTGAGCTATTTCACTGTGCACGCTAAAAAATGTACAAACTGATCTATCAACAGCGTGCTAAAAGGATTTGGTCTTTAAAACGTGCTAAATAGCGCCTCTTATCAATTTAGTACTTTTTCTGCTATGAATATGCAATATGGGGCGTTTACACGCAAAAGTGCGTCTTGTGGGAGGAGAACATGTAAATATATTAATTTAGCACTCGCAAAGTGATTTATCAAACCTGAAAGCAATTTTGCTAACGGTATCTGACTCTATATTTAACACGTTTCAAAAGAAAGTGCAAATGGTCTGTATGCGTAATTGCGCACACATGGCAGCGGTTATTGCCGCAAGAAGGAGACATGAAATGAAGCAAGGAGACGCAGAGAACGCATTTTTTCACTCCGTGTGAATATCTTTGGAATGAACGAGGAAACGATCATCAAAACATTTCGTTTATCCAGCATTGCCATTTTGGAGCTGCAATTCCAGTGATTTGCTCCTCACAGAGCGTCAGCTGTACTTGTTCCTCAATGCTGGTCAGAGGCATCTCATCTACTGTGCCCCCTCCTGCTTTGTTCGCAGATGTTTTGTTATATGCCAGTTTTTCTTTGGTTCGCCTTCTAATATCCTGGTATCTTCTTTTTACTTCATCCACTGTTCGCAAGGTTTCACCAACAGCGTTTACTTTATTACAGATTTGTTCACATATAGCGTTCCTCTGTGTGACAGTCACACTTTTTTGCTGTAGTTCACTTAAATGTTTGTTGGCTTCATCCACCAACACCTCCATTTCCATGGGGTCGAATTTCCTTTTGCGCTTTCTGCTGTCCAAACTCGCCATGCCGCAAACCACCAAACGCGCAAAACCATCATTTAAATAGGGCGTCTCCAACAGTTTTGCACCTGCCACCAGTTACGCAATCGCTCTTGTTAAATCACCCGCAAACCATGGTTCAGCCCCTCGCGCAAAATTCCAGTTTGCGAGCGCAAATTACTGCACGCAAAATTGGATCTTGATAAATCCGGCCCTATGTCTGAATAGGCTACGTCAGTCATTTCATTAAGTTAAACTTAAATTAAATTAAATTGATTCATTATACATACAGTATATATCAAGCCTTTCATTCTAGCAAATGTGAACATTAGGGCTTACACATGATGAAAAACAAAAACTATTACAACATTAACTTAACAGTACTATAATTCAAAAAGAAATGTTGGGCCTTAAAAGTATGCTAATATCATTGCACTGAATGCTTGGTTGGGCCTCCTTTTCCGTGAATTATCATTATTATTATCAATGCAACAAGGTAAGGAGGTGATTCAACTTCAGGTCATCTCTATCTTTGATTTCTCTGTCTCTCATCGTCCTCTTTGACAATACCCCATAGATTCTCTGTGAGGTTCAGGTCAGGCCAAGCTACTGGACTGTCAAACACAATAAGATCAAGGTAATCACCTTTGGGAGTGCTGGCAGCTGCCACATCTTGCAAAAAAGAAAATAAATAGATAAATAAATAAATCAGCATCTCTATTAAGCCAGTTAGCAGAAAGGAACCAGAATTGCTGTCAGATTTCCTGATTGATGAGGCTGTGTTGACTTCAGAAAACACAGTGGTCCAACACCAGTAGAAGACATGGTACTCTGAGTCATTGCTGAGACTGAAAACTTCACAGTGATTTTAATCAACATGGATGTGGTGCCTCTTTATTCTGTCTTGAGATTCTAGGACCTTGAATTTAAACTAAAAAGCAATTGTACCAAATATCCAAAAAAAAAAAAAATGTTTAGTACATTCAGTTCATTTTTCAAGCTAAAAAAAGCTAAAAAGCTGCTGCAGGACCATTTCCTTAGATTTCTATGAACATTCTTGGATAAATTACTCTGTGAACAACCAGCTTCTTGCCAGAAAAACCTTGTTGTTTAATCTCCTTGTGGTGGTTGTCAATGACTATCCTCTGGACACATATCAAATTAGTATTCTTTCCAGACATTGTGTTGCTTGTTGACCAAGACTGATCGATCATTTAGAGGCAAGAGAAACCTTTTCCAGTGTTTTAGCCCTTTAGTTAATTAATTACCCAATGATATTAGCTGATTAGGAAATGATACAATGGTTTACTAGCATTTAGAATATTCACAATATTATGTTTTCTGAGCTACATATATTGAATATATATTTAACTGTTTTGGATATTCATCAAGGACTAGCAATAATATTCAAAAATGATGCATCTGCAAAGTGTTCACTACACTGCTCTTTTTCAAAATGTTGTTGTTACATTCTGTTTACAAATGGTATCAAATTACTTTCTTTCCTCATTATTCTATACCTCTACCCCTCATGTCAATGTTAATATATATATATATATATATATATATATATATATATATATATATATATATATATATATATATATATATATATATATATATATATATATATATATATATATAAAGGAAACATTTACCATTGTCAAAGAAATAACTTAAAAGGAAATTCCATGAAAATTACCAAATTAAAGTCAGACACAGAAATAAACTCATGAAAAAGGCCTAGAAAAAAATTATGATATGCATAAAAATGACTAAAATAATGACACAACAGGAACATGTTAAATCCACTAATTAGCATCACAATTGTAAACAATCAGTCAATGGGCCTCTCTATAGAGCTACAGGCAAGACAATTTGCTGTTTGGGGACATAGTATGTGTACGATATTTAACATGGACCAGAAAAAGTGAAGGAAAAAGTTGTTTCAGGAGATTAGAAAGAAAATTATAGACAAGGAAGTTAGTAAAGGCAAAAAGACCATCTCCGACAGCTTCATGTGACTACAGTTGCACATATCATTTAGAAATTCAAGATCCAAGGGACTATAGCCAACCTACAACATGGCTGGAGGAAGAAAACTGATGACAAATAAAAGAGATAGAGATAGTGACAAAATAACTCAGAAAAATGTTTAAAGAGACTGAAGGTAAACTTAAAGCTCAAGGAACATCAGTGTCAGATTGCACCATCGTTGTTGTTTAACCCTGAGTGGACTTAATGAGAGACAACCAAGGAGGATTGATTGTAGAAAACAAGTAATAAAAAAGCCAGACTAAAATTTGCCAATCTACATGTTGACAGGCTACAAAGCTTCTAGGATAATGTCCAATGAACATAGATGTTCACAGACAGAACAATGAAGCATATCATGAAAAATAACAGGTTCCCTACTGTGAAACAGGGAGGCTCTGTTATGTTCTAAGGCTGCTTTATCTGAATCTCTGCAAGGTATAATAAAATCTTAAGACTATAAAGCGATTCTAGAGAGAACTGAAACAAACCAAAAACCAAAACACCTGTTGAGGTGTGCAAGAGTGTCATTGACAGTTACAATAATTGTTTTATTGCAGTGATTGCCCCAAAATGTTGTGCAACAAAATCTTAAATTAAAGATAAAATCATACTTGTCTGGGCTTGGATTTATGTCTTCATTCATTTTCATAAATTTTCATTTATAATTTTATTTTTTAGATATAAGTTATTTCTGTGATCATTGTGGGTTTTTCATTCATTAAATGATTTTATATAATATAAATATCAGGGTATTTTAACTGAGAAAAGCAAACAATGAAGCAGGAACGGCTGATTGTGAACCTTACAATTGATCACTGTTGTATTCCGTGGGGTTATCCAGGCTGACTCTCACAATGTAGAGGACACAGGTGAGAATCTTCAATGCAAAGTTGAACAATCGAATTCTTAGGCCTGTGGAGCAGTAAAAAACATCCATATCAACATCTTGCACTCATTTACATCCAATGTGCTTATAATTTTAACTTATTGGTGATGCCATATGGGTTAGAGTTACTGTAAATAAAAAACATCCATCACATAATTTTGAGATCTTTTGGATTTGTATTCAAAGCTCAGAAATTAACCCTTAATCCCCGATTCATATTGTTAAATAAAAAAATTGGATTTATATATTTTTCACAGGTTGAGTATTTATACTAGAGAGATGTGTTTTAGACAGAAAGAATGTATTGTTTTTATAGCAATGTATGGTATACTATTGTTTTCTTTTGCCCTTACCCCAGGACAACAGGTGCAAATTAGCCTTTGGCTCAAATCTGGTGTGTTTACATGTATATATGTTCATTAACATGCACTGTTCTTTTTAAATAAATAAATGAATGAATCAAATGCAGATTACCTTGAAAAAAATGCTTTTTATAGTAACCTTACTAGAGTTTCAAAAAAGTAAAAAAAAAAAAAAACAATCCACTGCCCTTTGTTTACAAGTTTGAAGAGTTTTCGCTTCCCATTCAGGAAGCTTTTTCAATCCAAAATGTCAGAATTAGCATTGAGTTCAAGGCTTTAAAGAGTGGATGAAAACAACACCTTGGATCAAAGCCATTCCGTCCCTTTGGAGAAATGGGGCCTCCTAAGGGGCGGACCTGTTCGTCAGGTTCAATTTGCATGTTTTCTAAGCCAAAACAACAATATTTAGAGTTGAAAAATCTTCCTGCATGGAAAGCGAAATGTCTTCAAACTTAGAAACAAAGTCCAGTTGATTGTTTTTTTAACTATTTGGAATGACTATGACCTAGATTACTGAGAATCTTCACCAACCTTACTAGATGTGTTTGAACTAAATTTCTGAAATAAAATATTTTAGAAATTCTACTCAATTCTTTTTTTCTATATACAGTAAAGACAATTAACAGCAAAAATCACCTAAATGAACTTCAGGCCTGAAAAACAACAACAGCTAAACTATACAGACAGGATTAAAGTCAATAGCAGGCCTTCAAAATTAAACTGGGCTGAAAAGTAGAGAATATAAGAAAGCACCAAGAATTCTGGCCAATCTAGAGAGATTTCTTCAGACAGAGATCCCCCAGTTTGTATGTTTACTCCTTGTCAAATGTCATAAGGAAATATTGTCTGATTAAGAAAAAATATCCAACAAATGAGATACTGGTAACAATAATAATAATAAAAAAAAAGAAAATAGAAACTTTGATAAAACATTGAATATTCTTTTATAGATTGTATAGCTGCTGCTGTAAAAGAAAATAACACGCTACTCAAATCTGGCACTGTTTTTTTAGACAGTTTAATAAAAAAAAAAAAATCTTTTCAAGGAGAAGAATTTTTCATAGGCTTTGCCTGTAGCTTTGATAAGACTGGGCAGACTCTCTCAAATAACTTCCCCTGAGACACAAACTGGAATGATCCAAGGATAACACATAATATTATTCTGTTTGAATAAGCCCAGATAAACAGTCTTATCAACGTAAATAAAATCCCAAACGTTCTAAGGTGCTTAGGGCTAAAACTAGATGCAGATGTGTAGATTATCCATTGGCCAGTGTTAGCTGTATTAACATATTAGAATAAATCTTAGCAACGCTTTCCGAATCTATTCTGACATATGAAGTCAGAATCAATGTTAAAACAGTGTAAGAGTAAAATGCCATCAGCCGGCAGCGACATCCTAAACTGTGATTTTTGTTTTTGTGGTTTACTTTGATGGTTAAAAGAACACATTGGGGGAAAAGCGGCAAAACAAGCAATAAAGATATGGTAATAGCTTCTTCAGCAGGGGCTTCCCATTGTGTGCAGTTTCACAGCTAGACAACACATTGAGTTGTTGGTGTGTGATTGTTGAAACCACAATAACAGAAACATTGCAGCTCTCGTTCCTCTCTGAAAAGCACTGCAGCTCTGCTTCCTGTCAGTAAATAGGACATTGTCTTCTTAATGTCAGGGTAACAACATGCACAGTCAAAAACAAATAAACAAGGTAGCAAAATGTAATACTAAAGCCCTTAGCCAAACAGTAACTTGATCGGCATCACGACTTCAATTTCCTATTGATGCTGTTACTTGTTCATTTAGCTCAGGCCATATCATGCAGTAATGATCATCCCATTTTCATTACATGGTAGGAGAGGAACTGGTGCGTCCTGCTCTCTGTACTTACTTGACCTTTGGTTTTTGATGAAGAAAAGCTTCAGCCTCTCCTTGAATGTGTTTTCATTGACATAGAACTCTACCTGCACCCTGCAGGATGAGAAATAAGGAAATCTCAATTAAATCAAAGTAAATCTGCATTATGGACCTTGAAAAAGTGTTAGAGATGAAACATTTTTATGAAGATCTATTTTTGATCCTGAGAAACTCCCATGTATGCAAGCTGCTCAAATAAAGAGAGTCTTCACCTCAATAGAAGAGAGTATTATTAACATACTGTAAAAATTTGTGTGCAGGGTTTGTGACAGATTAAAATCTGTTGTATTTCGCCAAAACCCAATGGATGTAGGAAATCTCCCAGAAAGCTTTCCACCATTCAGAAATTGAGGAACAGTCCTATAAGTGCAAGAAATATACAAGATAATACAGTATGACATTTGTCCTACTTGTGTCATCTGTCTGTCCTACTTGTGTCCATCCCTCTCAGTAATATGTTCATTCCATTGTATTTAAACCTCTTTAAAGGTAGTGTAGGATTTTAGCGAATTTTTGAAAAGACCCACCCTCTCCACTTTTAAAGAAAATGCATATGCACAACCCTGTACCCACTCCGAAAAGAAGGAACGTCTATTAAACGTGTGAGAGCGTGCACAAGCCCATTTCTCTGCTTAAAATTTGCTGTTTGCATCGCTTATACAAGCTTACTTTCCAAAGAAAGATTTGCAATTTCTCCACTACGTCAGACTCACCACTGGTAAGTGAAAATGGGGATAAGCACGTAAAACAGCCTTATGTAAACATATCACCAGAATGATTGAAAATTAGGAGGACCACTTATTTTGATGATCCACCCGGAAAATGAACATCCTCCACTATACCTTTAAGGTATTTTATAATTTCATAAATAAGATTGAAATGGTATAATCAATTTTTGCTTAAAGTGTGTTAGATGTAGATAGATGTAGATAGTTAGATGTGTTAGATCTAGAATACAAGATACATAAGAGTTTTCTTGCTGTTTGTTCATAATGATATCAAACAGAATAATTATTGACTTATACTCCGTTTTTATTTTTTTTGGTTAGTCGTTTTATATTATGATGAACAAAGTACAAATAAATTAAAGTACAAATAACGTGAACCTCTCTTTCCAGGTTTAGCCTAACTTAAAAGCTCAAACAGAAAAAATAAAATAATGTTTTTTGTGTATAACTGTTCATAATGTTCTATATGTGTTTTAAGTTTTTGAGATTAGTAGAACAGACAGCAATAATAAAATAAGTCCCAATGTGACCCTCTGTTATATGTATAACAATGTGAGCATGCTAGACTTGAATGCATATCTAAAATTAGTTTGCCTTTCCACAGGATGCTAAAGTATTATTATGGAGACATTTTGCAACACAAGAACACTTCAGTAACAGTGTACTTACCTTGATGTAGTATATGACTTGATGCATATTGAGTTTTAAACAAGGTAATGGTTTTAAATTGTTTTACTAAAGCATCAATCCAGCCATTGCAGCTCATGTGTGCTGCGAACAGGGCTTAATTATACCAATCTGCTCTTAATAATTTATGGATGCATTTGTAATCCAACTGTATGACCTGAAACATATTTAGAGTAACTCTACTATTCAGATCTATGCAAATGAGAGCACAGCAGCCTGATACATACTGAGCAATATGCCTCTCCCTGTAATATGAATTAAATACTAAGCCACATAGGGGTTGAAAGGTCCATTCTATGATATATACTTTATGTGCTTAAAAAGGCTGAGGTGTGTGGGATCTTGGCCAACTGATTGCTTTAGGATGACTAGTGACGTGGCTACAGAACCTTGGGTTGGTTGGATAATTGCAGGTAATGAGGCTGTACTATTGTTCGTTTCCTGAAGGCAATGAGATTGTTGTCACTAATAAACATCTACATTGTATGATAAGATGTATCCAAAGTACAAAAACTGTAGTGGGGTTAAGAAAAAAACCCAAACAGCCAATTACTACAGAAGGTGGCTTAAAAAAAATTGTAAATAGAAAATAGTTGTACAAGACATGATGCCTCTTCCAGCTTTATTGGCCTATAGAGCTGGCAGTGGGGCATGTTCATCTCTGGGTTATGATCTGTTAGGAATCGAATAGAGATGCATTGAAAAACTAAAAAAAAAAAAACATATCGAAAATGTTCTAATTAATGTCCCTATACATTTGGTAAATGCAAAAAAAGTATGCTATAAAATGTATACAATGCAAGATAAATAATGCTTCTGTCACCAAAGAAGAAGGAAAAGAATCAGTGAAAACAACAAAGGGATGTTTTGTAGAAGAACAACTCTGACAAACTTAAAATTAAATACCTAAATAACTAAATGCAAAATAAAAAAAAATGGGATGTAGTTAAATGCTCAGAAAATAGAGCTAATAAATAGATATAAGCAATAATTCAATTATACAATGTATAAATGTTTTTATTTGACGTTCCTGTATTTATGTTTATAATTAAACCGGTTTTATAATCATTCTAATCTTAAAATGTATTTTTAGTTACTAAGTTTTCAAATCTTTTTGCTTCTCTGTACACTTTAACTTTTTTTTGTCTGTTTCCTTTTTTTTTACTTCAGGTTTTTCTGACAGCCTTTTTTATTTCTGCCTGCCCCTTTTAGATTTCCATATCCATTAATACCTTATTATGCAAATGAGGGTAGATGCCCTGAAAAGGGCATTGGATGGTTAGGCTGTATCCTAGCCGGTCGGTCACAGTCACAACAAAGACACCTTCCTACCATGAGGTCATCATAGAGCGGAGATAAAGCAATTAGAAGCTTTACCTGAAAACAGTGTTGTAATTCCTAGTTTTAAGTGAAGTGCTGTCATGACACCAGGACAGAAGATGTGTTTTAGTTAGCTTCACACATAGATCTAGATGTACATTTGGATGTTATCCCCAATTGTTCATGAAAGAAACTGAAGACACTGTATCGGAAGAGTGAATTGGACCAGAGGAGCAAATTCAGTCTACCATAACCTTTCCAATATACTTAATATGGAAATAAGGATGTTTAACTTTAGCAAAAAAGTTCAGATGTCCCTACCAAGTTTTGATATTGGAAATCGATCCAACATCAGCCACAAAACTAATGGCCTCTATAGGGCTACTGAGCCTTGCTTCTGTCAGTGAGCCCCACAGCAGCTGTGGCTATGATGCAGCTCACCACCATCAGCGTGTGACTGTGTGTGTTTAAATGAGTAAATGTAGTGTTGCTTTGGTGTCCCTGTAGTAGCAGTTTTATTGTCTTATATCAGAAATCAGAATCAGAATATATCCTACAACATGGACCTATACTTACTTAGCAACAAAACAGTACATCTTGAAGTTCAAGTATGAGTCTTAGCAATAATAAAGTCTCTAATGCTGGCTGGCTTGCCAAACAAGGAAGCAGTTGTACTGCGTTATGTAGTCCTGTTTCTGACCTTATGCTCACTTAGCAACACAGAGATTGCAACATATAAACAGGGAGTCTGCAAGCTGGGAGTCACGTACGAATCTTGGCAAAAACAGGGTTCTTACTGGCTGACTCGCACGCAATCCGGTCACAAGCCAAGAACTTCCAGGAAATGTTATCAGAGCGTCCAGTCGTGCACGGGCATCCACACAGTGCGTTGTGGAGCCTATAAAAGGCCGCCCACAATGGATTGAAGGTGGGGGAAAAACTACAGATGTGAGGACATAGCGCTGAATGTATGAAGTGTTTAAGACAGCTGTATGAATTAGGTTTTGTAAATAAATGTTTCCCCCCTCCGGAGACAATGGAGTGAATCGTCAGCTTTCTTTCTATCATAAGAGAATTCTACCAATGAGCTTCCACATCCCATGACCTGAAAGGGCACTATAAATATATAGACCATTTACCATCACTGGAGGACATTAAAGCAGCACTAAGTAATACTTTAGTATTGTGATGACGCTGACACAGTCCCTCGAAACTGGGTTTTTAGTCTAAAATTGACCTGTTCTATTCGGAGGCTCTAGCTACCGCCGCTCACAGATCTAAACAACATGTTTTCCTTCAACTTCCTCTAACTCCCATAATCCCCAACTCCAGTTCCTGTTGCCTGCTGGTCTCCCACCCACATCTGCAGAGGAAAAACAGAACTAGGGTACCTAACTAATATGGGTAAAAACAAGAACATGGATAAAACCACATGAAACCCAACAGATTAAAACAAAGGGTCAGTATAGTATATTGGCTCCTAAGCCTCCTTAATGCTAATCTAAGTATCACTGAGAAGATCTAGAGGTTCTTGTCAAATCAGCAGCTCTGTGGTCATTTAGCTATCTGATAAAAATACTATGTTTTTCATTTCATTTCATTTCAAAAAGTTTATTTCAAACCTGCACACATTTTACAATACATATAATGACAAACAATACATATGCATGGCTTGAAAAGGTGATGGAAGAAGGAAAAGCTTATACATGTCCAATCCCCTCCCGCTCATCCCAGGGACATCAAATTATTTTAAATTGGAGGATTGTAGATAAGATATGTGCTTTATTTGTTGCAAATATCCACCAGTTCTCTGCTGCAGTGGAGCACTAAAAGATTTCATATAATATATTTGACAACCACATGCTGAGTAGCCTACTCTGGCCTTGCACTATTTCTTCCATAGTTAGGCTTTTAGGAACCAGTGATGTCCGGAACTTCGCCCTTTAAGCCTGCTGGTGGGTTAAAGGCTGATTAGTAGTCTGTGCAGGATCAATCCAGACCACAGACACAAAGTATCTGGTCACAACTTCAGAGTCAGTCTTTGGCATACATCTTTACACACTTAGATGCAACCTGTGCAACTGAGTAACATGGAGCAGAAATTATCTCTGGTCAGGAAGGAGGCTGAGATCATAAATCTTCTGATGTACGGTAAATACTGAAGACAAAGGTTACCAGCAGTAACTACAGAGGAGCAAGATAATAGAAAGATAGGGATGTTTTGAGCATCTAGTGAAACACATTACATTGCATTTATATTACTTTATTTATATGACGTTATTAGCTTGACACCTATGATTTCAAATACAGTATGCTCTAGCTGCTAATACAGCAGAATAGTTCAAGCAACATCTATGAATCAAGTTGGGTTCTTACAAAGAGTTTTTTTTAGGAGATTTTTAAGGTGTATTTAAATGGTGACCATTTTACAAAAGAACTGGTGAATCTGAGCACATTTTGAAGGACTGTAATAACATCTGTTATGTTTATTCAGGTTTACATGAGCTGGAGCTGTTATAAATTTAGAGATTTAGAATTAAGCAAAACATTTAATATGGTAATTTGGGTTGCTTTTTCTTTTTCAAAAAAAAAAAAAAAAAACATGGTTCTTTTATCAACACCAGACCTCTCATTATTCACAACTGCAAAATCCTGCATTAATACAATTTTAGATTTAAGGGGGCAGAACTAAAAGGAAATGCGTTGAACCTGTATAGACCCCAGCGTGGGTGGATTTGTTCACATAACAGGCACTCAAACACAGACAATGACAAAAAGCCCTCCTAGGCACTGCGCCTTTTATTTTGTTTACAAGTACTGCTCTTCTAACTCAGGCATCAAATATCATCAGATGACTGCCTGTGGCTAACGAATCACACAAACACAATTTAAGTACTCACAGTCTTTTCTGAAGTAGATCTAAAATCTGAAAACCATCACTTTCCATGAGGGGACACGAGCCAGGTTGTCAAATATAAACAGAAGCTAGGTACACAATTAAGAAGTAGGACAGCATCTGCAGCACACTTAGGAAACACCTCCTTTGCTTCTCTACTGTAAATTAAAACACAGCCTAGAATGGTCAAGGGTGTTCACACAGAGCTGTAATATATGCATCACAAGACCTTGTGCCACTGTTTTACAAGTCTCTGTGGCATGTGGAGCTTAAAATGAATTAGCAGGCCATCAACACGACTGATTAAAAAAGTTAAGAATAGCTGTATGCAGATTGAGGCAAATTCTTATGTTCAACAAATACTGTACACAGATCTCAGAGAATACAAGTCTCACAACAATGTTCTCTCCCAAAAATATTGCAATTCCACAGCAGGAGCTTATTAATGCAATATAATTTCTGCTGAACCATTTGCTATTCGTCTTTTAAAGGTAAAACAGACCAATAGGTCCCTGAGTAAAAGCTGAGGCAAACTTTAAACTAGGAATTCTGCAGCCTCTGTTCAACACATTTTACTTTGTCCATTCACAAAACAAACATTTAAACATTGTCAAAGTTCGCCTTGCAAAATTACCAAAAACTGACATAACTGAGATGTTGTACAGGAGGTATAAATTAGGTTACAACAACCTCAGCCCTATGGCATGATAACGTGTATGGGAGAATTATCCTGCCATAATGCAAGAGCACATAATTTCAATTTGAGAAAAGAATTTCATCTTCTTGCACTCAAAACTTATTATGCTCACACTCAAAACATGCACTCTCTCTCAAATATTTTCTCTTCTTTCTCAAATCTTTGTTTCTTCTCTCAGATTTAATGCTTCTTGCACAGATATTTTCTCCTCTCGCTTGCCTCCTTCTCTTCGCGCACGAATCTCAGATACGCTCGCAAACCCGTAGGCTCTGCTTGCGGATTTTTTCTGCTCTCTCTCGGATTGCACTTGGATCGTCGCCTAGCAACCATTCCAGCCAATAGAACGACAGCCTGGGAAAGGGTGCGCTTGTTTAACCCTACTGAGTGTGCCTGTGCTACTACGCCACTTATAAGAGCGTCAGCTGAAACTGCTATTTACAGTAGTTTTGTGGCTCGATTCAGCAAAGTTCAGTACTTATGGATAACCCAAAAAATTCAGAATTAAGTAATTTTAAACAATTAGTGGTTTGTTCTGTACAAAAGCAAAGAACCGACATATTAAATTATTATCTTGAAATACTTTGTTAGTATTGATTTCAAAATGTAGGGGAAAAAATACATTTTTTACAAAATGTTAAAATGTTGGATAGTTATTTCCAATTATTATTATGGTGTTATGTGTCCAGTCAGCTTTCTTATTGACGTGAACACCCAAGTATTTGAAACTCTCCACAGTTTCTATGTCCTGCCCCTGAATGTTCACACGGGGGTCGTCTCCTGAAGTCGATCACCATCGCCTTGGTCTAACTGGTGTTTAAACACAGGTGTTTTTTCTCACAACAGTCCACAAAGTCCATGATGACTGACCGGTACTCCAGCTCATTCCCCTCAGACACACAGCCCAAAAGGTGAAGGTGTAGGGTGAAGAGCAATGGAGACAGTACGGTGGCCTGGAGGCCCCAGTGCTGCAGACTGCCACCTCTGACTGATAGCCTTGCAGCCACAGGGCTGTCAGTCAGAGAAAATCCTGACTTTGATTTTCTTATAGAAGTCAGGAGAAAAAGATTTCTCTTCCAGGGTCAAGTCATCCACGCCTCCGAAAATTAACCATCTTACTCTTAACTAAATATAAAATTTGAGGTCTGATTAAACATGATAATACAATTTAAATAAATAAATACAAATTTTAATATCATAATACAGTCCTTATTATTTATTAACCTGATGATATAGCCAACAAACCGCATAGTTAGTCCAATGAAAAGCTCCTTTGAGGTGAAAACAGCGGTGGCTTTCAGAAGACATAAGTCTCCTTTCCCTGTAATGTCCTACTTGAGCTGCGATTGGACTACTCTTTCGGACCAATTGTCCACTCATCCAACATTTTAAAACATTCATAACTCACTGACTGGTTAAAACGTAAAGATTTGCCATTATACTATCAAAGTATTTCAAGATAATAATTTAATATGTCGGTTCTTTGCTTTTGTACAGAACAAACCACTAATTGTTTAAAATTACTTAAATCTGAAGTTTTTGGGTTATCCATAAGTACTGAACTTTGCTGAATCGAGCCACAAAACTACTGTAAATAGCAGTTTCAGCTGACGCTCTTATAAGTGGCGTAGTAGCACAGGCACACTCAGTAGGATTAAACAAGCGCACCCTTTCCCAGGCTGTCGTTCTATTGGCTGGAATGGTTGCTAGGCGATGATCCAAGTGCAATCCGAGAGAGAGCAGAAAAAATCCGCAAGCAGAGCTTACGGGTTTGCGAGTGTATCTGAGATTCGTTGAGGCGTATATCTAATTTGTTATTCATCTGCTTAGAAAGTGCTGCATATTCTAAATGTTATTTTAATATATATGAAAAGTCTTTTAGAAAGTACCTTAAAAACATTATAAAACAATTATAAGAACCTTGGCAATTCTAAAAGGCATTACATAAAAGCAAATTAATGGAAATGGAACTGCAAAAATATAATGACATTTTTGACCCAACTAAAGGTTTAAAGAAAGCAACTAATGGGATAGAGCCTGTAAAACAAAAACCAGAACACATTATATAATATTTGCTTCGGGTTGGTTCTCTGTCACAAAACAACAGTCTGTAAATAGAAGTCCAGCAATGCACCAGCATCACTGAAAATTCTCTGACCTGAATGCTACAAGGATCCAAAAATATCATGCTTCAATGGGAAATCTGGAAAAAGTGACATCTTTGTTACAGTATGAGGTGTTTTCATCTCTTTGAGGAGCAGCGAAACATTTTAACAAAGAGCTGAAGAATAAAGCTTAACAGTAATTTTGTGCAGAAATAGTTGAAAGGCCTCAGGAGAAAGCTGGACTAAAAGGACCTTGAAAAATGAATATTAAATTCATAATCCTCATGATTCAGTAAAAACCAGTCAATTAGTCATACCAGACAAGTTTGCAGGTGCAGGCTATGCAAAGTGGCCACAGAAACAATCCAGCATCTAACAGCAGGATGGAAGATACTGGCGGGAAAGGAAAACATGAAACGTGATAACGATGATTGGTACAGTGTACAGAGATATCTGTGGAGAATACAAACTGGAGACCCCCAGGTCAAAATGGAAGAAAACTCTCAAGGTAGTAAAGAATAACAGAGCTAAGATCCAGTGGTACTTCCAGATACAGAAAGCCAAAATGGTTTAGGCCAACCAACCTGACATTGTGATCATTGATAAGCAGCAGGGAACAGCTGTAGTGATCGATGTGGCCATCCCCAATAAATAAAGGATCACTATAAAATAACATGAGAAACTGGAGAAATACCAAGGGCTCAGAGAAGAACTAGAAAGAGCCAGGAAGGTGAGGGTAATTGTAGTGCCCATCGTCATCAGAGCACTTGGGCCAAAAAATCTCAGTCCAGCACAATTCTAGAACAAGGGGTGGATGAGAAAGTTTAAACTGTGTATATATATATATATATACACTACCCACTTCTTCAGGTATGTATTGATTTTATATATAGAGGAAAGTCAGTGTTTATGTCATTGCTATTTCCAAAAGGTCCTATAAGGTGAGTACAACTCAAAAGTGCTGCTTTAATATCAATATAACGTTATGTGACAGTGGCTCAAAAGGTTGTCCTATATATGTCCGGGATGTGGGTTGTGTTTGCAAAACTATAAACTTACCTTTTCAGAAGAGAAGCGGGAGACTCTGAATGGCTTTTGAGTCACTCTGCTTCCCTTAATGTTGGCACCGAAACTTAAAAGCTTGACCGACATTCACCCTTAATACTTCTTATTTTGTTTCTTTTTGGGCTGAATCGGAGATATGTAAAGCCGACAAGAAGAAACCATTTCTATCTATCGTGAGCTATCATGAAGATATAACAATCTGGAGATGCCTGAGCTCCACGTCATGTGACTTCAAACTTGTAATAATTAATACAAATGACATAGGATCCTTTTGTCTACCTTGGCACTGTAACCAGAGCTAAATATTCATATATTTTCACTGGTCCAAATTTATTGTTTTTCATTCAAATTGATGCTTTTAATTTGCAACACTCTAGACATTCTGCAATGTATTGTCTATGAAAAAATTTATTATTTTGATCAAAAAGTTGTAGGTATGACCTTTTGGATGGCACCAATTGGCCACAGAACTGAGGAGTTTGAATTGTCACGGAGGTCATACAGCTTTTATGGCAGTGTAATCTGGTGTGAAGTAGAGTTTATAAAAGATGAAACACTTTAGAAATCGTTCTCAAACCCTTTTGACAATCAAAGTAAAGGAAAATGACAATTAATTTGGTTGATTAGAATAAACAAAGCCTACCCCTGATCGAAAAGGACAGTTTAAAAACCTTTTCCACCATCGCAGGGAATGCATCAAGGTTATGTAAGGTATTACAGTACGTAACAAATGATAAACAACCACATCAACAAAATAATTACCAGGTGCTTAATCCCTGTTCCTTTGACCATCATTCTATGATATGATGCTTTAACTGAAACGGCTCCTGCTTTGCAATAAAGGAGCTACTTTGTGGTGCAGAGGTTTCATATCATGTCTTATGTAACAGACCGAAGTTCTATTAGGGAAATTACCACAATAAATAAAACCTTAAGGCATCTGTTATTAATTTTCAAGTTTATCCCTTCTAAAAATAATGTTATTTTCAGCTAAGCCTATATTAGTTACAAGAAAATCAGAAAGTTGTTAAAACACAGCACAGTCTTTGCTGCAGAGATCTAGTGTCCAAAGGTTTCTCATAACCTTAGTGAGCTAATGTTTCATTTCTTATAACACAGAACGTTTCATAATGATTCATTAGGAACACATACCAGCACTGTACACAGCTGTCAAATCACATCAAGCCAAAAGAAGGGCTGAGATAACTGCAGTATATAAGGTAACTTGTCATGACTGGTTGCCAAGATGAGGAAGAAGCTTTTATTTTTAGCCCATCTTTTTTTGAGACTAAGGTGTGAGTTTGTCTAAGGTGATTTGATATGCAACAAGTAAAAAGACATCCAGATAATTTCCTTTGACTTTGTCCTTACAGTCAAACAGCTTCTTCCATATACTCTAGTGAAATAGTCTTTATCATAGCTAAGGGGATGGGAACATTTTTGCAAAGATTAGCTGGATGACTGTAACAAGTATTGATATGTTCCATTGGGTTTTTGGTACCAGCAATTCAATAGGCAGGTTGCTTTGTGGCTTCACAGCTGGTTACAGAGCAGTTGACACACACCAAAGGGTGCAAATCAATGGGAGGGTTGGTGATAAAACTTGTACTAAGAGAGGCGTTTGTATTTATTGCCAAAATAGTGTTGAAATTGTGCTGAGATTTTTTATTTATTTTACCTTTATTTTACCAGGAAGTCCCTTGATATAAAATCTCTTTTTCGAGGGAGACCTGTCACGTGACATATTCGTACACTAGCATAATACAGCAACCAAATACTAGAGGGAAATCCACTGAACGAGAGAATAATCCGCAAAACATGCACCAAATATTCCAACATGGGGTAACTGCTACAGAAACCAAAAATCCACTGGGTATTATCTACAGATCACTTCTTGTATCTGCCATCCAGAGCTTCTGCATGCAAATATAGAGCTACAACTAATTTCAGCAGCAACCAGAAGCCCAATAATGTGGAAACGTATCCAATCTGGTTCAGATTTACAGAAGAAATTTACAGAGATCTCCCTGAAGCTCTGGGTTTACTTAGAAAACAACTGGCTTATTAGACAAAGCTAATTAGAGAAGGTGATTCAATGACAGGTGGTGAAGTATGATTGAACAACATTTGTATCATATAAAATCTTTAAAAATATTCTCAGTGTCTTTTTACTAAAGAAGGAAGTCATAGTCTCTCATTTAGTTAAAATCAACTGAGGTTCAAGAGCAGACCCACACATCTTGCATTCTTTCAACCCCAACCCTCCCCTACGCTGAAATCTGTATCACCTATACCCCTATTCCTCCTCTTAAACCCATCATCCTTAGCCCCCTTCATCTCATCTATCTCCTCCCCACCTCTTTATCCTCTTCTGATTTATGAAGGTTCTGTTTGGGGGCTCCTAAATTAGCACAGGAAATTAATTATTTCTAAAGAAAATTAGCATACATGATGAAATGACATTTTTTATATCGGCAATAAATATTCACACTATCTCAGACTTTTCATTGTAGGTCAAATGACACTTTCCCTAATCATGGGTTTTAGGCATGTAGCAGCATCTATCAACAAATAAGGTCTTACTAACTACAATGCACCTTCTGAATAGGTAAACCTTATATATATATATATATATATATATATATATATATATATATATATATATATATATATATATATATATATATATATATATATATATATATATATATATATATATATATATATATATATAAACACAACAATTTTCCACATATTTTTTCTTAGATTTGTTTTCCAAACTTGTGTCTACATTGTCTGGGATTTTTTTGCTCAAAAGTGGTTTAATACATACGACAAGCAAGCAGGTTCCTATAACATCGATCATGACAGAGAAATTCAAAGGTACATGTTTCAGGGAATGGTTAAAGCTCTGCTAAGGGAAGCTGTAGCTTGTGTTTGCACTCCCACTATCTATCCTTCCGTCTCAGTTCTTAACTTTTTAAGGTTGAACAGAAATACAAACAGCAAAGAGACTAAGATGTGATGGAAAAATAAAACCATTAAAACTGCTCCATTATAGTTGTGGTTTCAAGCAGAGAAAATTATATTGAGCCTTTGCAAAATGGTTCTCTGTGCTATTATTTCCATTACGTCTATATACAGTATCCATATATATACAACACACTGTCGACTTCGGAAAGGATTATGAATGTAAGGGTGGGTTACCTTCCATGGAAAGCCCTTTTCAAATATGGTTAAAAGCAGTAAAATAGTAAAAATGGAATGTTAAGAAGGTCACTGCCTCAGCTATTAGAAGCTGATTGTGACGCTGATTGTTATTAAAGTAGTTATTAATATTTTGGGGAATTAAAAGCAATCTTTCTAATGTCTAAAGGCAGAGTTTTAGAAAAAAGTAAAAGAATCATTTTTGTTGGCTGTATGAGCCAGATTACGCTTATTGTTGATGCATTAGTCCTTCACAAGTAATCTACTGAAAACTCCAGGTAAGTTCAGAAACACAGACTTAACACAGACTAAACCTTCAAATCAACCTTTCAGATTCTCAGTCATTTTAAAACTTGTATTCATTGTGGAAAATTCAGACTAAGGTAAACTGTCTTTCCTCTTGCATTGTAATTAACCTAGTCTTCAAATCTGACAGGTCAAGGTTGGTTCCAAATCTCATCTTTCCTTTCTCCTTAACAGGCTTAAAATTCAAGGTAGCATTTAAGCTTCTAAGAGGCCGTCAATGCATTAGATAACTTCTAGAATTATGTCACCTTAGAAATTAAAAACTCAAACGTGAATTCCCTGGTTGAAGTTTGGTACTATTAGTGTTTAGATTTTTGTTTGTGAGATTTGGTAAAATAATTAATTATGATAGCAGATATATCAGGAGGAACAGGACAAGCAAGTTTAGCTTTTGATTCTATTAATTTTTACCTCTTCTTTTTCTTCTGATAATATCAAGTTGATGGTTAATTTCTTAATTGGTCAAATGGATTATACAACATTTAAACCTCTTCTACCTTATCTATCTTCAAAATCTTTTAAATAAAGTTAAAGTGTTTTTTTTTCTAGTCATGCAATCGCACACAAACTGCACAGTGATGCAGGGTATTCCTCAGTGAACACCGCTTGGATTTGTTAACATGGTTTATAACATGCACAAGCGGAACCATTGTAACATAATTATGAGGCCGATGATGAAACTTACAAACAGGAACCACTACAGCAGCAATAATTCAAGTTCAAGTACACTCTGTATAGTATGCATTGGAAATTACCTAGAGCAATTGTCATATTCAAATATATTTTTACAACATAGCCTAGTGGAACCTTTTAGAGGTGTGCAAATAAAAAATGATAAACTTTATTAATCCATTCATTTTATAACTCCATTAATTTTATCTTGAGAAGCTGTAAAATGAATGCAATAAAAATATAAATCCATCGTTAGGTGTAAATAGAAATAAACTGTCTGTAGGTCTTAGTTTTTCAGTTTAACATAACTGTTCCCATGAATGATATTGGTGAGAAAAGACTGCCGTGCACATTCAGTCAATAATGATAAACACTCAAGCTACCTTTTCACCCCTCATTGTAAAATAATTTCAATTCCATGGACTCCAAAACATTAATAATATGTCAGGTGAAAAGGTAGCAATATATGAGAAATTTCCATCTTTGGTGCAAAATCTGTCACATTTATCAGTAATGCAAAACAAGTCCCATATGGTGGATTTAAAACCCAATGATAACTGTGCGACATATATGTTTTGGTGCAGTCCAGTTGTCACTGCGGACACAATTCATGCCATGCAAGCATGATGCTCCCAAAAACTTACTGGGCATTGGTTGAGTCCATACTGTACTCCTCTTGATACCTAGATGCAGCACATATGGACACAGATAAGCACATGTTAGGTGGAGTTTGAGAAAATAGGCGATGGAAGGAAAGAGTGAAAGAAAACAGGAGAAAACACCACTATGGTTTCACTTTGATTTATTTTGATTTTAGATGGTCTTTAACGTGGTTTGTGAAACAAGGAAAGAACTCAATCGATTAAAATATCAATTAATATGTATTAATATATATTTATGTCTATTCATTTTTTTTGTAACCTACAGATATTGAAAATACATATACAAATACATTTTCTTTGAAAACATGAATATGATAAAACCAATGAAAATACTTAGAAATATCCAGGAAAAAGGTTTTATGGAAATCAGCTGGAACAAGTCCACAAAGACTTAAAAAGTAGGGTTAAGCAACCAATCTTTGATTGTTATAAAAAAAGCCATCTTTTCAGATAAAAGTAAATTTTGGACCTTAGTATGAAATCAAGGCTTTAGGAAGAGGAATAGCGCTTAATAAATTCTAAGAATTTACCTCCATTGGAAAGTTTCACAGTCACTAATGATTTGAAAATCCATGATATTGTGTGGTGTTGGTTCGTTGTGATTTAAAGGTACATACGTAGTCGCAAATTATATGCCTAAAAAAAAAAGACCCAAAACTATATTAAATTGATAAATAAGGCTATAAACACCAATTTTCTGTCCGAATTTATTTAGTCTATTCTGGACCTAAATAGAAATCCAGCAACGGGTGAAATGGGCAGACGTATGCAACTATGCAGCTTATCAAATGTGGCAGTTAATCAAATAAACCAATCTACAGTAGCTTTCCTTTGTTTTCTGAGCTTTCTCTATAGTTATGCTGCTATAGGCTTAGACTTCTGGAGGACATAGGGACCCCTATTTAATAATTTTTGCCTTATTCTATCTCTATTCTCCCACTCTGCAGAATCTGTTAGTTCAATCTCTAATGTTATGCGCTCTCTGTTTTTCTCATAGGAGCTTTGCCTCCTCTGTTCCTGTTTGGCTGTGACATCATCCTGGTGAGAAATATCAGCTGTGCTGCTGCCATCAACACCTTTGTTTATAGATGTTCAAGATCTGCCTGTTTTTCACTGTAGTCCTGTTTCTCTGACTGTGACTGGCTAGATGTGCTCTCTTCATCCTCTGACATGGGAGCTGGCTCAGAGCTCGTCTGCCTGGCTGTGTGTTTCCTGGACGGGGCCGCCATTTACAGTTGCTTTTTGCAATTGAAATATTGAAATGATTGAAATATTATCTACATATATTTGGTAGAAACTGATTTAATCTGAGATGGACCTGAATTACAACATTTTTTAAGGCAACATAACTGCAAGTATTACATTTAACATGTTAGTAAGAAAAATGTTTAAAAGTCACCAAAGGGATAAATAAGTAATGCAAACCGCAGGAGATCAAGAAACACACCCTGCTCATCCCTCTCAAAGCTTTTTTTAATTTAAAAGAATGTGATTAGGCAATAAAAACTGTGCAAGAATGAAGAACCTGTTTAAAAAGTAGAGGTCCTATACATATAATTAATTCCAAAAACAATCCTTTAATAAAGTTTCATGCATAATAACTTAGTGGAACCATCTGTAAATGGCCACCATGGTGTACATCATTGCTTCAGAAGGATTTAATATTTTGCATTTGTTCCAGCACAACATGAGTTAACTACGCCACAAATACATTTTCATAATGTCAAGAGAAAAGAAGTTAGAGGGGTTTATTTAGCAGAAAACTGTGAAAATTAGATATTTTTGTATGTTTTTGGCTTCCACTATATCTGGATTTAATTGGTTGACAATTAAACTGAAACAGAGCAATCTGGAAGCGGTCTCTACGGTTTTTACATAGCAACAACATCATTTACGCTTCTCTGACCTAACTGTCCATTTGTGCTTATTTAACAGCACTTTGATGAGCAATAAAGCTGCTAACAGCTAATGTAGTTTCCAGCCGAATAGAGTATGCACCTTTTAGCTTCGTTGGCTACAGTAGCAGAATATATAATCAACATGCGAAAAAAGTTTATAACTGAATTTACTGAATAAGCCAATACAAAAACATGCTATTCACTGCGGCAAAAACGAGTCTCAATGACTAGAATTAAGACTAAATATTTATTTATAGGTGGTGAAACAGTCCTTACCTCCTTTCAGAAGATCTAAGATCACAAATATGAGCTGCAGAGCAGAAACAGCAAGTGCAGAAGAACCATCCTTTCTAATTCCTATTTAGAGCTGCCTTACAGACTGATGTGGAGAAAGTGGGAGGCCCTATGACATGTAATATTGCAATATCAGTTCAAAGGAAAAATTGATTTGTTGTTTTCAGATTATTTTTATAGCATTAAAAAAGTTTTACAGCTACTACTCCCCAGAGATTGCAGACGAAGCTTAAAATCTTCATTTGAAAAATAGGAATTAAGTTCAATATCTGATCATTCTGATCTTAGTAATTTTTCTGATTAAATGACAGTTTGATGAAATATTTCAGCCATACTGCAGACAAATACTGAGGTTTTAAAATTTATATTTTAAAATAAGTGCACAGTTTTTCCCACAACTTTAAGTCATTTTAATGAGATAAAAAACCTTCAGAGGCATCTCAGCTCCAACACATATGGATTAAACATCTCAGCGTTTCATTAAGCTTTGCAGAGTGTGTTAAAGAACCATTTGTTTAATTACTACAGTATATGATGTGATTGAATCACATCAGGGGCTCTTTGTAAAAGCAGTTGTATAGTTTGACATAAAACCCAGCTTCTCCAACTGTTCCTGAAAAAATTTTTTCAAACATATTATCTAACAGAAATCTATTATATCTTTTCGATATTAAACAGAAAGAAAAAAAGTTGTGAACATTTTTAAAGGAGTTCCACCCAATTTATCTTATTAGACCAACACTGTTTCAAAGGTACAGGGTAGGTTGCAGCTAACAAGGGGGATGATGAGGGAAAATGCAGTGGACCCTCCAACCTTCCCCTGCACCAAGTTGATAGTCTAATTGATTACTCATCAACTGATTAATCTAAAAACAATGGAAAAGATGTTATGACAATTTAATGAGTGCATCTGCAAAAAGTTTTTTTTTTTTTTTTTTCCTGTTAAGTGTTATATGTATACCACAAAACAGGCTTAAATAGGAAGGCGGCCGTAACTTCCCTCAGTTTTGACACCTATCCAGGAGGCTGCCAATTCTCTCAACTCACCCCAGAGACATATATGATATATCATATGCAAAGTAATGTGAGGCAATAAAAATAATTGCTTCTTTTTTTTGCTTTTTAATAAGAGCCATTAGATAGCTAGGATTATCACTCCATTAGAACCTAAAATCGGACCATTAATAGTGAATTATTGAATATTCGATTACTTTACTGGCAGAAAGCCTGCGGTTCATTGAGAGCAATGCCTTTAAACAGTTAAAAAGAGTTTCAGAAAAACATCTAACTATAAATACACTATATTGCCAAAAGTATTTGCTCACCCATCCAAATTATTGGAATCAGGTGTTCCAATCACTTCCATGGCCACAGGTGTATAAATTCAAGCACCTAGGCATGCAGACTGTTTTTACAAACATTTGTGAAAGAATGGGTCGCTCTCAGGAGCTCAGTGAATTCCAGCGTGGAACTGTGATAGGATGCCACCTGTGCAACAAATCCAGTCGTGAAATTTCCTCGCTCCTAAATATTCCACAGTCAACTGTCAGCTGTATTATAAGAAAATGGAAGTGTTTGGGAACGACAGCAACTCAGCCACGAAGTGGTAGGCCACGTAAACTGACGGAGCGGGGTCAGCGGATGCTGACGCGCATAGTGCGAAGAGGTCGCCAACTTTCTGCAGAGTCAATCACTACAGACCTCCAAACTTCATGTGGCCTTCAGATTAGCTCAAGAACAGTGCGCAGAGAGCTTCATGGAATGGGTTTCCATGGTCGAGCAGCTGCATCCAAGCCATACATCACCAAGTGCAATGCAAAGCGTCGGATGCGGTGGTGTAAAGCACGCCGCCACTGGACTCTAGAGCAGTGGAGACGCGTTCTCTGGAGTGACGAATCGCGCTTCTCCATCTGGCAATCTGATGGACGGGTCTGGGTTTGGCGGTTGCCAGGAGAACGGTACTTGTCTGACTGCATTGTGCCAAGTGTAAAGTTTGGTGGAGGGGGGATTATGGTGTGAGGTTGTTTTTCAGGAGCTGGGCTTGGCCCCTTAGTTCCAGTGAAAGGAACTCTGAATGCTTCAGCATACCAAGACATTTTGGACAATTCCATGCTCCCAACTTTGTGGGAACAGTTTGGAGCTGGCCCCTTCCTCTTCCAACATGACTGTGCACCAGTGCACAAAGCAAGGTCCATAAAGACATGGATGACAGAGTCTGGTGTGGATGAACTTGACTGGCCTGCACAGAGTCCTGACCTCAACCCGATAGAACACCTTTGGGATGAATTAGAGCGGAGACTGAGAGCCAGGCCTTCTCGTCCAACATCAGTGTGCGACCTCACAAATGCGCTTCTGGAAGAATGGTCAAAAATTCCCATAAACACACTCCTAAACCTTGTGGACAGCCTTCCCAGAAGAGTTGAAGCTGTTCTAGCTGCAAAGGGTGGACCGACGTCATATTGAACCCTATGGATTAGGAACGGGATGTCACTTAAGCTCATATGTGAGTCAAGGCAGGTGAGCAAATACTTTTGGCAATATAGTGTATATGCCCGAGAACTTTGTTTTCAGAACTCTGACCCGAGAGGCTTTATTCTCAGTTTTTGTTTTAACAGTTATGACAGATGACATGTCATTTACTGCAAGGACTTCATTAAATCTCTTCATTAAGTTTTTTTGTTGTAAAAATCAAATGAATCTAATTCTTCCCTGAAAGCTGAGACTATAAATAAACATGAAGGAAAACAACAGGAGGATCCAAGCTGTCTTTGCTAAAAAAAAAAGAGCAACACTGAACATTGTTATACGAACAGAGAGTAATCAAGGTAACATGGAATTTAGAAAGGACATGAAAAAGCAATTAGTTTCTTTTAAAAACTGTGGACTAGGGCAGCAAAACAACGAATCGATAAAATCGATAAAAATCGACTTTTAAAAGCGTTGGCAACGAATTTAATCATCGATTAGTTGTGTCGCGCGATTAATGCGTCATCCGCCGCCGCCGTCATCCGGGGGAAGAAAAAAAAAATATGGCGGAGCGAGTCAGCGCCGCAGTTGCAGTGTTGCCAACTCAGCGACTTTTCAGACCCCTCCAGCGACTATTTTTCAAAAAAGCGACTAGCGACAAATCTGGCGACTTTTTACGGTTTCACTGGCGGCTTTTGCCTGCCGTGGGGCGCCTCCCCCATCCCAACCCCTTTCTCTCTCTCCCACAGGAATCACTCTCAGCGCGGCAGTCAGAGTCAGAGCAGCAGGATTTTAGTGAGGAGTTTACCCTCAGCGTCCAGACTGCAAATGAAGCGCGCATGCCCCGGGATTGACGGCGCAAATTGATCACAATAATTAAAATAGCCTGCGCTTTGTAAAGTGAAAAAACTCGTAACATGCAACTTTTGTAAAAAACAAATGAACATGGCACGGAAGCACCGCTGTTATGACGCAGCACCTGAAAAGAAAACACGTTGGAGCCTTCAATGGCAGTGAAGAGAGCTGATCAGCAGGATG
The DNA here is from genome assembly GCF_016077235.1 of Cyprinodon tularosa. Lineage (NCBI taxonomy): Eukaryota > Metazoa > Chordata > Actinopteri > Cyprinodontiformes > Cyprinodontidae > Cyprinodon > Cyprinodon tularosa. The sequence goes on from NW_024037916.1 coordinate 1,348,343, forward strand.
AGTAACCATGTTTGTTTGGTTTTAAATTGGGGAAACAACGTTAGTTTCTCAGGTAGCTCATCTGATGCTTTCCTTACCTTGTTAGTAGGTTACAGACAGTGATAAGGTTGGCTACTTATTTTACTTTTAATTTCATTTAAATTTGTTTAAGCAGCGTTTATATTTTCTTTATAAATAAATTAACTTGCAAATTATGAGGGCAAGGCTTTTAAAGTTTAAATCTTCTGGCAAAGATAAAGAAAAGAAGATCCTGCAATTTATGGAAGTAAAGCAGAACAAAATCCAGCAAGATCAGTAATATGTCAATTAATTATATGCCACATTCCCATGTTAATATCTCTTTGGAGGATGTGTTTTTTACCACCCCTAGTTCTCTCATTTTTATTCCAAATACAATTTATAATTTGAATCACAGGGCTATTTTTATCTCTATGGTTCAGTATTTTCTCAAGCAGCAACTTTAACTGCTATACTTTCCTGTCTTAAAAGGCAGAACTCTTCTAGTCTAAAAAAAACTCATTTGTTGAAATGGGGGGGCCTATTGTTTGAACCCCTTAGGGGCTTTAAAAAACAAAAATGCCTGTCTTTTTTTGCGCTTTATGAAACAAAGTAGCCTATATTTTGTGGATGTACAGCTACATTTCTCATGTAAGTTTGCATAGTTTTTACACAAACATTTATTTTTCATATTGCACCAGTACAGTTAATGAGCAACCTGTACTTGTGTGCTTGTTTGTTCTGTCTAAAATGTTTATTTTGGAATAAAGAGGTTAATATAAAAAATTTTTTTTGTCCGATTCATCGATTAATCGAAAAAATAATCGGCCGATTCATCGATTTTTAAAATAATCGTTAGTTGCAGCCCTACTGTGGACAAATGATGCAGTGTGGTTGAACTATTCATCAAACTAACACAAAGAAAATATAAATCAGCTGAGATTCATTCAGCAGCACTATTTTCCCTATAAGCTGGAGCATATCATCCCCTTACACCTCAACTACCCAACTGATAGCTCATATAAAAACACATTCTCTTCCAGCTATGCAGGCAAATGAAGAGGAATTACCTGAGGCAGCTTGTACTTTACAATTTCAGAAAAGGGTCTAGTTAATTTTTCCCTCTTAAACACATCTATAAAACTTTCTCATTATAAAGTACTCTGGAGATAAATGCTTTGAAGTTCATGAAGTATAATAATATTTTTTTTTCAAAAGAGAATAAAGGAAGATGGAACTTTAAGCCGACGAGATAAACTAAAGTTATTTTGTGAGGGGCATAATGTTGTTTAGTAGATTGTTTTTTCTATTCTAACCATTTCATTGTTTAAAGTATCAGTACCAAAGAGCAAAATTTATGAGTCAAACACAGGGTAATTTTTTTTTCTGAAAAAAAAAAAAAAAAAATCATTTGCAATTTGTGTGCATGAATGTTAAAAAGATTTAAGTAATTTTAAGGCATATGGAAGAAATGTATCCAGGAACCATATGAGCTTTATTCCTCTGTATCTCATCTTCACAAGTTCTTCATCCAGTTTTTTTGTATGAGCAAAAAACTGATGGTGTGAATTTGCGACACCACCACATGGTTCATGATGGTTAACATCTTAAGTTTGTGCGCCTACTCTAAAATGTAATTCTATTCATCAGTTTTGATCACATTTTGTTTAATAAGTTGTGTATGTTTCAGTGGTTTAGTATTTTTTTTATTCTATCCTCATGAATATTCCTTTAAGCTCATATTACTAACATTCTAATATAACATGTTCTATTGTTTCCTTTCCACCACAGTAGTTGTAATTGTTATTTGACTAATATATCATTCGTTTCTATTTTAAAGCTGTATAATTAAGTCCTGTATGCTGGGATCTGTCTTCAGGTTTCCTGCTTCTCCAGGTCATTTCTCCCTGCAGCGTTTTTTTAAACTTAGGTATTGATCGAGGAATACTCCTCTCTAATTTGCCTACATTTTCAATATCGTTCTGCCTCTAATTGAGAGGACTGCCACCCATGAGTTACTAACTACTGTACAGCTGTGACCTCATAATGAGGAGGGTGGGGTGTAGAGCCCCTGCCCAAAGAGAAAGATGGAATTTGCAAGCACAACAATGCAACACCTAGTTTATGATGAGGACACACACATTTTATGTGTGGTATTTAAGCTTTGTGCATCAACTTATAACTTTCCCTTCACTACATTTCAAAGTCAAATATTGTACATTCTACTCCACTACATTTCGAGGAAGCTACTAGTTAGTTGTTATTTTTGCTCAGCATAGCTTTGTAATAATTAAATATTTTTAAATAAGAAATAGAAAAATAGCTTTCCCTTTTGTGGCATTTTTATTCTTTACAGATGGTGTAGAAATTGTAGCAATTGGTTCTATGCATCAGTACATCAGCTGCTTTCTTAAAGTTACCAAGTTCTTTAAAACTCTTCTAAAAATTATACAGAAAGGTGTCACGGTTTTGGTTATATTGTGCTTTACTTTGCTCTATGTTCCCTAGTTTTATTGGTTTAATTCCTTTTTTGTTGTAATTTCTAGATTTGTTAGTTCTCATGTTTTTCTGTTGTCCTCTGTAGCCCTCTTGTTTGTGTTCCTTTCCCCTTGGCTCCCTCGTTGTCTCCTCTCACACCTGCTCCTTGTCAGCTCGTTAGCCCTCCTTTTGTCTCTGTCAGCTATGTATGCTCTCCCTCTGCTCTAACTTTTTTGTTGGTTCCTTGTTGTTGCTGGTCCTATCATGGCTGTAATCGTCTCCCCTCGTCTCTCCCTGGCTCCTTCTACGTGTTTTCCCTTGATGTCTCCATGGTTCTGGTCTGTTACATTTTAGTTGGATTTTTGGACCGCCTTTGTTAACCATTTTTTCATTAAAACTACCAGTATTCACCTCAGCCTCTCTGCCTCTGCATTTGGGTCCTCCAAACCTCAACCAAGACGTGACAAAGGTACTGATATTAGAAAATTTTATTTGTACTTTTGATTACTGTGGCACTTTTAAATGTATGCACTTTTGAATTCTTTTTTCAAAAGTGGGTACTTCAATACTTGAACTTGGGAAGATTTTAGATGGAGCAACTTTTATTTGTAGTTGATTAAGATTTGACTATGAGTATCAATACATTTACTCAACTACTAATGTTGAATTCTTGGTATCGGCTACTTCTCTAAGTCACAATATTGTTATTGTATCTGAAATGAAAAGGTGGTATCGGCACACTCCTACTAGTGAATGTAACTCACTGTGGTAGCTGTGAGAAAATGCATTTAATTTGTATTTATATTAAAGTGATCTTATATTCATTATTTTTAATAAGGTCAACTATTTGTAAAACTGATGCCTTCAGTTAGCATTTCTTCTTCCTATTAATCCATTCCTATTGAGCGAAAGATATGCCTTCTCACCAAACTCTGTTTTTGAACCGGAAATGTTGATTTTTTTTTTTTTTTGTTCAGGAAAATGTATCATGACTTTCAACTTACATGACAAATGAGTTCTGCGATGAGTTTCAGTGCTATATATATATATATATATGTGTATATATATATATATATATATATATATAAACATTGTGGCTCTTTGGTTCATTTCTGCTACATGATAAACTACTTTGGCCACGCTGTTTCTTTTCACAAATATAACTACCATTAGCAACAAACTAATAAGACAAGAAAGAAAAGCAAGGACGTTTATACAGGTGCTGGTCATAAAATTAGAATATCATGAAAAAGTAGATTGATTTCAGTAATTCCATTTAAAAAGTGAAACTTGTATATTATATTCATACATTACATACAAACTCATATATTTCAGATGTTTATTTTGTTTAATTTTGATGATTACAAATGACAACAAATGAAAATCTCAAATTCATCATATCAGAAAATTAGAATATTGTGAAAAGGTTCAAAATTGATGGCCCCTGGTGCCACACTCTAATCAGCTAATTAACTCAAACCACCTGCAAAAGCCTTTAAATGGTCTTTCAGTCTAGTTCTATAGGCTACACAATCATGGGGAAGACTGCTGACTTGACAGTTGTCCAAAAGACGACCATCGACACCTTGCACAAGGAGGGCAAGACACAAAAGGTCATCGCTAAAGAGGCTGGCTGTTCACAGAGCTCAGTGTCCAAGCACATTAATAGAGAGGCGAAGGGAAGGAAAAGATGTGGTCGAAAAAAGTGTAGAGGCAAGAGAGATAACCGCACCCTGGAGAGGATTGTGAAACAAAACCCCTTCAAAAATGTGGGGGAGATTCACAAAGAGTGGACTGCAGCTGGAGTGAGTGCTTCAAGAACCACCACACACAGACGTATGAAAGACATGGGTTTCTGCTGTCGCATTCCTTGTGTCAAGCCACTCTTGAACCACAGACAGCGTCAGAAGCGTCTTGCCTGGGCTAAAGAGAAACAGGACTGGACTGCTGGTGAGTGGTCCAAAGTCATGTTCTCTGATGAAAGTAAATTTTGCATTTCCTTTGGAAATCAAGGTCCCAGAGTCTGGAGGAAAAGAAGAGAGGCACTTCATCCACGTTGCTTGAAGTCCAGTGTAAAGTTTCCACAGTCAGTGATGGTTTGGGGTGCCATGTCATCTGCTGGTGTTGGTCCATTGTGTTTTCTGAGGTCCAGGGTCAACGCAGCCACATACCAGGAAGTTTTAGAGCACTTCATGCTTCCTGCAGCTGACCAACTTTTTGGAGATGCAGATTTCATTTTCCAACAGGACTTGGCACCTGCACACAGTGCCAAAGCTACCAGTACCTGGTTGAAGGACCATGGTATCCCTGTTCTTAATTGGCCAGCAAACTCTCCTGACCTTAACCCCATAGAAAATCTATGGGGTATTGTGAAGAAGAAGATGCAATACACCAGACCCAACAATTCAGAAGGGCTAAAAGCCACTATTAGAGCAACCTGGGCTATCATAACACCTGAGCAGTGCCACAGACTGATCGACTCCATGCCACGCCGCATTGCTGCAGTAATACAGGCCAAAGGAGGCCCAACTAAATACTGAGTGCTGTACATGCTCATACTTTTCATGTTCATACTTTTCAGTTGGCCAACATTTCTATAAATCCTTTGTTTTTATTGGTCTTCAGTAATATTCTAATTTTCTGATATGATGAATTTGAGATTTTCATTTGTTGTCATTTGTAATCATCAAAATTAAACAAAATAAACATCTGAAATATATGAGTTTGTATGTAATGTAGAAATATAATATACAAGTTTCACTTTTTAAATGGAATTACTGAAATCAATCTACTTTTTCATGATATTCTAATTTTATGACCAGCACCTGTATAACGTACTTAAAAGGAATGTTTAGTGCTGTAGTTGTTGTTTTTCCATGTCTTCTTCAAAAACATATTAAGTCAGTAGTCAAAGAGTATTCCAAAACATAAATTCAATTATTTTACTGCTTTTCGTATCATCTTGATCCCTCCAATCCTTCAGCCAGCTGATAAAAATCCTACATTGATCATATAGCCTAGAAAGGTCTTGATTTAAACAAAACAAAATCCAACCTCTCTGTCATGAATACTGATTATTGAGATAACAGAAAAAAATCTTAAAAACATAGTATCTGCGTTGAGATCCAATGAATAAAGATAACATTTTATGAACTCTTTTTTTTTTATATCTACATAATTAGATCTACCTAACAGCTAGTATACTCTTGGCAGTAACAGTGGTTTAAATCTGGTTTCCTGGGCAACCAGCCAGATGATACATTTGGATTTACAGCTCGAGACATTTAAAGCTATTGTCTATTAGATTAGAAAACAAACAGATTTATGCCAGCCAATAGTGTTCAGTTTCTGGGCTCACTTGAAGTCGATCTGTTCTGCTTTCATCGATAAACTGCTGGTGAAATCACTGGTTTTTATAGCATACATTTCTCCAGTTTTATTCTTGCACATTCTTTTCTAGATTAATCACTGCTTATATTATTCATCCTCAAGTGAAGCAATTCCATCTGTTATGAATGTTACTGTTTTCCTTCCAACTTCCTCATCACCACTTCCATTAATGTCACTATCACCACAAAAAGTATTAGTATTAACACTCTGCACTCTCAACGGTATAGTGGGTGGGTTTTCCACCAAGTACAGTATAGGTAGAAAGGACTAAATCACTTTTTTAATAACCATCCTACCATCCAGCCTGCTCTTTCTCGCTCCTCTGGGGAAATGGTTTTCTAAATGTGGGAACGTGAGCGTGCTCATGCAGAGCCCTATTTACAGTCTGTCTGCATTGCTTATAGACACTAATTTAGTAAAAGAAGTTATTTACATTATACTCTATCAGATTCACGATGGATCTACAATGAATGATGGAACGTGAAGAATACTAGGTACATAAACACTGCAAGTGTGCATGTGCAGAGAAAGGAAACAATGTCACAAAGATTGGCAGATGTGACAACAAAGAATCCCCCCGAACCCAAAAAAGGTTGTACACTATACCTTTCAGTTCATGCATAAAATGGTTACAACTACAGCACCAAAAATAAGAATGTTAAGAAGAAGTTAGACATTTTTCCACATTGAAATTCTTTAAGCTTTGATTTTTATTTTTTGAAGTATTAAACTTTTTCAAGGCATTCCACACTTTGAGCTGTACAGCTTTACAGCAGTGTGATATGGCCAAAAAAATGTATGATAATATATCTTACATTTCCATATTTCAATTTCAATATTGATACTTATTCATTGATAAACCTTTACAGATAGTTTAGCCCTACAACCAACCCCGCTTAGCCTGACGTGAGCTTGAAAGGCTTATTACTTTATTTGTACAAAGTAATATTGTATTTTCTATTGATATCAATCAGGTGTCTATTAAGATACATATTGATACTGGTTTATTGCCCAGTCCTAGTAATATTATTTTTTTCTCAGCTTTAAGTAAGCTTCGAGAATAAATAAATAAATAAATAGATAAATAAAAAAAGGAAAACCTGGTTAATCCTCAAACCCTAATGTTATGCTTTCTCATTAGGGCTAATTCACCTGGATGTTCACAACTTTAGATAATTGTGCCAATTCTAACAAACTGTGACATTCATTCGACCCTGACATCCACAATTAAGGATCTAAACAAGTGACAGTTGCCCAAAGGGGGGAAGCATTGCAATAGGATATTCATTCAATTTCCAAAGGAGCTCTGAATCTATCTAATAATGTAGACTTGGCTCATGAAATAAGATTTTTCTGCTGTCCTCAACTAAAAGTAAATGTAACTTTCAGGTAAAGAATGAGTGAGCATCATTTAAATATAAAGAAAAGACAAAAATGTATCGTATCAAGACTGTATCGTCTCTAGGTATTCATTAGTACAGATTAATTAGCTGTCAAAGCAAAACTTGTACATGCAAACACAAATGCACCACCAGCATCATTGGCTGCAAGCAGTTGCCTTTATGCAGCACTGCTGAAAATAAAATCTTCCTCTTTTCAGCTGAGGAAACCTCAGTTAACCTGGAGATAATAGAGACGGTTTAAATGATAAATCCCTGCAGCTTTGTCTTAAAGGAAGAATAAAATAAACACCTTGTTTGTTACAGTCATCCTACCCAGAAACACATCTAATTTGTTCACCTAATGGAAGGAGAGTGCAAACAGAATCTCTGGATTTGACAACATGTTAAAACATCACATGCATTCAGTGTGCCTCTACATGACACATCACCATGATCTCCTGCGGTTTGCATGATCTTGCCTCTCATTCTAAAAATGCTTTAATAAAGCAGTGTGCTAAAATGACCCAAAAAGAGCACGTGGATTCATAAAATTGTGATGGGAATGCAGCATCCACCGAATTATGTAAGCACTATACTGCAGCTATTAAATCACAGTGATGCTGTGAGCAAAATGACTGACGGGTGTTTCAAATGTTTAGACTTTAAACTGGCGTTAAAGTTGCCCTAAAATAATCACCAAGAGGTAAATGAGTCAGTTAAGAGATAATTGAACACATCTCCATGCAAATTTAAGATTTACGCATGGACAGGTTTTGCAGTAATGCTTTATCGACCGAACTTTTACTAACAGGCGATCAAGAGATAAGTTTTAAGGGTTTGAGGCGCGATGCGCACGCAGCGTCCTTTTCTGTTGGATTCTGCATGGGGATCAACGCGCTGCACCTGCGGCTCCCATATGCGGCTGTTACCTTTGGCCGACATCGCTCCCTATAGAGCCCATGCTCCCGATAGGGTTGGAGGGATGGACCCAGGTGGGCTCTGGGGGAGTTTGCACGTCGGTCTTGACGTCTGGGTCGATCTCGGAGGGTGAGGGTGTCAGTTTGGCGCCTGCCATGCTCGCGCAGCGTTACCTCCAGCAGTGCGGTTCCTCCTCCTGTTGTCAGAACAGGCTCATTTCAAGCACTGAGCCAGATGAGAGAAAATGTATCCCGATCTCACAGAGGCGCACAGAGATGGAGGAGGAGGGGGAGGAGGTTTCCCTCCCTGCAGCATCACCTCAGATACGCTGGAGGAAAATGACTCGTTTTGTGGAGTCTTCTTCCATCGCTGATGGGGATCGGAGCGCCTGGTGATGCTCACATTTCTCACGTCGTCACGATCCAACGTCAGGCGCTCCACCAACCCGACTTGCTTTCCAGCGAGTTACATAACCGATTGCAAAGTTAATGATCGCGTATTCTTAGTGATCTGACCAAGAACTAATTCATCGAGTCAAGGACCAAACAACAGCATAGTTCTCCTAAAGAAAAGCCTTCCTTGTGAATCCAGCTCCACACGCAGCTCAGTCAGGATTGATGATAAACCGCACAATCAAATGAGCAGGTGGCCCCTGGTAAACAATACACGGCAGGATCCTGCTGGTTTGCATAGAAACACAGATCACAGGTGTGTGCAAACATAATCATCCCCATCATACATGTACAAAGCTTGTTTTTATGCATAGAAGGGAAAATATTTATTTCTGTTCTTTTTTACTTTAGGAGCAAGCAGCTCAAATGAGATGTATTACAAGCTGAATATGATTTGAATGAGATCAGATTTTATTCAAATATCTTTGAAGAAGTGCTATGATACTCTAAATCAGTGGTTCTCAAACTTTTTCTGTCATTCCCCACTTTGGACAAGGGGGAATTTTCAAGCCCCGCCTGTCCCCATCGCCCCAACACAATGCTAATGAAATATGAAACGATCTTAAAATGTTCCAATTTTACTGAAGTAACAAGTAGTATCTAAATACAAACTATCTACATCAAATAACAGCAAGCTCAAAAATAAAGAAAATAAAAACAAAAATAAAGAAAATAAAAATGCAGCTCAAAGATAGAAAAAATTAAAGTGCCACTCTGCAATCTGTTAATAAAAGAAAAGAAGTGAAATCCATCGGGGTTGTCATGCTTTGTTTTCAGTGAAGCAACAGTTGAAAAGCCCATCTCACAGAGATATGATGTGGCAAAGGGAAGAAGAATGCACACAGCTCTCTGCCCGATGAGTGGATACTCCCTCTCCACTCCAAACCAGAAACATGAACATGTGGCTGTGTGAATCAAACGCCGTTATTTATTTAAGATAAAATATTTCAAATTCAGTTATTTATGATCAACCTGCGCCGTCAATCCCGGCGCATGTGCACTTTATTTGCAGTCTGGACGCTGAGGGTAAACATGCTGTGTTTCTGACTGCAGCGCTGAGAGGGATTCCTGCGATAGCGGGGGAGAACGGGGTGGGGATGGGGGAGGCGCCCCACGGCAGCACCTGCAGCTGGAGGACAAGAAAAGGAACGATACGTGCTTTCACGTAAGAGTCTCCAAAAGTCGCTAATTTGTCGCTAGTCGCTTTTTTGAAAAAGAGTCGCTGGAGGGGTCTGAAATATAGCGACAAAGTCTCTGAGTTGGCAACACTGGGGCGCGAAAGTTTATTCCGTTACAAATAATATGCCGACGTCACGTCAATCATTATTTTGGCACTTCAGTTCCAGGTGAAATTTTTCTCATATCTAATGTTCTTTTAATTAGACTGCATGTAGGCTATTAATGATTACTTTGGGGGTTTGATTGGTCTAAAAAGCGGCAACATACAGCTATAAGGACAGTTTGCTCTCACACGTTCTACATTTATAGTCACACACACACACACACACACACACACACACACACACCGGAACTTGGCGCGCCCCACCTGTCACGTCTCAATTCCCCACCAGTGGGTCGCGCCACACACTTTGAGAACCACGGCTCTAAATAGACAAAGTAGGACATTTTGTATGGAGGACCAACTGTGCCATATTTAAAATACATACAGAAAAAAAATAAATTTCAATAACTAAATAAGCATGCAATTAATTGCCCCCAAAAATACAATAAACAAATAAATGTAGTTAGAAATTTAATTATACAGTGAGACATAAATGTATGGGTCTCTTTTAATTAGATTCTTTATTTATTCGCCTTTATTTATTACCTTATTTATTTATTGTCCATTATAATCTTCAACTTTATTTATTTATTATTTTTTAAGTATTTATTTGCGTGCATGATATACTATTGTCTGTTTTATTGGTCCTTTGTATTTTTTTTACCCTCTTTATTTCTTTAATGCTATTTATTGACACACCCATTCCTTATTTACATAATGAGGCAGAAATGAATACAGAAATGTGAAAACGGCAGGCAGAAATTAATTGCGTTGCAGAAATAAATAGGGTACAAAAATACAAAGGGATTAATAAAACAGACAAAGGTATTTTCAAATGCGCAGAAATAAATACTTAAAATAATATACATTTATATCTCACTGTATAATTGAATTTCTACCTGCATTTATTTGTTTATTGTTTTTTTGGGGGCAGTTAATTTTATGCTTATTTATTTATTGAGCATTTATTTATTTCTGTATTTATTTTTAAATATGGCAGATATGGTCCTCCATAATTTGGAAGCAGAGTGAAGATGTTTTAGTCGTTTATATAATATACCATCTCCTTGTTTTGTTTAGATGTCTTTTTTTGACAAATTCCTTTCCTTCATTACCATATACTGATGGCCTGCTAAATGCAGAAGACTATGAAATTTCTCGTAAACTGGTTCCTCTATAGTCCATGTAGAATTCTTGTGATATGTGACGAACAACATGAAACAAATACACAGCAAGCTTGTGATTTGAGAATAAAAAATACTGGATATCATCTCTGACATGTATGTCTGAAACAACTGAATCTATTTAGCGATAAATTAAGGCACCTTCAAAGATCAAACATAACATAAACATAAAAGTCTTTAAATACAAAAATCATATTTTTTGGCTTCTTCAGTACGAAACAATCTTTTCTAAATCCATTATATTTCAAAGTTTAAATATAAGTTTGGCTTCAAAGTGTAGGCAATAGACATGTGAAACGTCCTTGAGTATTTGACCTTTTGCAATGAATGTCAAAATTGGTATCACACAAATCCTTTTGTTCTTAATTTTAACCAATCTGTCTCTCTGTTTAGATCTTTAGCCAAGTGATTCGTAAATGGTTACAATGTTTCTCTCAAATGTAATATTTGACTGGTGCATAGAAAATGTTCTTGGTATATGTCAAAGTAAAATAGGTCTAGTTATGCTTGTGGGTACATATGATAGACAAAGATAACAGGTTTACTGTAATCAGGAATAGATCACATTGCTGATCTAATTTTCTTTAGTGGGAGTGGAAAAGGTCAAAGGGCAAGTCAAAGAAGTGTTCCATTGTTTTGGAGGTCAATAGTGGTCTGCTCTTATCAACCAGAAATGGAAAAACACAACACTGGTTTAAACAACAACAGAAAATAGTTTGTTTAAAATAATCTAGGCCATTATTTCCGGAAATACAGAAAAGTGTATATATATTAGGGCTGCAACTAACGATTATTTTAAAAATCGATGAATCGGACGATTATTTTTTCGATTAATCGATGAATCGGACAAAAAATATTTTTTATATTAACCTCTTTATTCCAAAATAAACATTTTAGACAGAACAAACAAGCACACAAGTACAGGTTTCTCATTAACTGTACTGGTGCAATATGAAAAATAAATGTTTGTGTTAAAACTACGCAAACTTACATGAGAAATGTAGCTGTACATCCACAAAATATAGGCTACTTTGTTTCATAAAGCGCAAAAAAAGACATTTTTGTTTTTAAAAGCCCCTAAGGGGTTCAAACAATAGGCCCCCCCATTTCAACAAATGAGTTTTTTTAGACTAGAAGAGTTCTGCCTTTTAAGACAGGAAAGTATAGCAGTTAAAGTTGCTACTTGAGAAAATACTGAACCATAGAGATAAAAATAGCCCTGTGATTCAAATTATAAATTGTATTTGGAATAAAAATGAGAGAACTAGGGGTGCTAAAAAACAAATCCTCCAAAGACAGATATTTACATGGGAATGTGGCAGATAATTAATTGACATATTACTGATCTTGCTGGATTTTATTCTGCTTTACTTCCATAAATTGCAGGATCTTCTTTATCTTTGCCAGAAGATTTAAACTTTAAAAGCCTTGCCCTCATAATTTGCAAGTTAATTTATTTATAAAGTAAATGTAAACGCTGCTTAAGCTAATTCAAATGAAATTAAAAGAAAAATAAGTAGCAAACCTTATCACTGTCTGTTACCTACTAACACGGTAAGGAAAGCATCAGATGAGCTACCTGAGAAACTAACGTAACGTTTCCCCACTTTAAAACCAAACAAACATGGTGGTTCCGTGCCATGTTAATTTCTTTAGAAAAAAGTTGCATGTTATCACTTTTTTCGCTTTACAAAGCGCAGGCTATTTTAATTATTGTGATCAATTTGCGCCGTCAATCCCGGTGCATGCGCGCTTCATTTGCAGTCTGGACGCTGAGGCTCTGACTGCAGCGCTGAGAGGGACTCCTGCGGGAAAACGCAGAGAGTAGGAATGATACATGCTTTCACTAAGAGTCTCCAAAAGCCGCCAGTGACACAGAAAAAAGTCGCCAGATTTGTCGCTAGTCGCCTTTTTAAAAAATAGTCGCTGGAGGGGTCTGAAAAGTCGCTGAGTAGGCAACACTGCACCTGCGGCACTGACTCGCTCTGCCATATTTTTTTTTCTTCCTCTTTCAGTCAAGAGGCAGTGATGACGGCGCGGCGGATGACGCAATAATCGCGCGACACAACTAATCGATGATGAAATTCGTTGCCTACATATATATATATATATATATATATATATATATATACACACATACATATATATATGTGTGTATATATATATATATATACACACATACATATATATATGTGTGTATATATATCTTCTAAAAAATCATTTTAAGCCATAAACCTGATGTTTTTTATTTGTCATTATATTCTCTAGGCCATAATAACAAACTCTAGTTTGCTAGATGATGCTTCTTCCTAATAATGTTTGCTGGATTTGCTGCACAGACAGATCCTCCACAACTAATGCGTTTAGAAAGCACACAGCATGGTACACACCAAATTCAGTGGAGATAATATTTGGACTTCAGCCTCCAGGAAACACATTAACCTATCTGGTAATGTTGCGGAACAGGAGATGGGACTGTAATTATTTAGTCCTCAGTTGGATGAGGGAGGCTTGAAGATGTACCAGCTGATAAAAACGTGAGAGATTTGTCATACTAAGAGCCATTTAATTACCTTAAAAATTGATTGCTGTTAACTTTCTTTTGTTTTTCATCCAGGATATTCAGACTATAGACTTATTATTTTATTTTTTTGTGAGTAAAAGCATTCTAAATCTTGATGACAGGAGGGAAGCCATGATGTTTCATCATTGCATCTGTTTATTACAGTGTATCTCTCATGATTCCAGAGCAAATTAACCCTAAATATGAATGCTAAACATTTGGAAAAAGCCACAGCACCCAGTAAGAACTCACACTAGCATGTGTTGAAAAACTTAGATGAAGTCTGATGAATTTCATAAAGACAGGCCCTGTATATTCACATCGAGGATCTTCTTGATCCAATATACTTTGTTACCTCAACATCTCAGTTGTGACATTCAACTTGTCACTGAGCCCAGAATTTAGCAAAATCAGTTGCTTTGGTGCATTGCATTCTCAGGTATATATATTCGGACTGTTAAAGTGAGAAGGATTTGTCCCCTTGGAAGGAAGGCTGTAGCGCCCCGGGGGCCTTCTCACCTGTTCTTTTCCTGGGAGCAAGTTATTTACTACTCTTAACTCAAACTGGGAAAACCATATAAAAAAGGATTATAAAACAGGAGTAAAAAAGTAACAGAGTTTATTCCAGATCATGTCGTTACAGGACAGAGAAAAATGCTTAGAGCTTGCACAGCTGTGGTCTCAAAAATCACGTCCGCAAGCGTCCGGCAAAGTTTGAGCCCTCAACAACGTCATCTCCTACTTCTTATACCTTCTGAGTCTGTGTTGCATCATGTGGATGCTTAGCTGTCCGTATCAGAAACTGACACGCCATCCATGTCTTGAACTCCATGCAGCTTGCTTCTATGCTTCAGGGTTACAGATAGCTCTCCTATCAGACCGGCTCCAAGATGTGCCCATATCCTGTGTATTCTTGAAGACACAAAGGCTGTCCTGATTAGATGACCTCCGTACACACCGTGACATCCAAAATGTGAAGGAAGGCCTTCTACTCTGTCTAATCTGACTAACAAAATAACAATGCACATGATGTATAAATAATAAAACCTAACAGGACTTAGGGGGTGGGAATCCCTCACCGCTATCTTGCCTCTCTGTTACCCATGTTAATAGTGGGACTAAGACTCAAGGTATAATATTTTACTTTATGTTTACCTGTAGGTTGATTAGGTTTCTAGTGATTAATTATACACATATGGGAAAAAGTAACAGATCTTAACCAAACTACATAATATAGCAGTTTTCAAGTCAGTGTTGCATGCAAAGGAACAGAAGAGGGAATCTTTGTGTAAAAATCAAGATAAATTCAAAAATTGCCTGTGTCATGGGAGTTTAAATCACCAGAGCGAATCTCCTTTATCCTGGCTGCTGTTCAGGGATATGACTGATTGACAGGACTCGTCAGTCAATCAGCACTTTTCTTTCACCTGGAGGGAATTTCTTGTGTGATCAAACCATGAAACCACAGCAAAGGATTCAACTGACATGATAAAAGCATGATAAAAAGTCAATCTTTTTCACTTCACTTCTTTCTAATGTTTTTCTTTTTTTTTTAAAGATCAATGTGCTTAATAATGTCATCTTGTTTGCTGGTAATAAGGTTTATATTTTACTTGATTTCACAATAGTAACCAAAGTACCACCACTGTTGGACATTTCAAAGTCGTTTCTTTACTGTTATCTAACACTGGTTTATAGTTTGTGCATTATTTTTTACTTAGACCTACTATTTAGAAAATTCTGTTTTGTGGTTATAACTTAATAAAACAGCCTAGCATATGACCTGACATACTGTGCTAAAGGTCTTAGTTTTATAGACCCATAAAATCTTAGACTGTAAAATATAAAACAGATAATATTATAAACAAAATACCCATTAAGACGTAAAGCAAGTTTAAAATCCAGAAACATTTTTTTTTTATATCCATCAGGCATTTGAGAAATTAGACTAAAAAATTCCAGACCTGCCATTAAAGCCAAACTTTTTAAAGCAGGGTCAAACTACAGTTCTGTTGAAAAAAGAAAGAAAAGAAAGAGAATATTGTATTCAATGAATATTATGAGGTATGTACTGCATGGTTGGACCTTTTCCATATATCCCATTAACTTAATTTACTGAAGGAGGTGAAAGACTTTAATGACTTAATGCTAACAGAATAATAAAAGGTTTTGTGGTCAGGTTTAAAATATTTGCAAAAGCCATAACTTAATGTTGTTGTCATGCAAAGTAAAAAAGACAAAACAAATCACGGTTTGGATATCTTATTAATATATAATAGAAGAAAGATAAAAATTTTCCGACAACATACACCATGCTGTTGAAGGTTGAAAAAAAAAAACCCACTACATAATAATTATAGTAAAATATGCTGCTGCACAGTAAAACAACTGATATAGTCTATACAATTTATTCAGTATAAATTTGCTCCAAAGCTGTAGAGTAAACATGAACACGGCACTGAGGGTTTTGGTCCATGTTAGTGTGCAAGGGAATTCATCTTTAGTTGGCTACCAATAAATATGTTTCTCAGAAAAGTTCGGAGAATGTGGTTCCAGGGTAAAAGAGCTGATCAGTATGACTAGAAAAGTTCTATTTAAGCAAATCCTATTCACATTCACCATTGGTCTACCAGCTATGAGGATGACAAAGGGACCTTATGCATCTCACCCAAAACTCTTTAATAGAGATAAAATGTATATATATTAGAGATAAAAAAAATAAATATCAGAAGTGAGATTTTATGGCCTCCATAAAAATATTTAATTTAAGGAAAAGTCTCTTTTCCCTCACTGTTATGTATGATTCCTGATTATTTATTAATTCAAATAATTGTTCTAACACTCATTCATCAAAACATATCACCCTAAACCGCTTCAAAGGCAATCAAATCCATCCATCCATTTTCCGTAACACTATATCCCAAGCGGGGTACACCCTGGATACAGTAGGTCACCAGTCTATTGCAGAACAACACAGAGACACAGGACAAACAACCATTCACGCACACACTCACACCTGAGGAGAATTTAGAGAAGCCAATTAACCTAACAGTCATTTTTTTGGAATGTGGGAGGAAGCAGGAGTACCCAGAGAGAAGCCACACATGCACAGGGAGAACATACAAACTCCATGCAGAAAGACCTCAGGCTGGAAATCAAACCCGGAGCCTTCTTGCTGCACGGCAGCAGAGCTACCCACTCCCCCCACTTTGCAGTCCTTTAAATTTAATCTATTTACATAAATATATATTCAGTTCAGTCAAATCACACAAACACGTTGCAGTTCCACTATAAATATCATCCTACTTACAAACAATGCAGTCTAGATGAAATCGTCTTCATTGCCATCTCAGCTGTCCCAGCTTATCACTTATATCTTTTGACAAGGGTGCCTGAAGTGTCCCAGTAAACTACATATGGGTCGTCATTGTGTCACTCTGCAAGATTATGGTTTAACAGGTGTGTTGTACTTATTCTATTTATGCCTAAACCTATTCCAATACATGTGCTATTTGTGGTCTTAATAGACCTTTAGCTACACTAAAAAATTTACACAATGCAAAGATCTAACTTTGAAGGCATTCAATAAACTATTTAGATTTTTTTTAATGCAGAACTTTCACTCCAGTATTTCTTGCTTACCAAACAAATCAATTCAAACAGTAACCATCATTAGTAGTAAATAAAAACAAAATGATTGAATTTAAAAAAAAGTTCATTAGATTCAGAAATAATAACAGCTGAACAGGTTTGAGTAGAGACACATTGGATAAGGGAAGAACTATGTGTGGTTTGTTACTGATCTCATTACAGGACGAGAGTGAGAAATAAACAGTCATTGTTTGTTCCATGTGTTGTGTCACTGATGACAGATGGCAGCATAGCTCTAGGTTTTGTTTTCCATGAGGTTATACAGACGCAATATGCTTGAGCAAGCTCCTCAGACCCTTTTCTTCCTTTTGACAAACATTTACAATACACAATCTAATCTTGAAAATAATGTTCTACTGAAGAATGAGAATGAGCAGGGAAAACATTTAGAATTAATCAAGCAGGGAGGATTATTGCGGTATGATAAATCAAACTTGATATTTACATATAACTGGTATTACTGATGTAGACATAAAGTGTAGGACATACTGGCTTACTATTGGCCATAGCTAAAGGGTTCGGCGAACTACATTTAAGATTATAACTTTCCTTAGAAATAATGGCACAAAAATAACGATTCACAGAAGTTTGAAGGATCTATGATGTCTAATAGCTGCCAAAATCTGACAATATTAAGTGTATAATTGATAATAAAATGGTGCAAATGACTGACTTGTATTATTTAGTGAAAAGTATTTTAGATATAAAGATTTTTATCTGATTTTAGTCTCAAATTGGTGACCTAATTTGTTATTCTTTAGAGCACTAACAGTTAAAGATGATGGAGCTGGTGATGCCATCAGCACCCTTTAACCGCTGGACATGCCTCAGCTCCTGCTTCATACTTACAGAAGGGCAATGAGGGCTGTGGTAATGCTTCCTCTGTCAAAACATATTAGGGTGGTGAGCTGGTGCAGCTGTGGGCGAGCTGTCTGCCTAAGAGCATTGTTGCACAGAGAGGAAGAAAACGTCTGGACAATGACTCTGCCAGCCGTATACACATACACACTTCCAAGCTACACGAATAGTTAACTGCCTTTTTTCCTTATCGATTTTTTGCCTGTGGCTGATTTTTGCTAAAATACTAAACTAACAATTTTTTTGTGGTAAGATGAATGACAGCGGAGTTGCCCACTTGTGTTAGATAGGTATATTGGGCCTTGTAGTTGCTTATAATTCTAAAACAGAATAAGATATTCTTTGTAAAATGTCTGGTCAAAAAAAAAAAGTCTTTGCACGGCCTGAAAATATCAGACTGAGAATTTTGGGGCAGTTTTTACAAAAAAAAAATAATTCCTTCCTCCATTTTCCAGCTCCTGCAGATAAACTGTAGATTTTTTTTTGCAACGCATTCTATATTCTAGTAAACCATTCACACACTTTATCTGTGTCCTATTGATGGAAAAAGCTAATTTATTCTTCGTTTCAGGAAAAGAAAGAAAATACAGGTGCTGGTCATAAAATTAGAATATCATGAAAAAGTAGATTGATTTCAGTAATTCCATTTAAAAAGTGAAACTTGTATATTATATTCATACATTACATACAAACTCATATATTTCAGATGTTTATTTTGTTTAATTTTGATGATTACAAATGACAACAAATGAAAATCTCAAATTCATCATATCAGAAAATTAGAATATTGTGAAAAGGTTCAAAATTGATGGCCCCTGGTGCCACACTCTAATCAGCTAATTAACTCAAACCACCTGCAAAAGCCTTTAAATGGTCTTTCAGTCTAGTTCTATAGGCTACACAATCATGGGGAAGACTGCTGACTTGACAGTTGTCCAAAAGACGACCATCGACACCTTGCACAAGGAGGGCAAGACACAAAAGGTCATCGCTAAAGAGGCTGGCTGTTCACAGAGCTCAGTGTCCAAGCACATTAATAGAGAGGCGAAGGGAAGGAAAAGATGTGGTCGAAAAAAGTGTACAAGCAAGAGAGATAACCGCACCCTGGAGAGGATTGTGAAACAAAACCCATTCAAAAATGTGGGGGAGATTCACAAAGAGTGGACTGCAGCTGGAGTGAGTGCTTCAAGAACCACCACACACAGACGTATGAAAGACATGGGTTTCTGCTGTCGCATTCCTTGTGTCAAGCCACTCTTGAACCACAGACAGCGTCAGAAGCGTCTTGCCTGGGCTAAAGAGAAACAGGACTGGACTGCTGGTGAGTGGTCCAAAGTCATGTTCTCTGATGAAAGTAAATTTTGCATTTCCTTTGGAAATCAAGGTCCCAGAGTCTGGAGGAAAAGAAGAGAGGCACTTCATCCACGTTGCTTGAAGTCCAGTGTAAAGTTTCCACAGTCAGTGATGGTTTGGGGTGCCATGTCATCTGCTGGTGTTGGTCCATTGTGTTTTCTGAGGTCCAGGGTCAACGCAGCCACATACCAGGAAGTTTTAGAGCACTTCATGCTTCCTGCAGCTGACCAACTTTTTGGAGATGCAGATTTCATTTTCCAACAGGACTTGGCACCTGCACACAGTGCCAAAGCTACCAGTACCTGGTTGAAGGACCATGGTATCCCTGTTCTTAATTGGCCAGCAAACTCTCCTGACCTTAACCCCATAGAAAATCTATGGGGTATTGTGAAGAAGAAGATGCAATACACCAGACCCAACAATTCAGAAGAGCTAAAAGCCACTATTAGAGCAACCTGGGCTATCATAACACCTGAGCAGTGCCACAGACTGATCGACTCCATGCCACGCCGCATTGCTGCAGTAATACAGGCCAAAGGAGGCCCAACTAAATACTGAGTGCTGTACATGCTCATACTTTTCATGTTCATACTTTTCAGTTGGCCAACATTTCTATAAATCCTTTGTTTTTATCGGTCTTCAGTAATATTCTAATTTTCTGATATGATGAATTTGAGATTTTCATTTGTTGTCATTTGTAATCATCAAAATTAAACAAAATAAACATCTGAAATATATGAGTTTGTATGTAATGTAGAAATATAATATACAAGTTTCACTTTTTAAATGGAATTACTGAAATCAATCTACTTTTTCATGATATTCTAATTTTATGACCAGCACCTGTATGTACCATAGCCAGTGATGTGACCAAAAAAGCAATATGCAGTTATCATTTGTGGGAAGCAGCAGGAAAAAGCCTATCCAGCGGCATGTTTACAGCGTCAAACTTTGACAAACAAATAACATGCTGTGTAAGTTATGTTTTTGAGCCAAATGTAGTTTTTTCTTTTTACGTAAAGTAAATACTGAAATAATATAAGAGCATAAGGGCATTCTGCTTAATATAATATTTTCTTTTAAAAATAAAACTCCTCACTAAGTGGCTATAAATGACACAGGGTGAGTATAAACAATAATACTTTAGCAGTAATTTAGTTTTATAGATGAAGATACCCAACCCTGGCAGTAGCCATATTGATATGTGTAGAACTGAGTTGAGTTCTACCTTATAAATGGGATGCCAGCCGTTCAGTCTGTCCGTGTAAAGGAGGAACGTTTAGTACAATACTTCAAGAATATAGGGTGACGTGGCAGCTAGTACCCACCTACCATAATACACTTTCAGCCAATCATAGCAGCGAATGGAGATGTTTCCCATCTACAAATGAACAAAGTGCTTCTCTTTGCTTCTATTTTAGACGAGAGCTAGTCGCTATTTTAGCTAAAACAGAACTGTTTTCTTTCTCTGTGTCAGCACATGTCTGTTTTACTATTTAGCTCTTCTTACTCTGAAAAAATAAAAATGTTGGAACTAAGGTTGCCAACTTTGTGAAAATTAGATAAGGATACTTCTTGAATAGCCTTTGTCTGCCACCCTTCTGGCATTATGAATTTGTTTTTCCCTTTAATTTGGTGTGTGAATGCATTTCATAAACATTTCAGTTAAACCTGAGTTAAAATAAAGGTGGTCTCTGGAAAGCTTCAGGAACTGGGTTGGACGGTTAGAGTTTGTTTGTTGCCTGCTAGCCATATTTTGCTTCTACTAAATATCGACAACAATAACAAAGATAATATCACTGTATACAAGGAGCAAAGTGTTAACTAACAGTCTAATAATAAAGTTGGGAAAAGAGAATCACTTTTACACTCGGCTTCTACTTTCAGCCTGCACCAACGAACAGACTCCTTTCCAAGATCGACTCTTGTTTTTCTTTGTGTGTGATACCTTTCATGTTTCTTTTTAGCCTCTTCAGAAGGTTTAGATGTTCCTTGCCTCAGCCATGACCAGTTACCTTACATAGAAGGTGAAAAACACATGCAGTACCTGACAGATAGTAGCTGAGCGATCAGTATACCTGTAGAAGGATGCTGCTGGGCTTTTTTTTCTAACATTATGCTGCAAATCCATAACCAGCAAAGCAGAATGAAATTGTGATTATGAAACAATTTCCTAATTGCTTTGGTGGTAAAAAAAAAAAAAAAAAAAAAACTGTGTGGCTTGGACAAAATATGGGTGTCTGATATTAAACACATGAGATTTCCACCAAAGTGGGGTAAGGGCCCAGATGAGAACTAATTCTGTAGGGTACATATATTTATATTTTTTCCTTTTTTCTCAGAGTCTCTCCCCTGATCCCCTTTGTGTTCCACCTTTAATTTACCTTTTCATGTGTGTTATTTCCCTGGGGCAATTTCTTGAGCCCAGTTATGTCTAGATGAATTCACACGTAGACCTTTGGGAGACATAAAGCCCAACAAAAAGAACTAAAATTGACATTTTCCACAACTTGACAGTATTAAATGCCTTAGATTACTTCTCAGTTTATGTTCCCAACAACAGACTGACTAAATTCGTACTCAATTCTATAATAATCTAAAAAAACAAACATAGGGCCTACTGTAAAATTTACTTTTTTTTTGTTGGGGGGGGGTTATTGTTTCACATCAGTAACAATAATAACCCATGCACTAACAACATGTTTAAGACACAGCCATTAGGCAGCTGATAAGAACAAGTCTCAAGGACTTAAAGTGTCGCCCACCCACTCTGTGCTAATGGTGATGACTAATGCCACCTATGGTCTGAACTGCAAGCTCTAGTAGCCCCACAGCAGAAAGAAAGTAACCAGGAACAACAAATACTTTATGAAAAACACCAAATATTTTAGATGACATTTGATGAGATTCAGTTAAGAACTAGAAAAGTAATAGAAACCCAAAAGAATCAACAAGGATTTAAACATTTTCCGCTGTCCTCTTTATTTTGATTTAAGCTTTAGTTGTGAGCATTTTCTGCATAAAATTAGGTTCTCAATTCCCCCAATATATTTGATTTTTTATAACTTAAGTCAACTGTTATATCTGTTCCTGCTCTCCTTCCTTTTTCATAACATAATCCCAGACAGGTTCTTACAGGTTTAGGTATAAACTGCTACTCATCCCTCCGTTCGTCTTTGTTCCATGTGATCTCCCCCTTAATAAACACAGTGAGATGGAAATAATGGAGGCACTGAGTCCCAGTAGTCCTCTGCTAAAGAATGGCTACAAACAAACAGATGCTGCCATCAGTGTCTGACTATTGTCTAATGAAATTTTGTTTGCATGTATGAGTCTGGCTAACAGTCTGACAGAGTCAATAAGCCTCCCACCTTGCTCTAACTTGCCATTTTTTATTTATATTCTCAACAGAAATGTGTGTCAGCAAGTTTAAATCACATATATCTTGTTCCATGTAAGATATATCTGCTGATTTTTATGTTAAAATTCATAAACCTGTAAAGGCACTGCAAGAGATAGACCAGAATAGCTGTTGGGTGTTAGCAACTACAACATTAACTTGTTCTTGCTTTCAAATGCCACATTTTGACACTCAAGATGCTATTAAGAGTTGATTAAAGGACCAATTAAAAGTGTTAACTCTGTTTATCATGCTTCAGCCAGCACCCTGTGTTTAATAGGTGAGAAAACTCCCAGATAGTTTGGAGAGGAAATGGAGGCTTTATAGCAAATGCAAGTTATTCTAGTATCATTATTTATTGCAGTCCAAACATGTACATGCGTGAGTTTGCATTGGATCTTTAAAAGTGCAAGAAAAAAATTTAATATTGCAGGTGCAGTTGAGTTGTGCAAACAAACAAATTTTTTAATACCTACAAACCTTTTGAAGATCAGGCCACTAATGTTTTGTTTTCATGTTTCAAATACAAATCATACACTTATCATTCTGTGTCTATATGAGTTTCAACTTTTGAGACAATAAAAAAAGTCTCATCTAAATTTAATCATATTGAAAACTAAGATATCCCCCTGTATGACGAGCCTTTTTTCTTTCTTATCCTTAAAAAAGATCCCCTCCTTTATAAATGACAGCAAGAAATACACCCACAGTTGGAATCTACACACCTGTGTAGACAATACTCCCTCTCACACACACCCACGCTCCGACACACCAATTACTTGTCAGACACATAGCTTCAGCTTGATTGTTCCTCTTCAGCTCCCACACAATCAAGTTGTCAGTACAGCCCCTCTAAAATCTAACTCTTATGCTAATGACAATCTAGAAGAGTGATATCACCCTCCCCACACACACACACTTTCAAAGTATACTCTCATTTCCACATTAAATAAAACAAAGACAGCGGTGCAAAATGTCACCGATTCCAGCAGGATAGAAGGTCTACTAACAAAGTCTATTGCATGGAAACATGTGTTGATCCAGGCAATCATTGATGCATCCACCTAAAGCTTCATGAGAGTAAGTCAGGCTGAATTGTATTAAATGTGCTGGAGAAATCAAAGAAAATGATCCTCAGTGTTACAGCAACAGGTTTATTGTCACTAAGGACAGTTGGCCGAGTCCTCTTTGGGATTGGGACTGGACTAAGGGTGAAGAAGTGCTGTAAAATACCACAGAGTTCCTCTGCACAGGCCTTCAGGACTATTGGGATGATACCATCAGGAACTGCTTACCTCTATACTTGACTTCTAGAGATAGCATGGATGTAATCTTGGTGGGTGCAGGTGGGACATGTCCCCGGACCTTGTTCACGCCTGTTTTGGTCCCCTGCACTTTTTGCTGTCCAAAACAATGTTATGCTCCAGTACACTAATCGAGTAATAGGACCAAGCGGAAAACTGCAGCTGAAGCTGAAGCCTGCTTCCCTGAGTCTAGACCGCCCACAAGCTCCTGATTGGCTGTCACCACTGTCATTCCTGAGAAGCTCACTTTACATTGATCTGATGCACCACTGAATCGGGTCTGTGACTGGATGGTCAAGCACCCTGAAGTTAGTTAATATTATTAGTTATTATATATTAAAAACAAGTTCCGTCCCCCCCAGGTCTGAAATCAAAATTTCATCCATGAGAGATAGACAGGTGAAAGCTGAAGGGAGCAGCTTCTTCTTATCTGGCTAATAACAAACTAATAGAAACAGGATAGTCAATAACAGAGAAGGGCAGAATGTCCATGTGACTGTGGGCAGGAGAGAAAGATGCTGAGCTTGTTCCTGAAATGAATCTTTTGAATGTTTTCAGTTCATTGGCTCTGTCCGGACTTCCTTCTGACTGATCCTTCTTCTGCTTGAAGCCTTTGATCTTCTTCATCCCTGACCACACATCTCTGAAATTGTTCTAATGGGGTTTGGTTTCCAGCCTTCCTGTATGCCTCCTTGCTTTCTCTTATCTTGACCTTAAGTTGCTTCTGTATACGCCTCATTAATTCCCTGTCTCCCTTCTTAAAGGCTTGTTTTTTCTTGTTGAGCAGTTGCTTCAGATCACTTGTGATCCATGGTTTATTATTTGGAAAGCATGTCACTGTTCTGGTAGGGATTATGTTATCTACAGAGAAGTTAATGTAGTTGGTCACACACTCGGTTAATGCATTGATGTCCTCTCCATTTGGCTGACACAGTGCATCCCAGTCTTTTGCATAAAAACAACCTTCCAGGGCTTCCTAAGGTTCCTGTGACCATTTTCTTACAGTTCTTTTTAATGCAGGTTATCTCTGATAAAGTGGCTTATACTAACATTGTGATCTTATTTCCCAAGAGGAGGGCTTACTTCAGAGATGTAGAAGTCCTTAACATTTGCATAAAACAAGTCCAAAGGGGGAGACCCAGGACACGCTGGAGGGAAGATGTTTCTCAGCTGGCCTTGGAGCGCCTTAGATTCCCTTGGAGGAGCTGGCCAAAGTGGATGGGGAGAGGGACGTCTGGGCCTCCCTACTGAAGCTGCCAATCCCACGACCTGACCCCAGATAAGCGGAAAAAGATGGAAAAGATGGAAAAGATGAAAAAGTCCAAAGTTTTGGTTTTCTCTGGTACACTAGCTGGAACTTTGGCAGTGCAGCAGACAGTAAAGTGTGATTAAAATCACCAGTTATTGCCACAAATGATATGCATTTGGATGTTGTGTCTGTGGCTTAGCACTAATGAAACTGATTACATCAGATGCAGTGCCTGCCATGGCAGAAGTTGGAAGGAAAACGTTTACTAACAAAGCATGAATTGGTATACGAAAAAAAAAAATAGAAAGAAACTGATATTCAGTAGGCATACGGACAAGTTTTAAAGTTGCGGTAAGTGATCTTTGGCAACTTTTATAGGTCAGACTGCAGAATACAGCACTATGAACCGCTTCCCCATCGCTTTTCCCTTCTTCAACAATACAAGGCCATCATAGCATAAAATGGCTTCTGCAAGGTCTGCATCACCTATCTTGTCAAGTGATGATGAGTAGTACTCTATCAATCTGAGTAGGGTATAGATTTTAGATTAGCCTAAGATAGAGAATATACTCATTTAATTGGTCCACATCATCACCATGATTTATTCAGCTGCTTAGCACAGTGATATAAACAAACTAAATAATTGTAGTTGCTTAGTTTGACTGAGTTGGTTGGAAACATATATATTCTGGATGTATTCTCCAAATCTTTGGGCACAGGGGTAATAAGATGGGAAAGAGCAAACAGGTGATAGCAGGATGACTGGTGCCAAGGAGGCAATATTCACAGCTCTACAAAGGAGCCAGAGAGAACTAACGAAGGAATATATCCAAAAAAGCAAGGGTGATGGGTGGCTGCCCTGAAAAGACAGAGCTGGCAACCAACTACAACTAGCTGTTGGGATCTGGAGCTGTACCACCTTCCTCCAGCAGAGTGCGCCGTGGGTCTCCTGGAGCTGGAGCTTTCCAGCACACCTGAGACGCATCTACTCATCAGGAGACCTCTCCTTTATAACCAGCTGCCAGACCTTCCTTCGACACCGCAGTGTTGACCTTAGTTTGGTTAGCAACCTGAGCCTCTGAAACTGAAAGAATCTAGTTGTCTCTGTTGAGAGATCAGATTCTAACTCTTCTCTGTTTTTGCCTCACAGGAAACCTGTCTCTAGCCTGAAGCTCTGGGTGAGCTTAACCTGCCAATCTGCCCTAGTGAGCCAAACCGGAAGATTCCTATGTGGATTCCCCTGCTGCTCTTGGTGAAGAGCTGGAAACTCAGATCAAGGTCTGCCATTCAAAGTCAGAAGTTAGACGCTGCAGCTGGTCGTATCCTCTGCTGAACCAACAGTCTCTGGACCCAACAGTTCCCTCTCTCTCAAAGAGAAGCCTGGACTCAGTCAAGGTAGAATCTGAATAAGCAAGAACTCATAACTCATCTGCCTGCTCCACTAACCAAACTATCATCTCTGCAGACTTCAGTGAACCTGCCCGGACCAGTTCCAGAACCAGTACAATATCTTGTGTTGTTGAAACTTTCAATAAACTCTGTTAAACTTTTACCCAGCCTCCGTTGTGTTCCGCTTGTGGGCTAAGAACCTTAAACCCATCATGACAGAACACTGCGGCCAAACACAAAGCCCAGCAGATCACCTCCGGAGGAGGCTTGAGGAACAGGACGCTCAGATCCTTGGACATGCGCATACCCTCCGTGAGTTACACACAAAGATTGAACATCAGAACCAAATGCTACAAATGTATGCCAGCTACATGGGTAATGCTAACGCCACGCCAGCGGTACGTCCAGTTCCGGATCCACTTCCGCCTCCGAGGTCACCGGCAGTGACGTCACCTCCTGATTTCCGTCCTAGTCCGCCTGAAAGATTTTCAGGTAACCCAAAAGATTGTAAGGGATTTTTGTTCCAATGTCGATTACTTTTTGAGCATTCTCCTGGCAGTTTTCCAAATGATAGAAAGAAAATATCATTCATTCTTTCTCATCTCTCTGGACGAGCCCTTGAATGGGCGGAGGCAAGGTTCTCTTCCGAATCCAGTTTTTCTTGTACTTTTTCCGAGTTCATATCTGAGTTTTCCCAAGTATTTAACCACGACTTAGATAAAACTTTTGAATTCCGAGCCCTGCTAGATTTAAGACAGGGAAATTCTACAGTGGCTGAGTTCTCAATCGACTTCCGGGTCAAAGCCGCAGCCTCAGGTTGGAACGAATGTGCACTCAAAAGTGCTTATTTTAAGGCCTTAAATGAAAACATCAAGGATGAACTAGCCACGATCGATGAACCAACTAGTTTGGAGGATTTAATCCGTTTAACAATCAGATTGGATAACAGGCTCCGAACTAGAAACAACACTAGACAAAGAAGTCTAAATTTTTGCATTAAATAATGCTTCTGTTTTTTCTGGATCCGCAGAACAATGATTTAGAAGTAACATAAATAAGTTTGGAAATTGATATTATCTATTTTTCATTGTATAGCAGCTCAATTCTGATTGCTTCATCCCCCCCAAATTCAGTTGTGTAACTTCCATATGTGTTAGTAAGTCAGGTACGTATTGGATATTTTTCAAAGCTTCTGCTGTCTGAACGGTCATCATGCATTTTATCGTTCATTTACGTCAATCTCCAGGCTCTAACTACACACCTACCAACAACACTAGCAGTTAGTGATCCATATAACTTAATCTTAACATTATTGGTAACCATTGTTCAACAAATTTCGAATAAAAGCAAGAATAGATGCCAGTTTAGAACCAAATCATTGAACCTTTCTAGACTAAATTACAGCCATAAACAGCGCGCTACTGTGTGACATCTCTTTCCGTTTTCTCTCATCCTCTTGGTCACCTTTTCAGCTAGCATATTCTTCAACTGGGAAAAAAGTTTAGTTATTGTTCAGATGTCTCCCTGGAAATCTGAGAAGCATTACATTTAATGTTTGTTTCTGCATTGCTGTGCCTCACAAGAGGTCTCTGTGTTTCTCTTGCCAGAACAGGAGTCATTATCAAGACTCACGTTTGCTCGGGGGAGGCTGTGTGATTTGTGATGTTCATTTTTGTAAGTTCCAAAAATTATCTTGTACAAACACTAAAGAATTTTCCAGAAGAAAAAAAAAAAAAAAAAAAAAAAAAAACCAACATAACTGAATTGTTAGGCTTGGTAAATTCAATCTTAGTTGTGTGTCGACAGGCCATTCCATTGTTGCCGATTGTTGTCTCTCCACCATCTCACTTTTTTCCATCAACTGCGTTCAGAATGAAACTGAAGACACCCGACAGTGATTTCATTAGGCATGCAGGTCAATAAACATGTGATCGCAGAGACTGTTATACTGCGCCCAGGAGGGAAAAATATTAACAATTCAAACATGTTTCTTTGCATTTTCTAGGGGAGAGTCTTCTGAGACATCACATGTGATCAAGGTCTATAATGTGCTGAAGTGTTTTTGAAGTGAACAGATTTGCATTCCATTTTGAACACCTTAGTAGAAAGAAAGTCAGTTATAAAAATTATTTTGTTTGTTTTCCAATACATTAACGTTTCAAAAACACATTCTAAAAATGTGCTGGACGACAGCTTCATAGTTATGGAATTTGGACAATCTTAATAACATAATCTGTTAAATAGACAATCATTAGGATAATCTAATCTCAAATGAATATAACAAAAAAGTTTGCATGTTCAGTCTGTGCATTTCTGTAAACTTTAAAGAGGCACTGGTTTGTGTTGGTCAATCACATAGAATATGTGATTCACATAGAATAGAATAAAATACATTGGATTTTGTGTAACTGTTTAACTTACAAATATGTTCAGGATGTTTTAAATGATAGCTAAAGAGGCCTATTGTCTTTTTTTCAGATGTTGACTGATTTGACTCCTCTTTGCTTAAAAAAAATGAATCAAAAATTTTAATTTTTGCATAGAAACAAACTGTTCATTTCAATGCAAACTTGGGTGGGGATAAAATATCAATACAAATCCCATGAGTAAGTTGTTTTAAACACAGGTTTACAAAAACACCTTTGTTACCTACAAAGTATTAACTACTAACTACATGAACATCTACACCTAAAAGCAGATAAAAGAGCCACATGATCCTAAACTGATGCAGATAGAGAAGAAATGCATAAAAACAGGAATCTACCAGCTAATGGGGAAACATGAAGGCATACAGAGTAAAGCAATAAAACCTGAGAATGATTTACTCATAGCACAACTAACGCCCACAATTTATAGATACAGTGAATGATGCCCCCACAGTCTATAACACTTCCACCATGGGCCCTGTGCAATTAGATTGAAACCTCTTTAAAGGCCAGCTTGCAACCACAAAAGTTCTCTGCACATATAAATCATCTCCACCTCTGCTTGGGAGAAGGGATCCCAAAGGACAGGTAGCTGGCAGAGCCTCACTGCTAACACACATTATCTCTACACACAAAGACTTAGCTATCAACTGGCAGTCAGGGGCTTGCACTGCTGTAGTAACTTCTTCAGAACCAATTATTTCAAAGAAAATACAAGACCATTTTGGCCTATAGCTGCTTAAGATAACAAGGAAATAATACAAAGGATTAGCTTTTTCACAGGACTAAGTTAGCATTGTGAAATATGAAGTTAAGCTTTTCTTTTTGAGGGTTAGGTCACAGCTAAGCTTGTGTTTAGCCCCGTTTATGTATGCACTTTATTTCTAGACCCCAATTTTGCAACAGCTGCACTAAAGCATTTTGCTTTTATACTATGTGTAATGAGTTGTGTTTCTAAAGTAGCTGTAGAAACCTTTAACGAGACCAGTTGATTTCAGCCTATGCATGTGTAGAAGCACACAAAGGAAAACTATAATCCTTTATTGTTTACCAAAAGATGTGGAATGAAGATGAATGTGGTTGAAGAATCGAAATTTAAAGAGACCACACAGGGAGCTTGATGACAAACTTTCTTTCGGTTATTTCAGACAATTATAAAAGACACACTGGCTTCTAAAAAGCATAATGGCACTGCTAAAAGGTTGGAGAAGTTAGTGTGGTCATTTTATCATTGCTAATGTTTTCATGGTAAATGATAAATGGCCTGTACAATAAAATTTGCAAAAATATCTATGTGCTAAAAAGAAATGAATGAATGAAAAGAATGATAAAAAAAATCCAGTTTCAGTGATCGACCTGTTTAGAGTGGAAACTATACTCTTATGCTTTGATAATAGACAAGTTAACATGAAATAAAAATGGGTTATTTCAGTCTAAAGGTTTTTCAAAACCAGAAATTATATTTAGCTTCAGAATTTTTAGGTTTTTCCTCAAGCCACTGCTATGATGTGTTGGCCATGTAGACATACAATGACCTGATTTTATAAACATAAAGATGCAATAACATAGGTGGATGTATTATTTTTTTTATTTTAGTCGACATTAATTGATTTTTGTCAATGCCCTTTGAAATTATTATCTGGTTATTTAGTACTCATTAGCCCTAATTAGCCCTGATAACCTTGAAGCTATTAGATTTTCACCTCAACACCCAGTGAGCCAGTGTTGTTTTTGTCAATGATGATGAAACTACTTCGTTGACGCTCGATTTTTTCATGGCGATAAAGAAAAGGGACGAGCTAAACATGGATCTTTGATGAATAAAACATGGCTAGTCATGGTTCGTCAGACATTTAAAATGCATCGTGTTGTATTCTGTTAGAAGAGCTAAGCAGTATTAGCAGTGCAGCTGTGTCTTGTTTGGTCAAGCAGCCCACCTGGCCTGCAGCGCTGAAGATTCTGCATGACCACAAATGGATCATGGCAGCAGGCAGGGGAGAAAACAATCCGGAATGGTTGGGTTCGGCACGCTAAACTTTGACAAACTGCTTTTCTAGCTGTTCTTGTGCAGATATGCGTCTTTTCGTTTCTATCTTTTTAAACATGATGTAAATGTTTATTTTTATTAAAAACATTTTCTATGTTTACTTTGAATATGTCAACATTTTTGTTAGCATATTCATTCAATTTAGGTCTGGATTGCCATGGATTTACATGGCAATTAGGTACGTTCTCTCTGTAATTTTTTTTTTTTTTTTACATCAAAACCCTCAGTATTTAAATCTACTTTGACCCCTCATCAGTAGTATCACAGGGGGAAATTGAAGAAATAAAGGCTGAATTGCTAAAGGAGAAGGAAAATGTTTTTCTTCTTTGCTTTTTTTAAGATTTTATTGATGTGTGTAATACATAATTTATAGCAGATCCTAAGGTATTTGCTTTGGGATGGAAATGTTATGTCTAAAACCATTCCTTTATTGTAGTTTGTTAGCTTATCTTTCTGCTATATTAATGATGTGTTTAACTAGATCTGCTTTTTTTCACAGCTCTCGCGAGCACTTTTTTTTTAGAAAGTAGGGCATTGATTCATAAAAAAGTTTATTTCAATTCTATAAATCAAAGTTTTTTGTCCAACAGCAATGATGAAGTGCACAGCTGTATTGTATACCCAGCAATTATAGTATCTAGGCAAGAGCTTTCAGTCCGGTAAAGAATCTGGTTGTTATTCAAAATTGTAAAGGTTAACTTTTTTTGCAGTATAAAACTGACTAAAAATAGACTAAAACCTTTTTACGTTTTAGTCGACTAAAACTATCACATATCGTAATTACTAAAATGTGACTAAGACTAATAATGGTTTTTGTCCTGAAGCCTAAGACCAAAAAACCTAAGATGACTATCAGAAACAAAACTGCAGTGAGCACATTGGCCAGCTAATTCTCATTTTTTGTAAGCTACACAATTTATAAGACATTAAATAAATTGTAAATTTGCATTACACTCAACGAGAATAAGAATAATTAACTAGAAAATTTCTTCAGCCAAGTCCAGTGTCACTGCTTTCAATTCTACACAGAGTCCAGAAATCACATTTTTTCTTGCAGAAAAATATAAATTTCATAAAGTTACAATAAAGTGAACTTACAGGCATGTAAAACTCCAAGTTAATTCATTTAAGGAAACAATGGCTACTGTAAAATGAAATTCTTGGCAGTGTCTAAGAATGATATAGCTGTTTGCTTGCATCAACCACACACACATACACATGGATGCCAGCATACACTCAACCATACATTTGTCGGTAGCCAAGCAACAGACTCTAATTACCCTTTGCAACTACAATGTGATCAGCAAAAACAGGAAAAAACTGAAGGAAGCATTCTTATGAACAAAACAATCCCATTATTGTAATTGAATTTAAAATACGTTACAGAGCATAGATGGAAAAATCATTCCCAATAAATGCCTGAGCTTTTCATTGCAATCATTTGTAAAAAAAAAAAAAAAAAAAAAAAGATAGATAGATAGAGATATAGATATATCTATCTGATTATCCACCTTTAGCTTAATTCTATTTATCATCTTTTTGTTTATACTTAAGAAAAAACAGGTATGCACTAGTGGAAACATCAAACCTACATAGAAATCACCAGACTTGTTCAGAAAGCAGAATGACCACTTGTGGGGGAGGGGCTTTCAAATGTGATGCCATTCTAGATGTCACATGGAGATAATAGGCCTTACACTGACAGTAAACATACTGTCAACAATTTACTACAAGAGGCCTCAGAGACACTAAAAGATTGAAAACAAATAATAAAAAAGGGCTTGAGAGGTGCACTGCTAGTAAACAAATTTGTATATTTACTTATAAATATTCCAACTCATACTAAAATATCATACTGTATTATTTTTTCATTTATATAAGATGCAACTCAGAAAGCCTGACATAAACCACTGAATCCAAATCCTCATAGGGAACGACTACTACACCATGACTTCCGTTCATAGTAAAAATTGCACATATTACATTATCTTAAAACCATTCAGGATTTTACTGCATTTATATAACTTCAGTAATGGAAAGATACTTTGGTCAGTTTTTAAATAAAAAAACATAACTGTTATTTTTTTATTGTTAAGACTTTATAATGAATGATTTTACCCTGGAAGTAAAAAAAAACAAAAAAAACGATGTATATATTCTCAGTATAAAGTCAGAAGGATTTTTAATATGATGCAATTGTTATAGGTATGGTCAGAGGTGTGTAGAGTTGGCTATATTCATTCAGTAACATTTACTTGAGTAATTAGAAAAAGTAGTTTTACTTTCATATCATATTATTTCCTTTTTACATGGGTATTATTCTTGTAAATCATCAATGTAAATGTTCCTGCTGCTCTGTCCACTGTAGGTAAATTGATCTATTCATAGATCACAGTAAACAGTAAATGTTGAAATTTGAATACCCCATCGTAACATTTATACATTTCTAACTCAAAGATTTCATTTAATAGTTTTCATGTTGGAAAATATAAAAACGAAAGTTTTTCATTTTTAGGAATTTATATTTTGTAATCATCATCATTCATTTGTATCTTTTAATGTATTTCATTCTTTAAAATACCAGATCTTGCCTAAAAGTCTGTCTGATGGCAACATTTCTAGACATAAATCAGATGTTATAATCCATCAATCACTCTATACTTGAGAAGACTTTTTACCACGTACTTCTTTACTCCTAGTTGAACCTTTTCTTGATGACTAGTGCTACTATTACTTGAGTACAATTTTGCGGTATTCTAACACCACTGGGTGATTGAAAATAGGCCCCGAAATGTCTGAAACAGTTATAAATATAAATAGAGATCTTAATCATAAAGTAACCAAGCACCTTAATGCTTTTGATGATACAAGCTAATAGATGATACACGATTCAATGACATCCCAATAGATATGAAAAAGCATAATAATAGACATGTTGAACAAATCATACCGAGAGGTAGAAAATTGGCACCTGCAATCAACAACATCTTTATGAAATGAGGTTTCCAGCTGGGATGCAAACTAAGCATTTTTTTACTAACTGATCTCCTCGCATATGCAAGCCTGCCCACACTAATCCTAGAGGTAAAAATTTTCCTTGAATTTTCATATGAAACTGGAAGTCACAAAACAATAATAGTGTTAAGCAGCCTTCCACTTTTTCTCTTTAGCTTTGTTTCAATTCAGCACCACGGAGAGCTCCTATAGTGCTCAGTGGTGGTTGAGGCTAATTCTTCCTGTCATGGGTCATAAACAGCAGCTGTTAGTCAGGCTTTCTGACCGCAGTAAGAGCCGAAAATCCTCCCAGTCTTAGGAGACTCCAAACACGCTAGTAACTGTGGCACTTACTATCCAGAAGGCAATGATGTTTTTTTGCCCTAAAAAGGAATATTACATAAAAAAATCCTGAAACTAGCCACAAACTGATTCTTTTTTTAAACCTATTCTTTCCATATCTATTTCATATCCAATGTATGGGTTAAATAAACCAAAAAAGGTCTAACAATTCAATTCAAAATGTTAATGTCTTTTAATTAAAAGTAAAGCAGTTGCAAACTTGCAAAAGAGTAAGATCATTTTCAAATAAAGACTCTCATTATTCCGTTTACTGCCTGTATTTTAATTCAGTCACACATAACACCAAAAGTAAAGGTCCTAGTACTGTCTCTAAGAAAAACTCATCATGGAA
Organism: Cyprinodon tularosa; assembly: GCF_016077235.1. Classification (NCBI taxonomy): domain Eukaryota; kingdom Metazoa; phylum Chordata; class Actinopteri; order Cyprinodontiformes; family Cyprinodontidae; genus Cyprinodon; species Cyprinodon tularosa. The sequence goes on from NW_024037916.1 coordinate 1,383,354, forward strand.
AATTCAGCAAAACAATAAATAAAAAGATAAGCACAACTTGCTGTGTAGTAGGCTTCACTTAAAATATTTTTTCCCAAGACAGAAGAATCCATGCATGCATAGAAGGCACACAAACATTCCTCTTGACAGGCAATCACATGCTATAGAACAACAAATATGGTGTTTTCTTGCTACCTGTCATCATTCTGAAATGTCTGGTCCCCCAGTAGGAGATCTCTGAAGCGGTAGCGAGGTGGAAGAGGAGGCACCTCTGAATCCACATCTGCTATCTTAAGAGACGAGATATCCAGAATAACACCGGAGTTGCTGCTGTTGTTTCTCTGCAGGGTCTCAGAGGAGGACCTGAACAACAAGAAGCAGAACAGCATCTCCTCATCAACAAGTCTGCTTTTTCAGACAAAATGTGACATTTTAGCTTGATTCTTTGAACTATAGAGTCTTCCCAGAATCATGGTTTTGGTTAGAGATTGTGTGGAATGGATATAATTAGAATAATTGGAATCTCCATGGGAAAATTAGGATTTAGAGCACCTTAAATAAGTATGCATACTCTGAAAATGTGCTAATTTTCTTTAACTGTTCACACATTTCCATGTTTCTTACTAGAATTTAATGTGTCAGAATGGCATAAAGTAGTGCTATCTGTCACACGGCATAGTGACAAAAAAATTATAGATTCCTTTTCAAAAATGTAACATATAAAAGCCTTAAAAGTGGTGCATGAATTTATATTAAGTATCTCAGAGTCAATGCTCTGTAGAGCCCAACTGAAATCACAGCTGCAGTCTGTTAGTGTACATTTCTGCCTGATTTCCATATCGTAAGGCAGAAATTTCTCATTTGCAAAACTTGTCAGTCTAAGTTTCATCAGATGGGAAGCTTAATTTAACATTCATTTTCAACTACAGACAAATTCAAAATTGAATTTAGGTTTGTGGCTGGGATGTTTGACACAGAACTAGGGCTGCAACAACGAATCGATAAAATCGATAAAAATCGACTTTTAAAAGCGTTGGCAACGAATTTAATCATCGATTAGTTGTGTCGCGCGATTAATGCGTCATCCGCCGCCGCCGTCATCCGGGGGAAGAAAAAAAAATATGGCGGAGCGAGTCAGCGCCGCAGTTGCAGTGTTGCCAACTCAGCGACTTTTCAGACCCCTCCAGCGACTATTTTTCAAAAAAGCGACTAGCGACAAATCTGGCGACTTTTTACGGTTTCACTGGCGGCTTTTGCCTGCCGTGGGGCGCCTCCCCCATCCCAACGCCTTTCTCCCTCTCCCACAGGAATCCCTCTCAGCGCGGCAGTCAGAGCCGCAGGATTTTAGTGAGGAGTTTACCCTCAGCGTCCAGACTGCAAATGAAGCGCGCATGCGCCGGGATTGACGGCGCAAATTGATCACAATAATTAAAATAGCCTGCGCTTTGTAAAGTGAAAAAAGTGATAACATGCAACTTTTTTCAAAAGAAATTAACATGGCACGGAAGCACCACTGTTATGACGCAGCACCTGAAAAGAAAACACTTTGGAGCCTTCGATGGCAGTGAAGAGAGCTGATCAGCAGGATGAGTAACCATGTTTGTTTGGTTTTAAAGTGGGGAAACGTAACGTTAGTTTCTCAGGTAGCTCATCTGATGCTTTCCTTACCTTGTTAGTAGGTTACAGACAGGGATAAGGTTGGCTACTTATTTTACTTTTAATTTCATTTACATTTGTTTAAGCAGCGTTTATATTTTCTTTAAATAAATTAACTTGCAAATTATGAGGGCAAGGCTTTTAAAGTTTAAATCTTCTGGCAAAGATAAAGAAAAGAAGATCCTGCAATTTATGGAAGTAAAGCAGAACAAAATCCAGCAAGATCAGTAATATGTCAATTAATTATCTGCCACATTCCCATGTAAATATCTGTCTTTGGAGGATGTGTTTTTTTACCACCCCTAGTTCTCTCATTTTTATTCCAAATACAATTTATAATTTGAATCACAGGGCTATTTTTATCTCTATGGTTCAGTATTTTCTCAAGCAGCAACTTTAACTGCTATACTTTCCTGTCTTAAAAGGCAGAACTCTTCTAGTCTAAAAAAAACTCATTTCTTGAAATGGGGGGACCTATTGTTGAACCCCTTAGGGGCTTTAAAAAACAAAAATGCCTGTCTCTTTTTGCGCTTTATGAACCAAAGTAGCCTATATTTTGTGGATGTACAGCTACATTTCTCATGTAAGTTTGCGTAGTTTTTACACAAACATTTATTTTTCATATTGCACCAGTACAGTTAATGAGCAACCTGTACTTGTGTGCTTGTTTGTTCTGTCTAAAATGTTTATTTTGGAATAAAGAGGTTAATATAAAATTTTTTTTTTTGTCCGATTCATCGATTAATCGAAAAAATAATCGGCCGATTCATCGATTTTTAAAATAATCGTTAGTTGCAGCCCTACACAGAACTATAATGTCCTGACCACTCCACTGCAGTTCTGGTTTTTTTTATGGAGTTAGTGTCCTCCTGAAAGGCAAACTTGCAAACTGCACTCAAGTGTTTTGCAGTCTTAGTAGGGTTTTCTACTAAGGTTGCCCTGTTTTGAATACATCCATCTTTCTATCAAACCATAACCCGGTTATAACCATCTTTAATGACAGCAAAGCTGTGTCTTATGTGATATTTAATATTTTAGTTTTACATCAAACATATCGCTGTGTCCTCTACATAAGTGGTTCTCAACCTTTCTCCTCAAGGAGCGCATTCTTTTAAATATCTCCTTGCTGCCACACACCTGACTTAAGCCTCACCATGAATATACATTCTCCTGAAGCAGACGTGTCAAAAGTATTGTTCAGTGCTCAAGTAGAAGTATACATACAACTATTTAAAAATACTTTTGTAGAAGTTAGAGTATCAACTTAAGCTTTTTACTCAAGTAGAATTCTTAAAGTACAATTTTGAAAAACAATTTATAAAAGTAAAAATAATGCAGGAAAAAAAAATAAGGAAAAGTGCTTTAAAACTTATACTGGATATTGTACTACCCTATTAAAGGATTTTTTTTCTTCAATTCTGGGTAACCTCCTCATATACAGTTTTCTCAGTTTTATAAATGGTGGCAAAAGTGTTAAATCTAACTTTGCATCATCTTGAAAAAATTATTTAGTTTGGTATATTCTACATTTGGTATATTATACATTCCAGAACAGTTTCTTCCCCACTGCCATTAGACTGTTGAATGTTTTGTAAAATGGGTTATTGTATTGTATTTTATTAGATTTATTATATTTTATCATTATATATATATAAAAAAATGTTAGAATTGTAATTTTACAGTCATATGTTTATATTTCTGTTTATATATACGTATATATATACATATATATATTTACATTAATTTTGATGCTGCACTTTTAAAAAGATGAATTTGTCCGGAGCTCTGTTCCAAACGAAATTTCTTTCTGTTTCAAACTTGTGTAAACAAAATGACGAATAAATCTGTCTAAGTCATATTCTGCTAACAAGTTGGTGCAGAACCCAGTCCAACCACAAAGAAATTCATTATCCTGATGAAACAAAGATTTTGATGGGTTTTATTTATTTATTTTTTATATCAACAGAATATAAAATGAAAAAATGGGCTTAAATTAAGCAAAACTAATGATACTATTTTTAAAATGTATGGAGTAGAAGTCAAAAGTTGTCTAAAAAATATCTATTCCAGACAGAATTTCTAATTAATATAGCAAAGTATTTGTACTTTGTTACTTGACACCTCTGTCCTGAACTACATATAAAACTCCATCAGGCTCATTATTTTTATTTTGTTGGACTTCGAAGTCCAGCATTCAGCACTCTGGTGTAATATTCTGTTCTTCCCTGGGCCCTGACTTGCATGTAAAATCTCGTTTCTTCATTAAAGGAACATTTCTAAACTGTGACACATGGTCACTTTAGCTAAACCAGAAGAAATAATCCAGCTTTCTTGTTCTTCCCTTTCATGTCTCCAATCGACTCTTTTAAAATTGTTAAACACGTTGTTTAAACAGGCTTTTTGCTGATGTTTTTCAATCTGTAATCTTATTTTCAATTTATTGCCACTTGATTTCAATATGTATTATATTTTTTTGTTTTTGTAAAACGCTTTATGATGTTTTTTCTATGCAAGCAGTGTTCTACATGACTTGGCAAAAACAAAACTTTTAACTTGCTTACAACAATGTCTTCCTTTGTGACCCTCTCCCATAGAGGTTAAGTCAGAGTTGTCCACAGCTAATGGTCGTCCGGCTAATAGATTTTTTTCCTTTCTGTGCTGTTGATCTTATCAGCTCCTCTTAAGTTGATGTCTTGGTATGTTTTTAATTTTTCAGTACAGTTTTTTTTGTTAATAAGATTTTAAAAGTGCTTTGCAAGGTGTTTAAAACTTTGCTATTACTTTATCCCTTACCTGTCTGATGTGTTCCTTGTTCTTGATGATGCTGTTTATTCACAAATGTTCTCTAAAATATCCCTGATGCCTTTGCAAAACACTTGTATTAAAATGGAGATTAAATTACACACAGAAAGACTGTTGCACAAATTGAGTAAATTCTAGAAGCAATTGGTTGCAATGGATTTCATGTTGGGTTAACAGCATAAAGGATTTTTAAATACATATTTTCTATTTTCATTCCAACTTACATTTAAGCTCTACTTTTTTTTAAACTGTCACATTTTAATCCAACTAAACTTTTTAAGTTTTTTTTTGTTGGCTGCTGTGTTCACATTTTCAGAATAATATGGTTAAATAGCTATAAATGCTCACACTAATGTGGAACAGTAGGATGTTTCTGAAGAAAAACATACTGTTCTATAAAACTTTGATTAATAAACGCCAAAAACAAAGATACAGATTTAGTTATTCGACTTTTTATCGAATATAACATTTAGAAAAATGTATATTAAGATTATAAAAAATTACCCCTCTACCATCAAAGTAGACTCTGTAAGAATTAAAAAAAAAATTAGCAGAAAGACACTAAAACAACCAACTTAAAATACAGTGTATAGCCTTGTCTTCAAACAGTGATATTTGTAAGTATTTCTTACACACATGAACAAAATTGTTGCTGCCTCTTGTTTAACGACAGAAAAGCCCACAATGGTCACAAGAATAACATACTGTATATCTGACAAAAATAACAATAGATTTTTTTAACCATTTTATTTTATTTTTTTCTAAGTACAAACCTTATTGTAAGTGCAAACCTACTTGGCAATAAACTTTATTCTGATTCTGATACATAACAATTCTATCAGAATGAAGAAATGAAAGTCAAGACATTGTTTTCATCCATGTTTCATAAGAACTTCAAACTTGACTTCAAAGAATAAACTCTTGAAACACAGATGGGATAAAAATGAATGGACTAAAAGTCACATTAACAGTTACAGGAATATTTTTGTAGCAGTGATTACCTCCAAATGTTGTGCAACAAAACATTAAGTTAAGGGTACCATTGCACTTTTCCAGGCATCTTACTTCGCTTTATTTTCTAAACTCAATTTGTTGAAGCATGAATGAAAAGTAATGTTTGATTTTGATTTGTTAATTTTCATATATTTTTTTTATTAATTGTAACTTTTCATTCAAGTTATTTCTGTGACCAATGTGGCTTTTTCTTTCAGGAGTCGAGAGGCACCAACAATGTCATCCTTGTCACCAAGAGCCAAATATTAGGAAATTTCATACAATTACCTGTCTCCATGGGAACTTGATGATCGATGTGGAGGACTCATGATTCCTTCTTGTGTGTGTTGGGGGGGGGGGGGGGGGGGGGGGGGGGGGGGGGTTTGGAGAAAGAGAGAAAGGAGTAACATCAGCAGGAGGATTTAAGGCACTTATTGAAAATTCACTACTTCAACAATATTGCATAAGGTGCTTATTTATCAGCTTAAGACTTCCCAAAGTTAAGTCACCACTCTTTTAGATTAGCTTTCCTAAAAATAGGAAGGAGTGCACTAATATGTAGTAATGCAATTGTATGGTCGCAATCGTGTACATTCACAAAAGGTGGAGTAACAATACCAGAGGCCAATATCTACAGAGTATATGTTTATTAAACCAACCCTAGAGTATGAGTATGGAATCCTCATTTCAAAGTGATTTTACGCCTATCTTATGCTTATGAAGCAAATAGGGACAGTGAAATAAATTCAAAAACAGGAAACAAATATATGAAATAGAAATATTTCTAATGCATTTAAACAGTACAGTATATCTAATAGATAAATATGAGCTCTGTCATATCAGACTTATTGAGAGAAATTCATGCATGTGTTTTTTGATTGCTACTAAGAATGTTTGCAGTCTATACTTAAACTAAACAAACAGTAAGTGGATAATTCCAATTTGTGTACTCTGTGTGGATGAGTTCCTGGGTGGTCATAGTGTGGGCTAATCAGTGGGCTAATAGCAGCAGACATGCTCTCTGTTATCAGCCATGGCAAACACCTGGACAAACACTGACAGAGAGAAGGGAAAGGGAAGACGACAAATACGTGCTGATGTGGAATAGAGCAATAAAAGCACAGACGAGTAGAAGACAAATTTAGATATGGTGAAATCATCTGTGTATCTACTGTAAGGGGAATAAAACAGGCAATCCTTGAATGCTTACCGGTTGGATGAGGCAGTTTGTGACAATGAATAGGCCCTCCCCTTTACTTTTCCACTTCATGTATGGAATAAAATGGATTGATATTAAAATTCTATATATATATGTTTCTGGCTGCATCTATGTATTTTAAGAACACTAAGAGTAAAAACATTTACCTGCAGTACACTATATTTCTTGTAGACTTTTATTATCTTCCTGTTCCAAATACATATAAGATTAACATGCTGGGACATAATGGTAAATACCTTGAATGATCATCAATATACAGTGCAGCTTTGAGACTTATTTTTGCCTCAAAATATGCAACAAAATAAATCAAGAATAGCTTCACATTTATAGTTGAAGACATGAATATATATTTACATACACATTCTCTGGGAACTGAAGAGCTAATAATCTGGTCGCATTTGGAAGTGACAATAGATGGATTTTCTTTAATTTTCTAAAATTATTTTAAAAGTAAAATCAGACACCTTTGTTCACAATTAAAAATGGGACTGCTTAAACAGAAAAAAAAAACCGTTGTCAAATTGTTTCTCTGAATAGAAGAAGGAATTTCTACTTGAATAACATAATCATTTTTAGTGTTTTTTTATTATCATTATTTTTATCACTCATGGTTAAACAATGCAGCAATGCATTACAGACAGGGGGCTTTTAAATCCAATGGTAGTACACCTGTTAAGTCTCCAAGATACCACTCAGTAACAAAAAAAAACCCAAAACAAAACAAAAAATCTATAAAGCAGGTTTTCAAAGTACTTTCTTGTGTAATTATGGATTTTAATTGGTCTTATGTAAGATTTTAATTTTAAACACTTTGTTTTCATTTGCTGTAAGCGAAATATTATAATAGTCATATGTCTAAGTAATCTTTATAACCTTTTTCACCCATAGATTTACTGAAATAAATGCACTTTTTAGCAGTATTCTAATTAATAAAAACAGACTATTCTCTTAATTTATTTAAATGAATACAACTTTGAGAACTACAAACCTAACCACAACTGAAAGGAGAAAACTAAACGAAAAAAGAAGAGTTACAAGCTCAACACCATCACATCAGTGACAAGCAGACAGGTTAATACAAAAAGCTTCTTACACAGCAGAAAACATCATTTATTCTTAAAATAAGTGCATTTTTTTCTTGAATTGTGGAGTTAAGTGAGACACTCTGCCAATGGAAAAAGACAATTAACATTTAAAATGAGAAAAAGTAATTGCATTGTCTTATATCATGTAATCATCATGTTCTAGGAGTAAAAATCATCATTCCATTGGCAGACCATCTTATTTTCCTACTCTAATTAGGTGTGAATACACTTCATTTAAGAATTGACTTATTTCTAGTTAGTTTTAGATAGTTTTTGCAGTGCACCTTGTGCAATGTTACCATGGCACTTCATTTGGCCAATTGATAGTAAAACCATGGGTGGTTCTAGACAGGGGCCAACAGGGGCCAGTGCCCCTGTAGATCATGTCCTGGACCCTGTTATGGCCCCTATACTGAAGACATAATACTAAAAGAAATTCAACTGATGATATGCACTGGAAGAGACATGGTTACCGATAGGTCCTTTGGATCCTTTGTTAAAAAAATTCACTAATATTCTAATTGTTTAAAAACAATAAGGTGATAGCTTCAGTAGTGTTGAGATAGGCTCCCAATTTTCATCTGCTTAATGTTTTTTTCAAAACAAATTAAAGAAAATACCCAGTGGAATTTATAAGCTTTACTTGATTTCTAATTCTGAATCTATATAAAACTGTAATTTCAACTTAAATTAAGTTAAAAAAAATATGTTAAATTCCTAAATTATAAATGTATATTGACCTAATATTCCAAATAAGTTGCTTTTTTGCTAAGTTAAGAGAATTTTATTTAGATTTTAATGATAATCCAAATAAACATTTTCAAGCCAAAAATAAATATTTTCAGTTGGAAGACAGAATTTAATTAAACCTAATTGAATAGAAACCTAACTTCATGCAGCTATCTTATTTGAATCCCTTGCCCTGTTTTTTTGCTTTATGCTCTTCTGTGCCCCCATGAAAACACACTGGCCCCCTCATGGCCCCTTGGTCCATTTGGTCTAGAACCTCCACAGAGTAAAACAATTAAAACAACAATAAAAAAGTAATTAAACTGTTAAGGGAAATCCGTTTACCTAAATGCGTCCCCGTTTCTGTCCGAGGTCCCATCATCCTAAACACAGTTTTGGCTTAAACTGACAAACTGTGCTTACACCTCTGCCATGGCAACACAGTCTGTCTCCCATCAGTAAATCCAAGTGAGTGTTGAACCCCCCCTGAGCAGGGACAGGTGAGATGGCTGAGGCTGGGGGAGGGAATTCAGCTCCAGATCGCTGTCCACCAGATTTACCTTAAACATCAGGGTTCATTAAACCCAACAACAACAACACGTCTGATAGTTCGGTTCAATCAGCTCCTTCACTCAGTTACCTCCAATCCGGATGGTGCATAAGAAGGTTTGGTTATAGTTGAAAATAAATCCCAAAACTCAGCACTGAAGACTAACGCGCGTCCTAATTTGTTATTTACCTGCACACCTGCCCCCTCTATCCAATCCTAAATATCAATACTAGCAGCAACTTTCCTTGCATCAATATTAGCAGAAGGATGATGCATGCAAACTAACGCTATTTGTAGTCCGCATCTTGTCGGTTAAAAACTTAATGATCTCCTATTCTTCAGAATGACAGTTCTCAGTCGCGCTTACATAACAAAAACGCTTGATCTAAAAAAGCAGCTGCAAGCATAGACTCATCTCTGGGCTTTCTCCCCTGCAATCCTCTGCCATGATGCATCTGGATCTAAAATAAGGACGTCATGTAAGCGGGTTGTCCTCCCGGTTTTCATGCCTCCATAGCAGCATCAGCATCTTTTCTTCTTTTGATCAGTCACAGCAGCAGGGTTAAAGCTGCTGATTTCTCAACCTGAAGTCCCCAGCTGGAGTCTCGCCATCTACTGGACAATATTGAGACAAAACATTAACTGCTGAGAAAACTGCTGCGTTTTATACTGAAATGGACCCGAGGAATTGTAGTTGAATGTCTGAGCCTATTGCTGTACATATATGAGTTAACAATCCCCAGGTAATGCATTCAATTTGCATCTAATTGTTTGCATATTTTTTCTTCTATTTCCTGTAAACAGTGAAATGTTGCATTAAATTCACATCAATCAGAGTCATCTGGTGGTAAAGGAGGAAAATGCAACTCCGGTTCTAAATGTAGAAATATGACTGCGTAAAAAATGGAACCTTAAAAATGTTAAATCCGAAGACATTCCCAACTCCAAAGCAACTCGGAAATCACAAGAATGCTTATTTTCTGTATCTGTATTATGTAGTAGCCTAATAGTTTTAAAGCCACAAGTCTTGAAAAAAATCGGCGTAAAAACGCGATAACACGCACTTTAAAGTATTTTTGTTTGATAAAAAAAAAACATACCTGTAACATTTCTTTCTTCTGCTGCTTGTCTCACTATATTCCCCCTCAAGTTGAAGAAAATATTCATTGTGCGTACAGAGAGGGAGACGCCGCTGCTTAGGAAACCGCCGTGCTGCTCTCTGTGAGTCTCTGCTTGTGTTCAGTGTCTCCACTTTTCAGCCCATTATTCTCCAGGGGGGAAAGAGCTCTGAGCGTCATCATGTTAAAGCCCACACAACCACTCATGCTTTCACTTATCTCAGAGGAGCCAGATTCCCACAGCTACTTCTGGATCACCTTATGATCCTTCTAGTTGTTCGACGTCTTTGCTCCAATCCCTTGCATCCAATTGATGTTTATACAGTTCAATCAAAAGTAATAAAAATTCCCAAGCTAAAAATGAATCAGTGGTCTTTCCCTTTCACCTAATATTATTTTTTGTTTAATCCATCACCCCATGAAAGCTCAAAGTCTGCACCAAATTAGGATTTTATTTTATTTTATTTTTTCACAGAATGTTTCTCATGAGCTGTTGGAAATGCTTGGTTTAAACTTTAGACTTGTTTCTTTTATCAGTGATTATCTAACCCAGACTACATGAAAACAATGCCTTCTCTTGTGGCTTGTTTGCTACAACCTGATCAAAGAAGGACCAGGGAGCACAAGAGGAGACATTTACCATACAAACATGAGGTGTTTTAGCTGCATAGTATGGAAGACAGTCTCCACTTTTACTATTAACGCACCTTTATGTGAGTAAATGTGAGGGATTTGTAAAATGTTTAAAACTCTATTAAAATGGTCTATGCTACACCAAAATGAACTGATAATGCAGAGATATTTGTAGTTGTGTGACAATTAAAAGAAATAAGGATTAAATGCAATTTATTATACATCCACTTTCACCCCCAAAGTTTCATTTTTCAGTGGATTAACTTTAGCTTTTCTGTAATCACATATAAATAGATGCATTACTCAAAAATACAAAAGCAACTCAGTGATTCTGTAAATATTCACATTCAGGATGGAGTTTTGATTGGCATTAATGAGTTCATAAAAATACTTTTTTTAACACCCTGTATCAGGCTGTTGAGATGCAAAATATAAAAGTCCAAAGATCCAAAAATCGTCCAAGTAAGCATGCTATTCATTTAAACAGGGATTGACTTTATATTGAAGAAGAGAAGCAATAATTTCAGGGTAAAGCCAAGCCAAAACAACAGCATTTAAAAACATTAAAAAATATATAATGATAAATCCGTAGTGTACCACCTAGACCTTACACCAAATAAAACAGACCTATCTGGATCTGAATCCTTACACTATCTGAATCAGGACAAAAAAAAAAAAAAAAAAAAAAAGCAAGCAAATTACAGCTTAACCCCAAAACTTTTTTTGTCACATATGCAAAAAAAAAAAACTCTTGGTTGGACGTTTAAGAGGAGGACCCAAACCCAAATGCAGAGAATGAAGCTGAAGGTGGTTACTTGCAGATGATCTTGGATCTGTTATGTTTTCCTTTGAGTATTCAGTTTAACTCTCTATGTTTTCTAGTTTTATTGGTTTCATTCCTATTTTGTTGTGTTTTCTGGTTATATTTGAGTTCTTAAGTTTTTATTTGTTGCCCTCTTGTGTTGGTCTCCTTTTCCCTAGCTCCTTTCTAGACTCCTCTCTTCACACCTGCTCCCAATCTGCTCGTTAGTCCTGTCTTTGTTCAGTCTACCATAAATACTCTCCCTGTGCAGTTCCTCAGTGCTGGTTCCTCGTCTTACCTCGTCTCTCCTTGCCTATCCCTGAATCCACGATGTTTCCATGGTTCTGGTTTGTGTTACATTTTAAGTTGGATTTTTGGATTCCATCCTCAGTTGTTTGTGATCATTCAATTAAATCTTCAAGAAACTTACCTCTGCCTCCCTGCCTCTGCATTTGGGTCCTCAAAACCACAACCAAACTCTGACACCATTAGTGCCTTTTCAATTCAATTCAATTCAGTTTATTTATATAGCACCAAATTCACAACACATGTCATCTCAAGGCACTGTCATCTCAACCAGATCATATAGTCAAATTGATATTTGTTGTGTTTTCTGGTTATATTGATATTTTCAGGACTGGTACAGGCTTTTTTCAACCCTCTCTTTACTTCTGGGAAGGGCTGAAAAAAGCCACTACCAGTACTGATAAAAAACAGTAATGGGAATGTTTGATGAGTGGGGTAGGGTAGAGCCAGGCTAAGTGGAGCCAATGAAAATGGGGCGATAGATGCTTTGATTTTGTTTGCCTGATGGCAGCAGTTCAATACAATGTTGGTGAGGAGTAAGGAAACCTGTTCAGAACTAGTTTCCTGCAGCTGCACTGAAACAGATCCTGAATAGTGTAGGGGCATTTAAATGGCTTTTTCAGTTTCCCTCACTATCTTCTGCAGGGCCCTTTTGTCAACCATTGCCGCTTACATACCACAACGAGATGCAGTGTGCCAAGATTATTTCAATCACACCTCTACAGATGGAACAGCTTCACTGTTGACATCATTTCCTCTGCTCTTCACTTGTGTCTAGCACACCTGGAGGAGACTAACACCCACGTGCAGATGCTGTTCTTGGACTTCCGTTCAGCTTTCAACACCATCATCCCACAGCATCTGATAGGAAAACTGAAACAGCTGGGCTTCAATACAACCTCCTGCAATTGGCTGCTAGACTTCCTCATAAACAGACCTCAGTCAGTCCGGGTCGGACAGAACACCTCTGATGTCATCACCCTAAGCACAGGCTCCCCTCAGGACTGCGCCCTGTCTCCCCCTGCTCAGAGAGAGGAGGTGGAGCAGCTGGGGGAGGGTGCAGAGATAACAGCTTGATCCTGAATGTGAAGAAAACGAAGGAGATCATCGTCGACTTCAGGAAGAATCCGCCTAAACACGCTCCACTGCTCATTAACAGCTGAGCTGTAGAGGTGATCAGCAGCACCACATTTCTGGGGATGCACATCACAGACACCCTCACCTGAACTGTAAACACCACTTCACTGGTCAAAAGGGCACGAAAGTGCATGTACTTCCTAAGGAGGATGAGAAGAGCCCACCTGCTCCAAGCTGTCACTCTGTGTAATGTGGAGGCACCAACCCTGCAGATTGGAAGAAAATGAGGAGAGTAGTGAGAACTGCAGAGAAGATCATCGGGGTTCATTTTCCCTCCATAAAAGACATTTCCTCCTACAGTACTGTACAGTAGTGCTGCGTTTCCCGAGCCCGTAAGATCATCGATGACCTCTCACACTCCAACCATGGACTGTTCTCCCTGCTCCCCTTTTGGAAGAGACTTCAAAGCATCCGATGCAGGACCAGCAAATACCAAAACAGCTTCTTCCCCACTGCCATTGGACTGCTCAGTTCGAATAAAACAGGGAAATGTTGGAAACACTGTAAATCATTTATTTTTACATTTGATCAGCATGTTTACGTTTTATCACTGATGCACTTTAAGAAATGGAAATGTCTTGAGAGTTGTACTGATTTAAATTTTGTTTTGTATACACCCCGTGTGTACAAAATGACAGTAAAGTTTGTCTAAGTCTAAGTCAGACTATTGGTAGAATGTTGGTAGGGATGAGTCTTGCTTCAGTGTTTCCAGAAAATGCAGACCAGGTCTGTAAAATCATCCCATGCATGCCCTTTAAAGCGCTAACAATGATCTGCAGCCGTAGAAATTAATTACTATCCATGCCCACGACTGCATGGCTTTCTCACAGCTCTGTGAGATCTTTTTTTTTGAGCTTACTAAACCTGTCTATCATCTTTTTGTTTCACCAGCCATAAAAAGGTTATAAATATTTTTGAGATAGATTATGGTTATCTGTAAAGGTATTGGCATTTTTGATCAAATTCAACACTACCAGACAACGATGTGGTTGTCTATTAGCTTATTTAAATATGGACCCTACTTCCCCAGGACATCTGGTGGCCAGATTGTGAAGGGTATGCAGTATTTGTTTTATTTCTCTGGAGAAGACACAGCAGCTGTACAGTCCCTCCAAAACCATTCAGTGTCTACTTTTAAATATGTTTACCTCCAAACTCTATCCAATTAGGGAGCCAATGCATCATAAATTTATATTGCACCAGATCAGCTCTATAAAAAGAGTCTGATTTTTTCGAGCTAGAGCATCACAAAACAACAAACAAATTAATGGCAACCTTTTAGTTGTAATTTGCTTCCATATTGGTGTTTACAGTAAGCTTTGACTAATGCAGCTTATGTAGAAAAAACTCTTGTTCAGTTATTTTTCTGTTTCACTCATACTACAACATGCATCCATTAGGCTAATAATCTTCAACACGTGATCCTTACTTTTGTTAAATGGACATTTTTGAGTTTCGAGCGCATTGCAACCACCTCCTACCTGGATGTTTTCTCATCAGGCCCCAAAATGTGTCTAAAAACAGACTTTTGAGGAAATCAGTCTGTGAGCAGTGCATATATATATGTATATGTATATATATATATATGTACACAGACACACACATATAGGGGCTATACTGTACATGAGCTTGGTCAATCACATTCTACTGTTAATAATTAGTTTGAACTTAGCCACATTCATTCCTTCTCGTTTAAAATACATTTAGGTTCAGTCTATGATGACACATTACATAAACATCCTCATTAGTGCTTAAGGTGTGCCTGGCAATATTTTTGCTAGCAAGTTCCATTTATCATTTTTACTTTAACTCTTACTTATTAATATGTGATCCACTACAAAATCACATTATACAGACAATGCACTTTGTGTGTTACATGAACTGTTGTTATACAAATGTTATTTCTCATTTTATGTGGTTTCCAATCGTTTTAATGCATATAGTTTTCCTGTTAAACACAAGGATAATGAAGGAAAAATACAAATGGACACGTTTAAAAATTTTAGAGAGTAAAATAATAAGGTTGTCTATACATTTTGGGTATAAGAGAATGGTTGTAGGTTTGGTTCTTTGAGCAAAACGCAAACGCACACTCACATCTACCAAGAAAGCTTGGAGGAATAATTTAATTACTAATAGAATGTTAAAAGGGAAGAAGCTTGTTTTCTTACCTGCAAACTGGGAAGTGATCTAAAGGAGAAAATAATGAGGTTAGCTTACCTCTGGGGAACAGAAAACACAAGGCAAGCTTTCATTTTTATTTATTTCTTTATTTTTTTAATTCAATTCAGTTCAATTCAGTTTATTTATATTGCGCCAAATTCACAACACATGTCATCTCAAGGCACTTTACAGTTCAACCAGATCATACAGTCAAATCGATACAAAGTTTTCTGTCTAAGGAAAACCAGTTGATTGCATTGACTCATTGACTCAAATACAATCCCTCACACTAAGCATGCTTGTAGCGACAGTGGAGAGGAAAAACTCCCTTTTAACAGGAAGAAACCTCCAGCAGAACCAGGCTCAGTGTGAGCGGCCATCTTCCGAGGCCGACTGGGGTTCAAGGAGACAGAAGCAGAGATACAAAAAGCAGCTGTAAAAGGCGGCCCCGTCCAGGAAACACACAGCCAAGCAGACAAGCTCCAAGGCTATGGGGCCAAAATGGTAGCTTTAATATTTGCAAATGTGTGTGGAGAGTTGTGTGTCTGTATCTCGATTTGTGTGTGTGCAGTGGGATTTGAAAATGTGTAAATAAATCTGTAAATGTGTGAGGAGATTTGTGTGTCTGTACAACAATCTGCAAATGTGTAAAACTACTTGTGTGTAATCCGTTTTGCAAATGTGTAAAAAATCCACAAATCTGTATTCAGATCTGCAAATGTGTACTGAGATTTGCAAATGTGTAAAAAATCCACAAATCTGTATTCAGATCTGCAAATGTGTACTGAGATTTGCAAATGTGTAAAAAATCCACAAATCTGTATTCAGATCTGCAAATGTGTACTGAGACTTGCAAATGTGTAGATCAATCTGTAAGCACACACAGAGACACTTGTGTCTGAAGTATTTTCGCTTCAAGACCCAGAAATACAGACAAATCATTGGTTACAAGTCAAGCGGTTTTTCAGTTGGCTCTCTTTACACACGTGATTTTTGCTACTCTTCTGCCGTGTGAGATGCACAAATGCGTAGAAGGATTTGTATGTGTATTTTCGCGATTTGTAACCCCTTGCGCAGGCTCGCAGGCTCACATGCTGCCCTGACCGCAGGCTCACAAGCTCACAGCTCTCTCTCTGCTGCGACAGTTCAGCACAACTTGCTTCACATACAGCCACATACCACCAGTTGGCGGTATTGTACAGTACGTGACGTTACTGGGGTCCTAGGGGTTGTACCTGCTAAGTTGAGAGCAATGGAATCCCGTCAGCTTTCTGTAAGTATATTTCTTTAATTTTTTCTATAGTTTGCATTAGTAAAACAGTTTCTTCTTCTTCTGCTTCTGTTTTATGGCGGCTGGCAAGCAACTTTATGATGTGCATTACCACCATCTACTTCAGTGGAGTGTGGATCGGGATGCTATGTATTTTCCCACTGAAAAATAAAAATAAATATCAACAATATTTACATAAATAAACTTATATCCTTTCTACCAATTTCGTTTTTTCAAGATTGTTTATCAAATTACAAAAATAATCATACGTAGATTTTTTTTCCCCAAAATATCTTGTATATTTAACTGTAATTTATTTTCTTGTAACCCTTCTCTCCATAGAATATTTATAAGAAAACAACAAAACATGCTCCACCGTCTCCCCTTGATAACAAAAACCACAACCTCCTGTTCCCATTCTAAATAAGTTTCCATTTAACCCCGTGTTTCCGAAACTTAATCTAGATATAACCTCTTTTTTATTCCTTTCCGTTCTCCTCATTTCACCAATTTTCCTTTGAATACTATAAAGCCAACTTCCAGTTCTATGCTCTTCCCACAGCTTCTGCCATCTTTCCGTAACCTTTTGTTTAATAATAGATTAAATTTTTTCCTTACTGAATGGTATCAATATACGGAGCCCCTCTGATGACATGGTCAAAAAAATGTTTAATTGTGGCCACGAAGTAGTATTTCGCGGCCACGCAATAAGTATAACGTGCGCGCGAAATACTACTTCGTGGCCACGCAATAAGTTTAACGTGCGCACGAAATACTTATTAATATCAATAAATCCGCCCCTGTTTTCAGGCTTATGTTAACTGTAATGACTTATCTTGGACAGGCTGCTATGTAAACGGGCCTTTGGTCCTTCGTTTAGCATTGCTCCGGTTGTTTACACTACGCCTTTTCCACCTAAAATAGCGTCTTAGCAACAAATGTCACGTGACTGGCGGAGACCGACTGGGTAAGCAAATCGAGCGCGCCTTAGACCTTAGAGAAGGCGCGCTCGATTTGCTTACCCAGTTGTCAAGGAATGATATTAATATTATTAATAAGTATTTCGTGCGCACGTTAAACTTATTGCGTGGCCACAAAATAGTATTTCGTGCGCACGAAAAACTTATTGCGTGGCCGCGAAATACTACTTCGTGCGCACGAAATACTACTTCGTGGCCACAATTAAAATTTTTTTTTGACCATGTCATCAGAGGGGCTCCGTATCAATATCATCCTTGTCACGTCAACTCCCGCAGCGGAGGAAAAAAAAAGGTAGAGGCTGTCTGTGAGCCTGTGAGCCTGCGGTCAGGGCAGCATGTGAGCCTGCGAGCCTGCGCAAGGGGTTACAAATCGCGAAAATACACATACAAATCCTTCTACGCATTTGTGCATCTCACACGGCAGAAGAGTAGCAAAAATCACGTGTGTAAAGAGAGCCAACTGAAAAACCGCTTGACTTGTAACCAATGATTTGTCTGTATTTCTGGGTCTTGAAGCGAAAATACTTCAGACACAAGTGTCTCTGTGTGTGCTTACAGATTGATCTACACATTTGCAAGTCTCAGTACACATTTGCAGATCTGAATACAGATTTGTGGATTTTTTACACATTTGCAAATCTCAGTACACATTTGCAGATCTGAATACAGATTTGTGGATTTTTTACACATTTGCAAATCTCAGTACACATTTGCAGATCTGAATACAGATTTGTGGATTTTTTACACATTTGCAAAACGGATTACACACAAGTAGTTTTACACATTTGCAGATTGTTGTACAGACACACAAATCTCCTCACACATTTACAGATTTATTTACACATTTTCAAATCCCACTGCACACACACAAATCGAGATACAGACACACAACTCTCCACACACATTTGCAAATATTAAAGCTACCATTTTGGCCCATACAAGGCAGCTCCCATGCCAGAGGACGAAGAGAGCACATCCACTCAGTCACGGTCAGAGAAAAAGGACCACACTGGAAAACAGGCCGATCTCCAACATCTATAAACAAGGGTGTTGATGAAAGCAGCACAGCTGATGTTTCTTTCCAGGATGACGTCACAGCCAAACAGGAACAGACGAGGCAAAGCTACTCTGAGGAAAAGCAGAGAGAGCAGAAGGTTAGAGATTGAACTAACAGATTCTGCAGAATAGGAGAACAGAGAGAGAATGAAGCAGAATGATGAAATGGGGGTCCCTATGCCCTCCAAAAGTCTAAGCCTATGGCAGCATAACTATAGAGATAGCTCAGGATAACCTGAGCCACTCTAACTATAAGCTTTATCAAAAAGGAAAGTTTTAAGCCTAGCCTTAAAAGTAGACAGGGTGTCTGCCTCACGGACTAAAACTGGTAGTTGGTTCCACAGGAGAGGAGCCTGATAACTAAAAGATCTGCCTCCCATTCTACTTTTAGAAATTCTAGGAACCACTAGTAAACCTGCAGATTGAGAGCGAAGTGCTCTGTTAGGAACATAAGGAACAATCATATCTCTGATATAAGATGGAGCTTGGCCATTTAAAGCTTTATATGTGAGAAGGAGGATTTTAAATTCTATTCTTGATTTAACAGGAAGCCAATGAAGAGAAGCCAGGATAGGCGAGATATGATCTCTCTTTTTAATTTTCATTAGAACTCTGGCTGCAGCATTTTGGATCAGCTGAAGGCTTTTAACTACAGTTTGTGGACTTCCTGATAGTGAAGAATTACAATATTCCAGCCTTGAAGTAACAAATGCATGAACTAGTTTCTCAGCATCACCCCTGGACAGGATATTTCTAATTTTTGCAATGTTCCTCAGATGAAAGAAGGAAATTCTAGAAACCTCTTTGATATGGGATTTAAATGACAGGTCCTGATCAAAAAAAACACCAAGATTTTTTAATTTATTATCTGAAATCAGTTTAATCCCATCCAAATGAAGTGACTGGCTAATCAGTTTCTTTTTCAGAGACTCTGGTCCAAAGACTATAACTTCTGTTTTGTCTGCATTCAGAAGCAGAAAGTTAAGAGTCATCCAGGTTTTTATGTCTTCAAGACATGCCTGTAATCTATGTAATGGGTTAGCTTCATCTGGATTTATAGACAGATATAGCTGGGTATCATCAGCATAACAGTGGAAATTAATCCCATGCTGTCTAATAATTCTACCAATTACATTTTTACATTTAGAAGTGGCTGAGACAGCTAGACCTTCAACAGGTTTGCTGATTGCTACAGATGCTTTTCTCTTACAGAAAGGTGGACAGGCATGGTACAGTAAGCATGGTCAATAAATAGGATCCTATGGCTTAGGGTAAGTTCCCAACCACCCATGTCAAGTCCAAAATAATTAATATTCTGGCATATTAAGGTTTCATTTTTCTTCATACATCTCATTTATTTGCATGTAATTTACTGTCTCCAACTGTTAACAGTAAGTAAAGAAAACAGCCAAACAAACCTTGAAATCATCACTCCTGTACATACAAAGAAAACTCATCCTGAACTACACAGTCCTTGTTAGAAATCCTATTTATCCTCTGACATTGTGTGAAAAGTTACTTAATAAAGTAACTAAGTAATATAGAATGTTACAAATGCTTAGACAAAGGACAGTGTTAGAGAATTTGTTTATATTATACTAAACATTGTGATGACATGACCTTGGCACTGATGACTGGCTTAATTACTCAGTCCATTCACTGATCTACCTGCTCCTGCCTCTTTTTAAAGTGCTTGCATCCACTCATCAGGGTCAGATTATTCTTGTTCTCCCTAACCAGTGGTGAGGGTGTTTTTAGAGTTCCTTGGTGTTTCTGATTTTCTGACCCTGACCTGTTCTACCTCTCAACCACTGAGCCTGCCAGTTCCCATCTGAACATTTTGCTTGAACTGTCTTTGAAGTCCAGGTCCTCTGAACCTGCCTGTTCCTGTCCTGATCTGTTTGCCTGACCTGGCTACGAACTCCTGCATGTTATCCGGGGCTGCACCATCTGGGACACTCTAGGGTGCACCCATCGCATCTTGTTGGCAGCCCACCGGCTGGATCCTACCTCGTTCTCTGACCTCGTTCTCTGACAGCGTAGTGACTCATGTTCATATTTATCCTCCCTTAGATTTACATGGTTACTAACCTGTGTTTCCACGCCCTAGAGTTTCCTGCCTCAGAGGTCCTAGCAGCTGTTCTCACAGACCTGTTTATTTTAATAAATGCTTTTGAAAAATCACACTTTATGTCTTGCCTGAATAATGGTTCCTCTGTTCCAAGTTATGACATGTAAAGCTTTTCTAGAGAGTAGTCAGTTAAAGAAAAGTTAAGCAATCAAAAAAAAGGGTTCTACAAATTTTCAAGATTTTTATAAATTTATCAATTTTTTATAATTATTTTTAGATATATAATCTTCAAATATAGTATTTTAATCTGTTGCTCGTGTACCCGCTTTTGCCAGCTTTGCATCATAGTGGTGGTCTTGCCCTAAATTTATTCAGCTGTTACAATATTGTACTCTTCCACTGATATGTCAAAAAGGAAATGCATCTAAGCACAAAAGATCCAATGTAAAATATTCTGCGTGACTTACAGGTAGTAAAATACAAACACAATATGATGGTTACTTAGACCCAAAAAAGATGTTTAAAAACTGTTGTTAATCATTTCCTATATATAGTCATGGTGTTTGTTTATTGATTAAACTCTAGGGTGAGCCAGAAATACCAAATTATAATGTATGGTTCATGATCTTAATGGGAAGAAAAAACTTGTTGTGGGAAGTTTACTTTCATAGGTTTCTCATAGACTGAAAAAGTCAAAAATAGTAGCAAAGCACAGTTGTTGCTTATCTTTGGCAAGTTCAGAAGGTTAGAAAGTGTATGTGTGTGAATGGGTGTGTGTATGTGTGGTTATGTTTTTGTTACCCTGGTGGGACAATTTCCCAGAAATACTACTGTCAGGACCCATGTCTGATCCCTGTGAGAAGTAATTTTTTTGGAGTGGGGGTTAGGCCTAAGACTAAGGTGGAAAATGAATTTAGGTTAGATTTAGATTTAGGTAAACTGTATGTGTTGATAAGGATTAGGGTTAGAATAATGATCTGGGTTAGCAATAGATAAATGAATCAATAGAAGGCGATGGAAAATCCCCACAAGGATAGTTTGACATAACATGTGTGTTAGTGACCATGTTTTTGTTACCTTGAGGGGAAAATTCCCTGGAATACGCTACCTTAAAGGAATAGTACACCCAAAACATGATTAGCCTTCCTTTTCT
The DNA here is from genome assembly GCF_016077235.1 of Cyprinodon tularosa. Taxonomy (NCBI): domain Eukaryota; kingdom Metazoa; phylum Chordata; class Actinopteri; order Cyprinodontiformes; family Cyprinodontidae; genus Cyprinodon; species Cyprinodon tularosa. The sequence continues at coordinate 1,405,056 of NW_024037916.1, forward strand.
ACTCACCCCCATGCTGAAAAACACTCTGGAGTACTTTTTTGATATCTCAAATGCATCTGGAGATCTGGGAGGCTTCTTGCTGTCTGCTGACATTCAAATAATGGAGGTCCATGGCGCCCGAGGCAGAAAGGTCCATAAAAGTCCACAAAAAACGTTTCAATATTCCTCCATACTGCTCGTCCAATGTATTCCAAGTGTCCTGAGTGGGTAGCATCCAGAATTTACTCGAAACAAAGTCATTTAGAATGTTTTTAGAGCATAAACAGTAGTGTATAGGATTTCCTGAAAGCGCGCACCTGCGCGTTCATGACGCTACGGAAACCGCGGCAGACCAACCCAGACGAAAGTGCGCATTCAGCTCAGCAAAGAACTCATGCTCTTCCTCAACACTGAAGTCCTCAGACATTTTTCTTTCGTTGTTTCTTTCTTTGCACAGGTAAACAGCACATTTCTTCTTCTACGCTTGCATTATTGGCAGAGCAGACGCTGAATGCGCACTTTCTTCCGGTTTGGTCTGCCGGCTTCCGTAGCGTCATGAACGCGCAGGTGCGCGCTTTCAGGAAATCCTATACACTACTGTTTATGCTCTAAAAACATTCTAAATGACTTTATTTCGAGTAAATTCTGGATGCTACCCACTCAGAACACTTGGAATACATTGGACGAGCAGTATGGAGGAATATTGACACGTTTTTTGTGGACTTTTATGGACCTTTCTGTCTCGGGCACCATAGACCTCCATTATTTGAATGTCAGCAGACAGCAAGAATCCTCCCAGATCTCCAGATGCATTTGAGATATCAAAAAAGTACTCCAGGGTGTTGTTCAGCATGGGGGTGAGTAGAAAATGAAGGCTAATCATGTTTTGGGTGTACTATTCCTTTAAGGGGACTTATAGGTACTTGTGTGAAGCAGCAACTTGTACTTTTTGGTGAGAAACCAGAACCGTTTCTTGTATTTTACCAGCAAAGAGAGGCCATTCTGGGAAAGTGAGGACATTGTCCTATTCCTCACTGTTTTTCATGCTGCTTTGAGTTGAGGGCTAGGTTTAGGACTATGATGTTGATTGAGTTTAGGTTAGGGTATTGGTAAGATCAGAGAAATTAAAGAAAAACAAATTGAAGTAAAAACAAGTCCCCATAAGGAAATTAAAACCCGGATAGGAAACTTCTTCCCATGTCTTTATATTGTTTTGAAATTTAGCTACATTAACAAAAAAGATGTCTTGCACTGAAGAACACAAACAAATTAAATGCAGGATAGAGAGGGTGGAGGGTGGCATTAGACGGCAGATTCATTTTCAGTTCCTCATTCTCTTCTTCCCACTCACTTGAAAAGGGTAATGATTCAACAAATTTATACACACATAAAAAAATTGGCAATATGATTAGGTTTAAATGAAAAAAAAAAAATAGATTGGGAGTAAATGGTTTATGATTAGATAACTACACATCCATAAATGTTTGTGTCACTTGGCAATAAATAAGACACCAGGCCCATTCCCTCTCCAATATATTTGAATCACAAGATACAATTGTAACTTAAAGCCTCATAATATCTATGAAAAGGACTTTAAGGAAAAGGAAATTGGTAAAAGTTACCATAGTTCACCACAAGAAGTCCAGAGGAGTGAATGCCATGGATGGTACTGATCCAAACAAAGAGAGACCAGCACACTTTTTATGATACTATGCTGACCTAGTGTGTATGTCATTGCTTTAACTGAAGTATTGGAATGGATATTAGTAAGGACCAAAATGCTGATTGATTGATTCCCAGTTCAACATCTAATAGAGCAATCAAACTTTACCTTATATTTTGATACGCTAACTATTAAACTAGAGCTTATACATTTTGTGCCTTTTTACATAATATTCATGGCAGTGGTGCTATCATGGCCTCCAGTTACATACTTGTTCCTGTGGGGGTGACTCAAGCGTGCTACATCTGTTCTGTGGCTGTCTGTGTCTGGAGTGTATCAGGCCTAATGAAAGCCAAAGAGAGTGTGGGTTGGGAGGTGGGGTTTGTCAACGTGTTGATGGATGCCAACATCAGGTGTTGGAAATTAAATGTCAGTTTTATGTCACAGTAAAAAAATAGAAATAAAAAATGCGTGTCGTTTTAGAGCTGATTTGAGTTATTGTTTTGGATATTTTTCATCAAAGTTACTTTTTCTACATTTAGTGCTTTTAGATTAAAAACCCACATAAAAAATGCTTCTTCAGACTAGCGGTTTTGCTTAATGGAAATGAAAATAATGTCCCAGAGATTAGATGACATCAGGTAGCCACAACAAATGCAATAAGTTTTGGGCCATTAAAAGTTGACCGCCATGTCTTTCCCCTACTTTTCCCTAGACGATTTGAAAGGACTTTCATAAGTTGTAATTTATCTGGAAAAGTGAATTTAGAGGAAAGAGGAAAATATTTAACTTTCACAAACATCTCATTCATGGAAAAAAATGTCCATGGGGGAAATAAAATCAGCTTCATACACAATTGAATAATCTCAACCATTTAAGTTTATTTAATATGTTGTTCTCCGAAAAGCTTCATTTTTTTCCCTCTCTGAATAAATTGATTAAAAAAATTGTTCTCCTTATCAAACTGGAAACATTTAGGCTTATTTACTAATTATTTACATGTACGTGCTAAGGGGGGCAAAAAGCCGTGATAATCTGTCTGAACAATCAGTGAACTGAGTTTGCCATAAGGTCCACTATATAGTCCCCGCTCTATATAGTGATTGAGGGATTTAGGGGTAGGGCGGACGTTCGGGCACAATAAGCTTGTATGAGCTATGAGAACAGCAACTTCTAAACCAAGCGTGCAAGAGAAAGGGTCTTGTGCATGGTCTCGCACGCGCATTTTTTTTAAAGTGGAGAGGGTGGGTCTTTTAAAAAATTCGCAAAAATCCTTCACAATACCTTTAAGGATGAAAAAGATAATTGCAGTTCTCAAGGTGGCTGCAAGTCGGATTTGCAAAAAAACTCTAAAAAAAAAAAAAAAAAGTGAAAACTCTTGTTTTTTTTTCATCACAATGTTTTTATCACTGCTGCTTACCTGCACTTTAAAAATATTAAATAGTCTAGTCTAGTCTAGTCTTTTTGTTTACACTTGTGTGTAGAAAATGACAAAATAAAATCTGTCTAAGTCTAAGTTTAAGCTTTGCTAGCTTGATTCTGATATCCTTCCTCAGTTTGTGGATCAGTTTTTTTTACCTTAGGTATTGGATGCTTTGCAGCTGATAGGATTTTTAACTTCAAGACACAGGCATCAACAAACACCTTTACCAAACCTGGCAAACAGACCACAGGTTGTGTGACTAAGGGGTCAATCTATGTCTAATCAAGTGCTTAGCAGCACAGAAACATTGCAGGGGACAGTACTATTACTTTTTATTCTGTACACCTCTGACCTCCAATTCCTAAGTTCTGTCATCAGCAGAAATACAATGATTATCCTGCAGTCATTGGGTCTATCAGAAGTGGACAAGAAGATGTGCACAGAGACCTGATGAACAATTTTTTGGCACATTTCATAAAAATAATCTGATCCTGAATTTGAACAAAACAGGGTAGATGATTGCACATGTCAGAAGAAACAGAATAAACAAGTCAAATATTAATACAATAATAGAAAAAGAAGTGGAGCTGATGAAGTATAAATACCCTGGTGTTTACCTTGACAACAGACTTACCAGAGGCAACGCTTTGAATTTGTTAATGCATAATGGCAAAATCTACTTCTTAAGGAAGCTTAGATCAATTATATAGTAATATAATAGTTTTTTCAGCAAGATGCTTGATATCTTCTATAAGTCTGTTGTGAAGAGCATAACCTCTTCTGCCATCATCTTATGGTGTGGTTGCAAATAAGTTAAAAAGTTTAGTAGGCTGATAGAGTCTATGAACTCCTCTATAACCTCTGGAGATGGTTTTGTAAAGAAGAATTCTTCATAAGAGTAAAATCATTACAGAAAACTGTCTGAAAGCTCTTTAGAAGACTGTTAAAAAACACATTAGTGTTTTCCTTCAAAGGCTTTTGTCATGATTTTTCTAAAGCTTGGACCCACATGCAGTGAAGCCAAACAGAGAGACAGTGTAAAAGTTTAATTGGGTTTTAGTGAAAGGTATTTAGAGTTAGGTGCAGAGTTCCCCCGAACTCTGATCGGCCGGAAAACCAAAAGACGAGGGGAAGACAGACTGTTAGATTCAGGCTCTGCCGGGAATTGGAGTTGTTAATCTTGAAGGAGAGGATTTGTTGCCACTCACGTTTCCAGAGAAGAAGAGACACGTAGACTCCAGAGTCTGTGTGTTGGTCTTCCAGGGTTTGTTTGATTCGGTGGAGGGCGGAACAGGGTTTACCCAGAACTCGGACGGAGTGGAATGATGCAGCCGCTGGTTGCAACTCAGTTTCCCTGTAGTACTTGAACGGGTCGTGGCGAAGATGACTTCCTTACTCTGAGAGTGATCTCAGCATGCTCAAAGGTGGCTGGATCCAAACCTCCTGTTTGGAATCCGTCGCTCAGTGTAAGACTCAGTTGATCCCACTTGAGAGAAGGCGGTCCGAAAAGGTCCATTTTGCAGGAAGGCTTCCTGCCAAAAGGCAAAGAACAAACAAAGTTGAGACTCAGGGAGAAACAAGCGCTCAGTAAAACTCAATGTGATCTCAGCTTGGCTAGAGAACAAAAACCCAAAATGCAAAACTCAGACAAGACTCAGCATAAACAAGGCTTGGTTAGAGTACCCCAAACTGGCTAACACTCCGGCGTCGAAGTAGTGGCAACCAGCAGCTTAAGAGCAGTCCGGTGATGAGGCAACAGCTTGCAGGTGTGTGAGGAGGTGAACCGGAGCCAGGCGCCTCCTGGTGGTGGAAGGGAGAAACACAAAAGACAAGACAAACAGACAAACACAAAAACTGGGATCCTGACACCTTTTTCCAGATCCACTGCAAGACTGTATTGGCACATCTTTTATTTTTATTTTGAAACAATAAATTATTTTTCAGTTTAACTTAAAGGGAATTAAACATGTTTGGAAAAATAAGGATTTTATTTTTTGTTTGATCTAATATTATTTGTAAAAAATCCCATGAATTCATTGCTGCTGCAAGCTTGCGCAGCTGTTAGTCAGAGGTGGCTGTCTGCAGTACCGGGGCCCCCCAGGGCACCGTTTTGTCTCCGTTCCCCTTCACCCTTTACGCCTCGGACTTCATGTACAAGAGAAGACTCCCACCCCACTCCCCCATAAAACATGCAGGGGCAGGACATAGAAAATGTGGAGAGTTTCAAATACCTGGGTGTTCATGTCAATAAACTGGAAGGACTCATATCACAGACACCCTGTACAAGAAGGGCCAGACCTGCCTCCATCTCCTGAGGAGGTTGAGGTCTTTTGGAATGAGCAGGCCCCTGCTTATAACCTTCTATGACTGCGGTCATATGCTGTTATCTGCTGGGCCCCTGGCAGCAAAGAGGGGGACAGAAAGAGACCGAAAAGAACTGGTGAGAAAGGCTGAGAGGAGGGTGCTGTCCAAGCTTACATCCATCATGGACAACACCTTCCACCCTCTGCACCAGACTGTAGAGGATTTGAGCAGCCCCTTAAGTGAAAACTTTTACACCCTGTTTGTAAAAAGGAGCGCTACCGCTGGTCATTAATCCCTGCTGCCACCAGACACTACATTGCAAAACTACAATTGCAGTAACTTGTGCAATGTATAATGTGTAATTACAATTTACTGTGCAATAACCTGTTTCTTTATATTTGATACGCAGTACAATAGCTATATATATAAACATCCATCTATATAAATACCAATATAAATACCCTGTATAATAACCCTTTATAATAATCTAGCTAAAATATATATATATATATATACACTCACCGGCCACTTTATTAAGTACCCCATGCTAGTAACGGGTTGGACCCCCTTTTGCCTTCAGAACTGCCTCAATTCTTCGTGGCATAGATTCAACAAGGTGCTGGAAGCCTTCCTCAGGGAGTTTGGTCCATATTGACATGATGGCATCACACAGTTGCCGCAGATTTGTCGGCTGCACATCCATGATGCGAATCTCCCGTTCCACCACATCCCAAAGATGCTCTATTGGATTGAGATCTGGTGACTGTGGAGGCCATTTGAGTACAGTGAACTCATTGTCATGTTCAAGAAAGCAGTCTGAGATGATTCCAGCTTTATGACATGGCGCATTATCCTGCTGAAAGTAGCCATCAGAAGTTGGGTCCATTGTGGTCATAAAGGGATGGACATTGCCATCAACAATACTCAGGTAGGCTGTGGCATTGCAACGATGCTCAATTGGTACCAAGGGGCCCAAAGAGTGCCAAGAAAATATTCCCCACACCATGACACCACCACCACCAGCCTGAACCGTTGATACAAGGCAGGATGGATCCATGCTTTCATGTTGTAGACACCAAATTCTGACCCTACCATCCGAATGTCGCAGCAGAAATCGAGACTCATCAGGCCAGGCAACGTTTTTCCAATCTTCTATTGTCCAATTTCGATGAGCTTGTGCAAATTGTAGCCTCAGTTTCCTGTTCTTAGCTGAAAGGAGTGGCACCCGGTGTGGTCTTCTGCTGCTGTAGCCCATCTGCCTCAAAGTTCGACGTACTGTGCGTTCAGAGATGCTCTTCTACCCACCTTGGTTGTAACGGGTGGTTATTTGAGTCACTGTTGCCCTTCTATCAGCTCAAACCAGTCTGGCCATTCTCCTCTGACCTCTGGCATCAACAAGGCATTTCCGCCCACAGAACTGCCGCTCACTGGATGTTTTTTCTTTTTCGGACCATTCTCTGTAAACCCTAGAGATGGTTGTGCGTGAAAATCCCAGTAGATCAGCAGTTTCTGAAATACTCAGACCAGCCCTTCTGGCACCAACAATCATGCCACGTTCAAAGTCACTCAAATCACCTTTCTTCCCCATACTGATGCTCGGTTTGAACTGCAGGAGATTGTCTTGACCATGTCTACATGCCTAAATGCACTGAGTTGCCGCCATGTGATTAGCTGCTTAGAAATTAAGTGTTAACGAGCAGTTGGACAGGTGTACCTAATAAAGTGGCCGGTGAGTGTATATATATATATATATATATATATATATATATATATATATATATATATATATATTAGTGCTGTCAATCGATTAAATTTTTTTAATCGCGATTAATCGCATCAATGCCTTAGTTAACTCGCGATTAATCGCATTTTAATCACACATTTTTTTTCTGATTGAAAATCATTTAAATACTCTCGATGACATACAAAAAATACATACAGGCTAGGTTTGCGCCAATGTTCTTTTTTTTAAATGAAAACAGGTCACAGACACTGATTTATGCCATAGAAACATATGGCAAGAAGATGGGGCATGTAGCAAAAAATAACAAATATGTAACCAAAAAAAAGGCCCTGAAAACAGGATGATGTAAAAGACAGTCTTTACAGTTAATACAGTCTTTTGAACAAAGATAAGCATTTTACCCTACTGCTATAAAATGTGGTAGAGTTAACATTAGATGTCAATTAACCAAGGTAATAATGAACAATTTTCAATCAATACATCAAAATCAATAGACCGACATCACTAGATGGTAGTCTATGCTCTAGAAAGTTACTTTTCAGCCTCTTAACAAAAATGAGAACACACACACACCCACCCACCCACACACACACACACAATACTGACCTGTGGCGTACACAGACAGCAAGAGTGCCGTAGCAGATTCCATTTCACCTCAGTAATCTGTTTTCTCAGCGTATTTCAGGTTGCTACTAGACACCAGACACTCAACTTGTTTGTTGGTGGTGGGGCTTAAAGAAAAGGCACTAGCGCTACCCAGTGTATGAGCGTCTTTTTTCCTTGAGGAGCTCCGCTCTCGAAGCCTATGGAAAATGCACAGACTGGGGGAAAATAGCCCCGCCTTTCCGCAGGCTGCAGCGGGATGTACTTGGAAAATTGTACCATAAAACCACATAGCGTTAATCTCACTTTAAAAAAATTTATCGCCGTTAAAATGGCCTCGCGTTAACGCGATAATAACGCGATAATTTTGACAGCACTAATATATATATATATATATATATATATATATATATATATATATATATATATATATATATATATATATATATATATATATATATAATTTTAAAATACTGTCATATGTGGACACACTGTTTATAGTACTGTATATATTTCATGCACCTTTTTCTTCCTTTAACACCTCCTTCTTCTCTTATTGACTATATGAGCTGATGTGACATGTAAGTTTGTCCACTGTGAGATCAATAAAGTCAATCAATCAATCAATCGAATACACAGCTAAACAGAAGTAAGAATCTGTGTGAGCTTAGTAATAAGATAGAAACATGGGGTAATTCTTACTCTCCTCCAGCAAACTATTCTAATACTCCTGTATATCCTGGCATTGTGCTTCAAAATAAGCAGCTCTAAATTAAACAAATTGTAATTTCATGGTAGGTACATAGTCTAATGCAACACTCAATGAGGAAGTAACACTTTTAACAAGAGCAGAAGTTTGTGAAAATTCCAGATTGACTGCAGTCTCCAGCCAGAGGAGAGTCTGTAACAGTTTTTCGTACATTAACTGTTCTCCTCTTTGTTCTGCCTGTGTAAAGTATTTGAAGAGAGAAAAAAGAGATGGAAACCTATTTCAGTAAAGCAAATAAAATGCTGCAGCCTGCCCTTGTCCCTTGTGGTGACATCAGCATACCAGATCTTGATGAAGGGGAAGGTGGCTCAGTGATGGTGGAGCAGAAGTGCACCATCACCGTCTTTGGAGGGCTGAACTTCTTCAGCTGCCAGTGGTACAGTAGTACTTCCTCTTCTGTGCTTTCTAGGGAAGTTATCTGATGTTCAGCTCCTACTTGAGGTCCTGAGCAATCATTGTGTCTGGAAAACAGAAGAAGCCCTCCCTGACAACTGGAGAGTTGTACAGTAGATTTAAAGCAGAATAATAACAAAGGAGCCAGGTTCATCCGTCCCACAGACAGTTTGTGCTCAGTAAGGATGCACTGTTCCTCGTGCATGGTGGCCAGCGATGAAACATAAACTCCAGATATGGTGAAAGAGGCAAACTCACTGGGGGAGTAAAATGATTTACAGTTAAAGATAAAATATTTCAGATTGTGGAGCAGTGCTGCCGCATGACTGTCACAGCTACAGCTGATGTAAAAAAAGATACCTCCCTCCTTTGCTTTGCCATTGAGTTCATTGACGTAGTCCATCTTGAACACCTGGAAGCCAGCCACCTGCAGTGCAGAGGCCCATATGAGTTCAGACAGCCCAGTGACCTCCACTGAGCAGCCACCGTGGGCTGCTCAGTGGAGCAGTGGGTAGCGCTGCAGCCTTGCAGCAAGAACACCCGGGTTCGATGCATGGGTTCTCTCTGGGTACTCCAGCTTTCTCCCACAGTCCAAAAACATGACTGTTAATTGGTTAATTGTTTGTCCTGTTTGTCTCTGTGTGGCACCCGAGAGGTGCGATCGTCTAAAAAAAAAAAAAACATAAAACCAAACAGACTGCGGCGATTGTGAGCAGAGCTTTAAAAATTTTTATTAGATTTAAAAGTTCAATAATTTATTTTAAATGAGGAGCTACATTACCACATTACCACATCTGTGTTGCCTGTGATGGACGTGTGACCTGTCCAGGGTGTACCCAGCTTCTCGTAGACAGCTGGCGATAGTGCTGATGAAGGTTCTCAGTCATCCAGGTCATAGTCATTCCATAAAAATTCAAAAAAATATCCACTGGACTTGGTTTCCAAGATTTGAAGACGTTTCGCCACCTCTCCAGGAAGCTTTCTCAATTCAAATGTCTGGATCCGCAGTGAGTTTGAGTCTTTTATAGACAAAGCCTTGTATCGCTTTTGCATGTTTCCAAGCGATACAAGGCTTTGTCTATATAAGACTTGTCCTTTTTTAAAAGAAATAATCTAAGTACTATCTCTGTCAGTATAATATTATTAGGTTACTTGTTTTTGTACATTTATATCATGAGCACAAGCAAGCTATAAATAAGTAGCTAAAGTAAATCTAATTGGCTGATTGATGCTATACACTCACCGACCACTTTATTAGGTACACCTGTCCAACTGCTCGTTAACACTTAATTTCTAAGCAGCCAATCACATGGCGGCAACTCAGTGCATTTAGGCATGTAGACATGGTCAAGACAATCTCCTGCAGTTCAAACCGAGCATCAGTATGGGGAAGAAAGGTGATTTGAGTGACTTTGAACGTGGCATGATTGTTGGTGCCAGAAGGGCTGGTCTGAGTATTTCAGAAACTACTGATCTACTGGGATTTTCACGCACAACCATCTCTAGGGTTTACAGAGAATGGTCCGCAAAAGAAAAAACATCCAGTGAGCGGCAGTTCTGTGGGCGGAAATGCCTTGTTGATGCCAGAGGTCAGAGGAGAATGGCCAGACTGGTTCGAGCTGATAGAAGGGCAACAGTGACTCAAATAACCACCTGTTACAACCAAGGTGGGCAGAAGAGCATCTCTGAACGCTCAGTACGTCGAACTTTGAGGCAGATGGGCTACAGCAGCAGAAGACCACACCGGGTGCCACTCCTTTCAGCTAAGAACAGGAAACTGAGGCTACAATTTGCACAAGCTCATCGAAATTGGACAATAGAAGATTGGAAAAACGTTGCCTGGTCTGATGAGTCTCGATTTCTGCTGCGACATTCGGATGGTAGGGTCAGAATTTGGCGTCTACAACATGAAAGCATGGATCCATCCTGCCTTGTGTCAACGGTTCAGGCTGGTGGTGGTGGTGTCATGGTGTGGGGAATATTATCTTGGCACTCTTTGGGCCCCTTGGTACCAATTGAGCATCGTTGCAACGCCACAGCCTACCTGAGTATTGTTGCTAACCATGTCCATCCCTTTATGACCACAATGTACCCAACTTCTGATGGCTACTTTCAGCAGGATAATGCGCCATGTCATAAAGCTGGAATCATCTCAGACTGGTTTCTTGAACATGACAATGAGTTCACTGTACTCAAATGGCCTCCACAGTCACCAGATCTCAATCCAATAAAGGCATCTTTGGGATGTGGTGGAACGGGAGATTCGCATCATGGATGTGCAGCCGACAAATCTGCGGCAACTGTGTGATGCCATCATGTCAATATGGACCAAACTCCCTGAGGAATGCTTCCAGCCCCTTGTTGAATCTATGCCACGAAGAACTGAGGCAGTTCTGAAGGCGAAAGGGGGTCCAACCCGTTACTAGCATGGGGTACCTAATAAAGTGGCCGGTGAGTGTACGTTGCTATACTAAAGGGCAGATGTGATTAAAACATAGCCTTCCTTTGCTTTGAACTACTTTGAACTAACAGATTTGGCATTGAAACTCTTGAAACATGAAACTCTTTAAAAAATCTATTCTTATCAAATGAACAACAGGTGAAAATATAAAGAATAAGGGAAACTAATAAACTATAGGAAAACAATACATACAAAAAGGAATAGATAAAACAGAAACCCCAAACAAAAAAAAAAGCAACACTATCGAATGTTTAAGAGTCAGGGTTTGTTTGAATTAATTTAAGAGATCACAGGTAGTTCATGGCTAATCTCAGTTTCTGGCTTCTAATTCTGAATGTTTTACACCACCAAACATGAATATGAAATCAGACACATATACAGTTGTGCTTGAAAGTTTACACACCCTCCTGTAAAATAAAATTTTAAATAATTACTTGTAATTCAAATAACGTAAAATTGAAAAAAATTATAAACAAAAATGTACTAAATGATAATTTCGTAAAATAAAAAACTCATTTTTAATATGTGTTTAAAAAAAGAATAATTCCAAAAAGCAAACTGCTCTAGCCAAATTAAATGACCTTGCTCATTAAAGGTGAACCAACATACCTGTCATCAGGTGCAGGAGTCTGAGCATTTCCGGAACATTACAGAAAACATAAGATTTCAGTGATTGCCTCAAAGGATCGCCCACAAAACTTTTGTGTAGGGGCTCCATCATGTTTGTTTACTTTTTTTTTAATGGATTAATATATATATATATATATATATATATATATATATATATATATATATATATATATATATATATATATGTATGTACATATATATTCAAATTCAGTCATGATTTCCATTTTTTCATTATTATTTTTGTCATTTTATATATATTCTACTGGCAATTGATTTTTTTGTCTTTAATGGAAGGGTATTTAAACTGTCATGCACTGCAGTATAACCACAAATAGAAATGTTCTCCTTCAGAAACAGTCTAATATGTAGTCACTATATTATGTACACACTTCCAACATAAAAAGTATTTGAGAAGTGTAGGAAAAATATTTGAAGTGATTCCGCATTTTTACATTGTAGGATGATTGGAATTATCAACTGATGCTCTGATTGCAACACATACTTGATAAAAGTGAGTGTGATAACAGCAGATTAGCAGACAAATCACTGAGGGAAAAACACTTTGAAAGTGTTATTGGAAAGCCTGAGAAGAGGCCGATATATTGGAACTGTTATTGAAGAATAGCTTTAATGCTGATTTGCAGAGAAGTCCACTCCTCTTTTCTCCCCTGCACTTTGCATGGGAGTATTTTTATGTTCTTTACCCACAGATCTTCAGGGGACTGTCGCTTATCGTGTTGTCTTTCAATTTGAGCTTTTAAACATCCAGCCCAGTGCATTCCTTCCTTTCACAGATATTATGGCAAAAACAAACATTAATTATTAAGAGAGGATCCTCTTTAGCATCTATACTGTCGGGTACAGATTAAAGCAATTACTGTAAAAGATGTCAACATCACTCTCATGGTAAGGGAGCAAAAAGACAGCACTCTCATGATTAAATGGGTCTTGTCAGAAGGTGAACAGATATGTACATTTAATGAACACTATGCTAGATTTTCAACTGTACACCTTTTATAACAGCAACTGTCTTGGGGATGTAGCATTGAGCAGGCTGGATCTTATTTCGATCATGACTTTTTACACAGTCATAGGTTGCAAAGGGCATGCAATAACCAAGCAGACATGGATTTTATCAGTAAATCTGCATGCAGAGATTAGGTTCTTTCTTACAGTAGAAGCCTTTCAAAATTTCCCCACTTTCCTTGATGGGCCCTTGGGTGATCCTTGTCATGTCCCCTACAGTTCCTTTTTAAGCATCAATCTTTGTACTGAAATATTCTTTCTGCCGTGATTTTGGGACATTGAGATCTAAAGAGAGGCGCCGCCTCCTGGTCAGACCCTGTAATTCAGTGAAAGGGTGGAGTCAGAGTAAAAAAAATATGCACGCCCAGGAAAAAGAGGGGGTCACTCCAGTGGTTGGAAGTTGGAGGGGATTTTGTTGGGAGTTGCAGGGAAGTGGGCTGCCATTCGGCTGGTGTTTGATTGTGAAGGGCCATTGTGAATGGTTGTTACTGCATCTCAGAGAACATAAATGCATGCCCCCTAAGCAACAGATGTTATTTTTTCATTTGATTTTTAGGCTAAATCTCGTGGGTTCGTCAGTCTTGATTAAGTCCAGAAAAATCATTGTTAAAAAATGGGCTAAATAATACAGTAGATGTTGAAGAGACGTTGCAAACTGGGATATATAAGCTATATAAGTACAGGCCATTAACCATAGTCTATAGTATATAACACTTTAAAATATAGATGCAGTGGAGATATTCTGATTGTATTATTATTATTATTAAATAGTGATTTTTAATCATATCTGGAACTTTTATGAAAGTTTGCCCCAAAAAGTAACAGTATGTAGGCTGCTTTAAAATGTTCCATTTGAAAAATTATCTGTGCCGAAACACCCTGAATCTTAATTAACCACTCCTGTAGGAGCCAAATAAGGTTTTTCAAGGTTTTTCCTTTTTTTCATGAAGGACCTGCATTTATGTTGTAAGTGGGTAGGTGTTGTGGTGCTGAGGCACAATCAACACAGTGATTGAATGTGGCTGTGTTGGAGTGGTATATAAGTGTATGCGCTCATGTGCATCTCTGTTTGTGTGTTAGGTCTGCAGCATGGTGAGGGGTGAGTCTGAGGGAGGCACTTTCTATTGAACACATGAATCAGGCTCCTTAGTATGTCAATGCAATTTGTGATGTGTATGAAAACTGCACAGTCTGAGGTATCTTGGTCCCAATAAAAACAACAGCAAAGTAAATGCTATGTCTTTTTTATGCTGTCAAACAGAGGAATAAATGCTCTCTAAATAAATGCTAACTGCTGGCAGCGGTCATCAATTGTAAATTCCCCTTGTCTTAACCCACCTTGATAATTTTGACTTGAAGCTCTTAATCTGCCACAACAATTCTTGGCTTTGGAAAACACAAACCTTATATGCAAAGTTTTGCTCAGAGTCTGCAGAACCATAGTTTAATTCAGGCCTTTTGCAGCATTATCAGCTTGCACCATACAGTCCCCAGCTGTCCTCTCAATAATAACTCTCAAAACTCTTTCCTCTAAAGGTCAGTTGTCTAAATATTCTTCCCCTTGCATGACTAAAGATAACTAGAAAACTGTTCTTAGTGATAAATCCAATATTTCCACAGTTTGAAAATCAAGAGTCAGTTAACAGCTGTTACAGATGTTTCTTCTGATATCTATCTTAAAGACATTGATGTCTACTCAAGAAAATTATTCATAGAGATTTTGACGAGCAATCATTGCTGTTAATTGTCTTATCTCACCTGTTACAGCAATTAACATGATTTTTTACCTTGCAAAAAAAAATGCATATTAAAGATTGTAATCGAATTTGTTATTTTAAATGGATGCATGGAGAATGACCTTTTAAAAATATTTTCAATGAGTGTGTTTGTTACTTTATCCACTCCTTTTGTTCCCTAATACTGGCAATTTTATAAACATTTGAACTGAAAATTCTTTCATGTCTCATTTATATAATTTAGTAATAACAATAATACTTTGGACTTGTAATGCAGTTTCTATTTAAACAAATCCTGTGCTAGAGAGTAAAACAGGTAAGTGCAAAATAAAAATACATGGAGAGCATGAGAAACAAAAAATAAAATAAAAGATAAAATAAACAATGACAATAAAAGGGGGGGGGGGCGGGGGGGGGGGAGTTCACTTAACTCAACTCAACTCAACTCAAACTTTATTTATAAAGAACATTTTAAACAATCGGGGTTGACCAAAGTGCTGCACAGGAATCACAGTTAAGGAACAAAAGATAAAAGCTAAGGCTAAAATACATAAACACATAAAAATAGAATAAAATAAATGTTTCAATCAAAATACATTTTAGAATAAAATTTAAATTTTAAATACAATTTTGACAAATGTCCACTTAGACATGATTAAAAGCCAGGGAGAAGAAATGTGATTTTAAAGAGGATTTAAAAACCTCAAAGGAGCCTGCTGATCTACAGTAACATGCCAAGGCAAGTTATTCCAGAGCCTCGGTGCCACTGCCATAAAGGCACGATCACCTTTAGTTTTAAGTCTGGTTTGAAGCATCGCGAGTAGCAACTGATTAGAGGATCTCAGTGTTCTGGCCGGGGCATACATTTGAAGAAACTCAGTCAAATACTGGGGGGCTAGACCATTAAGAGCTTTAAAAACAAACAATAAAATTTTAAAATCTATCCTAAAAACAGTGCAGTGAGGCTAGAACAGGTGATATGTGGTCACGTTTACATGTGCCAGTAAGGAGACGGGCAGCTGCATTTTGTACCAACTGCAGATGGTGTAAAAGTGAGTGGTCCAAGCCAGAATATAAAGAGTTGCAGTAATCCAATCTTGTATTGATAAAAGCATGGATTACGGTCTCCAGATCTTTTTATGTGGCAGGTACCCTTTCACTTTTGATAAAATTCTTAACTGATAAAAGCTACTTTTTACGACCAAACTACCCTGGCGATCAAATTTCAACCTGTCATCAAATATTACACCAAGATTTTTTACTGATGATCGAATGTTAGGTGTAAGAGGGCCCTTAAAAGCTTAAAAGCTCTCCTAAATAGCTGGGTCGTATTGGTTTTATTAACTTTACACCTCTAACAAATCACTTTAGAGGCATTAAGGAATTATCTCAAATATATAAGAAAATCTTGACTAAAACAATTAACTTCCATTGCTGTGAGATCAATTTTGAGGGCTGCAGGTGATGCACAAACAATTAGAGATTAACATAAAAACACAATTCTAATGTTGGTTTGTCGTCTTTTGGCCCACAAAAGAGTCACACAGAGAACCAGTGCATTTGAACGTTATATTACAAAAAGCAACAATAATCTGGAAGAAGAGAACTGCAGGAAGTCAATTGAAATTTCTGTTTGGTCTGAGGGAGAAAGCAGACCGATTAGGATTGAGTTGGTTGATGACAACTGATGACTGATTGATTTGCTTACTTCAGGGATAAAGGAGAGGTAGCATGGATCTGTAGGGGTTTGATTCAGTGGACTTTGCAGACTGCACCCCAAAGGACCAGGAGAAGGTGAGTAACATCCAAGAGTGTAGGTACTTGCAAGAGACAGTTTTAGAACCAATAGAAGACGTCTTACATCTAAATTAACTGAAGGACTCTTGGTAAATTGGGCTATGTGATCAGAGCAGATATCTTTAGTCAAAATGTAATAGATGGCCTTCCCACCGTTAGCGCATCAACAAAATGCCTCCATTGGGGCTGCTGTGGCTCAGGAGGTGTTTTGACCAGACTTAAAATAATTCAAAAGTCTACCAGCCTCAATAGCAATGTTGTGAATAAGGCAAAAGAGTTCTAAAGTCATACAGAAACAAGATACTCAATTAAGTATTAGGTTATACAATTTGCTGCTGTGATTACTTCTTACTAGGCTAATTGTAACTTTAAAAGCTTGGTACTATAATTTGTTTTGATTTTTTTTGTGTGCGCCTCAGCATCATAATGTAAAAATATTAGAGCTGCTGCAGGCTGCTTATTGTGAAAGGACCAACCGCGTGAGTCGTAAAAAAAAGCAACAAGAAGACAACATTTTTTTTATGTTTAATGTTGTCATATTTCAGGGTGTATTTTTCATTGGTCATAAATGTCTTCAAGTTTTAATAATGGAAATATTCAGATCGATTTCTATGCTACTCTATTGTGGGCAGATAATTAAAGGACTGACTGATATGGCTACATCATATAAGATGTATACAGAATCCCATTTCTGAGAAGCCAACTTTGCAATTTTTAATAAGTATATCTTTAATAACAATATAGTTTTCTATACCTCCGTTTACATGTTTTTATCAATTTAATTTTATCCAATTATTTTTAAACATACTTACATAATGTATTGTCATAAACATGTAAACTACTGAACGAATATAGTACTTTGACCAAGAGTAAATGTGTACAGCAAACTCCTGGCAGGATGTGCCTAAGTGTCATAACTCTCCCATATCTGAAATACTGCAGACTTTTCTTTATAAATAGAAACCCTGCAGGGGCTGGTATGATTTTTCACATGAAAACCACAACGGAAAAATGCAAAAAGAGTGGGCCTGGGTTCTAAGATCTTGTTTTTCTCACTGTATTTGAAACACATTCACAAAGGCTGTTTGTTTAAAGTTTCAGGAAACATTTCTATGATATCCATGGCCTACTTCCTTCCTTCAGAGAAGACGAAAGCCTTTTTTTAAATTTAAACAGGGCTTAAAAATGTCCAAAAGTTGCTCTTTTCATATTAGTTTATATTTTTAATATGTCCATGTTTTACAGAATTACCACTGAGGCGGTTTCACTTGGCTGTGTTCATTTTGTCATCTTCGTAGTAGCACCCAGCAGCCTGAGGCCCCCTCAACCACGCAGCTGTAAAATCCTAACTTAAAGCAAGTCAAAGTTAAAAAAAAAGTCAGATTGGTTTATAGAAAAAGCTGATCGTTCTTCATGGGAAGTAAATGGTACTAACTGAACTCTTTGAAGGGAGATTTTTTATAGCTCTTATATCTGTAAGAATCAAGATGACTTTAAGAAACTTGAAACCCGAAGCTGCACTGCAAGGAAAAATATAGTTATTTCAGTAAGTAACTGGTTTAATTAGATTATAATAAGGATAGAATAATGTCTTCCCTTTAGTATTGTCTGGTAAGGGGTAAAAATAGCTCTCCTTCGGCCTTCTACCTTGTCAATCTATGTTGTAGAATGTTTGCTTTTTTAAGCTTTGCATCTCCATATAATTGTTACTTTATCATATTAAACAAAGGGAATTCTTTTTTTTTCTGCTACAAAACTCAGAGGCATTAGCATTGCAACTCCATTATAAGTGTCAAGAAAAGGTACACCAACACTGCTAAAATGAGTTCATACTAGCCTCCTGTTCTCTGTTGCAAATGCAAATGTCAAGTTTTTCGTGGGGTTGAAGTGGATTCCGATCCCCAACAAAATTCATACTTATCACTTATTTTCCTGTTAAAGGGGAACACCGTTTTTTTTTTTTTTTTACATTGGGCCCTTGATTTTACGTTATTACACCATGTTCTACTCACCCATATGAGTTTTGTGTCATTTGGAGCTGTTCTGAAGATATTCCATTAGGTTATATCCATGTAACATCTTCCTATGGGCAAACGACTTGAAGGCACAAAATAAAGTGTTCATAATTTATCATTTATGGTACACCAACATTCATAACATGTAGGCGAATGACTGTCCCCCAGACGTCCGTGTTTATAATATTAATATTTATATTTTTTAAAAACAAAGAGGAGTGTGTATTATGACGTCATCCGCCCGCCAGACTGGAGTTGTGACAGGCAGCCCGGGCCACAGGCGGCTACGCTCTACCCCTTCTATTCATTCGGCTAGCTAATCTTAATCGTTCAATTCCATTTTGAGAGCTAGATCATCTGTGGTAGTAGCACTAGACATCTTCCAGGCATGTGAGTAAAACTAGCAACAGTTCAGCAGACAGGATAAATGAACAGCAGCCGGCGCACGCGGATGACGTCATACACACTCCGCTTTGTTTTCAAAAGATATAAATATAAATAATATAACCGCGGTTGTAAAAAAAAAAAAAAAAACGGCGTTCCCCTTTAATGAAAAGGTTTTAATAAGTGCAGAAACCATGAAGTGCACTGGAAGGACATACAGAAATACATTAAAAACAGAATGTGTCTTTCTAAATGCCAAATTTCCCATCTGTCACATAAGATAAGCATAGGCATGCTGCAAAGCAACAGGTCAGTGAACCATGAATTCCATGCGCCATCTTTTTTTGAGAGGGGAATATAAAAAACTAGATGCAAGCTGACTTGTGAGTTTGCTGCATTGCATTGGTTATGCAGAGTAAATGCATTATTTTTATGCTCAAGCAAATGATATGAGTTTAATCAGCCTAAAAAAGGAGCCTTATATAATGTTAGCCTAATTGCTGACTTAGATAAACACGAAAAAGTGTTTTCTTGTGTTGACAAAAAAACCTTCCCTGCAGCACCAACGCACATAAAAACTGACAGTCTAGACAGTTTAGATTATTGGTGCTGTTAGTGAATCAACAGTAGCCACAATATCATTGTATAACCATCCCACACAGAGTCCTAGAATAGGAATGCAAGCATATACTGGAAAATCCAGCTATTTTGAGGTTTTGCAAAGCAGAAAAGAAACGCCAACCTTCATGAAACAGATAAATAAAGAATAGCTACTGTAAGTCAGCTGGTGGGCAGCCATGACCCCTCATGTCAGACATGTTGGGAAAAGGTTGAGAAGACGTCACATGGTGCTTGTAGTTGCTAAAAGTGCTGAAAATGACACTATATCTAGCCAATGTTAAAATGAACTGTTGAAGGTTTCTAAAAAAAAATTAAGAGCTTTTCTTCTTTAATTGAGTTTATATGGATGAATGATTCAGTAACTTTGTGTCTGTCTATTTTACCACAATTCACTAGGCCAATAAAGGACTCATATAAAAAAGGAAAAAACTAATCTCCAGAGTAACTGTAAGAACACTGCAGCTCTTTTCAAATTGCCAGATTTCCATAAGCACCAATTGATGCTACAACCTAACAAAGAAAAAGCCTGAATATCTCCGATAACCACAAATGTAAAAGTACGCCGTATGGAGGCAGGCATATAAACTGTAGCTGTAGATCTACAAACAATATAAATGAGTTGACATAAAACAAAACTTGTATGAGGAAAATCAACTGTTACTTAATGCTAAGTATAGGAGATCTGTGATTTTGAGGGCCTGCTTCTCATCTAAATGAACCAGAGATCTTCTTCCATGGCAAGTTTGAATTCTGAATATGACCAGACTTTCCTTTAATAGAATACCCTAATACTGATTAATACTCTGTTTTTCCAATTCTCTTTTGTTGGAGCAGAAATACTACTAGACCAAAATGGGTGAGTCCTGCAGTGTCTTACATGTATGTGTTGTTGAGACTGACCGTTCTGAGTGAGCCGTCAATGTACTGTAGTTAGTGTGCCAGCTGCTGTTTGAAAGGTCAAACTCTTTTAACTTATTTGCTCTTTTTACACATTTTACTTACATTTTATTTGTTGATAATTGCTCTTAATGTAGATTTGTCAAGTCCCAAACTCTTATTAAAATGTTTTAAACTCTTTCTGTATTGTAAAAATGTCAATTAATTTGTTTTAATTCCTGTCTGATATAAAGAACCCATTGCTTCCATTGCCCAGGGATTTCAAACATGTTTTCTTCCTCCTCCTACCAGACCTAATCATAACTGTCTATAAATATTCAGAATTATGTTTCTCACATATGAATTGCAATTTAGATAAATGGAGAAATTATTTTCATGTATATAATCACAAGTTGTCGGTAATCCAGCAACAAGGAGCCAGCAGAGAGCCTGTTCACAGCTGAGCGTGGGCAGATGAAACGCTCCAAACCAGAAGCATGGGTTCAGTGTTGTTCCTGAAGCAAAGGGGCTTAGTATTAAGAGTCACATCGTTATTGAATTCACAGACATCCCTCAGAAGAGCCTCATACATCCAACCCACACAGCACAGGAAACCTGCACAGCACTTTCAGGAAGCTAACTTCACACAGGGGTGTAATTTGAGTCTAGAGTCTCTGGTTGATACTGTTATGTAAGTACTTAATCAAATTATATGACTATTTATTAAAGCAAGGAAATCCTGTTTGATGACATTTTTCCAAATTTAGTGAACTTAAATTATGAAAAACTACCAGAAATGTTACTGATGTAACCTCCACACACCACATTTTCTACACAGAGTGGTTAAAAATAAAAAAGATACTATGAAACAAAGGGTAAGAGACTTTTATCACATCATAGTAAAAATGTGAAATACTGAAAAATATATACATATTTCAGAAATGTACCTGAGATATTTACCTTTGCTCAATCACTGATTGGGCGCAATCACTGATTGCTCCAAATCACTAATACTCTGGAGGGAGAAACACAGGCAAGTGGCCATGATCATCTGACGGGAGATGATTTTCTAAGTGAGTCACTTACCTGGTGAACAGTTCAGTCCATACTCTCCGAGGAAGGCAGGAACCAGCCAATCAACTGCCAAATGGGCTGTGGCACAGAGCCGCTCAGAGTGTTCCCGAGGCAGCAACCCCAGTGAGCAGGCAGGAATCTGATCCAGGTCAGGGAAACAGATCAGACAGTAACAGTTCTGGAATCCAGGAGTCCTCAGTCCAGTCAGGGGATACCTTCCACACAGGAACAAACAGATCCAGGGTTCCAGGACTCCACAGAGCATGAAGGCAGGTTCAGAGTTCCATGCATCAAGCAATGAGCTCTGACAGAAATGCACAGATGCAGACAGGCAGAGTCCAGCAAGAGTCCAAAGACAGTTCAGGCAAACAGATCGGGGGTCAACAGGCAGACTCAGTGGTAGAGAGGCAGAACAAAATCAGGTAATCAGAAACACATAAGGAAATGCTGAAACGCTCTCACGGCTGGCTAGTGAATAAACTCGCCTGATGACACTGGACTGACATGAACCTTAGAATAAACTCAAACTAATGAAACAAACAAACAAAAATCAAACAAAGAAACATGCAGGAATAACAAAAGTTATCTGGCCCCGATAGCCGGGCTGACCTGTATATAAAGCAGAACAAAAAGGTGGATAAGATGAGTAATAATTAGGAACTGGGCAGAATTAGGAAGGTGAATGACATGAATGTCAGCTATCAGGGCAGATCATTACAATTATTGGCTTTGGAGGAGGTGCCGTCCTGATTTATTGGCTGGAGCTTTGTACGACATCAAAGGGTGGTCCATATGAAGCCGATAAGTCATCCAGACTGAATTTTTTCTTAAGCTTAATTCGTTATTAAGGAGCATTTATGGTGACAAAAAAAAAACACATCTAAATCACTTCATACTAACTGCTAAAGAACTCAACAGACATGCTAAAACATACCCGTGTACCGGCTGACCTTTAGTAAGAACTAAAAAAATTTTACTTACCAACTTACCTGTTCAGAAATAAAGTAGCAACCTCACAGAGCAATGAGGAGCTGGCATCCTGTGAATGTTTTATTTTGAAAAACGAAATATTTTGATAAAGTTGTAGGCCAGAAACCAAAATAAAATGTATACACATTAGCACAAAAGGAACAATACATGGAACCAGCAAGGAGAAAAAAAGGTAAAGTTTATACATAAAGCCATTAAAATAAAGGAACTAATAATGAGAGGGAAAAATCAGGCAACAATATACAGGGTAGAGTGAGGAGGAAAAGGTATTGGGAACTGGTCAGAAAGAAATCAGGAGAGTGAGCAACAACTGAGCAGAATTAAGCCAGGAGCTGAGGAAAAGAGAATTCAGTATGAGCAAGAGCAGACTCTCTACAGGAAACCTGGAGTAATAGATCATGGACACTCTTTTATAAATCTCACAAAACCTCTCTAATTTTCATCGTTTTATCTGTTTAAGTGTCTGAGTCTGATAAGTAAAATAGTTTAGATTTAGAAAATGGAGAAATGTAACTAATTTAGCAGCTTAAGTCAATGTCTTGTGTACGGTGACTGTGTAACGTCTGAATGGCATGTTTCCATTCTGTACATACTGTGGTTATAACTGCAACTTCTCCAGCTTTATAAATTGGGATTGTAAACATATCGTTATCAAAATTAGGAGGAAATATTCTGACTTCATTGATTATCAAACAGTGACATAATTAAATATTGATTTAGAAATACTTTTTGGCATGGGGATTTAAACAAAATCATTGAGTTAAAAATATATCAAATAAAGAATGAGTTGATGGATGGACTGATTGTCAAAAGATGTGATTGAAGGCACAGATTTATCAATAGTTTTATCATGTCAATAAAAAAAAAATTCAGATGCAAAAGTAAAGGAACTGCAGTGTGTTTGTATCTGCCATAAAGTACCAAGAAGATATGTCTATGGAGTCCATAAATAAATGTCACCCTATTGTTTTATCATAAAAAACATAAAAAATAAGATAACAATCGAATTTATACTTTTTTTCCCCCACTAAGCTCTCACATGCTGCCTGCTCATGTCCCTGTCAAGGAGGTGGCAGCTTGCCACATGGCTCTACTGGTCTCCATCTGGGACCTTCTCTGGCACCCCTGCTGCTCCTCACAGATGGACCAGGGCCCTGTGCCGGAAATGCACCATGTTACCGACTCTATCTGTTTAGTCAAGATCAGAACACATGTGGGGGGTATAAAACTCTGAACCTTAGAGGCTCCCTGGGAAAAAACGGATTTACATTTGAGTTAAATAGTGGGCTAAGTAACCATTATACAATAAGCTTTTGACCAGTGCTATTAACCCCAGTGTTACTAAGTTTGAAGTTGAGAATGCCTTGATTATTATTAATACAAAATTAAACAGTGGTTTGTCATATAAAATGTATTTTTTTTTGTCAGAGGGATTTAGAGGTGGTGGGGGTGTGATGCTATTTTATGTATCTTTTGTATGGTATGTATCTTCTATTGAATCAATAGATTCAATAGAAGATACAATCTCTTTTTTTGTTTTTATTTTATATTTGCCATCATTGGATAGTTGATAGAGTATATAAAAAAAGATAGCTTTGTGTTGGATCATCCTTTTTTCTCACTTTGTTAAGCAGTTGTATTACCTCAAGTCTGACAGAGGTTTTTGATCTGACCGCGGAGATAAAGCAATCAGTCAGAGACATTTTTAATGTTATTATAGAAAGGCTGACAATTATCATATTTTTTTCTGGAAGCAATGGTATTAGCTGCTCATTGCTAAATCAATCAATCTCTTCATTTTCTTTCTTTCGTATTTTCTTTCTCAGATCTACATCTGTTATCTTGACACTAATATCAGAACTTGATTCTGTTTTTCTGTTACCACAAAATAAAATCTTTCTGCATGGAGTTAGCATGTTCTACCTGTGCAGGCGTTGGTTCTCTCCAGGTACTCCTGCTTCCTCCCACAGTCTTAAACATGACTGTTGGGTTAAATGGCTTTTTTAAATTCTCCTTAGGTGTGAGTGTGTGTGTGTGAATGGTTGTTTGTCTCTTTGTTGCTCTGCGATGGACTGGCGACCTGTCCAGGGTGTACCCCACCTCTTGCCCATTGACAGCTGGAGATAGGCCTCCAAAAACACTTGTTACCCCAGCAGGGATAAGCGTGACAGAAAATGCATAGATGGATAAAAAATATTGAATTTCAAACAATTTACACATTTCAAACTATCATTAAACAGCTTAATTCAAAATTAAATGTTTTTTATTGTGTTACATAAGGTATTTAATTAGAATATTGTTACATTTACAGGTTAGGGACTTTAATATTCCCCTTTAAATTAGAAATTAAGATTGATGCAGCTTTAAACGCTGTTCATCACTCATTTAGCAGACATCTCTGTTTTACAACTGAAATTAGCATCTATATACTTTGCCAAAAAGCTTGCTGTCTCAGGCTGAATATTTATTTCTTCTGAAAATCATTCTACTGATTATGAGAAAAATCCTTTGGTCAGTTGTTAACAAGTGCTTTCACATAAATCTTTCACACATCAGTGATCACCCCATGAGCTGATGCAGCAAAGGTCAACTGTCAATGAGAGATTCCAACTAGTGTGCAATAAACAGTGGGAAACATGTTTTTACAAGCTAATGCATCTGATGGCTTTGAAAAGTTAGTATGCAGTAAGGAAAATGTTTATTGATTCTTTTTTGGATGAGGTATGATTAAATACATTAAATTATTTGCACCACAGTATGGATTCTGACACTGGATTTTGTCCTGACACAAACCTGGATCAGCTCACAAAGACTGATGACAGAAGTGTGCGATGCAAGGTTGATAGATTTACTAAATGCATTTTGTTCAAATCGTTTTTGTAACAGCAGGAAGAGATGAGGCAGCAGTTCACACAGAGGAAGTTAATTAGCGCCAGAGGAACGACATCCCACCAAGAGACTTTGGAAAAGCTGCCAGCACACTTTCTCTCAACATGTGAACCAAGATGAGTCAGAGGCTGGTGCTGTGACAACCTGATGGTCTTCTTCTGCCCTCATGTGTTAAAATACTGAAACCACACTTTTAAATAAAAGCTATGCTTGCAGAATATAGAAACAAGGAAACATCCTACCATGTATTAACTTAATACATTTTATTTCCTATCAACATGATAACAACTGAATTCATGCTTTAAAAACTAACTCAAATCAGAAATTGGCATCATAGGAAATATAAGCGCCCACTTCTAAAACATTAAAGCATAAAAGCGTTTTTTTTAACCATGTTTTTTCATTGACGAGAAAGGAATTGGTTATGCTATGATTGAAATTTGATGTTATTTTTTTTTTGACAAATAAAAAAAAACAGATTTGTAAAAAAAAAAAGGGCCTTAAATCAATGAATCTTTCATTGTAGCAGTATATTTCATCCTGAAATGTATTTAAACATTAGATTATTTAATTAATCTTTTACACAATTTGTCTTAAATACTTAAAGTGTGTAAGTAACTCTTTCTTTCTTTTAAAAAAAATCCATAGGGCAGTATTAAATACCTTAGACTTCTGCTGTAATGTTTCAGAATGTTGGAGCATATAGACAAAGGGAACCATGACTGCTCCTCTATAAAATCAGGTTAAATTGAATCCCTGGTTCTCTCTAATGCTTCCTACTCTAAAGGTTGCCTCCATAGGATTTTTATTCAGTACTGAGATAACCTGTGAAAATGGTTGACTTTGTTCGTTGTAGAACTAATTTGTTGCTTATTTGTTCATATGTTGTGGATCATTATCTTTCTAAAAGAGCCCGGAATGATCTCTCAGTTAAGCCACAGAGCTTGCATTTATTTCAACTTTGCCAGGATTCAAAAGAAGTAATATCGTCATGCAGTCTAGAATTTTTACAATTGCAATGTAAGTAAAAAAAAAAAAACAGGTTGATAGTATCGCTGATTCTACATTGTACTTTACACTAGAATTTAGGTGTTTTTCCCCCTCATATTTATCTTGTATATTAGAGAAAAGTATGATGACATTCTAGTCAAAGCTGCAGTAAAAATGACCAAAGTCCATATGCTTTTAATGTTCAGTGATAGGAATGTTTTCTTGTACTGCATCATGACTGTCTGCTGGCAAGATACCTGTCTCCCTTTGTTTTCATGAATCTTAATGTGCTCAAATGACCGTAACTACAATGGGAAAAATCACATATATGACATAGAGAGGCCACTCACTGCTGAATTTAACAATGCCACTGGGAAGATAAATATAAGCCCTCTTTTATTCCATTGACCATTACAGAAAGGAATGTGATACTGTGCCACAGTCTTTTTGAACAATATAAAATAAAGCTTAAGCAAAATTTAAATCTGGAAGACTCATCAGGCTTTCCTTTACCACCTGCTGATGTTCCACTTCAAGTTCCAGCAAATTGGGACCGTGCTGGGACAGCACCTTGTCCGAAGCCAATCATCTTTCAATATCCCCTTCATATTTCCTCTGGCCTAGCGTCCCTCCCATCTCCTCTGTCACTCTCAGGGTATTCTCAGTCCCACTCAACCTCTGGGTAATTCCACCACCAGTGTCCGGGTTACTCTAATCCTTTTCATAGATTTCCCTCCCAAGTGAATGTCGATTCACAGCATCAAAGTCTTCTGCCGGGGCCTCAGCACCAAATAACTTATTTCATTCATCTCTATAAATCTTTTCTTACTGCAGCCTTTCTGCGCGTGAGTGTCTCCAGTTTGGACTAAAAATCAAACATTATTATTTAAAAGTTCAAAGATTAAAATAAAAAAATTATATATTTTTTAAAGGGGGTTTTAGGGGAAGCAGTAATTGGGCCACTATTCATTTTCGTCTCCCTTCAAAACAACTGTACTCACATTGAAGGTTGTATTATTTTAAGAGTGCACGATTATGCTTCTGCAACTGAAGATGGATTAATTTCAAGGCTTTTTGCCCCCATTTACCATTGAGTGCTTTACATGGCTTGACTCAGCAAAGACATTATGGGATGTTTGCATTTTTTGATCAAACCAGAACCCTGTGTTAGTGTGTTGTTTGCTCACATCCTGCGCATGTTAACAATCACATATTTAGCCTTTAATTGTATTAACAGATCACACAAATATTTATTTACCATTAGAACACTAGGAAAACCAGATTCATTTCTAATTTGATAAAGGTGTTCAACCTGGCACAACCTGCAGGGGATATTTTAGGGTTATTTTGCTATAATTGAGTAAAAGTCCTATTTTTTTGTAAAAAAAAAGAGAAGAGTACTTTTCTATTTTACAAAAGAAGTAGAAGAGGAACTTTTTAGTTTTTAGTAACTAATTTAGTATGCTTTTCATATGAAGCATTTTTTTTCCCTGCCAGCCTGAAGAAGAATATAAATGTTTTGATGGGATGTGGGGTTGAAATCTGTTCATGCCCATCTGTCTTGTATCTGCCTTTCCAGTTCTCTAAAAACACATTTATTTTGGCAGCTAGAAGTTTTTGTCAAACAAAGATGGTTTTACAGAGAACAGTTTACCTTTTCAGGTGATGCCCTGCTCACACTCTGAGACTTATCCCTGACTGCAATGAAACAACTGACTGCAGATTTACTCGGTCCTCTGAGAGCTGATACTGAAGGGCACCTCAGTGGTGGTAATGAGCCAGAGGAAGCATTGCCCTTTCACTCCTTCAACTCACATTGGTCCTGCTGGTTGAGAGAAAAGAACCCAAGTTTTTGGTTTCACTCCTTCTATTCTGAACACTAGATCTGAAATCCAGCCAGGGGTTACTGCTTTGCCAGTTGGACTTTTTAGAAAAGTCAAAATAGAATGGGGACACTACTTCAGCACATATATATCATTGCAGCATGATAAGAGATTTGCTATAGTAAGTACCAATGTTAAAAGTGCACTGGACCCAAATTTTTGGTATCCCCAACAATTAGTTTAATTTTAATCAATTAAACATTTATTGGGAGGATTAAATTGTTGAGGGACTTAATTAAAACTACATTATTTACATTTCAACTGTCATTATTGAGCTGCACACAGAAAAAAAGTATGTTGTCCCTTGAAATTATGCATGTAAATGTGTAAGGCATTGATGTCCAAACTTCTAGCAAAAGGAGCCAAAAATATGCTGTTTTAAAATTAGAAACACAAACATTTGTCTGTTGTCAGTTTATTTCATGTCGACCTATATGTATGAAACAATCCAAATTATCTATATACATCTACAAGCCTTTATAACTGCAAAATATTTATCAAAGGTTTCACAAATTTCCCTTTGTAAAATATGTTTTTGCTTTTTAATTAACCAATTTTTTGGTTGATATTTTTCTTGGTCAGGATTTATTTTCCCATCTGTTTCTTCAATCGTAACCTTGGGCTTTGGTTAGTTGAAGCTAACATCAGCCATTTTGAAAACAAACACAGCCTGACTGGAAACGAATACATTTGTGGAAAAGCACCTCATGCCCATGTTAAGTATGGTGGAGGATCTCTGATGCTATAAAGTCCCCTGACTTAAATCCAACAGAAATCCTTTTGGAGAAGCTAAGAAAAAGAGTGAATTAATGGATCTATCTAAAGAGGTTATGAAAGATGAAGGTCGTACTGTAGATCCCTTTAACTTTTTGAAATTCTATAGAAAATGAAACCCTTGGTGTTAGGCAAAGGTTACATTTTATTAAATGTCATATTTTTCTAAAAGCAATTATATCCAAAGATCTTTTACTCATTTAATGAATATGCTAAAATTATTATTTTTTTTTTTATCACTCAGACAGAGATAATTCTATCTACAATAGAAGCTAGAGTTACTTAAAGGCATTTTAACATCTTTACTGGGAATGACATGTACCTGGCACCAGGTATTAAAATAAATGACTAGCATGAGCAACCTCACCATAAAGATAAGATAAATTAATACATTTGCATAACTGGATTATTTACACAATATTTTATTTTTATACCACAGACAAGGATAGGATGATGTGATCTTCATCTCCTCTTATCCATGCTTTAGGCTCATGCTCATTATAACTTACTGTATCGTTAGAGAAGGATTGTAGGAAATTAAAAACCCATCAAAAGGATAACTGTGAGGTGATTAAACTTGCCTGTAATTGCAGGTAATAACATAATCTTCCGGTAAAGGGCTTTGATTTTACAAAGAAGTTCCAGACTCTTACTAATGTCTCATGTGCATATTTCCGTCTTGCTAATTAATGGCATTTACAAACCTTGACCCTCAAAGATGGCGAGCTGTAAAAAAGGACAAATCCCAGCTCCTGCAAAGCTCAGCTCACTTAATCTGCCACCATCCAGGATTCTGGCGGAGGTGTGTGACGGAGCCTGTAACAAACTGACACATTTCATCAGTGAACATGGCAGGGCGCAAACGTTGTGCTGCCAAGCCAAATACACTCAGACCCCCTATCATCTTATGAATGTAATGGATCCAGCAGGCAGGCTGAGAGCATGGCCTCCAGAGGCTCTTTGAATGTGCCACAGTGCATAAGAAGCTGCATGGAGCTTGTAAGCGCTTGGCATGCCGGGTTTTTTCTGAGAAAGCTTAGGTCTGTAGTGCACAGTACAACCATTCAGACAGCTCAGAGAGCTGTCTTAAAAATAGCCGCTTTTCCTGACTTGGGGTCATCCTATCTTACCTTTCACATGCTAGTGGTCTACTGCATGACACCAAACCTTTTTATTTGATATTAAAGGAAGGTTAGAGGTGTCAGAATTTCTTGTAATGTTTTGTCATGTTCTAGGTAAATTTCAAAACTTTCAGAATATCTTGTAAAGTTTAACCTAAATATAGACTATAAACCCCAACTAGTCTGTTTGTCTATAATAATAATAATATAATAATATTCACATGGGAGGTTGTTCTGGAAAGCATACAAAAAAAAACTCTAAAGAGACTAGAGAACAGGATAAACACCAAGAAGAAACAAACAAAAGCTGTGCAGAAGAGGGGATAAACATAAATACGAACATTTGTGTTTAAAAAGTAGTTTTGATGTGCCTCAAAATAACCACAGAAGCAAAGAAACAACATCCAAATCTGAAACACAACACCTCAAAAGGAATACAAATATGTTTAAAGATAAAGAGGTGTGACAAAAATAAAAGAAAAGCTTACCAAAACATCTAGAAGACACAGAGCAACAAAGAACATTTGTAACAGAGGGATTTAATGGCAAATAACACTAAAGGAGCAGACAAAAAGCTCCATCCATCTTAACCTCATCCAAAGAGAAGACAAATACAGACATGTTGATTTGTTCCAATACCCAGGAGATCACATCCATATGTTTTAACTGACTATAGACTTGTTGCTCTAAAATGACATGTAATGAAAGTACTTGAGAGACTCCTATCGATCTTTAGTAAAAATTAAGTAAACAATCACCTTTCTAGATAAACTGCAATTTGTCAATCATCATTAGGTTAAAGTCCAAGATGCCGTAATGAACCTACTTCATCAATCCCACCGTCATCCAAACTAAGTGTTGTTTGATTGCTCAAGATTACTTACTGCAATTCGGTCTGATTTATTGCTGAAACTCCATAGGATAGAATTGTAGGCCATCATGTTGTCTTGGACCTGATGAAAATACCAGTTTGTGAGACTGATAGGTTGTGGGTCTGTCCAGGTGGTCAGCAGCCTAATTGCTCTACAGGGCAATGCGCTCCATCTGCACATCACAGACTTTATGTTTATGTTTTTATCAACAGAAATACAGGGATTCTACAGTAGACAGGTGTTTACAAATAACTATTGGTATGGTGTCAGGAAAATCATCTAATCTGAAAAATATATATATGTAAACCTAAAATATAAGACTGCAATAGGTCCAAGGAGAAAAAAGAAATATGTCAAACATTATTTATATCATGGAGAAGAGGTGGGAATAGAAGTGGGGTATAGACTGGGCTAGAATACCATAGTAATGCTGTAGAGACTGGATTCCTTGAGGAATTTTTGGTTCCTCTGTTTGATGGATGTGTCAGGCCTTCTCTATGTCTCAGTACAGTGAAATCTCTCCTGCCATAGATTTTTGGGTCCAGCTTCTTAGGGAACAAACTGATAAAGAAGGTAATAGGGAATGTTTCAGAGCATCTAGGAATAACTGGTTAATACAGGATAAACTCTGGTTAAAGGTTTACAGAAATAACACATAAACACTAATTTAAAACAAATTTAAAGCTGATTTATCTTTCTGAATGATAACAAAAAACAACAAAGACATTATCAGTGTGCATCCTGTGTTCCCCTGCTTTAAACTAAACATTGTTTTTTACATCTGATCTAAAAATGCAATGAAATAAGTTTAGATGCATAACGTTTTCATCCATCCACATAAAACCATCACTCAAACTCTAACATGTCACTTTTTTTTTTTTTTTTTTTTTCTTCTTGATCAAAAGTCTAAATCTTTTTTAACTTTGCAAATGCAATACAGAATTTGCTGTCAACAGATATAATTAAGATCCAAAATTCAAATGTTGCACTACTTGAAGTAAAATAAGTTTTTCCTTAAACCTTTTAATAACCCCTAAGTGAGGAGTGATGAACAACGGTCAGTGGAAATTAATTAAAGGTGCATGAAGAGCCAGTGTCAGGGCTTCAACCGCTCAGGTGTCACCAGCTGGCAGCGTGAGAGCAGAGAACAGGAGATCAGCAGCTGTGCAGGTATCAGATCACCTGCTGCAAAAAGACACATTCAGCTCCTTAAACTGACACGGTAGCAGGTAAGGCCTCTGTGCTGTGTGGATTAATTCAATGAGCTAAGAAACAATTCCACGTTTTACGGCTTCTGTTTTCTGTTTAATATGTATGGTGTTTGCTGTTTTCTGCTTTAATTAAACAATTTTATCACAGTTCTACATCTGTTTAAAATGTCAATAGCACGATTGGCTCTTGGCTCTGTTCCATAAATAGGGAGTGTTGCAACAGAAAGACTCCTTAACATTTGCTTTGAAATCAGGATTAATGAATTCGTTGGAGCAATTGATTCATTGACTTTGCGGCTCTGGCTGGAGTTTTGCTGTGTTCAAAGTTGAGACAAGTAATACAGTCACCTGCCATGAAGAGTTAATACCGGAAATGATCAGCTTGATCCAAATATGTATTTAAAAATAGCATATGAAGGTCTTTCTTTTCACCAAAAGAAAATAGACTTATATCTCATTGTTTTAATTTTTTATAGCTTTGAGGAACAAAGATGATAATTCTAGCTTATTCTAGCAGTGGTTAGAACGTTTTTTTGACTTTAAAATTAATTAAAACTGTAAAAGCTCTGGTATATATTGATTGAGAATTGGTTGCCACTGGATTCCTCATATTTACTGCAGTAAACTCTTTTACATGTGTATGGTGGAGAGATAAACCTAAAGCTTCATCTAATCTTGTATGTCAAAGCTCCAGTTTGCAGCCTGAGCAGGATGAGATCTTTCCCATCTTAAATAATAATAATACAATAATACATTATATTCATATGCCAAGAAACAGGGTCGATTACTAATTCATTATGATAACTCAGACTGGTAGTTTTGTTAAAAAGAAAAAAAAAAGATTTATTTTTTATGTGGGGTGTTTTTTCCCTTTTGTAAATGTACCTAAAAATCTATCTTTTTATTGTTCTACAAAGGAGGCTAGACTTTTTCTTTCTATTCGAACACACCTCTAGAATTATTACCAACACCTCTAGTTGGTAATAATGTTGACCTGCACTGCAGAGTAAGTAGATATGCATGCCTGCTGTCTCCTTTACCAGAATCCCTCAGTCCATTGGATGACATGGCAGCAGATGCAGTTATTAGGTTTCATGTACCACATCTCACTGTCAGCTGTAAAGGAACAATGGAGACTTGTTAGTGAGCATTTGAAAAAACAAAGACCACTGTCATCTCAGTGTTATCTTTCCGGGGAGATTTTTTTCCTTTTAACACATTGGGTACCACAGAGCATTTATTGTGCCTGAGTGAATTCACTGATCTGAAGGATCACAGCAGCCCATCCGCTCAGGTGAGAAGAAGAAGACTAAATCCATTTTCACCTTCAAACACTAATCTCATGACTTCACCTCATTCTGCCTGAGTGAGTTATTTCCTACATCCTGCTCTGACCAAACCTATCCTGCTCTCTGCTGCTTCTGTATACCCAATACATATTAGATAACCTTTTCAAAATTAGCCAGAATCTTACATGACAAGATTGACTAATATACAAGTATAAGCTATTTGATTCTTTCATGTATATAAATAAATCATTTAACTGTTGGTGCCCTGCAATGTCGCATCATATAACTCATTTACTCTCAATGACAGGAATATATTTTTAAATGGTAAATGGCCTTTACTTAAATAGTGCTTTTTCAAGACAGAAGACTTGACCAAAGTGCTTTACGCTACCTTCATCCCCAGTCACGCACTCACTGATAGTGGTAGTGGTGATAGCCAGAGCTTTAACCGACAACCCTTTGTCCTGCAAAACTCAGCAAACTCCCAAAGCCAATGACATTGTCTTCATTTTTTTCTCCTATAGATTTATCTGACATAATCCTTAAAATGTAATTCTTAGGTGTCCATTAAAATATCCATCATGCATCATGTTTATGCTATTCACAAGGAGACTTGTGAATAGCATAAACATGTGAAAATGTAATATTTATGAAGTCTTGATAGAACTGAAAAATGTTTCAACCATATATAACAAATAAAAACATCTCGGAGGAGTTCTTAATAATGTATCAAATAAATACAGGGCTGTGAAGAAGTATTTACTTCATACAGATTTCTTAATTTTCTTATCTCTGCGTGTTTCAGATCATCACACGAATTTCAGTAGGAGACAAAGATATTCGGGATAAATACATTCAGCAGTTTTTAAATGATCTTATTTGAAAATGAAAACTGCCAATACTAAGGCAAAAAAATATTAGAAAGCATAGTTCCATAAGAATTAGCCATGCGATTTCCTTCAGAAAAACGGACTGTAATCGAAAGACATTCTATATCCACCATCTTGTTTAAAATTTATATCATGCTTTAGTGCAGAACCCTTGACACTCTCTGTACTCCTAATTCTTGTCATGTATATTTTCACTTCTGTATGTTAATACTGTCATAAAGAATGAACTTCTAAAAAGCAATGAATATTGTGTTTCATAAAATAAACATGATATTATGTGTCTCTCTGAGACGTAGCTTTCAATTTAGGTCAAAGCAGAGCATGTCAATGAGAAGAACTTGGAGAAACAGCAGGACACTTCTTCAAGATCTGTATGACAAGGCAATTCCCGAAAGAGACGCATATACTCATGTGAGTCTCATTGGTATTTTTCTGATCCATTTTATTGACATAGTTTGCATGTATGATTGATTTACTTCTGCACACAGATCCTATCACAATCAAGAGATAGCAAAATGATTCACCCCATTGCCAGTCTAGTCAGGGCAAAGAACAAAATGCTCCTTTTTGAGAATCCTGATACAGTGGAAATCTACAAGGTAGGTCACTTTTATAAAGTCTAAAATTGCTTATATCCTATTATGCTTAAAAATGTAAACAAGGCAATAAATAAGAAATTTAAATCACAACATGTATGCCATGAAATAGCTAGAACTGTAAACCATATGCACAAGTAGTTGTTTTATATTTGCTTTAAAATGTATTGATCCTGATACTGAAATACTTTCTATGTATTTACATAGAAATACAGAAAATGATTTTTTTGTGTGTGTGTGTTTCTTCCCTTACAGCTTAAAAACATCTTTTAGGGCAATTTAGTTTTAATTAGTGTTTAAAAAAAATGAAAAATACAATAATTGTTTATCTGACTTTCACTTCTGCAGTACCTTCAACTCCCTTTGGGGGGAGCCAAGATACAAGATTGCAGTTTGGATTGGCTTAGAAGCACACAGCTATAAAGACTGGATATGTTGAAGATGTTGTTTATTTTCTTGAATAATTTGCACAATATTTAAGAGCTAGACATAAACATAAAGGCAGTAAGAAAGGTTTGACTGTGCAAGAGAGCTTCCTGTTCAGATGTTTTTATTTATTTTTTCCCCACACAATCCAGCTGAGAGTCAACAGGCTCTGAAAATGACTAAAACTCTTTTTGTATTTATTTGTGTGTTTGCTGGATGTAGCTAAATGATCCCAGAAAATCTGAAGGAGGTGACCTATATCTTCCAGCCATTCCCAAAAAAGCCTCAAGCCTTAACTCCCTCAACAGGGCCCTGAGTCAGTCCTGCCCTTATCTATATGAAAAAAGAAGAGGATCCTTCTCATCAGTTACTTCACAGAGAACAAGAGTTCATACAGAAAAACAGGTGAATTGACTGTTTATCTGATTCATGCTTTATATTTAAGCTACACTATATTGCCAAAAGTATTTGCTCACCTGCCTTGACTCACATATGAGCTTAAGTGACATCCCGTTCCTAATCCATAGGGTTCAATATGACGTCGGTCCACCCTTTGCAGCTAGAACAGCTTCAACTCTTCTGGGAAGGCTGTCCACAAGGTTTAGGAGTGTGTTTATGGGAATTTTTGACCATTCTTCCAGAAGCGCATTTGTGAGGTCGCACACTGATGTTGGACGAGAAGGCCTGGCTCTCAGTCTCCGCTCTAATTCATCCCAAAGGTGTTCTATCGGGTTGAGGTCAGGACTCTGTGCAGGCCAGTCAAGTTCATCCACACCAGACTCTGTCATCCATGTCTTTATGGACCTTGCTTTGTGCACTGGTGCACAGTCATGTTGGAAGAGGAAGGGGCCAGCTCCAAACTGTTCCCACAAAGTTGGGAGCATGGAATTGTCCAAAATGTCTTGGTATGCTGAAGCATTCAGAGTTCCTTTCACTGGAACTAAGGGGCCAAGCCCAGCTCCTGAAAAACAACCCCACACCATAATCCCCCCTCCACCAAACTTTACACTTGGCACAATGCAGTCAGACAAGTACCGTTCTCCTGGCAACCGCCAAACCCAGACCCGTCCATCAGATTGCCAGATGGAGAAGCGCGATTCGTCACTCCAGAGAACGCGTCTCCACTGCTCTAGAGTCCAGTGGCGGCGTGCTTTACACCACCGCATCCGACGCTTTGCATTGCACTTGGTGATGTATGGCTTGGGTGCAGCTGCTCGACCATGGAAACCCATTCCATGAAGCTCTCTGCGCACTGTTCTTGAGCTAATCTGAAGGCCACATGAAGTTTGGAGGTCTGTAGTGATTGACTCTGCAGAAAGTTGGCGACCTCTTCGCACTATGCGCGTCAGCATCCGCTGACCCCGCTCCGTCAGTTTACGTGGCCTACCACTTCGTGGCTGAGTTGCTGTCGTTCCCAAACACTTCCATTTTCTTATAATACAGCTGACAGTTGACTGTGGAATATTTAGGAGCGAGGAAATTTCACGACTGGATTTGTTGCACAGGTGGCATCCTATCACAGTTCCACGCTGGAATTCACTGAGCTCCTGAGAGCGACCCATTCTTTCACAAATGTTTGTAAAAACAGTCTGCATGCCTAGGTGCTTGAATTTATACACCTGTGGCCATGGAAGTGATTGGAACACCTGATTCCAATAATTTGGATGGGTGAGCAAATACTTTTGGCAATATAGTGTATGTTTACATACTCACCAGCCACTTCATTAGGTAGACATCTTCCAATGCTTGTTAACCTATATTATAAATCAAAAGAGTCTTTGAATGTAGAATGTTCTTTGATTCTACATTCGATGGAAGAATCTTAGTTTATGAGAAATTGCTCACATATTGTGATTTTCCCATATAACTGTCTCTTAAACCCAAGGAGGTCTGAAAAAAGAGAAGAAAAAAACCCAGAGTGGGCGACGTATGGCTGATATCAAAGGAGAACAGGAAGACTGTTTGGAGGTGTTCAAAAAAGCATAACTGTGGTAAATGGAGTTCGATCTCTGATCGCACACTGTGTAACCTTGAAGCTGATGGGCCACGACAACAGAAGACCCCAGTGGGAGTAGCTCTTGTTGACTAATAACAGAAAAGCATGGAAAAAACTCACCCATAATATCCAAAATGGGATCTTAACAGATTGGGAAAGAAGTTGCCAGGTTCAACAACTCTACAGTTCATCTGTCACACACGGATCACAGATCGGGGTCTGATCCAGACCACATAAAAACTTGGATCTATCCTGCTCTGTATCAGCCACTTAAGCTGCAGCCAGCAGTTTAATGATGTGGGAATTATTTTCTTGAGACACTTTTGACCCGGCTCAGTTATCGCAAGCCATGTAAATTTCCTCAAGACCACAATCCTTCCATCAATTGGTTGCTAATTCTCTCAGGATAATCTACCCTGTCAAAAAGTTTGGATCAATCAAAATGTCAACATCACAGCGATGAGTTCACTGTACTTCAACAACCTCTTCAATGACCTCTACACAGTCATAACAATGCAATGCCTAACTATGCATTGGTCTTGTTTTGTTGTCAGAATAGCCTTGACCCAGGAGATGCCACCAAATTACAAATTAATTATTCAGTTTCATAAAGGGACATAAATGTGTCGCAACAATTCTAATGCAGGTGATTTTTTGTGATGCCCAGGAAAAGATTCTTTCACAGTTTTTTCTCTGTTTTATCTGCTCCAAACACCTCTACTTGGAGAACAAAGTTTTCACGTGTAACGTAACCTTTAAAACTGGTTTGCATGTAATTTTCTCTCTTTATAGCAGAGTAGCCTAAAAGCACAAAAAGAGGCTAAGAAAGCCAATGTGACAGTGACCATGACGTACCTGGGGCAAGGTCAGCGGCGAGCACACTCAAGGTCTATTCGGGATGAACTGAAAATTCTTCAGCAAATCAATGGAGGAGAAAATCTCTGTGTTTTTAAGGGCCTCGTTTCAGCAGGAGGTAATTTACAAACCTCTATTATTCTGATATCAACCCAAGCTGCTGTAAATTATTTAGATGAGAAAAAAGCTAATGTTTAATAATCTATTACAATAAATAGACATTTCCACCCAAGTAGGTGCCAAACCTTGAAACATGCTGTTTTCTAATCACTTCAACAAAACATACACCCACTTTATGTACCTTTCTTAGTTTCTTTTCAAAACACAAAGTCTCAGTTTAGACTGTATTAAGTTAGTGTAAGTGCATCGCTGTCAATTGGTCATAAGAATATTTGAGGCCATATTGCCTGATATAACAATCCACACGTTTCACAGACCTACATATTGCAATTTATAGGTTAAAACTGAGATAAATTGTGTGTTTTTCAGACATAACTGAAGTTTAACTGCAAAATCAAAGTATATAACAGTGACAAACAGAAGCTCTGGCATCCAACAATGAAAAGGACTGACAAGGAAAAAGGACAAGACCCTGCATGTTATAATGCAATTTCACAAAAAACGATGGTATTCAAACATGCCTCAGGCTTTAGGGTGATCAGCTCAGAGTGATCAGTAAAAGGACACCTTGTTGATGATTTTACATGCATAATTTCTGTTTGAAAGCAGTCCCTGTCAGATGCACAATATGCTGTCACACTGTGGTTCACTATGAACTCAGCCATAGTAACTTATCTGTATCCTCTGATATGGTTTAACCCAGAGTGCGAAATACAGGGGGGTCCGGGGGGCTCGACCCCCCTGATTAACCCCTGAGACCCGCTGAAAGCCTCAAAAGCAAAATTTAAAGGGGGTCTTAAATTGTGTAAAAAAAGAAAAGTATTTAAAATTAAATATTTTTGTCACTAATGGTCACTAAAATGTTTCTAAGCTGTCCAGTCCAGTATTTAAAATTCAAAACATTTATTCACAAATATGTTCTGTTATTTGCCAAGTGGAGCCAGCCAATCCTGTTCGCGTATGCAAATTAAACATGTTAAACAGAAGAAAGACACAACGTTGACAACAACGTTACGAAAATAATGGAGATGGGGACCCCCCCAAATATTGACAGGTATTTCACACACTGGTTTAACCCAATATCGTCCAAGTTTTAATTTTTGGTAACTTTGCAGCAAAAAACTTAAACCAGTGAGGTCAAATGTGGCCTGCAGGGTCTACTAGGTCCCCCTCTGTCTTGAAGCTGAGTGTATCTGCTTTGTAGAATAGCACCCGTAATCTAACGTTGCCTTTTGTGGGTGATATGTTACCTAATGTAAATTAAGTAAAAATGAAAAGAAGTTAATAGGTTAAATTAAAGGCTTAATAAGACAAGTAAACAGTTAAAAAGCCAATTTATAAAGTTAATAAGCTCAATTCAAGTTCTGTATCAGCTTGGGTTCTTTTTCACTTTTCTTTTCTCCTTTAAGGTGTCTAATGAACACTTTTGCAATATCTGTGTCTGAACAGGGAAGGTCTGTGCAGGGAAGAGACAGACAGGGGAGAATAAAAGATAAAGGAAATGAATGAATGAATGAATGAATGAATGAATGAATGAATGAATGAATGAATGAATGAATGAATGAATGAATGAATGAATGAATGAATGAATCCACAGCCTCGAGTGTGTTGAAGGTCCGTCTCCTATTTTCTTTATACCTATTTCCTGTCTATTGGCTGTCAAAAAAAGATTACTCTTGTCGAACAAATGAAAAAGAGAGAGACAGAGAACTGCAAGACTTTATGGAACATGTATTTCAGTTCATTCAAGGACAAAGCATAGATTAAAGTAAAATGTTATTCCAATCAAGCTTTACAAATAACTGCCACAAGCAGATTATAAATTTATATTATATTATTTTTTTATATTGGCAGACAACGACAAGTTCAATGAGTACGTTTTTTACAATGTATGTTCTGTAGCCAACATTAGAAAATGAAATTGAACCATAAAATCCATTTTTCTCAAAAGATCCTGAATTTCCATCGCTAGCGAGCAAATATTCTTATTTAGATTTAGTAGCGGTTGTGGTAGCATTGTGATAGGATGCCAGGTAAAGCAAAAGGAGAAAATATTCGTGCTCAGCAATAAGAGAGCAGTCTAAATTTGATTTCCCAAAGTTGCAGCTTTCCAACAATGTTTTAATGTTTATGAATCCTGGAAACCACAGGACTGTTTATTTCTGACGTCCCTGGGCCGTGATTAACTTTTTACTGACAAAATAAAATAAACTTAGTTTGATTCTTAAGAATACTGATAGACCAATAACCAATGAAAACTATTAGTCTTAACCAAAGGATATAATATTTTATAAATCCTTAATTTCTGTCCATTTTATTTCTCAGAGCAGTTTCAGTTTGTATCTCAGAGGCACAGAGGTTTCCCCTTCAGTGCTTCGTTATACGTCAATGGCATCATGGCAGCTCGAATCAGCTCCTGCTGCGAGTACCGCTACGCTCCTGGCTTTCAGCAGGGTAGGAAAAGCTGCTTCAGACTGAGCTGGCTGGCTGGTGGAACACCTTGTTACAGGTCAGATTTCATCCTGTGAAGACAGGAGAGAAACTCAATGGCAGAAAATTTGTAATAAGTACCAACAAACTAGGCAAATCTAGCTTGAGGCATTTGGGGAAAAAAAGGGGCAGACTGCTTAAAAGAAATTGATGGAAGTGATGATGGAGGCACAGGAGAGGAAATATGACTCATTATGAAAGCACATTTTTCATCTTTTTCAGATGCACTAGTCTCCGACAAAAATACAGCTCCTGCCAACAACTGAACAACGGCACAAAGGAAAACTTAATTCTCCCTGTTGAGCTGAGCACTGGCAGTGGTACAAAGCCTGAAAATGAGTGTCTCCATTTTCTATTACTTCCCAAAGCTTATTCATCAATATTTTTTTTGACATTGTGCCCACCCAGCATTTCAGGGGAATAGTCTAAATAAAAAAATGAATCACAAAGACTTATTTTCTTTTATTTTTTCTCCCGTAAAGGCCCCATCGAGTCATGTCCATCATCCCCTCTTTTTATCCCAGTCAAACCCAAGAAGAAATCAGTGAAAAGACCAAGAAAACACTTTAAGGAGCGAAGTGGAGGATCAACTGACAGTGAAGATGCTGCTTTTGCTGGAATGAAAGAAAGATCCAGGAGGAAAGAACGCAAGGGTCAAAGTGATCAGAAAGAGAGCAAGGGAAAGACGGGTTTGAACAACAGAGGGGAAGAGGGGCAAAGCGGCAAAGGCTTGGAGAGATCAACAGTGACTGGAAAATCTGAAGAGCAGACAGAACACAAACCAAACCACTCAAAAACAACACAGGATGCCACAAGGCTGCAGAAAGAACAGCCACCATCACAATCAATCAAGACAAGTAAAACTGCTGGTAAGTGCTGATCATCGCTGTTGGTTTCATTACTTTGATGTTGGATGTACAATGTTGAAGTGAAACATCTTGGTAGTATAATACTCACATTATACATTAGGTACAGTAAACAGGACAGAAAAATAAAGAAAATCAGTTCAGTGCCAGTAGAAGGTTCTTCAAGCAAAAAAAAAAAAAAACTAAACTAATAATTTAAAGTGTAACCCTAACCCTAACCCTAACCCTAACCCTATATATTTAGGCTTAAAATTCTAATTTTAGGGTTTTGAACTTGGATCACGACTTTGTAATCGACCTAGATCTTATGGGAGACTATTATCACAAAATGATGACATCTAAATCAACTACTGTTGACATTTTTTTTCAACTTACATTGATGTACTAGATATAGAGTTGGAGAGTTAATATATTGATGATATGTTAACCTTTAACTTTTTAAGATTTAATCTCATGTTCTGAGTGGGATTCATTCTCCTAACCGAAGGTTTTAGCAGCAACATTATTGTACAAAAATCACATATTTGCTTCCTAAGAAAATAAAGCAAGCTCTAAACTGGTGTTATAATATATTGTACCTCCTTAGAAAATGAAAGTTTTATCACTTCACCCCAACTAAATATCTAAGCTCAATGTTCTTGATTATCTGTGACATACTCTTAACTGTGGGTTTTGTTGCATGACGCCACACAGCTGATTCTGTCGAGGTGAACACTGCTAACATACTGAGTTAATTACTTCAAGCCCATCTGTTCCTAATTTATATCAATCCTTGTTTAAAGGATGTAAGTTGTACTTTTTCCCAGTTAAAGCTATGTTCATGTCCTGACTGCAGTAACTTTACATGATGTTTCAAAAACCTTTTCAGCAAATACTTTATTTTGAAGCAATAAATACACATCTGATCACTTTGAATAATAATCTAACATAAAATGAGACCTCGAAAACTGCGGTTTTAATTCTGCAAAACATAACACTGTTGCCGCTATCAAAACCTTTGGCCCCAGATTTTTTTCTCTAAAGAGGAGCATTTCTTTTTTAAAGATTATTTGCAGGATTTTAAGGGAATGACTAAGCAGAAAAGTGAGAAGCAGAGAAGCCTAGAGTCAGACGGGAAAACCAGAGATGAGGGAACACTGAAGGACTTCTATAAAGAGTGTGTGGAAATGAGCGCCGAGCTGAACCAGAGCCCAAACAAACACTGGTTCAAGGCAAACAGTGAGTACAGACTATGCATAACAGCAGAATTAAAATGACTCCCACTGGAGGACTGTAACTCATTTACATAACACACTTTAGGGAAAAGAAACAAACAAACAAACAAAAAAAAAAAACGCCTGAATTTGCAAGAAAGTGCGCTGAGTAGATTCTGCTTGAAGGAAGATTGATGATGTGTGGGAGAGATTATACATGTTGCCTACGCAGACTCACGTATTCCCATATCCATAAATCTAAACACTTTCACTTTCTCTTTTGCTTAATGAATGCAGAAACGGAATATTAGTTTCACTCACATATTCAAATCGCGTCTTCTTTATCGCAGTTATACCACCCATTAGTTGCTTTATTTTCTCTGTAAGTCTTAGAGAGGTATCGGTTCCAGAGGAAGCTGTCATCACAGGGCCTCAAAGCTCAGAGCTCTGATCTGGAGCTAAGTGCCGAAAGTGATACAATACCACTACCCAATGGAGAGCCTGAGGAGGAGGAGGACTCTGCAGGCCAGGATGCTGCCAAAGTAGAGGCTGTTCCAGAGCAGGACCTGCAGGCACAGGTATGTGTCCAACACATGTGCTGTGGAGAATCTTTGTTTCTGCCAGAAGCACTGCTGGCTTAAAAGTAATAGCTGTGACACTGCAGGTAAAACAGACTGAGGCATTATGCACAGGTTTGCATTACTTAGTGTACTGTAAGACTGGGAAATGTAATGTAAACATGTACTTAAGTAACAACACTCGAAAAATAAACAGTTGATAACTTAAATTGTTCAAGTTTTAGGAGTAGCATCCAAGGTTATGAAAATTAAAAACATTTTAATTTAATTACGGAAATGAAAATTATGCTATGAAAAATCAGTCTGTCGTTTTGTCTTTTAAGAAATGTTCAAGTATATGCTTTCATCGTAGCATACAGAGTTTCCTTTTCTTTAAGTGCACTGAATTTATTCATCAATTTTTTTATGGAACCACTGCAGTGCTTTGATATTTGTAAACTGCTTCTTTTGAAAACAACTGAAACCATAACATTTTTATACAAGTCCTTATTTTTCCTATCATTAAGATTTTTCTTTCCAACTTTAAATAGCTAATATACACTGAACATCAGCTTTTTCTTCAGGCATAGAATATTGTTTAGCTTCCTTCCATTTACAGCTCAGTTTGTGTCCTTCAAGAACAGTCCAATAGTGTAAAATCTTTATTAATTTAGTAAAACTATTTTTTTTGTTCTTTTGATTTAT
The DNA here is from genome assembly GCF_016077235.1 of Cyprinodon tularosa. NCBI lineage: Eukaryota > Metazoa > Chordata > Actinopteri > Cyprinodontiformes > Cyprinodontidae > Cyprinodon > Cyprinodon tularosa. The sequence goes on from NW_024037916.1 coordinate 1,449,267, forward strand.
TGTCTTGATGCAGGACTTTCAAATCAACCAACATTTATTTTTTATTTTTATATAGTTAATGGAAAGCCATCCTTGTTGATGCTAATTAGAATATTCCTGTCCCATGATAGCACCACCGCTATGCTTCAATTAATGGTGTTTTTGTAATTAGACTAAACTGCATTTTAACTGTCCTAAAACACACATAGTTTTAGCTGTATGTTGGATAAATATTTTTATAAATTTAGTCTCAAGTGACCATGAATGACAAAGTACTCTTTTGCACAAGCGGAATTTTTGTTAATCAGTTTTCCTGTGACTCATTAATAGTAATTAAAGCTACCTTCACATTTCTGCTTTGGCTATGATCTCAGCTCTTTTCTCCCTCCTTGACTAGCGTGTAATGATCCTTGTTGATGCTTCCTAATGAGGATTAACAACGGTCCTGAATTTTTTGGTTGATTTGCTGTCTCTTTATGAAGCTGGTTTTGTCAGGCCGATAAATAATAACAACTCTTCCTTAAAACCTTTTCCAATCTCACTCAGCTGAGCCATGATGATTTGATCAATGCTATTCTTTAAATCAGGCCAGTGGCTCTCCTCTAAAGTTCATCCCATTGATTGAGCTTTTGTTTATTCTAATAGCACCTTTGCAATAATCACCAAGAGGAATATTGTCATAAGGGCTGCTTTAATGTGCAGGGTCTATGATTAAACATGATTATATTATCATAGGCTACAGTGTTTTTCAGATAGAATGCTAATATTTCTGTTTGTATTCTACAACATTAAACTCCCAGACTATCAACCTCAAAAAGGCATGAAGAAAACAGCATGAGACTCAGACAGGATATTAGAAGCCAAAATCAGGTGATAAAATGTAAAACTTTAGTTTTTTTTTAAGTTTTAGGGCACGTTTTTGAAAAGTGGTGGGTAATAAAAAAGGCAAATATGGGAGAGCGAAGGCAGAAACAAAGATAAACATTGTTATGGCTTTCTGTGAGATGGAAATAAACAAAAGTCTTCAGAGCATAACTCTCTGGGCTTCTGCAATGTGCGCTTCTGTAAACATGGTTCTTATACGCAGCGATAAATTACTTTAGGTTAGTGCGGTTGAGTTTGTTTATTGCTAAACATAAAGTTGGAACCATCGTAACTGTTTTGATGTATTGTTTGCTTGGTGAAAGGATATAACAAAAACAATATCAAAATTGTTTTTAAATCAGGGTGGTATAAACATCCTGCTTATAAAACAGAATGCTTGTGTCTGGACTGGTGACCTGTTCAGGTGTCTCACCTCCTAATAAAGACAAGCTTTAACACCTCAGATCACTGTAGAGGATTCCAAGGCTAAGGAAGACAGAAAGATGAATAATAAACAATTTGATGTTGTATTTTTGAACAGTATAACACTAGAGCTGTGATGAAGATCATTGCTGATCATTGAAACAGGTGGGAAATTGCTTGGGCAGAAGCTCCAACCTATGTAGTGACTTACTTAAACACATTACAATCTAAAGATCTTCTGGTTCTGTTATTCATTACAAAAAAAAAAATGTAAATGAACTGTGATAGGTAATATTAATATCTGAAGCTATTTAAGCTAGGTAGATTAAATACTAATTTTTATAATAAGTAATTGTGATTTTCTAGGAGGGCACCACCTGCTTTTCCAGTATTTGTTAATGCTTATCTGCTTTTTATTCTGTTAGGAAAATATATTAAATACTATGAAATTACCAAAACTAATAATGGCTCCAAAGAAGAAGAAGCTGTCATCTGCCTCCAGGATCAATTCCAGTTTTAGCTCAAATCCATGTTAAGTGGACAAGTGTACTAAAAGCATATGCACAAATGTAAATCATCAGACTGTTATCCTGCAAACAAACATTTGGAAGAGACAAATGGCTCAACTGACACAAAAATGCATTAGCCAGAAAAAAACCTATACTGTGCCTAAAGCTGGCAAGCTAACAGATATTTCATCCAATAACCTTCATTACTATTGCCTTATTCAGTCTTATTATTATAAACCACAGAGGATTTGAATTATTCTCCACACATTCCTGTTAGGTTTGTATTTACAAAATACAGGGTATAGAAGATGCTGTAAATATCACCTCTGCTATGATATATTTATATATACTGTATGCTTACATAATAATTTAATTCTAAAAACCGATAGTGAAAGAATGATGTGGTCTTTAAGAATAAAGGCATCAAAGAAAATATAGAGAGCAGTTATTTAAACTCATACAATAACTAACGTTATTACAAATAATAAGCTAATCTGGATCACAAAGTGTCTGCAGGTTAGTCAGCTGTTATCGCCAATCTGTGGATGTTAATTCTGTGATTTTATGTGATACTCTGATTAGATGAATTCACAAATAAGTTTATTCATAGATCATTTTCAAAATACTAAGCTTATCATTCCCACAAAAGTATCTAGTATTAAGTATAATCACTTAAAAAAACATTTAACCCTACAAGACCGTTTCTATGCACAATATCAGAAAGCACCAACAATTGCAACAGATGGTCTGTGCCTTGGTTTCTGGCCTTGTCATGCAGATCAGAATAAAAATAAATAAAAAAAATCAGTAGTTCCTGAAAAATTCCTCAAGCTCTCGCAAAGTGATGCTGCCAACGTGGCCAACAGCCAGACCATATGTCTCCTCCCTGGACTTTTTCCTGTCTTTGTATTTACTCCACCTTTAGTTCATGTCTCTTCTCTAAACACTTAAGAAGCCCGGAAGCTCTACTGCTCTCATGTGCATGAACGATTAACATCCACATTTTTGCATGCATGGTCAATCTATTTATGTACAAAAGAAAATATAATCAACTTTGCAGTTCTTTTTGAGATATGTCTTTGTTTTTACTGCAATGTTTTTACAGTTTTCTTCTGTTTCCTTCTATAAACCCCCCTCCGTAATACATATGGAAATGTACAAGTAATGTTTATGAGGTGATCCAGATACCTCAGGACCATTAGTGCCCTGATTACACAAGCACTCCAGGCTATATTTAACATTTCTAGATTTCAGGGAAAACTCCTTGATAAACTTTTGTTTTTTTAACATTTCAATGTGTCTAATATACAAGAAAACCTCTAGTGATGACCTATTCCTAATTACTTTTTGTTTTTTGGGGGTTGGGAACAGCTCGATGCCATGATGATGGTGCTGAGCACATCTGATGAGGTGGAGCAGCTGGTTCTGAGGAACACAGAACTGACAGATGATCTTTTATTCAGTCTTTCTGGGGCCCTGATAAGCAGCCAATCCGAAGTCACGCTGCTTAACCTTAACCTCAACCTTATTGGCCCCTATGGCGCTCACATCCTACTGGACATCCTGAGAGCAAAACCGCAGATCCAGAGCTTGCAGTAAGTCTATGGTGCCATCCAGTCATATTATATCAGATTAAAACTTGAAGAAGACATTTTTACAAGGCACAAACTGGCAAACAGTTGACATTTTAAACTTTTTTAACCAACCCTGTTTTTAGTTAAAGAGAAAGAAAGAATATTTTTGTCTGCCAAATTGTAAGCTTTAACTTTTTAATCCCTTAAAAAAATTCCTAGTTAGCCTCCTTTATGCTATTTTTTCCCCCCAACAAAATAGTCAGAGTAGGAAAGCTTGTCTCTGTGGCTCCAGTAAAAATCTTAGAAAGTTAGAGAAAAATAAGTCTGAGACAATCAATTTTATATTCAAAGATCTTTGATATTTTATTAACTGGAGCATCTAAAAAGGTGTCAGCCATAATGTTCCTCTAAAATGCAAAGAGTATGAATTAAACACAATAGATATGGAGTTGGTATTTGGCTGTCTAAGCGTCTTCACTATGGCTGAATGTGAAGTTATTCTGGCTCAACAAAAATCCTATTCTCACTTACTTCCATTTATGTCAGTGGGAATGTTTTTAAGTGATACTTCACTTTTGCTCCTTAGTTCCTAATTGCCTTGATATCCCAGCAATGTCTGTATTAGTTGTGAGCTCTAATTAAAAGGAACCTAAAGTATATGATAAACAAACAAAAGGTAAATGTGATGTTACTTAAGGAAGAGAGAGGTAGAAATCCAGGAAAGACCTGTAAAGTATCAAAAATAGCCATCTTAAGGTTCTCATCTAACCCTTCCCTGGTGTATCAAGTGTTTTTTTTTTTCTCACTGCTTGGAACAGCACAACTACTGGTCCCATTCAAGATTGGATCAAAGCTAATTTGCCTTTTAAACACTGAAACTAGAGCCTTGGGTTTTGTATCCTTTTCATTTGCAAGATTTTCTCACCAAAGATGAGAGACTCAACAGCCATTGAAGATTTCCCTAAAACCATTAGGTCTAGAAATAAGCGGAAATAGTCTATGTTTAAGTAAATTGTTCAACATCCTTATGCTTCCTCTAAAATATTTCTTACGCCCCTTTTAATAACAGCAGAGAGGAATAAAGGGGGGGGGGGAATCCCTTCTTCTTTGTCTTACATTATTCATATGTGTAATAACATAGTAATAGGTCAGGGGTGTCAAACTGGTTCCATGTGGCTGCAGGTTTTCTTTCCAACCAAGCAATGGCACACCATACTCCATTCATCTCATCAAGTGAGTCCAGTCTGAACCTGATGCCTTGATGGGATGAAAGGAGTCTGGTGTGCTATTCCTTGGTTGGAAAGAAAACCTGCAGCCACACGGCCCTTTTTGGAACCAGTTTGACACCCCTAGGTAATAACAAAGTAATGGGTTGTTAAAGGAATGTAAATTTGATTTTAAAAAGGTTCTTCTTCCCTCTTGCAGCATGTTTGGAAACAAACTGCGTGACCACGGAGTGCTTACCCTTTTAAGGGGAGTAGCTGAGCTGCAGGATCAAACAGCAACAGCCGCTGCAGCCATTCAGCAGGCATTGCTTTTCTCTTCACAGCTTCCCGGTGGTTGGAGCTCTTTTAGGGTTTTTGCACTTTTGGAATTGGACATCGGTGGAAACGGCCTTGGTAGCAATGGGGTCAAGGTATTGGCATCATACATGAGATCCCACTCATATCTACAGTACCTGGGGCTAGCACAGACGAATGGTGTGGACCTATCAGCTTGGAAGGAACTTTTTGACAGCCTGAAAAGCAACACCTCTCTGACTCAGATCATTTTAGATGAAAACAATTTGGGGGACCCTGGCGTCAGGCTACTGGCAGACATGTTGAAAGAGAACCTGAGTCTGCAGCAGGTGGATCTCGACAGGAACGTCATCAGTGATGTGGGAGGAAATGACATCATGGCTGCACTGCTTTGCAGGACACAGATATTGACACATCTTAGCCTGGATGAGAACAACATCAGTGAAGGATTAATGACCAGGATACAGGAGCAGATACAATGCAAATGATATGCATGAGCAACAGAGCAAGCTTGGAGAACTAAGTCGTGCAAATTAAAGGGCCTTAATACACACAAGATTTATTGTATTCGTTGTTGGATGAGAGACGAACTAACTGACTCATTTGTTTTGTTTGACCATTAAACACTCACACAAATGTCTCTTCTTTCCTATCAGTGGGTGGCCCTGCAAAGAAATGTTGTCTCTTGGTTTAGCTCAGGCAGGTAGTGTAGGAGGTCTGTTTGCTTTTGAGCTGCACTGAGATGTGGAGGTATTTTCAAAGTTGTTTCAATAAAATGAACCTTTCTGCTGTATATGGAGGTTACATCTGCACCATCACCTTCCCACCAGCATGCCCCCTTGCGACTTAACACCTACTTCTTCCCAAACTGACTCTATTGTGGGCCTGACTGATCCCTCTGCCGTTTTATTGAGCAATTTGTTTCCTCTTCACCAAAAAGAAACCACTATGAATCATTCCACCCACAGTGTATGAAAGGATGGCTAACCCACAGTATTTCCAGCTCAGACCTTTAGAGCACCCATCAACACATGCCTATCCTCACTCCTTTAAATCAAAAGATTGTTACAGACAGCGATGCCCTGACACATCAGCACCCCTCATTTAGTTCTGCTTGTCTCTTCACCTGCTACACAGAGCCTCTATTCAGAGTACAAGAGAGAAAAATCGGTAAAACTGGGGAGGATTTATGTGAAATTCAAGGCCATCATCTCATTGTACTATTATCCCAGACATTCTGAGAATAACTGTACCTGTGATCAAAGCTTGTCAGGGTGGTAATTATCTCCTCCTCTGAGGGCTGCCATCAGTGATTCTAAACAAATCCTATCCATATTTCTTCTGCAGCCTTCTGCAAATTCCTTTCTGTGGAGCCCCGATAAAGATGCTTCCATAACCTCCACAAGGATGACAGATAAATGAGACTGACGTTTCTGAAGATTGCATCTGTAGAATTTATTCGTGTTCTGCTGTTTTCAAATGAGCTTCTGTTTTGATGTTATATAAAGCAATGAAAAAAGTTAACGTCCTTCTAAGCGGATATTCTCAATTTTCAGCCTTTTCACAAGTGTATAAGACATTCTCTTATTGGACCTCCCCCATGAACCTCAATAGGTATTAATCTACTGTTTTATAATATTGCTGTAATTACACATTTTTACAATGAAAACAACAGCAAAACAGCTCAGAACGATTAAGAACATAGAGAAAATCAAAAATAAAGCTTTCTTTCTACAGGTCAGGATGATGTGATCTCGAATCATTACGTGTTAAAAGGATGACAGAAAGATGACAAGATGGAACACCATTGTTGCTGTTGCAGTTAACAATATCCACTAGGTTATAACCTACAAAAAAAAAAGAAAAATACATAGCTTGCCTCACATTCACAGCGTCAAACATCCATATTGCCTTTAAAGCCTCAATAACTAGCAACAGACTTATTTCTGAGGTTGACACACATGCAAGAAGCTGAAGAAATTAGTTCAAGCTATTTTTTTAAGTTGTAATGTTTAGTGTTTAAAAAATGAATAAATAACATGACACACCTACATCCTTGTTGACTTAAATTGAGTCAGTTTGCAACAATCAGGAAGACAAGTAAAGCAGAGATACACATTCTGAAAGCTGGCCATTGGCCATGGCCTCTGTACGGAAGGAAACGAGAGTCAGGGAAGAGAGAGGCTCCAAAACACAGCAGTGTCAGAGGGTTCAGAGATTCAGGTGATTGGGAAAAAAGCATTGTATAAACGTTTGCTGACAGCCGTTCTGCCCAGTGTTGTGTTGTGCAGGTGTGGGAAATCGCGGTCCATAAGTGGGCTGGTGTAGATGGAAAAATGCCAGGGCCGAAAATCGCTGCCAGTCTGAGCCTGGTTCTAATAGTGTAAGGCACTGATGAATTTGCGAGATTTCTGAATTTAAAAAGTCATGAAAATACCTCAGCAGATACATTACAGCAATGTTTTGGCCCAATGAATTGCAGTGACATGTACAGGTATGACATCAATGCATCAAGCTGAGGCAGAAGGCTGAAAAAAAACATATATGGCTGCGTCGATTTAGATGGAATACCCCTTTTGGGAAAAATAAGGCAAAGGATGCAATATTTAACCTATGTGGGTGGGAAAATGCTTGTACATTTCCCCTGACCAGGTTTGGTAAGAGTTTGCTTTATTAATTAACTCTACTAGTTGTGAAACAAATCAAGCTGCTACTGCTGCCATGATTAGCCAAAAACCTGACATGGTAAGCAGGTACCCAATCAGTTTGAAGAATTGTACTAAATATCCCTCCCTTTTGCACACAATGTCTACAGGAGCCTTTCCAGATTGATACGTGTAGTTCAAAACTTTGTGAGGTGTGTAGTTCAAATTGAGCTACACACCTCAGAAAGAGGATGTTGCCCCAGTTTTTTTTTGTCTGAACCAGGATTCACTTGAGTTTATTTCCACCTCCCAAAAAGATCCATACTAAAGGGCACAGAAACTTGGGTACTTTTAAGTCAGACTAAAGCTGTAAGATTTGAATACACTGGTAGTTTAAAAACTCGGCCCTCAGGACCCACTGTCGTGTATGTTTTAAGTATTTCCCTGCCTCTACTAACCCGACTTAAATAAATGGGTGATAAGAAGGCGCTACGGACTGTGGTGGCTGCTGAGGGAGTGCATTTGATGCAGGAGTCATTTGATGCAGGTGTGCTGTAGCAGAGTCGCATATAAAATATGCAGAACAGTAGGTCCTGAAGAATGAGTTTGAAATCCACTGGAATATACCCTTAAATGCAATTTGGGTGAACCTAACTTTTGTGCTGGTGCGCCTAAGAAAAACTGTTTTGTGCACCGAGGGAAAAGGTTAGTCTACAGCCTGATCATTTTGAAAAGGTGGGTTAGATTCTGGGGTTTAGATTTAGATCCCGTTTCAGTGGACACAATACATTTTTTATTTATTTTCACTGAAAGAAACATTTGTTTGATTACAAACTTTATGGAAAAACACATAAAATATAATCTATTGATAATTTAGCTTGCTACCAACACAAAAACACAGACGGATTATCAGATATCTTATAAAATTATGGGGAAACACCATCAATAAAAGTAAGACATGAGTTTGTGTATATTGTATTAAGTCAGACATCTGTTTAATAAACAAACTATGAAGATGTCTGCTTTTTAATGTAATGTGTTGCCAGCATATTGAAGTAACCTTTTCAGCTAGATTAACTCTGTGTTTAAAGCACTTTAAAATAAGCATTTTGAAATATTAATGGTATAATCTACTGATGGATGTACATGGTGTTGTTTCTTTTCCTGTCAAAGATGATGACTGTCTGAAGCATATAGGTTGTGACCAAGGCCACCAACTCTGGTACCAATGAGGAAGATAAAGTACAAACCAACAAAATAAAACTAAGCTTTCTCCTAAGCTTCGAAAATGTTTTGAGCAGTGGCGGCTGGCCTATACAGGGTGCAAGAGTGCTGCAGCTGGTTTTCCTTAGATCAAAATATACTGAAGTATACGATTGTGTTACCTGTATAAATAAATTGTATATTTTCTTCTTGCAGCTTTTCTCTGTGTGAGTCTGTTCAGGTTAAATGGCTTGTACAGTGCTTTATGAAGTTTATAACCAAAAATAATAGTCACTGGGTGCTCTGTGACACTGCAGAACTAAGCCAGTGTAGAAAAGCAATTCTTGTTTTCATATTTAATTCATTTTCTTAAATTTCCTTTATATATAGTATTAACATTTTCCTCTGAGCCCAAATTCCTTGATAAAGTTTTGATTTCAGTTTAATAATTTTGTTCTACCCAATTCTTCTGTGATGTAATTTGTTTCCTCTGAGAGTCCTGGTTCAGATTCCTATAAGTAATAATGCTGAACCTGTAAGAAAAAGTCTATAATTTGGGGGGTTAAAATTTAATTTTTTAAGCCCTGAAAAACTAATTTATTCTCATTTTATCCTGCTTTAAAATCTAAAATCTCTTTACATCTATTTTTAAGGATTACATATTTTCCTATAGATTAGTTATTTTGTATGTTATTCAATAAATTCCATATTTCCATATTCCATAATTTCTTTATTTTCCAACTTCAATTTTTTTTTTTGTTGGGTAATTCTGTCAATGTTATACAGTATAATTCACATAGTGCCTTTTTTTTCTTCAAATATTCAGTTTGGATCCTAACAGATATCAATACGATTTACCAGATTTATCGGCAACCCCCATTTTACACTGCATGCAGTGTAGCTTTAGTCCTCTCTAATCAGCTGCAATCTCTGCCGTCGATAGGCAGCCATTATAACCAATACGAGCATAAATTCAGCCTTAACATGTATTTGCAGGGCAGTAGCAAGTAGACAGCACACTGGTAAAATTTCAACTCATAGAAATATAGAAACCAGTCTGCTCCACCAAAAGAAAGGAAAGGAAATATCAATAACCAAAGGTAAAGAAATGAGTAGAGAATGTTAGTGATCAAGAAAGTATTATTCATTGATTTTTAAATGGAAATTGATTTTTTTTCTTGTCTTGGGCCAACACTAGAAACAGTATTCATATGCAACTAAAACGTCCCTACCTCTACGTACCTACAATGTAAAGACAGTTAGCAAAGACACATAGTGGGTGGGGTTATGAAATACAACAGTTTAAAGAAAAAATATATATATGTTAAATATTCCTCTTACATCCTAATTATTAACCCAGGAGCATCAGAGGAAGCTTTCCCCATACATGAATCATTTTCAATGAGAAAACAGAGAAGAGTCACTATTTTCTCTCTGACTCACTATTGCTAAATCTTCTGCACAGAAAGTTTCTATTGACTGTCATAAAAGTTGTTAGAAGTGTCTAGATGATGTTGTCGCCAAATTCATATTTTAGATGAGGCTTAAATCCACCTGTAGGAGAGAGGAATATCAACCAGTACAACAAAAAAGTGGCCAAAAAAAAAAATGAAGACAGGCTCTATAAAATATTTCACATTGGCTATTCAGTACTATCGTACCTAAACAAAAACTACATAAGTTATTCATATTATGCTATTAAATTAAGCTTAAAGACAGTTATTAGTGTCACACACAGTGGATGAGGATGGGTGAAATTAAATACAGGAAGAAACTTAAATACAATAATTTTATGCCACAGTTTCAAATTAAAAATATACAGTGAATATTATATTTATACCAATCTTAATCAGAGGATAAAGGGAAGCTTTGCACATATGTGCCTCATTTTCATTGGGAAAACAACGGGGAGTTGCTCTTGTCCCTCTGACAGGCATATGGCTTGCTGTTTAGTCTGACTGTCTGTGTTTAAAGGAGGATAAGCTCACAGTAGCCCTTACTGATGACTGTAAAGTCAGAGCGATCAGTGTTTCACATTGTTGCCATATTCTCCTACAACAAGTAAAAAAATGGCTATATTTGTTGCTTTATAAAAAAAAATAAAACGCTAGAGGGGCCTAGAATAGTGACTCACCAACATCCTAAACCATAACCTTGCAGGACCCTTTAAAACCACTGTGAACCCCATTTTTCTTTCTCTTCCTCTGGATCTCGGTCTGATGCAACTCTTCAAGGAGTCCTTGAACTGTAAACCCACCACAACCTCGCTGGTGCCACCTGTTTGTGCAATGGATGAGGACCTTTTAAATCTCCGCCTGTTGAGTGACAAAAATTTCACCCAGTTTCTCTCCTGGTGTTCTTGTATGGTGTTCTTCATAGACACATCAAGAAGCTAATATCTGATGCTGTAGCTATTAGTTTCACAGCAGACATCTGGTCTTCAAGTTTTAATCCAAGTTCCGATTTTGAGCTAAATAAGGTTTCGCTTTACACAAGGGAGTGCCATGGGTCTCATACACTGTTTTGCAAGTAGGAGGATGCCTGGACTATGCTGCAGTGTGTTGTGGATGAAATGGCTGTTGGGGGAACTGATCAACAGCAAGAGGCTGATGCCTGTGGAGACGAACCAAGCCAGGAGGATGCAAACCCACCATGAAAGAAGGCCTGAAATAAGAGCCTGCAGGACATGTACCAAGAAATCCTCGCAGAGGGTGATGTACAGCAAGCTGCAGCAGGTATAACTGCTTCAGAGGTGAGTTAATAATTTATAAATAAGTTAAAATGGAAAGAATTAATCATATTTTTCCCTTCTAGTAAATGTAAAGTGAACATTTGGGCATGCTTTGAAGGTTTACTGAATTATATTTTTTGTCACATAACTAGTAAATATAAATAATAAAATATAGAATAAACATTTAAGTGTGCTTTGAAGGTTAACCGAAATCTTTTTTTGCTTTTATATTTTTCAGAGCTTCCCTGCTCTGGCCCGTGTTGCATGCAAGTACCTATCTGCTCCGAGGAAAGGTGTAGACAGCTGCTGTTTAGTGCTGTTTCATTGATGAGAACAGGAATTGTATGCATTGCGACAATGCTGAGATGCTCATTTTCATCCAGAAAAATCTTCCTCTCTTACATTACTACAACGGTATAAATTAAAGGCAAGAAGCCCAAAGGACTATCTTAATCCGCTTTTTTGCGCTTCATAGGAAGGACTATTTAAGTTTTTTTTTAGTAAACAGAACAATTCAAATTAAGATGTTTTTATTTTTGGTGTCTTTTGAAAATGCCTGTTATTGTTTCATATAAGGCAGAATGAGCTCAGTTTACACTTTACAATAGCCCAGATAATGGGCTAAAGACTTTGCATATTTATGTTCCATTTGCTCAGCTCTTTTTAAAAAGTGTTTTCCCTCTCATTTTTGTAAATTTTTTTGTTTACATTCAATTCTATGCAATGCAGCTGTAATGGAGAGGTACATTTGTTTCTATTTATGAAGAAAATAGATTTATATCTGGTTTGAATACACGTTTTCAGATTAAGCTCAGGAAGATCATGTTCCAAAATGTTGTTTGAGACAACGTTGAAAATAAATGTTAACATTTTTCATTTTCCTAAAGCTGAAATGGTGTTCTTATCCTCTACAATGGTAATTATTTCTGGAATTGTCATGATCTGGCCTGTTTGCTCCTCTTTAATTGATGATCTCTTTCACCTGCCGTTTTCCCTCCCTTCCTCATTATAATTAATTCCTCTCACCTGTTTCTTCTGGTTACTGTATATTCAGTTCAGCCTTAGGATTCAGGGCCAGATCATTACTTGTCTTTCTGTTAGTCTGTCTGTTCAGTTTTTACCTAGGTTCATGTCCTGGATTCTGGCAGCCAGTGGATAGAGGGTTTTTCAGTTTGTCTCGTCTTCTGATCATCCACTGTTCCTCCCCTGCGGAGTCCTCTGGGTTTTTTGCTCTATATGTGGGGAGGTTCGGTTTTTATCCCAGTAGGCCTGGGCTTGGCTACCCTCTTCCACTGAGCCTGCACATCTCTTCCTGATCCTGTCTGCTCTTGTGCGTGACCGTCTGGTCACGCTTCAGAACTCAGTCAGACTCTGAACCTGTCTGGGAGCTCTGTTATTGCCTGGAAGCCTGGATCCTGCCTCCTGTTCTGTCCGTTCCTGCCTGATCTGTATCCCTGATCAGGATCGGCTTCCTGCAACTCCTCCGGAGCTGCAGCACCGGGGACACTCTGCGTGATGTGACCCGCATCAGCTGTCAGCCCATTGGATGGATTGCACCCCTCTCAAGGGGTATGGACTGAACTGCTAAACCAGGTAAGTGACTTACTGAGAACATCATCTTCAGTCAGATGATCGTGGTCACTTATCTGTGTTTCTCCCTTAGAGTGTCCCCCTTCTGCAGTGTCCATGAGCCTCAGCTCCACTTCAGTTTTGTTCATTTAATAAACATATTGAACTTTCCTACTGGCCGTCTCTCCTTGAATACTGGGTCCATCTGTCCTCGGTTCATGACAGGAATATACAGTATGTAGTGGGGCGTCCCAGTGAAGATGGTTATGCTGGAATTTTGTGACTCACATGTTTTGAAATCATTGCAACTTCAGTGTTTGGAATATTGGCAAAATATTTTGCCATATAAAATTTTGCAAGCATCTAGCTGTTTTTCATCGGGATTCTGGAGATTTTATTAAAGCTTGTTTTCTCCTTTAAACACTTGGGAGAATGCCAATTTTTAGATGGCCATATTTTTTTTTTTTAAACTTCCACAATGTGATCCAATTGGAAAGCTTGGATGCTACTCTTTCTTGAAATGTAAAAACTCAAATCTACACCAGCGAGACTTGTTCATGGTTTTGTCTGAGCCTGTAACTGGAACTGGAACTATCACAGTGGACCCATATGCCCGATGTATGCTTTGTGCACTTGTGCAACCTCTAAAGATTTGATTGAATTTTAGGCTTTTTTTTTTGCTTTTCTTTCACTTTTTTCGCTTTGGATTTTGTGACCAAGAAAATCTTTGTAAAAAAAAAAAACAAACAAAAAAAAAAACAAATATATATATATATATATATATATATATATATATATATATATTATTATCTAAAGCTGAAACAGTTGCTGATGAAATACATATAATAAAAATAAGAAATATGTAAAGATATCTGCAAGGAGGTTTTCTTAGGAATAATCTATGTTATTCATACAAATATTTGTCAAATCCTAAAATACCCAAGGTGTTAACCTACCGTGAGTCAAATTAGATAAAGCAGATATCCCTTTTTTCAGGACAAATTAAGCTAAAGCAAAAATTCAGTCTGGAAGACTTTTATCTTCACCTGCATCACCTACTGACACTCTTTGCCAAGCTCCAGCCTATCATTGGGGAAAAGCTCCTCTTCCTGAAGCCAATCATCCAAGATCTCCTTTATTAGACCTGAATCTTGGCAGTTCCTTGGCATGCTTCTCCACTCCCTCCACCTCACAGCCCAAGTCTCTAGGTTCTCACTATCCTATGGCTTCCCACCACCAGTGTCTGGGCCCTGGGAAAAGAGACTATCAAATTCCTAAGCTATTCATCCAAGCATTCTTCATCAATCAGCATCAAGCCTTCTGCAGGCCCAGGTGCCATAGAACTGTTCAGTGATACCAAATAAACTTTTCTAATTGCATTTTCTTTGTCAGTGTGGGTCTCTCCAGGTTAAAATGTAATCATCTTGATTGAGCAAATCACAAGGTTAGGAGAAAAGTATATGAATACAGGGGGCCTGTACAGATATAATAATTATGCAGCATGTCCACTCATGGGCCAGGTTTGATAAAATGATGCATATGACTGCAAATAAACTTATAATAATTCAATTAAATTCAGTTTATTCATATATATCTCCAATTCACAACACATGTCATCACAAGGCGATTTACAGAGACAAGTTAACCAGATCATACAGTCAAAGTTTTCTATCTAAGGAAAACCAGTTGATTGCATCGACTCATTGACTCGAAACATACTTAAAGCGACAGTGGAGAGAAAAAAACTCCCTTTTAACAGGAAGAAACCTCCAGCAGAACCAGGCTTAGTGTGAGCGGCCATCTGCTGAGGCCGACTGGGGTTCAAGGAGACGGAAGCAGACATACAGTAAGAATTAGAGATATAAAGGATCTTGTCAACCACCTCCACAGGCGGCCCCATCCAGGAAACACACAGCAAGGCAGACAACCTCCGAGCTTGCTCCCACGTCAGAGGATGAAGAGGGCACATCCAGCCAGTCAAAGTCAGGGAAACAGGACTACACTGAAAAATAGGCCGAGTTCAAACTATACTAATACACTGCAAACCTGAGTAATTGAAATGAAATCAACGCTTATGTGGAAAAAGACCTAAAAAAAGTGCTATAAGATAAGTATTTCTCTCAACTTAAAAATGTGTAATTTATCTTTATTTCTAATAAGTCAACTTTACTTAAAGATTATAAATTTCTATTCAATGTGTAAATGCTCTTGCTAAGTGCAGGGTTACTAAACAATTCTTGAATTACATCAGCTGTGAGATGGGCAGGCATGGAGTCAGATTAACAGCGATAGTGTGGTGATGAGTGGAAAAAAAACCACCTGGTCTCCTTACATTCACCTCCCTCAGCCACTCTTTCATCATCTCCTCAATGAGGTGGTCTCAAAAGTCGCAGTTGCAACACACATAGGGCGCACCGCACCAAAGGGCGCACCGCACATTTTGAGGGGGAAAAAAAGACGTTTATGTGCGCCTTATAGTCGTGAAAATACGGTACCAAATAGTTTTTAAGTTATGATTCTATTCTTTTAAATTACCTTGACAAAAAACTTTGGTTGGTTGACTGAGTAAAGTGCAAACTTGTTTACCCAACTTACTTAAAAGATCTCTCCATTTAGCTCCCAAATAACTCACAAAACGTGTTCAATTTTATGCAGTTATGGCTAATTATAGTGCGATATTTAGCATATAATGTATCATTATAACATTATTCAAACACAGTTAAGTACACAGATGTTCTTAAATTGAGTATAAATATGATGTATAATGAATCATGATAACAACAGGCTTGACATTATTATTAATCAACATTGCAAAATTTCAATTGTAAAAGCAATCTTACTTACTAAAGGATGTTGCAGCACTGTCCACATCTTTTGACAAATCAGCCAATAAGGTCTATTTCTGATGCTGATCTGATCAAGCGTCTGATTCCAATACTTCACATTACTTATTTAAGGCTAATTTAAGCAACAAGTTGTATCAGGTCTCAGAAATGTGGACCCGGGCAGACCGACTGACGTGTTTATTGACTAAACGTCGAATCTGCGACTCAGCAGAGTTTGAGAGTTGTTTGACATTAGAAATATTATTTTAAGTGGGAAAGAGTGAAAAAGGCAAAATATTTGAGGAGGAGTAAACTCCCTCAGGAGGCAGTAGCCTTCCTTACAAGTTTATGATTGAAAAAAGAAAATAGATGGACTTTTGGAATGTATCATTCCGGCCCAAGACTACACAGTCTCTATTATGGTTCTCCCCTTTTGGGACTCTGAATTTGTAGTTTTCAGTAATTATTTATGCTGTTTTGTTGATCTTTGGTTCAATTTCCATTATATTCAAGCAGTCTTTAGTTACTCCCTGTTGCCCCCTTGTGCTTGTTTCCTTTCCCCATGGCTTCCTTCTAGTTAGTTCTTCTCACACCTACTCCATATTCAGCTCATTAGCCCATCCTTTGTTCTGTTCCCCTTATATACACCACCTTTGCAGTCACTCAGTGCTGGTTCCTTGCTGTTTTTTTAGTTGCTTCTTCATCTCTGGCTTCCCACATGAGAGTTTTCCCCTCTGCCTCTTGATTTCTGCATTTGGGTCCTTGAAAAACCTCCACCCAACCGTGACAGTCTCTTATTGTCAAACAAGATGGTGGTTGGTCTGATTATTTGGGACTAGAACATCTCACTGTGATGTAATTATGATTTGCAATCCTTACAAAAAAAAATCCCCAGAAATAACTTCATGTTGATCAATATGACTTTAAGGTTAAGATCACTTGGGTTGTGCAGAAGGACATTGAATGAGGCACACCAGCATCTTCACATCGGAAATTGCTCAAGAACCAAATTAAAAATTTTGGAGGTCAGTCATGTTCAGACACTCTTTCCTTGCTAAATTAAATAATGCAGCACAATAAAATTGGAAAAAATTCCTCCACAATGATTTAAAAAAAATATATTACTTGTTACAGATACCTTTTGGCAGTTGTGTCTGCCTTCGGTGTTACAAAAAAATACAAGCAATATGCAAAGACTTTTTGTATAAAATCAAATACCTTCTCATGAGATATTCTGTGCAGGAATATATGATAGTTTTGGCTTTGAACTGTATTAAAGTTAGATTTTCTCTGATTTCTGCTATTTCCAAAAGATCTCTGTAGTCCCATTTGTATTAAAATCACAACTTAAGAAATGGGTATACTGTCATGCCTGGCTGAGCATAGGCTGGCAAACAGGAACTGCACTGCAACTCAGATTCCTTTAGTTAGGGCTTTGTGTGTCTGTTACATCTGAAGCATGCACCACTGATCCCATTGTCTGTCTGCTAATTTATTTGCAAAAAAATAAAAAATAAATCCCATGGCTTTACCAGCTTCTTTGATTTTCCTTTCAAAGAACAATGCTTTTGATCACAAAGGTGCAATCTGGAGGCGATTTACTCTAGTGCTGTCCTGGAATAATCAAGTTAAATGCACAGTTTGTTGGTTTTCTCAATGGATAACGGTGTTACTGAAGAATAAATATGGGTCTTAAAAAATACCTCATGAATTATTCTTTCATATATCAATAAGATATGGGCCATACAGGGGTATAGAAAAGTTCATTTTCAGGTAACTGATACTTTGCCAGAAGCAAGCAGCAAGATAAAGAAAAATTAAAAATCATGGGAATTGAGCTTCTTGACTTTGAGTGAAGTAAAAAACAAACAAATAAAGGGATCATTCACTCAGTGTTGAGACTTTTTGAGGTTTTTCGGGCTGGTTGATGCAATATATTTACACTCAGTTAAAAGGACAGTCTGTTTGATGATCTAGTATTGTTTTATGCCTTTACATACTCAGTATGCTGATAAATAATGGTGTTCTTTAAAATAGAACATTTGTTTTTAAAGATTTTTTCCTTTTCCACAAAAACGTTTGTTTTTAAGTTAAAAACAAGACAACAGTAAATTATTGCACTAGGTTTATTTTGTATCTGTTTTTATCAACAACACAGACATCCCATTCTTTAAATACAGGTATCTCAATATTTAGAATTTTATTATTGAAAAACTAATTTATTTCTGTCACTCACTTGAAAAAAAAACTCAATTGAAAAACAACATATGATTCAGTGAGACTAATATTTTCAAACATTTTCTCTTTAGAGCTACCGTACTTTTGCGACTATAAGGCGCATATAAACGTCTTTTTTTCCCCTCAAAATGTGCGGCTTCCCCTATAGTGCGGTTTGCTCTATGTGTGTTGTTACTGCGAACGTTTAAAACCACCATGAGAACGTTAAAGGGGGAAGTGTGGGCATGGATTGTGTATAAAAGA
This sequence comes from Cyprinodon tularosa, assembly GCF_016077235.1. Lineage (NCBI taxonomy): Eukaryota > Metazoa > Chordata > Actinopteri > Cyprinodontiformes > Cyprinodontidae > Cyprinodon > Cyprinodon tularosa. The sequence continues at coordinate 1,467,590 of NW_024037916.1, forward strand.
ACAGGTATGTGCTTTATGCAGAACTCCCCGTCTCCTCATTGAGGAGATGATGAAAGAGTGGCTGAGGGAGGTGTATGTAAGGAGACCAGGTGGTTTTTTCCACGCATCACCATCGCTGTTAATCTGTGACTCCATGCGTGCCCATCTCAAGGCCGATGTGAAAAACATGGTGAAACAAATGACCACTGTGCTTGTTGTTATTCCGGGAGGTCTGACAAAGGAACTTCAACCGCTCGACATCGGTGGAATCGGCCGTTCAAAGTAATGCTGCTTTCACACAGGACGCAGCAGGAGCAGCAAAATCGCGTCTGCTGCTTCATTTTTGCTGCTTGTATCAGTTTAGTTCTGATGCGCGGCTGATGCAGCTTTGCAGCTCCAGCTGCGCGGTGCAAAATTGTGTCTGACGCGCGTTGGGTGGAGCTAATCTATCCTTTCTTTGCCTTGCAGCTATATTTGCTGTGATCAGTGGGAATAAAGTAGTTTTAATATGTTTTTATGTGAGAAAGTCCACCTGAAAACTTAATCAATACAGTCAGTTCATCCAGATTACTATCCTGCTTTCCAGTATTATTTCTTTCGGAGCCGCTCAGACCCCCACATACAGCGGTGCGCTTTCAGTAGGATCCCATTCAACAGAAGCCTCTGGCCGGGTCGCCTCCTCGCGGTTCACCACGGCAGCTGGTAGGTGTTTTTCATCTAAATAATCTAAACTGCAGGCACGAGGATAATAAAAGCGCACATATTCTGCCCTCAGATTTCTGCATTTTAAGTTAATTTATGCGTCAATAAAGTGTTTCAGAGGAGTGATCACAGCGCTCTATGTCATCAGCGATGTGTCTGTCTCACGGCCAGCTCCCAGGTTTGATTAATACTTTGTAATAAATACATGAATAAAGCACAAACATACTCAGTTTTGCTCCCGCTCTATTTTTAAATACGCAGAGGTATTTAAACGTAGTAGAGGATATTTACCGGTATATAAAACCCGCGCCCTATAGTCCGGTGCGCCTTATGTGTGTGTTAAATACAGTAATGGCACACATAACTGAGACTGCGCCTTTTAGTACGATGCGCCTTATGGTCGTGAAAATACGATAATAGGAACACTGCATATTTAATTTCTTAGCGTTTTCTTAATACATTATTCCATTTCACTTAGAATGGTGGGCTTAATGAAAAGTATATTTATATCTACTTAAAGGTTTTTTGTTTTATACAGTAGTTTTATTATGAGAAAGGGTCTGCATTGAAACGCAATTCGATTAATTGAGATTTACCAGCGTAGATTCTTAAATTTAAGCCAATGGCTTTTAGCAACTTTCATAGTTATTGAAAGGAGAGAGGGAGTAGTATAAAGCTTTAAACGTTACTTTTATTAAAGCTGTATAATCTTTTGCCCCAAGCCTTCTTTGAAACAGATCAATTGCTGATTGGAAATCAGTGAACATCCTTCGTGCAGACTTATCTGTAGGATAACCTGTTTTCGTCTTCATATGTGTGTGTCATGATCTCAGCCCAGGTAGCTAATCTTATTACTCACTTCATTCACCTGCCATTCCCTTCCCGCTTTCTAATTATTATTGATCTTACTGACCTGCTTCCTCTGCTATATATACGATTAGCCCAGCTATAGGGGCCAGATTATTATTCGCATGTTCTTTATTTATTCATGTATCCTTAGTTTATTCGTATTATGTTTTTATGTCAGTTATTCATATTTGTTTCATGAGTTTTACATAAGTTCCTGTTCCCGGTGGCCAGTGGACTGAGAGGGTTTGGTGTTTGTCTCCTGTCTCCTGATCATGTCCTGGCTCTTCTCCGCTGAGTCCTTTTGTGGCTGGGAACGTAGGGGAGGTCAGTTTTAATTCCCGTAAGCCTGGCTGCAAGGTGGAGACCAGTTTAAACTTCTGTAGTAATTCCGGTACCATGCCTTGTCTCTGTCCCTCAACCACTGAGCCTGCCTGTCTCCATCTCAGCGTGTCTGAGTTCGTTGCTGGACTCATGGAACTCTGAACCTGCCTGAATTTTCTGTGGATTCCTGGAACCATGGATTTGTCTGATCCTGTTTGGATTGGAACCCCTGGTGGGCTACTGAGGAGCAGTAGCCCACGTCCCGTTCTGTTTTGTTTTTAATTTCTGAATGTCTTAACTAAATGTTTTGAAACTTTCCACAGTCCGACTCATCTGAATTTTGGGTCTATCTGTTCCGGTTTATAACAGTGTGTCCCTCTTATTATATAATATTGTACTTTAAACGTTCATTTAAAAATTAATGTTCTGTGGTTTGCAAATGTTCTTTTACTAACACTACTGTAGTCACTAGGTTAAAAGTGAAGGTACTGAAAATGATGTAGTTAAAATATGACATCAAGTATAAGAGAAAAAACACACTTGTGATTGATTACAGAACACATATTTTCAGCATAAAGGATGAATAAGCCTAACGCTTTTTATTTTCATCTGGGGCTACTTCCAATGAATCCAGGGCATGAGCCCCAAATAAGCTATGTGATGCAACCCCACTGCCAACAAGACTGGATGGCAGTGCAGGTCTTAATTGGGTTCCACCAATGGTTTAAAAGCACCTCTTCTTTGGGGATGTCAAGAACTGTGGAGCACACCAGATCGAACTCTACACAAAAAAAAAAAAAAAAAATCATCCAGGTCATAGTCATTCCAACAAAGTTGAATACGTTAAAAAACAAACTACTGGAGTTTGTTTTCAAAGTTGGAAGTCATTTAGCTACCCATCCAGGAAGTATTTGATACTTGTTTATATACTTTGCTGTAATTGAAAATTTACTCCTGATTTTCCTCTAGTTATTTTGATGACATACTTGACTGCTTTGTATGTCATAGGATAGGCATGGGGCTGTTGTTTCTGAATAGTAAATGGAATATCCAACTTTTCGTGTGGTGAACTTACTCTAAAGTACCTCAAAAGATCTGAGGGTATCTAACAGGAAGCCTACATTTGACTATGTTTCACATTGGCTACTATTGTGTCTTTCTTATAGATAACAATTTTTAATTGTGTTTTCCTCAACTACCCTAGACACATAAAAAGCCTCCCCAAAAAACTTGATTAGACAAACTCAGTTCAGATTAGTATAATGTTGAACAAAGTAAAGCATGATCTGCTATCATAAACTGATAATAGAGCAGAGGGTTCTGTTCTGCTTATACTAGCATTAAAGCATGCTGTGATACTGAAGGTCAAAATGCATGGCTGAGGACAGCTCCATAAAAAAACAGACAGTTCTTCACAAAAAGGCAGAACTGAGATGGGTCTTTTCATTTTACATTTATTCAACTGGCCCACTGTCTATGTTGTAGAACAAAGTTTATTTTTCTGGTGAATAGAATGTTTTCAACGTCTGCTCCTCAAACAACAGCTCCTGCTACCAATTGACATTCGGCAAAGAGAGTTGTTTTTCATAATGGATTATTCATCAGCAGTTTGATCCCCCGCTCAAATGTCACCCCAATAATACATCCAACTTGGCAACGGTGCTTGTCTCTCTCTAGCTCTGTAGGGTATGTGGCCTTCAGGCAGATTAAGACGTTTTTGTTTAGGCACATTGTCATTCTGTTGTTGAAGTTAAGTCCTTGTTCATTGACACACAGTTTTCTGAATACAATTTGGATGTCACAACACAGAAATTCCCAAATTAACAAGGTCACTTACGCCACCATTCACCTACAACTAACACATTACTTAACGAAAATCAGTACAATCCTAAGTGTTATGCCCAAATTTTGCTCAAAGTGTCAGCATTTTACAGGGGAACAATTTTTTTTTTCAGCACTGCTTTAGTAAGGTAGGATGAAGCAGGCATAATAATGGTTAGTGAATAGAAAACACAAGACCAAACTGTTGAAAAAAGGTGAAAAGCTGAAGGGTAAACATATCTATTTACAGTAAATGAACATTTAACAACAAAAGACATTGCTAAAACAAAACCAGCCTCTTAAGAAATAAAAATTTAAACCTATTCTGTAAAATCTCTATGAATTAAATAGAACACAGGAAGAAACCAAAGTTCTGGTCAGTAATAGTAATCTGGATATGTACATTAAAACAATGAACCTGGAGATGTGGATAACACTGCAAACACATACATAACAAATACAGATGTATATACAGAATAAAACAGAATACAGAATTAAAACAGCTGTTTATAGACACAACAATGAAACACAAGAATTACACAGTTAAAATTAACAACACTGGATCCTAGGGATGACACAAACACAAATATGGGAATTTAACATGGAAGAATTTATTCCACCAAATATCCTTCATCCTTCATTTCTATTGAAGCATCGGGTTTGAGTTTTATTCTGGAATTATTATTTTTAAATAACAATAATCTGTGTAATAATTTTTGGAAGTTATTTTTACTTGGTTGGTATAACCGATGACGTCACTTCCTGCTTCACCACAATGTTCTTGCTGTAATAGAGGAAGGTGAGTTATCATAGAGTTGTTGTTTAGTTGGTGTAAAAGATTGCGTTTAAGCTAACATGTTTGTGAATTAAATATGGAATTGTCACTAGAACGTTCTTTGCCATAATGGAGGAAGGTGGATTGATGTCGGCTGGATATTTAATTTGGTGCTGAACAGTTTTGTTTCCCTCTTTACAAATAAACATGCCATCTGTTGGCTGACTTGGAATAGCTGAACGGTTTTCATTACACAACGAGGAGTGCGGGTTACATTTGTGTCATGACCCTGATTCATATTGGATCAGCAACAGCTTGGTCACCAAGGGCTGTTGATCATCACAGCAGGTTCCTTTAAGTAGCTGGTTTCATAGCTATGCTGTTACACAGTTGAAAGGACTTAAAAAAGGGGTTGTTACATATCACTTGTATTCTTTTTTTATTGTTGCTGTGTAACTCTACTTGATTTGATTTGGTTTGATAGCTTAAAAAACAATGTTTTGTTATAATATACGGTAAGATTTCTTTTTATTAGAAATGGCTTATAAGTTTGGAGAAGGAGATGTTCCTACAACAAGTAAGAGTACTCTAGGCCTAGACAGAGGAAAGTTTTTAGGGAGCTTTGTGATACCCCTTTAAGAAATTACCGTAAGACAATGTTGGTTCACCAGTCTTTAGTTCCATTTGGTTACCTAGTCATCCAACCAGTTCAACTAAAATCACCGATCAGCCATCAGCAATACCAAGCCTAAGTGATCCTGCTTTAAAACATCTCCTCACACATAGTAAATCAGAATCAGAAATACTTTAATAATCTCAGAGGGAAATTACTTTTGTTACACGCTCCAGTTACAGTTATATATATATATATATATATATATATATATATATATATATATATATATATATATATATATATATATATATATATATATATATATATATATATATATATATATAGGCAATTGATGCATCTGGGGAGGCTTTAAGCAGACAAGGGCAACACATTGATGACCCTAGCTGAGAGGTAACGATGATGTTTATAAAGTATTATGCTGATCCCTCTCTTGCTGCAGTATTATTATTTAAAGCATCAGAATAGTGAACAGCTAAAGAAATACAGGAATATGTCGATCACCATCAGATTGAGATGAATGCAAAACCAAATCATCCCAGCTTGATTAAATGTCTGTCATCACATGTTAAAGCCACTGAGGAGCTCATTTCTTCCAGTTCTCCAGTTTCTTCTCTTGTTCAGGATGATGGGAACCACAACCACAGTCCTCAGTTAGATAACAACTGTACAAAGACTCCTATTAGTCTGCTTGACCATACCCTTGTTCAGAACAACCAGACTGTGCTCAATAAACCCTCTTATGGTCAGTTGCAGAGAAGTTCTGTAAGGTTTGCTAGCCCACAGAACACTCAACATTGGCTCATTGCAGACAAGATTGCCTGTTCTTATCCTGTTTCAAACCTGGTCCCATCCAGAGGGACTGCTCAAACAAGGATGCCAGACAAAACACTCAAACCATGTCTCCGCTTATACAACCGGATGCCACAGGGGCTCTCGAAAAGTCCTGCTTCCTTCATGCAGATGATGTTAAGTGTATCTGGTGACTTGAACTACAGCAGTCTGTTATGCTATTAAGATGACCTTCTTGTTTTTGTGCTGAGCGAGGAGGAGGCTTTGCAAAGATTGGAGGTTGTCTTTCAGCGAATGCGAGAGCATAACTTGAAGTTGAGTCCCAAGAAGTGTCACCTCCTGCAAGTTTCTTTAAAGTTTCTGGGCCATGTGATTGATGGTGTAGCTGTGGATCCTTCAAAAGTTGGGGTGATATCCAAATTGTCAACATTTGATGCAGGAAGATGATTGTATGGCATCTGTTTAACAGATTAAATCTTTTCTCTGGTATTCTATTGCCAACACTTCCTCCCTAATTGCTCTTCTTTGGATAAACCACTCTTTTCACTTACTGCTGGACAGAAAAGAAGAGGAAAGGTGAGAGCAAATGCAAGAAACTGTAGGAAGCTCAAACCAAATGATTGGACACAGGAATAAAATAAGCTGAAAGAGAGTCTTATGAATTGTGTGGTTCTTGTCAGCCCAACTTTACACATCATTTAATCTTGTCCATTGATGTATCCTAGATGGACTTGGTGCTGTGTTGTCACAGATACCAGAGGGTGAAAGCATAGCAAGACCCATAGCTTTCGCAAGTAAGGCACCAAGTGGATGTCAGAGACAATATCCAGCCCACCCGCTTGAATATTTGGCTTTGAATTGAAGTGTTTGTGAGAAATTTAACCAATGGCTAAATGGCAACACTTTCACAGTATGGATGGATGGGTAACAATCCCTTAACACACATTATGATAAAGCCTTGATGCTTGTGAACAGCGATGGGATGCTAAGCTTGCCCCATACACATTTAATTTAAAGCTTATTGCGGGCACCAAAAATGTTGTGGCAGATTGTTGGGATCCAGAGGTTTGCCCTCCAGAGGGCGACGTGGATCCCTTCCTGTGGGCTTCTGTTACTGTTGGGATCCAGGGGTTTGCCCTCCAGAGGGCGATGTGGATCCTTCTCTGTGGGTTTCTGTGTTTCTGTTGGTATCCAGAGGCTTGCCCACCAGAGGGCGTCGTGGATCCTTTCCTGGGAGCTGCTGCTCAGCGCTCACACCTGATCCCCATCAGCTCATGATTAAGCTCTCCCTACTTAAGCTGAGGGAGAGCTTCCCTCTGAGCCGGATTGTTGTCCTTGCCATGGAAGCAAGCCTGAGCCACCCTGCCTGTTTAACCCTGCCTGTCTGAACCTGAGAACCTGTAAGTCTGTTAATCAGAACCTGTACTTGAACCTAACCTGCTCTGTCTTCTCTGCCTCCCAGGAGGGAGACCTGTGTTTACCAATAAATATTGAACTTTTAACCTGCCTCTGTGTCCGTGAGTTCTGCATCTGGGCTAGTAAACCTGCCACATCATGACAGAACAATCCGGCCAACAGACTAGCCCAGTAGACACACTTCTGAGGATGTTGGAGGACGTATGGATTAACCCAGTGGAACCACCCTGAATGGATCTAATCCGTGAGTCACGCAGACTTACTGAGGAATCGAATAACAAATGGCAGGAACTTCGGCGCCGTTGGGAGACACTTGATTTAATTCTGAGCCATCTGGAGACCCCTGAGCCCGCTCTGAGCCGTCTGGAGACCCCTGAGCCTGCTCTGTGTCTTCCAAAGACTCCTGTGGAGCCACAGTCGGTGGCCTCCTGTGTTCCTGAAGTGGAACCACAGTCAGTGGTTTCTCCCGTTCCTGAAGCGGAACCACTAGGGACGGCCTCCTCAGTTCCTGATTCAGAACCGCAATCGGCGGCTTCCTCAGTTCCTGTTCCGGGGCCGCAATCAGCGGCCTCCTGCGTTCCTGATTCGGAACCACAGTCGGTGGTTTCCGGTGTTCCTGAAGTGGAGCCACAGTCGGTGGCCTCCTCTGTTCCTGATGTGGAGCCGCAATCGGCGGCCTCCTGCGTTCCTGATTCGGAACCACAGTCGGTGGTTTCCGGTGTTCCTGAAGTGGAGCCACAGTCGGTGGTCTCCTCTGCTCCTGATGTGGAGCCACAATGGGTGGCCTCCTCTGTTCCTGATCCGGAGCCGCAATCAGGGGCCTCCTGTGTTCCTGTGGAGCCACAGTCGGTGGCCTCCTCTGCTCCTGATGTGGAGCCACAATCGGCGGCCTCCTCAGTTCCTGATTCTGAGCCGCAATTGGCGGCCTCCTGTGTTCCTGTGGAGCCACAGTCGGTGGCCTCCTCTGCTCCTGATGTGGAGCCACAATCGGCGGCCTCCTCAGTTCCTGATTCTGAGCCGCAATTGGCGGCCTCCTGTGTTCCTGTGGAGCCACAGTTGGTGGCCTCCTCTGCTCCTGTTGTGGAGCCGCAATTGGTGGCCTCTTCAGTTCCTGATTCGGAGCCGCAATCGGCGGCCTCCTGTGTTCCTGTGGAGCCACAGTCGGTGGCCTCCTCTGCTCCTGTTGTGGAGTCACAATAGGCGGCCTCTTCAGTTCCTGATTCGGAGCCGCAGTGGGCTGCCCTGTCTGAGCCTGTTGCAGAGCAGCAGAAGCGAAGGCGGCTCCCTCCTCGGAGCTTCCTGCAGAAGCGGAGGCAGCATCCTCCTCGGAGCTTCCTGCTGGAGCGGACACGGCGTCCTCCTCGGAGCTTCCTGCAGAAGCTGGGATGGCGTTCTCCTCCAAGGCCCCTGCAGCTTCTGAGACTCCGGTCCCACGGCCGGCCTCCGGAGCGTCTGCCTCAGCTCCATTTCCACGGCCGGCCATCTGAGACTCTGCCCTGCTGCCGGTCCCACGGCCGGCCACCTGGAACTCTGTCTTGCCTCCGGCCCCGCGGCTGGTCACCTGAGACTCTGCCCTGCTGCCGGTCCCACGGCCGGCCACCTGAGACTCTGTCTTGCCTCCGGCCCCGCGGCTGGTCACCTGAGACTCTGCCCTGCTGCCGGTCCCACGGCCGGCCACCTGAGACTCTGTCTTGCCTCCGGCCCCACGGCCGACCACCTGAGATTTTCCCTGTCCTCGCCCACCCTGGGTGGGTTGTTTTGATTTCTGGACCCTGTTTCTGTTTCTGTGCCTGGCCCTCCTTGCCTGTTTCCTCCTCCGCCCGCCCTGGGTGGGTTGTTTTTGTTTCTGGTTTTTTGTTTTTGGGCGTCTGGTATCCGCCCTTAAGGGGGGGGGGTACTGTTGGGATCCAGAGGTTTGCCCTCCAGAGGGCGACGTGGATCCCTTCCTGTGGGCTTCTGTTACTGTTGGGATCCAGGGGTTTGCCCTCCAGAGGGCGATGTGGATCCTTCTCTGTGGGTTTCTGTGTTTCTGTTGGTATCCAGAGGCTTGCCCACCAGAGGGCACCGTGGATCCTTTCCTGGGAGCTGCTGCTCAGCGCTCACACCTGATCCCCATCAGCTCATGATTAAGCTCTCCCTACTTAAGCTGAGGGAGAGCTTCCCTCTGAGCCGGATTGTTGTCCTTGCCATGGAAGCAAGCCTGAGCCACCCTGCCTGTTTAACCCTGCCTGTCTGAACCTGAGAACCTGTAAGTCTGATAATCAGAACCTGTACTTGAACCTAACCTGCTCTGTCTTCTCTGCCTCCCAGGAGGGAGACCTGTGTTTACCAATAAATATTGGACTTTTAACCTGCTTCTGTGTCCGTGAGTTCTGCATCTGGGCTAGTAAACCTGCCACATCATGACACAGATTCTCTCAGCAGAGACCCTTTTGCCAAAACAGTTGGTCATAGGCTCATTACTTGGTCATAGGCTCCCTTTTATCTAAGCACAATTTGTTATTAATCCACTTTTACTGCATAAGTTTGTATGCTAATTTAAAACAGTATTTAATTACATTATAAAAATCATCAGTATGATTATAGTATCTAAAACTTCTGCTTTTAAAAATTATATTATATGTATTTTTATGAACAGTATTTTGAGAATGAATAAAAAGAAATATGACGAGAATATAATAAATTCATAAGAAGCCAACATCAAAGACATTTTGAATATTTTGAATAAAAGCAAAGAGAAGATCCAGTACCCATTTTTTTCCATGAGGGGATTAAGAGTCATGATAGGAAAAAAGCTATCTGCTCTAATCAATTTGTTGTTCATTTGGAACCAGTTATTCAAAGATATTCCAGAATCAATGAGTGCAGCTTAGAAGTATTTGGATAAGTTTTTCCTGCACTTTTTAACAATAGCCAGTAATACTAAATGATTGATAGTTACTTACATATAGACAACGTAAAATTTGCAAAGCATGTGTTTAAAGGAATGTCAACACTGTTAACCTATATAAGTAAGACTTAGACAAAAGCACCTTATTCTTAGAAACAATGAAAATAGCAAAAGTAATTCCTTTGCATTAAAGAAGGATCAAACACCCCTTCACCAATTGCAAACCAGTTTTTCTGCTGCTGCAAGTTTTAAAAACTATTGGAGAAGTTGTTTTTTAATAGGCTAAAACAATTCATGTATAAGTATAAATTGATTAAGGAAAGTCAATGCTTAACGATGTTAGCCATGTTGTAAACTATATAGGAAATTACCAATAAAACTGTTAATAATTAACTTGTTGCAGTAGTATTTAGGTATATATAAAAATTGGAATTTTTTACAACAAATCATGATTTATCAATGAAAAATGGAAGGAAATGCTACAAAAGTGAATTGGTTAAATTGAGTCAAAAGCTACTTGGAAAAAATAAAACAGTATTTGACAAAGGAAATGTTGGGATCATTACTGAAGCCTAATCATTCATAATTCACAATTATTCATCACATAAAATCAATATGAAAATGGTGCTATTCGCTGATGACAATAGTGTCTCTTTTGTTAGAGATTAATTAGAGTAGTTGTTTCATGATGTAACTAAAACTATCAAAAAACTGATGTGTTGGTTTAATGAGAACAGGTTATCCTTAAATTTGACCAAAATAAAAAATGTTATTTAGGCGCTGCAGGTAGAATACAGAAATCAAATACATGGAGTAACAAACAGGTACTGTTGGTAAATAAATGGTTACCAGAAAATATTAAAAAGGCTGTTTTATTGAAGATATGATTATATAACTATGTGAATAAATGCTTAAATACAAAAGCACAGGGAGGATTTTCTTAGTATTTTGGGTAAAGCTGTGCAACAATTTATTTCTAAACTTTGTCATTATCAGATAATCTATTCAAATATTTTGACCTGGGGTTTTCCATAATTCGGAAACTCTACCTTTAAGTAACTTCCCTCATACCTTCACCATTATGTCTGCCTTCAGGGAAACTCTTCCCCTCTCCCTGACCTCATTCACCTCTTTATCCCTCCTAAAATCTTTGACCTCAGAACACCAGGGCAGATAGCCATTCCTTTTTCTCCCAGGGGAAAAAAAATCTTTTCAGAGCCCAGAACTAAACTCTATTAAACTCTAACACTTTGTGTCAATTGTGATTATCCTAAACGACACAATTAAAAGTTAACATTTTCAGTTGTCTTTCTTTCCTTCTCAAATTCCATTTTATGTAGCTTCTTGTACAACAAAATAAATAATAATCCAATCTTAAAAATTTCTTTCTAAAGAAAATATTTCTCTTTTGATTCATAGCCAGCAAGCAAAAATTCAATTAAAATTGAAAAAATAAAACAGTTCAATTCAGGTTTAGTTTAACATTGAATTAATATAAAAAGATTTCTGTTTTACGCTTGACATCTCACAGTAGATTTCCTGTATTAATGTATGGAGTGGGTGAATGGAGCACCAGGGCATGATCTTATTGGATCCAGCTGTGACTGCTCAGATGTTGCCTGTACTCCACCGGTCTAAATTCCCAAGTCAAAAGAGTACAACAAAAAGGTCTTGTGTTTTTCTAACCAAAGTTTCCATCACTGGAAAATGGCATGGAAAGATGCTTATGCGGTGTAGGATTTGTGTGTGTGTGTGTTTTCTTTTAAAAACCCAGCTGAAAAATTCAAAGTGCTTTAAATCTCATCAACTTTTTTGCTTTTACCATGGAAAAAATGAGCACTACTTTATATCTAATAACATGTTAGTAAATTTCTGTGCAAAATATAATTATATGGTTGTAATACAAAGAAGATTTAGATATTTAACCTTTTTTTTCTGCTGGGGAAACTTTCCTTTAGACATTGAGCTTCTATCCTCAACACAATGGACTAAAAGCTACTTGACTAACAGCCTTAGTGAAGATATTTTCCCAAAAAATGTTTGCATCTTGTTCAATAGAACTTTACAGTCATGAGACACTGTAAAACATGTCATTGAATTAGAAGTAAACTAGATGAAAAGTTATCATTGAAGAAAAAATATTTATAAAATTTGTGTTGAATGCAATTTAACATTGGAATAACTACTGAACATATAAATATTTACATCACTGAAAATTAGCATGCACAGTCCACTAAATTAATATTTTTCGTTGACATAAATACATATAAAATGTCAGTTATGATGAATACTCATCACCTCTTCACATATTCTAGTTCTTTTTATTGTGATTTAGTTATTTACATTTTTCTTCACAACTTTTCTTCTTTAAAATCAACAAATTTAGCCATTTAACTTTCAAAAATACTCTTACTAAACCATAATACCTCCTAGAGTAATGCATCAGTAAAATTTTAAGAGAGAACCTTGATTTTTTCAAAATTCCCAGAGCGCATGGGAATTGTGAGTGTGACAATTGAACTGATGCTTTTGGTTATTGACAGTAAAGCTTAAACTGCGGGAACCCTTTAAAGGTTCCCAGTCCTTGTCTTTCTGGATTGTCATCAAACCAACCTAGGAGAAACACCAGGTCAACGGATCAAAAAGCCCCAGCTTGGAGGGCCCCTGTACATTCAGGGTGAAGGTTATAGCTTTGGCTCCCAACTGTAAGGCGGTCTAAGCATTTTATTTCCACATTCTTGACTCAGTTCTATCATGTCATTTTGTATCATAACGAATAAAGTTTGTTCAAAAATGCACAGTCTGTCAGTAATATTTTAATCAGAGTTCAATGTTGGAACCATCTTTTCATCCGCAAGTCTGTGAAAACTATTTAGGAGGTTCTTAATTGTCATCCAACTATCTCTTTCTCAATTTGGACTCGCTTGGGCGCAGGAGGGACAATAGTATTTTACATATACATTTTTTCTATCTCATGTACAGTCTATTTACTATCAAATAATGTCTGTTTCAAGTCTTGTCCAGGACAGTTTAGCTAAATAATTTCAATATGTCCTAAAACAATTTTTATAAACTGCTGTAGATCTTTTCAAGGATGAGTAACAATTACTCACTCTCTATAGATACCCAGTATTAAAAATCTAGACCCATTTGCAGGCCAGCTGACAGGGGCCCAGAACAAAACCTAAAGAATTGACGAGTGGGGGCCTAATTCATTGTATGTAGTAACGCATACGCACACACACACAACCACACACGCACACACACACACACATATATATTTGTTTATTAAGGATAAACAACACTATTTTTTTTATTTAGTGTTGTTTATCCTGGCATGCATGCCAAGTAACATTTAAATGTTTATATTTACAAAGAGAGATCTTTCCAGTTTTTAATTTATGAAAAAATTAGGCGCATTTAGCTTTCCATACCTACTCCAGTCACATTTGAACTGGTTTTCAGCTCATTTTAGTTAAGAATCTACTTTATCGGTTGGGGCCACTCCTAGGCTTTAAAAGGAGCATTAGTAACCAACGCAAGAAGTATAAAATGGTGTAACCACACACAGGTAACGTAGCTCTTAAGCAGTAGTAGACGTCACATTTTAACGTCTTTTCATTTGAATAAGTTCTTACAAAGATTGAAACAGAACAGACATGACAGAACTTATTGCTTTTAAAAATGTATCCTATTTTATGGTTGCAAAGATGTTAAAAGCATATGTCAGAAGCATGATTTGTTAAAAAAAAATTTAAAAAAAAATTGAAAAACTAAATACACGTTTACACACTTTTGAGATACTTTGAGCATTTTAATAAATCTTGCTGCTTGTACTTTAACATGCTTCAGTAATTCTGTAAAATCTTTCCACATAACCTTGCGGTAATTCTGGTACATTTTTCTTTAATGATTGCTCTAAACATTACAAATAAAACTTAAAACACAAGCAAGCATTGATCTATATGTTCTATATTAAAAACTAATTGCTGTTGAGTCAGAAGGAATCTGTCACAAGAATAAAAAATAGAGGATATGCCAATACAGCTGTAAAGCCTAATGAAACCCCTTTCACACCATCTAGCATCTGCCACATTCGTTCACTGAGTTCAGTGTAACAGAATCAGCTTTCAGACTTGAAAGCTGATTAGGTTCTTTTGGGACTCGGGAAACCCAAAAGAATTTTGCTCGCAGCTAGTATTTCTTAGATCTTTCTTGGATAAGTAGTTACAAATCCAGGTTGTGCAGTGCATTTCAAAGTGTTGCTTTTATGGCTGCAGGAACGGGGACAAATCACTTGGTGGAAAACATTTTAGTGTATCTTATTTCCCATAAAGGCCCTCGAAGACCCAAAATAAAAAAATGGGCCAGGTCTTTTACAACGAGGTGCTTTAAAATATTGTTCAGGATGGACTACAGTAACTGTAGTATGTTACAAAATTACCTCATACCTTACGAACATTTCCCTCAGGATTAGATGTTACCATGACATAATGTAATATATTTGGTTTGCAATTCATTAAACTGCAGTAGGTACAATTCTGCTAATAATAATGGAGAACTGACTTAATAAAGTCTGTATAAGCAGGCTGTTTTAGTATTTTATTTGCATTATGTCTACATAATATAATGCATTTGTTAGTTTTATTTGAATATTGAATAGGAAATCCAAAAATAAAATTAGATTATATTGGCATGAAGACTACTACATGCAGCTTCTTCTTGCTGAACTTTTTTTGCAGGCAAGAGTATTTCCCTAGAGAAATTATGCCTGCCTCAGGTCATGGTTGATACATCATCCTCATGAAACCTTACTCTCAAGATTGGAGGTCTTCATCTAGGCTCCATCGAAGGCTCTGAGGACATTGCCTCTCCTGCCTGAGAACTTAGATTTGTGGTAACAAAAGCTGACATCGGATGTTGCTGAAACAGGTAGATGGGAAGCGATCTTTCAAGGTGGTGAGCTCCCTTACTTCCTGATCATGAGACGATGAACTGTGAGGGAGCTCTGTGTGAGGAGGAGGGATCCAGTTGCAGGTAGCTGAATCAGTGCTCTGTTGGTTCTTTCCTGGACACTGTCACAGCGTTTTGTTGAAGGTGGGTCAATGAGGACTTTCTTTGGCGGAGGAATTTCATTGCATACACACACACACACAGCTGTGCTTTCATTACATATGGGGACATTTCATTGATTTGCATTCATTTTATATGGCCTAATCCAGACCTTTACCCTAATCCTAACTAATAGCAACATATACCTAACCCTAACCCCAACTCGCAGGACAGAACTTTACCATATGGGGACCAGGTGAATGTCCCAATATGTACCGGTAAGTCCTCACATGTAGGACGTTTTACATAATACTTCCTCCACATTGTAGGTAAAACACGTCCAAACACACACACACACGCCCTGACTCACACACACACACTAAAGCCTTTGTGGCATGTCATTATAAATCCCTTTATGTATGGTGAGAATCGATGCAAATGCAATGCCTTATAAAGATAGTCAGACTTATGTCAGATTTGTTCATGTTCTAAAGGAATTATATGCAAACAGAGCAGTTGAGAAGTGAGAAAAGTTTATTTGGGCTTCAAACTTCCAAACATCCAACCACTTTCTTAACATCTTATTAAAAATAAGCAGGTAATTTAGGTAATATTTTTGTGCTATATAGTTGACTGGTTTTAATACAGATAAAATCTAATTTCCTTTAGTTTTTTTAAGGGTTTTTATTAGAATTATTTTGATATTTGAGATAATGTAACAATGTATTGTATAGTTCTTATCTATTTTATAAAAACTAAAACATAAAATAATGTGTCTTAGAAATGAGAATATTACATAAAACAAATTTGTAAATATATATTTTTTTTTACCGATGTGAGCTCATTAACCATATCATAGCAGAAGCAAACGTGGAGAAGACTGCTAACTTGACAAATGTCCAGAGGGTAGTCAGTGACACCCTCTGAAAGACAAGTAAGCCTAAAAACATCATTCCTAAAAAAGCTGGTTGTGTACAGAGTTCTATATCTACATTAATCAAGAAAAGTTTAGTGAAAGGAAAATGCATAATAGGATGAGGTTTTCCAATAACAAGAAAGACCTAAACCTTGAGAAGATTAGTAAGCCAAATACATTTAAGAATTTATGGGAGCTTCACATGGAAGCAGTGACAAAAGGGCCAGAAAACACAGGGTGAATAAACTTCCTTCCTGGACTAAGGAGAAAAAGAGCCAGACAGTTGCTCAGTTTTTCAAAATCCTCTTTCCAGATCAAAGTAAAGTTTGCATTTCATCTGGAAATCTTAGTTCAAGAGTCTGAAGAAAGACTCTAGCTGTGTTGCTAGCTTCCACAGTCAGTCCTGTTTTACAGAAAGATGTTATCTGCTGTAAACTTGTCAGGACATTTTCATACACTCCATGCAGGATGTAGTACAAGTCCACAAAAGCTGGTTCAATGACCACTGTGCTGATGAGCATTGGGCCCGCAAACTATCCTGATCTGAACCCCTTAGATAATGTCTTAGGTATTTTCACGAGAAAGATGAGAAAAACAACAGACTTGAAAAATAAAGATGACCTGAAGGTCCAAATCAATGCAACCTGGCTTCCACTAAGCAAAACCACATGTTGATGCCACGCTACAATCACACAGTAATTCATACAAAAAGAGCTCCAACATCCGAACATAGAAATCTAAACAATTTTGAGAAGCCCAACATTTTTGTGTATTTTTATCTAACTGTGGTTTCTGTGGGTGAATCGTCTGTTAAAGTAGACTAGATTAGTAACCCTTATCTAAAGTAATAAAAGTAAAAACAAGTCCAATTTGAAGGTAACTGGACTTCTGCTCAGTTTTCCAGTAACTGTTTCAACACCCATCCAGGAGTCCTTCTCAGTTGTGTCCACTCACAATAGAGTATATTCTCTGGTTAAACTTCATAGTATAACCAAAACATTTTATTGAATCATTTAATGATAATTGAAATAATGTTTAATTAGAAACATATTTTGAGTTGGTTCTTTTCATTCCCTTTTTGTCTTGCCAATACTAATATTCTTCTCTCCAATGCTGGATCAAAACATGACCAGTTATGCAAATTTGGCAATAACATCATCTACTGTATCAACTTTAGGAGTTTAAAAGTTAGCAACATTGAGGTCTAAAGTTGAATAACAGTTATGTTGTATTTATGTATACTTCTGTTTCAACGGCAGGACATAGCTCAATGTCGGGTCATTTCTACTTTCAGACTCATTTCTGGTTGTATTTTAGATGGGTATATTAAAATATTTTTAGAAGAAGGGATCTGAGGAAGCTGTCGTTAGATGGACGTGCACAAGGTTCTTTATTTAGATGTTCCCCCCATTAAAACAGTAATGATCTGTACTGAAAACGGGTTTTTCAAAAAGCCCAGAAAAATTTAATTCTCTCAGCTAGAGAGCAAACTGTACTGTTACACTGTAAATATACACAGTAAATTTAAAAAAAATAATAATAAACAAATATTCAGTTTAGAATGGTTCTAATTAAAACCGTTTTTGCCTAGAGTCATGTCAGGCGCAGTGTAATGCCAGCGACTCACAGTTGTTTGAACTTAACTGCAGTCTATAAAAGAGGGTGTGCCAACAGTGATTTAATTATATAATAACTAACACCAATATTAACAGCAGATAAAACATTATGAACCCTGGTTTAATAATTATCCAATAATATAACCCCCCTTGGCAAATTAAGGTTTTATCTTCCATTATTTTGTTGCAGGATGTGAGGTTTGTACTGCCATTTTGTGGTTGGGGAGCAGGATCAGAGTAACTGACTTAAAGAAGCTCAACGAACTTAACATAGACAGGCTCTGTTCTCTGTGCCTCTCTAGAATCTCTGCAGATTATTTTTTCAAAGAACAATTCTTTCTGAATCAAACCTTAAGGAAAACCCAGAGAATAGTCTTTACCAGAATGTTGTGTACACCAGATTGTCTTCAGTAAGAGGCTCAAGAGCTGGTCAAGGACAGACTGCATAAACCACTATATAACTTAGGTGTAATTTTATTTTAAGTATGCTTGAACTGAATTTTAAGGGGGAAAAAACTTAATGAGAAATTATTTTAGTTTTAAACAGCCAAAGCTATGAATAATTTCAAACTTAGCCATATGTATAGAGAGAGCATAAATACTTGAGAAATGGATTTTATAAATAAAATAAAGATTTTTCTCAGGGGTGGTTTGGCACTGTAAGGGCTAGAGTCCCTCTGCCTCTTAAATCTGTGTGGCCCTGTGTGCAAGTTTCAAACATTTACAATCAAACTTTAAGAACATTTTAAAACAATTGTGCATGAATCCACTCGGTCTGAAAAAAATGTACTTCTTTTTGAAAGAACAGCTCCAGTGCTTCCCTGGATGTCAGCTGAGGGCCACAGAGGGAGGTGTACCCCACCCCCTACCGCCCCTCACCCCCCCTCCGTGTCCAGATTTCTCTGAGTCCACAATAAACTTTCATTTTGGGAAGGTCTCGCATTCTTTCGCGTCATCCTGTGATTGCCAGGAAGGCTGCAGATCCTTTAATCCTGCTGCTATCCATATTTGCCAGACGCATGGAGATAAAACGCACAAACTAAATAGAGGAGCGCACAGGTGGAGCGTCTTTCCTATCCAGTGGTTATCTCCATGTAGGCTGCAGAGCAAAGGACGCAGCAATAACAGCACGCTGCATTTCAATTAGTTGATCCCTGATCTACTCATTTTCTCTTCCTACTTTTCTATATTTTTTTGCGCGTTCGCTCTGCGCAGAGCTCCACAAGGATTACCTGGGATGGAAAAAGTTGACCTTCTCTGGATAATAAAAACTACCACGAAAAAATGAAGTAATCGCTATGGAGCCGCAAAATGTCCTGAACTCCAAACTAAAAGCCACTGGAGTCGGAGGGTGAGTCTACAGACAGAATCGGTTCATTCCTTTTGCTTTAAAAGATTCAAGATTCATTCCAGAATGTGTTCCTAACATGCCTATGCCAATACTACAATGCGTTTAATTATGTTTTTAGTGAGCGTGTAACGTTTAAAAAGCCTTGTTAGAGTAACTGCTGGACTTAGATTTAGATTTGTATGCAGATATGAAGCGGAGCCAGTGGGATATTTTAATAAGCTGCAGATAAACAACGTGTGGAAACAATTCTGCATGTTCTCAGCACAGTTCAATGAAAGTCTGAACTGTTAGGCTGAACTGCTCCACAACTTGTTTCAGAATGAACTGCCAAATGATCTGGGACTGATTTGCTGGGGATGTGCCGGAGGCGGAGACGCTCATGTCCTCCTCATCCCCTCCTCCTCTCCTCCCTACTGTGCGTCTCTCTCAGCATGGCCAGAGGGGAGATAGTTTTTTTTTCTTTACATTAAGGCCAAAATGTTGCATCATTCTAAACCCGTTAAATATATAATAACAATTTAAGTGACAAACCACTTCTGCCTAAAATTTAGATTTAGTTTCTAAACCTTTTAAAAGTCTTAGTTGTAGTCTTTTAAATCTTATAACTGAAGGCCAACCAAGACTTTCCTGTGCCTCTCTGCAGAAACTGGAAATATATTTCCTAAAACAGCTTGCCTAAAGGAAGCTTACAGTACAAAATTAGCCAGTGCAATCAATTAAATTCTAAAACTTTGTGTATAACATAACAGGATGCAGATGATTTTATTCAAGACAAACTAAAGATGTTGGAGTTATATCAAGGTTATATAGCTTACTAAATGGAAATAAGGTAGTTTTTTAACAGGCATAAGTAGGTCATATGCATGCTAAAAAAAAGTTGAATCTCAAAGTCAAACAATGGTCAGAATGTGTATTGTTATTTTTGCTTTATCTGTATAGGGCCACAGAAAGTATTATTAAACCTCACACTTTATATGTTTTGCATTACAATAATAATCTTATGAAAAATAGCGGGCTGCTCATTGGCGCAGTGCGTAGCACTGGTGCCTTGCAGAACGTGAGTTGCAGAATGGTGTTTGCACGTTCTCCCTGTGCATGCGTGGGTTCTCCTTGGGTACTACGGCTTCCTCCCACAGTCAATAAAAAAGACACCCTGACGGTTAATTGGCTTCTCTAAATTCTCCTTAGATGTGAGTGTGCGCATGAATGGTTGTTAGTCTCTGTGTTGCCCTGCGATGGACTGGCTACCTGTCCAAAGTGTAACCCGCCTCTCGCCCATTGACAGCTTGAAATAGGCACCAGCACCCCATGCGACCCGAGCTTGGATAAAGCTTGATGGAAAATGGATGAAAAAATTGTTTTATTATAGAGATATACACGTAAAGCAAAAATGCAAATAGAAAACAAACATGTGGTATTCCAAATAAAAAACTAAACACAGACAATTTTGAAAAAAATGTAGATGTTGAATCGTTTGAATTTTGAATCAGCTGCCTTTGTGTCAACGCTGTACTTCATGTGAGTCAAAGCCTGTAACATTCAGTATTTCCATGTAAATGTAATTCAACACACATGAAATAATTAACCAGGTAATAAGCAGAACTTGACTTGTCAAACTTGACTACATGCTGTTGTTCCACGTCAGCATTTGATTTTAGTTGTATTGAAACAGGGACTTATCTAAAACGTGTAAGTAGCAAACCCTCAACACCTGTTTTTGTTTAAGCACTTTCGTGTCGCTGAAACCCCTTGTTTGATGAAACACCCTTTTCTCGCGTCTCCAACAGGTATTTTTATTTTTATTTTATTTAACCTTTATTTAACCAGGAAAGTCCCATTGAGTTAAAGTAACTCTTCTTCCAGGGAGTCCTGGCCAAGAAGGCGGCTTAAAAAGTTACATTAACATAAAACCACAGGAGACAAGACAACCACAGCTACATATCATCTAGGCAAAATTAAACACAACACAACAAGATTGGGCATACACATACAACCAAAAAGCAAACAGCAAATAAGGCATCCAATCAAAAACAGTTGCATCTGTCAGTTAATGATGATTTTAACAGGTCTTTTAAAGAATTTATGGATGGAAGTACTTCAAGATTTAAAGTGGCTTGAAGTTCATTCCATACTTTAGGTGCAAATGATGAAAATGCTGTTTTTCCTAGTTCAGTTCTTGTAAATGGAGTATGTAAAAGTATTTTTTCTGATGACCTAGTCCTGTAAGTACTATCTTGAATGGAAAGTAAATTAAAAATGTATAAAGGTAGTTTACCCATAAGGGCTTTAGCAATAAAAGTCAGTACATGAATTTTTCTCCTCATGTAAAGAGAAGACCACTGTACGGTTTCATAGAGAGTGCAGTGGTGAGTCCTAGCTGATGCACCTGTGATAAAACGTAAGGCAGAGTGGTACAGTACATCCAGTTTTTTAAGTAAGAATAAACTGGAGTGAATATACAGTGTATCCCCATAGTCAAGCACTGACAGGAATGTGCTCTGAACTAACCTTTTCCTCGCAAGATAGGGAAAGCACTTCCTCATTCTAAAGAAAAAACCCAACTTTGGTCTAAGTTTCTTACAGAGGCTCTCAATATGAACACCAAAGGACATCTTATCATCCAACCAGATGCCTAAATACTTGTAAGATGATACTCCTTCTATTTTAGTGCCATCTTGTGTTGAAACACTAATGTTAGGTGAGGATCGTGAATGTGTGAATGTCATTGTTTTAGTTTTTTTAGCATTCAGTACCAACTTTAATTGAATAAGAAATGTTTGTACATGATTAAAAGCAGACTGCAATTGTGCAAATGCAGCATTCACTGATGAAGCTGTGGTGTACAAAATAGTGTCATCTGCATAAAGATGCACTTTTGCTGTCATCAGGTCCTTACCCAAGTCATTTATATAAAGAGAAAATAAAATTGGACCCAAAACTGACCCTTGTGGGACCCCCATTGTAACTTCTAATGATGTTGAGGTATAGTTATCAATTACAATACACTGCGTTCTATCATTAAGGTAATTTGAAAACCACCGTAGTACAGTATCACTAAAGCCTATTCTTTGTAATCGCTTCAAAAGAAGATCATGGTCCACTGTATCAAACGCTTTAGAAAGATCAATGAATATTGCAGCACAAGACTTCTTATTATCTAAAGCATTCAAAATGTCATTTGTGACAGTGGTAACAGCTGTGACTGTACTATGACCTTGTCGAAAGCCAGACTGCAATGGGTTTAAAATTGAGTTCTCAGTTAAAAAAAGTTTGAGTTGCTCGTTTATAAGAGATTCAAACAGTTTGGCCAGCACAGACAATCTAGAGATTGGGCGATAATTGTCCAATAAGGAAGGGTCTCCACTTTTCAAAAGTGGGAGGACAAAAGCAGACTTCCAAGATGTAGGTATGGTACCACTACATAAACTAAGATTAAAAATTGAGGCAATAGGCTCAGCAATCAAGTTAGCAGCAGTTCTAAGAAAATACGGTTCAATCTGGTCAGGCCCAGCAGACTTTTTACAGTCTAGTCCTTGCAAAGCCTTCTGAACTTCATAAGCAGAAATACAGCTGAAATTAAAACTATTTGGACTCATATTTGGATCTGGAACAGTAATTGTAGGCCTACCTCTGCTAACCTTTGCTGGAAGAGTTGACTGAGTAGCAATTCCAGCATTGATGAAGTGCATGTTAAAAGTGTCTACCATATGTTGTTTATCCTTAATTTCTCCCTGACTAGTTACAATATATTCAGGGATAGTGGGAGGTGGCACATCGCCTGATGATGATTTTATTGCTTTCCAAAATTTCTTAGGGTCATTGAGATTTTCTTTTATTAAATTAAGGTAATGCTCATTTTTTGTATTTTTTATTAGTCTTGTGCATTTATTTCTTAATACCCTGTAGTTCAACCAGCTTGCATCACTATTATATTTTTTTGCTTTTACCCATGCCTCATTACGTTCTCTTATTGCAGTAGCAATACAATCATTAAACCAGGGGTTATCCCTGCCCCTCACTCTAAATCTTCTAAAAGGGGCGTGTTTATCAATGATGGCTAAAAAAGTTTTCTTAAAATAATCCCAGGCCATTTCAACATCATCCATAAAACAAACTGCATTTAAGTCACTGTGGAAAATATCATGAAGAAATGCCTGCTCATTAAAACGCTTAAGATGTCTTTTAAAAACAAACCTTGACTTGGTCTTAACCATTTTACAGTCCCTGACGCACGCAACCATGCAGTGATCACTGACGTCATTAAAAAAAAAAAACCAGCCGCAGAAAATTTGTGTGGAGCATTGGTCAGGATAACGTCAAGCAGCGTAGATTTGTCCATACATTTAATATTAAGGCGTGTAGGTGACTTGATCAGCTGAGTCAACTGCAGTGCATCACACAAGTCTCTTAATGCAGAGGACGACGAGAGATAGTCCCAGTTTAAATCCCCCAAGACGATGTACTCGCTTGACAGCTTTCCCAGGAAGTCAGACAGCAGCGCAGATGCTCCAGCCACTGCCGATGGTGGCCTGTAGCAACCTACTACTGTCAAGGAAGCGCCATTGGGGAGATTGAGTTTAATGGCACAGAGTTCGAAAAACTTTGGTTTACTAATTGCCTCGACGACGCAGCAGTCCAAGGAGGCCTTTACATATATGGCCACCCCTCCTCCTTTTTTCCCACGGTCCGTCCTATAGATATTGTACCCTTCGATGTAAACCACATTGTTCGCAATCGCAGGCTTGAGCCAGGTCTCAGATAATACGAGTATATCACTGTCCGTCATTTTAGCCCATATGCGAATAGCGTCGATTTTATTTATAAGGCTGCGCACATTGACATGGATGAAACGCAAGCCACTGCTGTTTTTCAAAACATCGGGACTCGACAGTTCAGTCACTAGTGGTCCTGGGTTTGGATGTATGTTACCTGACAAACACAGAAGAATGGTAATCCAAAGCGCTGATCTTGTTGCGCTGCTGGCGGCTCCCCTGCCGCGCCTGCTACAGATGAACCGAGAATGTCCAATTTCGGGCCAGCTGACAGGTTCGGTTGGGCAAAGGGACTCAGCAACACATCCAGTTAGGGGTGCAAATCCGCTCGTGTCAGTACACAACCCAGTTCCAGCATTCGATAGTACAATCCGCCAAGAGGAATTATAAAATCCATCATCATTTGCAGCTCCCACGACGCCCATGAACGGTGAGTACAGCGCAAACACAAATGATAGATAAACTGGGAGTCTGAAGGTGCAGCCAGACCTACGTGACTGAGTAGGCCTAGGTCTGGGTTTGCATAGTTGTTTATGGCTACTCATCGCCATAGTGTTACGATTTTTGTGATGCCACTTAAAGAAGTGCTCTGAGGAAAACGTGATCCAAAAAAAATCTAAGAAATATAGCCCAATTAATCCATTAAAAACACAGACACAGGTAACGCAGACAGACGTGAAAACACCTATGCCGCCATCTTGGATTTCCCTGTGGAAATTACAGGGTATGGGTTATTGCAGGGTATGCCTCTACCCCAAAATATCTGCACTTGTAGTTGAAGGAACTACAACTAAAATTTGAATTTCAGTTCAATTCAATTCAGTTTATTTATATTGCACTAATTCACAAGAAAAAAAATAATCTCAAGGCACTTTACAGACAATTCCAGATAATACAATCAAACTGATTTAAAGTTTTTTATCTATGGAAAACCAGTTGATTGCATCAACTCTTTGACTCGAAGGCAATCCCTCACACCAAGCATGCTTATAGCGACAGTGGAGAGGAAACCTTCCATTTAATAGGAAAAAAACCTCCAGCAGAACCAGGCTCATTGCGAGCGGCCATCTGCTGAGGCTGACTGGGGTTCAAGGAAACAGAAGCAGAGTTACAGAAAGAAGCAGAAATACAAAAGGTGTCAACGGGCTCCACAGGCAGCCTTGTCCAGGAAACACACAGCCACGCAAACGAGCGCTGAGCCAGCTCCCATGTCAGAGGATGAAAGAGAGCATATACAGTTAGTCACAGTCAGAGAAACAGGACTGCACTGAAATACAAGCCAAGCTCCAATATCAAGAGACAAAGGTGTTGATGACAGCAGCACAGGATATTTACAATTCCGCATGTGAAAGAAGAAAATTCTAAAAACCTCTTTGATATGGGATTTAAATGACAGCTCCTGATCAAATAACTCCAAGATTTTTTACTTTGTTATCTGAGTTCAATTTAATCCCATCCTAATGAAGTAGCTGACTCATCAGCTAAATGAGTGGGCAATTTCTTACCCATTCATTTAGCAAAATAGCTTAAACTGATTTGGTGGAGTGTATCAGCAAACATATTTTCCAGGGTGGCCAAAGGTTCCTCGGCTGCAGGTAGCTTCTAACTTTCAAGTCTAATAAATGTGCTAATTGTTCAAGCATCCAAAGAAAACCAAAAAGGACATTTTTGTGGTTTTCTCCCTGACTTGTAATTTGCTCTGTATATTGTATACTGTAACCTGAACCCACTGGACACGATTTGCCATCCAATCTGAACGGAAAACCATACCATATGAAATCCTGTAATTCAGATCTTAATGAACAGGAATTGAGCTAAACGGACCGCACACAATTCATTGTACTTTGCTTGTGTATCTTTATGGAGGTAGACACCTGGGCCTTCACATAAAGGAGTAGTAAGAATAGAGTTTTGGCAGTAGAGGGAAATATTGAAACTTGCGGTGGAAAAAAAGCCTGCTGTATAAAATGTCTGTTACCGCACAGCTTTCCTTAATAGATCACTCTCTGTATAAAATAAAACAATATTGGAGAAACTGCTAACCCACCCAATGCCGTCTTACAAATGAATAAGACCCTCATGCTTCTATAAGGAGTGTCATCACCACACAAACAAGTGAAGTAGGCTACACTTAATGTTTAAAACAAGTTAATATGTCCCTCCCATCCCCTTTTTAAAGGTAAATAGATAAAAACATATAAAAGCCAGCCCTACCACACAGAGTGGGTTTAGAGTTTGCTTCCAGTCGTTATGATGTAGATTGGTTAAATTTTTTATATTATTCTGGCAATAGGGCCAAAAGGAATCTTGGGTTGAGCAAACCAATAGCTATATTTGTGCGTCTTTGTGCATCATAAATACATGCACAATGTGCGAGGAAAATAGTTATTATTTATAAAAGCAGATGGGACATTTACGCATTGTGCCTTATAGGAATGGATGCTTAAAAAGCTCTATTTGGAAATCAGCTCCTCAGTTAAAGTCGTGATCTAATGTGCATCTATTTAAGCACGTTTCCAGGTAATCTTGTGTATCTGAGCAACATTCAGATGCAAATATCTTGGGGCTACTTCAAGTTGTTCAGGAAATACCCAACCTGTCAATCACTGCCTACTAAAAAAAAGCCAGTTGCACAGAGGGGTAGTTAGATCTTAAACTGGCACACGGTGGCATGGTTCCTTAATGCCCCCCTATGATGCTGGACAATCTAAACCAGGTGATAATTCATCCATCATCATCTACCAGCAGAGCAGCAGAATCTCTGAGCGTAACATTTTGCATGTCTTTCTTAAAGTAAAAATTTCTTTGTACTCTGCCCTCTTCATGGCTTAATAAAAAATGTATACAGGGTTTTAATCAGCTTTATTTCAATATAATTAGTCTCACCTGAACTTCTGTCATTTTAATTAGCTTTCTTCGTTGCTTTTTTGTTTTTAATTAGTTAACCTCTGTAGGTACACATAATTGTGTTTAGGAGTTTCAGAACAAAGAAGGGTAAATACAAATTCATAACACATCTGTCAGAGTTAAGCAGAAGGCAGAAAGAGACAGGATTCTTTATCTTCTGCTTCATTACTATGCAAACATTTGTATTGGTCTTTCACAATATATTCCAATACAATACCGTGTAAGATAAATACATCAAGGTGTATTAATACTCTTGTAGGTACATTGCCTATGCAGATCCTCCTTTGTCTTGGTTATAGCAGCGACAAAACTGCTAAATTGGAGGTAATCAGACTTTAGCTCAGTTTTTTCTGAAGACTTTTTGACACCTATCCAGGAGCCTTTGTAAATTCTGTCGCTTCACACTCACGTAGCATTAGCGCTCCAACTACATATTGCTCTAGTGTAAGCCAACAGATTTGACCAAGACTGCAGGGTAGGTGTAAAAAAGGTCTTCTGAAAAACAGAGCAACAATTATTTTGCTTGGGATTTAAGCCTTTTTGTGGACTTGAAACTTTTCACTGTTTTAAAGCATTACAGTAGTTTTTTTTCTGAAACAGGTTGAGGGATATTATAAGTGCTTTTATTGGGAGGTATTTGCAAATCGACAGTAAATAATTCCAAACAATCCTAAATATTGCATACCATTGGCATGGAATTTAAATATAACTTGCCTAACAACCTTAGACCTAAATAGGGAATTTGATCAGAATACAATTCCACTGCTGCCGCTATATTCAAAAGGAAGAGGATCTGAAATACCTAAATATAGACCTGCAAATGCCTTTTAACATTTTATGATAAAAACTTTAAAGAATAGAAGAAAGCTTATTTGTAAATATGCCAACTGTATTTTCTTTAATTTCACACGTTTTCTAAAATGTTTGTCCTTTTTCTTAGGTGGGCCCTGATTCTTTGGACTATAGTGTGTTGCACATTTTCTGTGGGGCTAACACAAGCACAAGGTACGAAAACTTGGAATAATGATGACTAAGAATGCATTTTTAATGCTCTGCAACTTTGCTGTTGACCTGGCAATGTCTCAAATTTGAGAAATCCATGATTACAAATTTGGGAT